>NC_058370.1:8055666-8675333 GCF_018350175.1 Felis catus
TCACAATTTGGCATAAACTCCGATCCTTATGAATAATTCACATTTTGCGCATTAATAATGCATGTCTTCTACCATTTGGAATGCTCCCTAACACAGAATGGATGTCTCTTATCAATTTCCTCAACTGACATGATGGAGTAAATCTAAAATTAGAACTGCATTTCTTAATGCTCCCTTAAGAATGGCAACAACTCGGCTGGCCCATAAGGTTATCAAAAATATAAAGCTCCTACTATTTCTTGCCTTTTGCCGGGGAGTCACTAGGTTAAGCACCCTAACAATAGTTGCTCCTGCTGCTGCTGCTATTTGCATAGCAGAAAAGATCAAGGAAACTTGCATAGGGCTGACAGAGACCGGTTAGCTCGGTTACATTTCTTCGTAATTATAGATGTATATACTCACAATAACACGGGACATAATTGCTAAAACATGGTAACCGGCAGGGGGAAAAAAAAAAAAGAAAGAAAGCAAGAAAGCAAAGGGTCAAAACCAAGCAGGCAAGAGTTTTTAATCATTACAGATGTTTCCTACCATCCTCCCTAGCTGATTACCACTGCGAAATTCCTTTTCAATTTTCAGTAAAATTATCTGGCACATAAAAAACTACAAAGACCAAGTAAGAGAAAGGTGGCAATGACACAGATTTGTAGAGAAAGACATTCAGTTTCTCACTGTAACTCCCAGTGTGGTCATTGCACATCATTGCTGATATTATCATTTCAGACATGACTAAAGTAAACTTTCTGCCCCTCCCCCACCCGAACCCGGCCACCCAAACACACACAACAAACAAAAACAGCGACAGTACTGCACACAAGGCAAAGAGAAAGGAGACAGCCTGAAATCAGGGGGTAAAAAAATCATTCCAGTGTGCTCCCCCGTCTCTGGAGAATTTCCTTCATCAACACTCAGTCTCAAAGAGAAGCAGGAGTTGTCTCTGAAGCCCTATCCACGGCGAGCAAGGGAAAGGGGGCAAAAGAGAGAGAGTTTTAAGGGGGGAGCCATCCCTATGCCAGCATCTGTCCCCTACAGGTGCCCTCGGGTTCATTCATTCCTGGGCTACGTGTTTGGGGAGCGCTTCCTCCGTGGCAGGTATCGGGTTCCACCCTAAAGAATCCTCCCGTTGGGCTCCCGCTGTGTTTTCAGGCAACAGAAATCCACCACCCGGGCTGAGGACCAGAGGAAATCCACCCCAGGCCGGCCAGGCCACGCCGCCTGTGCCAACACCTGGGTCAGAGGCGGGTCGTCGTCCGGGATTCGGAGCCCGAGGACACCTTCCGTTCGGCAGCAATCTCTGCCGGGCGGGGGTCGAAGGGGCTCTGACCCTGTCGGCACCGAGAGCGCCTGCCCTCTTTTCTGAGCCAGCCGCCCATCCCCCGGAAAAGTTAAGTTGGCGGCGAGTGGCAAGGGGGGGGGCACCGGGGGCCTCGGGCGGGCTCAGCACCCCCGGCCGGCCTCTCCGCTCTAACTCCCTTGGCTACCGAGAAATATTTATTTCCAGGAGACCGGCTCCAGTGGCCACTGAAGCCGCACACGCGGCCACCGTCGGAAAGCCGAGACGCCCGAGAGATAAAGATAGCTCCGTGACACGCCTAGACCCGGCCTCCCAGGGGCAGCCGCCGGCGAGGCGCATCTGGGCTGAGACAGCCACGGGGGCAGTTCGCCGGCGCGGCCGGGGACCTCCTTCCAGCCTCCAGGGATGCTGGCGACCGAGGAAGACAATTGAACGCGCGAGCAGCGAAAAGGGAAGACGGGGGGGGAAAAAAAAAAGGGTCGATACTTACCCCCAGGCGTCTGCTCCGGATCCTCACGTACCCTTGCTTCACTATGTCATTAAAATTGGAAGCCATCCCGGGCAGCCGGCGACCCCCCTCACCCAAGCGCGCGCACCCGAGGTGGCTCCGGGGCGGGTCAAGGGCCGGGTCGGGAGGCGGCGTGGGTGGGGGGGCGGGCGGGGGGAAAGTTGACCCGGCGAAGCTGCGGCGGCGGCGGCTCGGCGTGGCCTCAGCAGGCGCGCATCACTCAGTCCCCCAAGCCCCGAAAGTGGGCGGCCGGCTCGCAGCCACTTCGGGGGAGCGCGGGGAGCGCGGGGAGCGCAGCGCCGCGAGGCGAGGCTGGAGCGCCGGCGTCAGCTGACTCATCCGCCAGCCTGGAGGAGGAGGAGGAGCGGCGGCTGCTCAGGGCTCCAGCCCTGCCTCTTCGCGGGCCCCGGGGGAGGGGGTGGGGGGAGGAGGGGAGACAGGAGGAGCGGCGGGAGGAGGAGGGGGACGAGGAGGGGAGGAGCGGCGGGACGAGGAGGGGGACGAGGAGGGGAGGAGCGGCGGGAGGAGGAGGGGGACGAGGAGGAGGACGGCGGACGGGTGGTTCCCCCCCTCCACCCCCAAGAGGCGGAGCCGCGCGGGTCCGGGCGCCGGGCCGCGGCCACCCCCACCCGCAGGCGGACACACTCGGACGCGCTCGCACCCCCTCCCCTCCTCTCCCGCCCACCTGGTCCGCCCCGCCCCCCTTTCCGATCCCTCCCCTCCTCCGGGACCCCGGGCGCGCCCCAGCCGGCCCCCGCACCTCGCTGACGGCCCGCCGAGACAACGCGCCCCCTCTTCCCGCTCCGGTGGCCGATTTTCGGAGGAGAGGAAATTTCACTTTTTCACGGCCGCCGCCGACCCCGCCCCTGCCTTCAGCCCCATCCCCTTCCCGAGCAGGGCTGATTTCTACCTCCTGGTGCGGGTGTCTGGGGAGGCGGTGTTGCCATGGTTTGCCTTGACCTTGGCAAAGGAGGGGAGGGATACTGCCCTGGCTTAAGCTACGTTTGAGCTTCCTCGGGTTTCCTTGGCTCCCTGGACCCAGCCCTCGGTGATATCATTTGCCACATTTTCCTTGGGTGAGCCTGGCTTTCCCGCCTGAATGTAAGTTACCCAGGGGCTGACACCTGGCCTCATTCACATGTGTACCCCCAAAGCCTAGCCCAGAGCAGGTGCATGATAAATTCTTAGTGCCAGGCATGGCTCTAAACCCCAAGCACGGATTGCCTCGCTTCGACTCCCCTGTTCCTCATGAGGTAGGTCCCCTCCTTATGTAAATGCCAGGCCCATATTTACGCCCCAGCAGTCTAGCAATAGAGCTCACCCTCATAACCCTTAAGGGATACTGCCTCTAGAATAAGATTAAAAGGGGAGCAGATTCTACACTCACTGCCCCTGACTGCACCACCCTCCTGAAGCATGCTTGAGATGAGTTCATACCCACTGACATTTATTGGGCACCAGCCCGCTAGGCATTGTCCTAATCCTGTTAAAGGAATAACGAGATACGTATTATCCTGCACATTTTATGGAAACTAAAGCCCTGGCAGATGAAGACTTGCCCCAGGTCCCACAGGACAAGGACTGAAGGGAGGGGTGTGTGACACCCGCTTTAGGTCAACACTGTCCTATAGCCCTTCTGGAGTGCAGATGTCATGAGGGAGGGAGCCTCCCTCCTTTCCAAGGAAGGTCTTTTTCTCATCGTTTACCCTCTCCACAAAGGTAAAAAGACAGCATCAGAAATGGACAGTTGCTCCCTGGAGGTGACCAAACCAAGGCTGGGTGATCTCTGATCAGAGCTGCGGGGAAGAGGGTTCATTTATTGAGTGGACTATTTGACTTGATAAGATTTGAAGACCTTTCAACTCTAAGATTATATGAACCTTTCCTTTCTCACCAGGAACACGAGCTTTTAGTCATTTTGGTTTGGTGAGTGTCAGCTAAAGAAGAGAATCACCCAAGAATGTGTCATAGGAGGACTGAGACCGAGTTGGGACAGTCGAAAAGTAAATATTCCGGGAGGGGAACTCTTTGTGCTATATGGTAAATCATTAACTCTGTCATCATGTTGCTCTTTGATACAAATGATGTTTTAAGTTTGCATCTCTCGCCAAAGAAGGATGAAATGATAACAATCATTTGGAGAGTTCTTTTTGAAGGCTTAGAACTTAAAAAAAAAATAGTGTCCATGGTTGCTATGAAATAAATGTATTCGTGGAAGGCATTTGTCCAACACATCATTTGTAGACCAAATCAACAGTATCATAGACACAAAGAATGAAGGAATTGAGGCATAAGGACCTAGAAGTGAATGGCTCAAGATAAAAGAAATAATTACTGACAAAACCTGAAACTGAGAAATCCATCCCATGATAATTAATGTTGAGTATAATTGACATCCATAAATAATTAAGCTAGATGTGAGGAAACTAGAATCAAACTAGAAAATATCAAACTAGGGGCGCCTGGGGGGCTCAGTCGGTTAAGTGTCTGACTCTTGATTTCGGCTCAGGTCATAATCTCACAATTGTGAGATTATGTGCTCAGCTTATAATTCTCTACTCTCATCTTAAAATTCTCTTTCCCTCTCTCTCTGCCCTCCCCCAAAAATTAAAAAAAAAAAAAAAGGAAAATATCAAGCTAGCTGTGAAGAGACAAGTGATTTTTTTTTTTAATTGCAGGAATGAACCCAGAATACAGTTTTATTCATTTGGTTTTGGTTAAGTCAAACTGTGAAACGTGGAAAATACACAGACTGTACTATTCACAGGATGAACAGCCACTTGCATTTGTCCAAAATGTGTAATACACAACCACGGCAGAAGAGGAAAGGAGGCATTCAGAGATACGCAATGTAAGTAGTGCTTACAGAGTTGCACAGTGCACAACTCACACAACTATACACTGCCAAATGGACATACAGTCCCACACAATTCAGTTTCATTGGGGATAAGGCTGATATGAAAAAAAATCATTATTGCAATCCCTATTTTTAACTCAATTTCCAACACTTCACACTTCTTATTTGTAGCATCTATTTCTGTTTCCTCAGCATCCACACTCCCTTCTGCCAACAGTGATTATCATATTCATCTTGAGTATACTTTATCCCCTTCTCCCGGTGTGGGTCTAAGGTGGGAGAGTAAGAGTTCATTGCATTAAAATGAAATGAATGCGGATCAAAATGAATTCCACATGGTAGTACTTCTCTCCTATTTGGGCATCTTGTTGATATGAAACAAAACTGTGTCACGAATTGAAATAGAAGACTGTAACTATCGCACTGCAGAGCCAGAAATTAATCCCAAATTTCCCTACTCCAATATACTCAGAGTGGAAACCCACTGTAGCTTGAAACATGAACAACTCATACCATTCCCTCTGTATTCCATTCAACCAATGATTATTATTGCTATTATTATTATTATTATTATTATTATTATTATTACAAAGCTCTTCGGGACAGAAAACTATGTGCAGAAATTCAGAGGCTTCTGCACTTTTCCAGAGTAGGTAGGTGATGGGTTCCCACGCCTCCCCCAAAAAGGTTGTACTTACACCAGCTACCACAAAGGACCAAGGCAGAGGCTGAAATGGCACTTGTCCAATATCTTTACCAAAAATAGCTTGAGCTTTGGCCCCATTGCCTGCTGCTCTCAGTGGGAGAGTCACAGAAATGGGCAGCCTTTCCTCTGGCAAGGTAAGCCAGTGCTAATAAAAATGAGTCGGCTATCACTAAGGAGAGAGGTTGTTTGCTGTCCTGCCAGGTCCCCCTCCACCAGTCCTTCCCCACCTAAAGGAAGACAACTTGGAAGATGACACAGAAATCAGGTAGAAGGAAACCTGGGAACAGAGCTGCTTCTGTTACTCATTGCTTCCTTCCTGCATCCAACAAATAATGACTGAGCACCTGCTATGAGCAGAGATTGCCACACACACACACACACACACACACACACACACACACACACACCACAAAGACAAACAAAATCCCTATCCCCATGGAACTTATACCCCAGTAGGAGAGAGAGAAAAAAATAAGCAGATAAACAGCTTATAAACAGCTATAGTTGATAGCAAAAAGAACATGAGTGTTGTGCTACATGGGGAGTGATGAGCAGCCTTACTTTCAGTAAGAAAGAGTCAAGGAAGACTTCTCAGAGGAGGTGACATCCAAGCTAAGACAGGAACGATGGGCAGAAGCTATGGGAATCATCAGGGAAGCGCATCCCAGCTAGAGCCAAGGGCACTGGAGAAAGCCGAATACAGGAAAGTTATAGTTTTAAAATATTATTCTGTCTGATGAACAAAAAATAGATTAGGAAGATTAGGAGGACTGAACCGGAAATGGTGAGACCATCGAAAAAATCTACTTCTAAAGACCTGGCACCCAAAAATCTTTAAGGAAAGAGAAAAATGAAGCTTCCGCTGAGAATGTAAATGTTTTTAAATTTTTTAATGTTTATTTTTGAGAGAGAGAGAGAGAGAGAGACACAGAGCATAGGCAGGGGAGGGGCAGAGAGAGAGAGAGGGAGACACAGAATCCAAAGCAGGCTCCAGGCTCGGAGCTGTCAGCACAGAGCCCAATGCAGGGCCGGGACCCACAAGCCGTGAGATCATGACCTGAGCTAAGTCGGAGGCTTAACCGACTGAGCCACCCAGTTGCCCCGAGAATGTGAATTTATACTGATTGATACAACTGTTTTGGAGTGTGATATCTATCCAAAATTTTTAAACTTTTGTAATTGCTTATCCAGTTCTATGCATGCAGAAATGCATGCAAAGGCACAAAGATTTAGTTACAGGAATACTCACAGCAGTGGTATTTATGACAATATGTATATTTATCTTAACTTTATAGAGCCATGTGTTAATATAAAACGTATGCATCTAAATATATATTTTACATGGAAGCGGGTATATACGTATCACCAAATTTCTGAAAGAACTGTAATCAATTGAGTACAATCATTCCCCACTAAACTCTGCTTATTGAAAAGTTATTTTTCTCAACCCGAATGAAATCTCCAGAAGGTCTCTGGCTTTTTGGGCTACTACTAGGTAATAAAGAGTCCATTTCAGCCTAATAGCCATATCACACTGAATATCATTCAAATTAGGTTTTGTCCCTTACCCCAGTTGGGAACTAGGAGCTTGGGGGTTGGGAATGGCTTCTTCACTGATTTTCTGACCTGCCTCCTCTCCTCCATAATGACTATGGGCTTCTGGCTTCCAGGAGACTGGAGCTCAATGGGAGAAGGAAAGGCTAGAACACAGGAGAGGTTTTTTTTAAGTACTTTTCTTAAGTTTATTTTTTTTAATTTTTTTCAACGTTTATTTATTTTTGGGACAGAGAGAGACAGAGCATGAACGGGGGAGGGGCAGAGAGAGAGGGAGACACAGAATCGGAAGCAGGCTCCAGGCTCCGAGCCATCAGCCCAGAGCCCGACGCGGGGCTCGAACTCACGGACCGCGAGATCGTGACCTGGCTGAAGTCGGACGCTTAACCGACTGCGCCACCCAGGCGCCCCGAGTTTATTTTTTTAATTTGACAGAGGGAGAGAGAGGGAGGTGGGGGTGGGGTGTGTGGGCAGAGAGAGAGAGAGAGGGAGAGAAAGAATCCCAATCCCAAGCAGGCTCTGCATTGTCTGTACCCCACTGGGGGCTGGAACTCATGAACCCAGAGACCATGACCTGAGTCAAAATCAAGAGTCAGAGGCTTCACCGACTGAGCCTCCCCGACTCAGGCTCCCCACGGGCAAGTTTTCCTTGCTCCAAGTTTTGCCTTGGAGTAGATGACCTCTGGGCAACAGGTATATAATATTTGCTCTTTCTCTCACAGAGCTTTTGTGAGTTCCTTAGAGATGCTAAGAGCTCTTTCTTCTCAGTCTGGCTGCTCTTTATTCCACCCCAGGGTCTCATGCTCCAGGGTTTTTGCCCTTCCAGGTGGTTCTGTTGGTGCATCTATTCTAAGACAAGCCCTCCCTGGCCAGAGGAAAAACTCACTCAGTGTTGGCCCTGCCAGTGAATGATGAGCCCACTCCCGGGGCACCCACTGCTTTTAGCTCTGTCGTGAGTCAAGGCAACTAGTTGACTTCAGGCCTTTACCTTTTGAATATTAAGGAGTGGGTCTAACACCAGTCCTTGTGTCCTCGGTACTTGAGACGACTCACTTCTAGCCTTCTAAGTGATTCTCTTGAAAATCACTCCCTTGCTATAAAGTAAGGGGAAATCCCTCCCTTCCTTGTCTCATGGGCAGGAGAAAAGCAGCTCTCTGCCAAAGAACCAGCCTCTTCAAACTCTTGAACCACAGCGTCTTATTTAGGCTGGCGGTACGTGATCAACTCTTGCAGACAAAATGGTTTTGAACTCTCTTTTTGCAACTTCTGCACAGATAGTCCAGCACCTTGCTTTAGAATGTTTTCTATAAGTTTCCCCCACTGGGCTTTTGAGGCTTCTGCTGAAATTGAGTCAATAGGAAGAGTCACATTTAGCAATAGGTTACAAACCCATATCAAAACCATTAAAATGGGTATAAAAGACATCCTCCTCTTATTCGTTCATCCAACAAATATTATCTGAGCCAGGCTGGCGAGGCACTGAGGAGCCAATGAAGCAGACAGAAAAAACCAGACTGAGTTTGTGGAGGTGACAATGCACCAGGAATACAAGCCTTTAAGAAAATACTCGGGGCGCCTGGGTAGCTCAGGTGGTTGTGCATCCGACTTTGGCTCAGGTCATGATCTCAAGGTTCATGAGTTCGAGCCCCACGTCGGGCTCTGTGCGGACAGCTCAGAGCCTGGAGCCTGATTCGGATTCTGGGTCTCCCTCTCTCTCTGCCTCTCTCCCGTCACACTCTGTCTCTCTCAAAAATAAACATGAAAAAAAGTTTTTTTAAATACTCAAATTATTTTGAGTGAAATTATGCACAGAAGAAAGTTACATGGTGCTGTTTGGGGAAGGATAAAGAAACAGGACGTGACCCCTTTGGAAGACGGGGGATGGAGAAGTCAGGGAGCTAGAATAGGGAAGGAGAAGGCACTCGCCCCTGAGGGAGGGTAGAGAGGGTGGTGGGGAGAAGGACAGCATCTGCCAGTGTCCCAGACAGAATATATGGCACATTTAGAACAGAAGGTGGTTAGGGGAACTGGAATTTGGAGAATGAGAAGAGAGTATTGGGCGATGAGCCACAGAGGATAAGAGGGTTTCTCGGTATGTTATAAATGATCTATGAGGTAGGGTCTGGTTTTTTAAAAACTTAGTTGTTGTTGTTTTTTAAACAAGGTTGAATATATCTACAGTAAAATACTAGCGGTGGTTATTATTTGTTGTTGGGAGTATTAGATTAACTTTCTCCTGTGTGCTTTAAAATAAATAAAAATAAATCCTAGGGGCACCTGGGTAGCTCAGCTGGTTAAGTGTCTGACTCTTGATTTTGGCTCAGGTCACGATCTCACGGTCGGTGAGTTTACGACCCGCGTCAGCTCTGTGCTGATGGTGCAGAGCCTGCTTGGGACTCTCTAGCCTTCTCTTTCTGTCCCTCCCCCGCGCGTTCTCTCTGCTCTCTGTCAAAATAAATACATAAACTTAAAAAAAATCGAAATGCAATTTTTAAAAGTAGGATGACTCTTTCTGCACGGGTGGACCTCGTATCTTGACTTTTATAACCAAGGCCACAAAAGCAAACATAAGCCTCTAGTGAACTTGACTGGACCACAAAAAAAAAAAAAAAAAAAAAAAAAAAAAAAAGTCTTGTGATCATGAAGCTCTTCCAGATATTTGAGTTTCTTTCCTGATGAGAAGAGTGTTCCTCTCTGTAGGTCAATGCAGAGCCAACCCAGGAAGATGTAGGCCGACACATGAGAAAAAGACCGAGAGAAGTTAAGTACATGATGAAGGCCCTTGGCATTTCTAGAGCTCCTTTTCAAAATGTAGCATGTATCATGCAGTGGTTTGTACAAGAAGATTAGAAGGTCAATATTCCAGAGGTCTCCTCAGGGCTGTTCCCCTAGTTCACTGAGTGACTTTGGGCAAGCCATTAATTTCTCCGGCCTCATAACCTGATCTGGAGAACAGAGATAAACGGCACCAGCCTCACTGCCACAGTCTGTTGAAGTCCCTGGATGGGATGTGTGAAGAGGGCAGCGTCTTATGTTGAAAGTGCTTTGCCGATGCTAATTAATCCTCGCAGCACCCCCATGCCCTGTCATATCGTCCACTTTTCACAGCTGAGGGACCTGAAACAGAAAGCCTGAGCAACTTGTCCAAAGACACAGAAGTCTGCATCAGAACAGGGGGGATTAGCAGGCGACAGCAGTGGCATCCGAAGAGGCAAGATTTTCACTTCACTCATAAAATACGATGAAATTGCATCTGGAATGTTTTCATTTTGAAGACATAGTTTCTGTGTCAGTGGATTATAAGGCAAAGAAAAAAAAACAGTCACATTTGTGTGTGTGTGTGTGTGTGTGTGTGTGTGTGTGTGTGACCCATTTGCAGTTTTAGGGACTCCTTTCTTTGGCTGGTGACTGTAATTAGCTGCACACAGCAATTCTACCTCTATCTCACTGGCCAGAGCTTAGTCACATGCCCTGGGCTTCACAAAGAGATGGGGAAGTGGGGAAATGTAGGTTTTATGCAAGGCAGCCACGAACCAGGCTAAGTGTGGGAGTCGACGGCAAAGGCAGAGGGCAGCTTGCTCGAGGACTGGATCAGTTCTAGAAAACCTGAGGGCACGCAGTGACCCGTAAGGAAGCTACTGGGGACCACGAGGAATCTGAACATCCTGACATCTTCACATAGCCTCAGGCAAATTCACAGTCCTCCTAACATTATCCCCCACTGGTATTTCCTCTTTCGTCAGTTTCGTTTTTTTTAGCTGAAAGTAGCATAAAGCTCCACCTCCGGAATCTCAGATCAAAGGCTAAGTTTATTGCTGTAGTTTACGAAATCTAAGATGCCGCTAATTTCAGAGTGCACTACCACTGTATGCACTAGGAAGGAAGAAAAATTACTTCTGGCTTAACTTTTCAGGTCGATGGCCGGCCACCAGAGTTTATTAAAGCTTTACGGAGGTTTAACTGTCATACAGCAAACTGCGGATACGTAAAATGTGAAATAAGTCCTGACATGCGGGTACACCAGGGAAGTCATCCCCACAGTCAGGATAACAGACATATCCTTCATCCCCAAAGTGCTCTCATGCCCCTGCTGTCTCGAGCCACCACGCTCTGGGCTAGGGTAGCCATCATTTTGCAATATATAAATGTTTCAGATCAACACTTGTACACCTTAAACTTAGGCAGCATAATATGTCAATTACATCTCAATAACTCTCAGGGGGAAAGTTGTATTTTTTTTTTTCCTGTACTTATTTCACTACAACTTAGCCAAGACCTGCACAGCTGATGCATGTCGTTCATTAAACTGCTGAATCACACTCCATCATTTGACAGGAGCACATCTTCTTTCAACTCTCTCTACTGATGGACATCTAAATTATTTCCGTTTTATCCCATTACGAGCAATAGGCATCAAATTGTTACGTCTAAAATATGAAATAAGATCATCATCATCATATCTTTTAAAAAAAAAAATCTAAAATCGCTGACAGTCACTGACACTCAATATCAAAATTCTTGAAAACAATAGCTGCTTGTGGGCTCTTTTTATGAAATCAAATACTCAATAGACCTTCTAAGAAGCAAGTGCAATAAAGAGTCTGTTTTGCAGAAACTCTGCAGGGAGAATGAAAACGAAACTAATATATTTTAAATATTTCTTTGATTTCCCCTGTTAAGCTTCAAATTGTAACTCTTACATCAGTCTATTTAAATAACTGCAAACATATAACCATGAATGATAGAGGCAGGAACATGCAAGGACTCTGCATTTAGTATTTTAGCTCAAAGGGTTGCATCTGTCCTTCCTTATGAAGTGACTTTAGCAAGATCATGTTCCGTTTGCACGTAGAATGAAAGCCCCATTCCTCCTTGTCCTACAAGGTCACACCTGCCCCTGGGTCCTCATCCACCCCCTTGACATCAGCTACTCCTTGCCCCTGCACACCTCCTTCCCATCCACAAAGAACTTCCTCCTGTTCCCGAGAAACACCAAACTCACTCCCACCTCAGCGTCTTAGCATTTGCTTGTTCCTTTCTTTGCAAACTCCTGCCTCAGATTTTCGCATGACTGACTCCTTGTTATTATGTATCAGCTTGTGTCACCTCCTCTGAGAAGCCCTTCATGACCTCTGAATCCCAATTAGCATGCTTCTTCTAACCAAATCACTTGCCTTCATAAAACTCTGTTATTTTGTGCAAAATACTAAATGACAAATTTAGATCTCTTGTCTAATGATAGGTTGGCATGCCTCCTGTCTGTTCCCCACCTTCTACAAAACTGGGCGTGAGTAGGAACCTTTCTGACTTGTCCACTATGAGCCCCAGTGCCTGGGACGATGCTGGCACTGATGAATGATTGAATGAATGAATGAATGAATGAATGAATGAATGAATGAAGTGAAATTAAAGCAAAAAACAGTGCCTGCAGGCTATCTGATACTACATGTGCCCTGAGATGTTGAACGAATGGTGGAAACCTAAAATAACGTCTGCATTGCCATTGCTGTACCTTCTCGGGTGCGAGCCATTTGTAGGCAAATACATCTCACGGCATTGCCTTCAATGAAGACAGTTAAACATCAATGGAGCACTCAAGGTACGCTTGTTTGTAGAGGTGTTCGACGCTAAAAAGAAAGAAGTCCAAACAAACAAGCAAAAACAACCAACAACTATGGACTTTGTAGTCCAACAGATTTGGTTCAAATTCCCACCTCACTACTTACACTGTCTCTGAACTAGTATTTCCCCACCAGGGCAATTTTGTCACCCAGGAGATATTTGTCTGGAGACATTTGGACTGTCATAACTGTGGGGTGAAGGGGACAATCTGCATCCAGTAGGTAGAGGCCAGGGAAGCTAACTAAATATCCTCCCCGCAAAGAATTACCCAGCCACGATTGCCACCATGGATGAGAAACCCTGCTCTCAACAAATTGCTTAATTTCTTTTGTATTTTATGTTCTCATCTGCAAATTGAGAACAGACCATATCAACCATGTAGGATTACTGTAGAGATTAGGAAAAATGTGTTTAAGGCTCAAGTCTGGAGCATGGTAAGTCAACAAGTAAACATTATGTTTATTATGAACATCACATGTTATATTGTTTATCATTTCTCTTTATTAGCTGCTAAGGCATGAAGCTCCTTCTCTGGCTGGAGATTTCCTTCTTCTCTTGGAATCCTCAGTTCCTAACAGAGGGGCTGGCACTGAGCAGATGCTTAATGTGGCCTCAATTAATTAAACTAAATCCTGGATTGTCTAAAACATCTGAGACTTAGCTCATCTTATACTTTGTCCCTCTTTCTTAAAATTAGTTTGATCGCTCTAGTCAGTACTGTCCCCTTTATGATCAATTTTTTATATTATTTTCTCATGAATCATTTTGTTGTCCTCTTAAGTCAAAATTAAATCACAGGACATGAAAATTAATGATCTGGACCCTGATCTGCCTTTGCCTGGCTTATAGACAAAGCGGATGCAGCACACTGGCCTTCTTACTACTTCTTGACAAGCCAACCAGGTTTCTGCCTCAGGGCCTTTGCACTTCTGGCTAGAATGCTCTTCTCTCTGGATATCAGTGTGAGATCTTAATGTTCCTTTCTCTGGTTATCATGGGGTTGAGTGTTGTTGTATTCTTGTTAGTGTAGTCTAGATAACATATTCTAGATAACAACTTCTTTTAAGTGTTACAAAAACCTTTTGGCCTGGGGTGGTCTTTTCTTTTTCTTTATGATGTCTTCTCATGAACAGAATGGAATCAAACTTCACCGATCATTTCTTTAAGCTGGTCATGGGAGCGTCTTTTTAAAGAAACCTCTCAGGATCCTAATGTCATAAAATATTTTCCAACGTGTTTTTCCACAAGCTTTAAAGTTTTGCTTTCACAGGGAAGTGCTTAATTCATGGCGAATCGCTGTGCTGCGGCAGGTTGGAATCCGGTTCATCTATTTCTACGTGAAACCGCTGGCAGTAGCCCTCTTTGCACATCAGTCTACAGTGTCGCACCTGTTACAGCTCCAGTTTCCCGATGTGGGACAGCTTCTGGACCTTCAGCTATATGCCTGTCCCCAACCCTAGTGATCATAGCTTTGTATCAATTTTCTTCCCTCATCTAAGGCTGCCCCTTCTGGTTTTCTGCTTGTTTTTCCCCCCTCAGGTCCCTCTCCTTTTGCTATGCCATAAATGCTGGTGTTCTTAGGGGTTCGGTGCACTTGTCTCTTACTTCCTCATTCTAGACGCGATCCCGTTGCCATATGCTCCCCAAATACATGCCTGAACTATGACCTGTCTCCCAAGTTCTGTAACCGTACGTACAAGAACAATAGCCCACGCATGCTGAGTACACACTGGGTTCCAAACACAATCCAGGAGCTCACGGCGCATCATCAGCTCACCGAATCCACCAGCAACGCAGCGTGGCAGGGACAGCTGTCATGACCCATAGTCACCAGTGAGAGAGCTGTGGTACAGAGGTTAAGAGACTTGCCCAAGGTCTCAGTGCCAGTGAGTGGGGGCAGGCAGGCTGGCGACACCATGGACAGAGCACAGCACACACTCAATCTGTATGTTCTACCATTTACTGGGGTGCTCTAGCCGGATGTCCCCAGCACAGGTCAAACTCAGTGTGTCCCAGTCTGAGCTATTGTTAGTGGGAGTTTTCCAGTGGCCTGAAAGGGACTGAGCACGTGTATATACACACACACACACACTCCTGCATCTGTATACTCATAGGAAAAAATTATTCAGATGTTTGCTTTTTATTTAATTTTGTTAATATTCAATTTATGAAGTTCACAAATTAAAAAACCTATTTGCTAAACACACACACACACACACACACACACACACACACACACACACAGAGGAGAAACTGGGTGAGGGGTACCAGGGACCTGTCTATACCATTTTTCCTTTCTGTAAATCTTTATTCCAAAATAAGTTTAAAAAAATCTGGTTTTTCCTTTTAACTTTGACTGTAAAAAATTAGTATTGTGTTTATCAGTCTTGCAGAATTCAACCTTCACTTCTAAAGAGTCTTTGAATGATGTTTGGCTCATTTTCAAGCTTAAACACTTTTAAACATTTTAAACTGTATTTATGAATTTAATATATTTGATTTCCTTCTTAAGTACTTCACCTGCGTACCACAACATGTAGACTCTTCCCCAATACAAATAATTTTTATGAATTTTAAACAGGTAAATACTGCGAGCCTTAAAATCTTCTGAAATATCTCAATGCATAGTAAAATTTAGTTATAAGCCTAAATCAATTCTTCATGGACTCTTACTTTTTTCCTGTGAGGCTACAACTTTCAACTTGAATAGACCAAATTCTTTTAAATTCTGTAAGTATATTAAAAAAAAACCCTAAATATGTAACTAAATGTTAATAATGTGGTTTTGATTCTGCTGAACCTGTCTACTCTCAATTGCCAGGCTCCCTGGCTTCCGGGAGGCATGGAGTGCAGGAAGGTGAGTATCAGCCCATTGAATGCAGGCGAGGATCCCAATAGCATGACATTCCAGCTAAGACAAAAACAGCTATCCTTACGCTGCGGTCCATTTGAGCGATTGCCTATTCTGCTTGCTGGAGGTTCCTAATGCCGGGGACACTGTCTGATTCTTCTCAGCAATATTTTTGGTCCCCATAAACTTCGCGCCTTAGAGTTGCTTTGTCGTGGGCCACAGAAAATAAGAAAGATGGCGTGCCAAGTCACATGTGCCACAACCCTAGATTCCAGTCACGTTGAAGATCCTAATTCTGCCTCCTCCCAGAAGTGCGGTCCCCCACTCTGCTTGCACTCGTGATTGAAATCTGCATTTCCCCAGCCCTTGATATCTGTCAGTACTTTCCATCTAGGTCTGAATACCAGTGGATTTGTCAGGAATCCTGAATTCTTGTCCATGCGTTCTCTCCTCGGACGATACAACCCTCACTGATACTCAAAATGACATCCCTTTCCTTTACGTTTGGCCTTCTCACATCGACTCGGGGGGCCATTCTCTTGACCCCTTTGTACCCTTCTACCTTTCCCTCCAAACCTCCACAGCCCTTCCCACGTCCCACCCGACTCACTCTCAGTACCTGGCCTCTCGTAGCACACTAACCACAAACCACACGCTCTTCCTTAATGCTGCTTCCTCCTACATTCTCCCCTCAACAGTTCCTGATTTATATATTTTGATGCCCCTTTATTTTTGTGCATAAAGATACAGGACTGGTTTTTTTCACTGAGTTGTGTAACACCAAAATGAAATGAGCTTCCTTTACATCAATAAATCATGCCTTAGATCTTATTTCATAGATTAATACAGTACACCCTCTTAATGTTTTTGTGATGGTCTGCCCATCCTTTATTTTTAATCTATAGGAATCATTTTAAAGGAGTCTTTTAGTCTTCAGTTAGTATATGATTGAATGCATCTTTTCATTGGATAGTTTAATTCACTTTCATTTTTAATATTTTTTGGTCTGTTTCATCTTCCTCCTCCCCCTTCATTTTTGCTTTCTGATTTTACACTCCTTTTACATTTCATCCTTCCCCCCTTTTTATATACAAGCTGTATTTTCTTTTTTAATTTTTAATAATGCTGATGTAAAAAAAAGTTGTTGACAACTGATACTATCCACATCAACACAATTTACCATCTACATTAATATGATTTCATTATGCCAGGAAAATTCTTGCCCAGAAAAATGAAGTTGCAAATAACTTTATTGTTTGTTTGAGAAACTTGCTGAGAATCCATTTACCCAAACAATAGACTATTCCCCTTTTCCCTTCAGTACAAGGAACAATAGTCTCTTCTGCCTACTAAAGAGTGGATTGCTCAGAGTGGATTCATCACATTCTTGCTTCTATTTGAAAGACTCCTTCAAGATGTTCACCTTTCCGCATCCATCATTCCTCAACTATATCACAAACTTTGCCAATACCAGTCAAGCCCCTGCGTTGAAAGACCCACCTTAAATCAGGCCACAGAAACCTCGCAGACATCCACTTTTGGCTTTCCCCTCTAGAGATGCTACTGAGACTCCAGCCTCCCTTACTGCAATAAATGATAAATTTGGCTTTGCTTGATCTGTAGGCTATTTTAATGATCTCTTTGGGGAGTCAGCAGTCAACACTATCCTATTTTTATTCCCCCTGGTAGTTAATTTTACAATTTTATGAATATATTTCAATCTATTTTTAACAGTCTAAATTTTGCAGAAAAAAAATTAAGCCATTTTTATTTCCCCCAGACCCCACTCTCTTTCCAGCCTTTGTTAATAAGATATATAGTATAAGATTATAATGATAGGGGCACCTGGGTGGCTCAGTCGATTAAGCATCCGACTCTTGGTTTCGGCTCAGGTCATGATCTCACAGCTTCATGAACTCGAGCCCCACGTCGGGCTTTGTGCTGGCAGCGTGGAGTCCGCTTGGGATTCCTTCTCTCTCCCCCCCTCCCTGCCCCTCCCCTGCTCGTGCGCTGTCTGTGTCTCTTTCAAAGTAAATAAACTTAAAAAAATTTTTTTAAAGGTTACAATGATAAAGATGATCAGGATTTTACAATATGCTTGGTCTTTGAATAATCATTTTTGACCTTTGTATTAGGTTTTTTAAGTATATAAACATCTATGATGGAAAATCTAACATAGTGTTTTATGTCACCTCTTCTAGTATCTACTACATAGTATCTGTATAATCTGAGATTTTTCAATGCATAGATCTATCATTCACTTTTTTTTCCTGCGCCTTCTCATTCAAGAGTTATTTTTCAGGTGTACAATATAGTGATTCAACAATTCCATACATCACCCGGTGTTGTATGATAACCAACTGGAATTTAAATAAAAACTTTAAAAAATAATAGCACAGGCAAGCAAAAAAACAAACGAAAAAGAGTTATTTTTAAAATCTGTGCTATTACTATCCTTTAAATATATTGCACCTGTTTTGATCAATGGTGGTTTTGTATAGTCTCATTTTCCTTCTCTGAAATTATTTGTCATATTCTTGTGAATAGCAGGAAATGTCTTTGATTTCATTTTTAGGGAAGGTACTTTACATTTGCTGCCAGTGGAATGACCTCATGAGTTTATTTATTTATTTTTTTGTTGTTGTTTTAATTTACATTCTTTTTTTTTTTATGAAATGTATTGACAAATTGGTTTCCATACAACACCCAGTGCTCATCCCAAAAGGTGCCCTCCTCAATACCCATCACCCACTCTCTCCTCCCTCCCACCCCCCATCAACCCTCAGTTTGTTCTCAGTTTTTAAGAGTCTCTTATGCTTTGGCTCTCTCCCACTCTAACCTCTTTTTTTTTTTCCTTCCCCTCCCCCATGGGTTCCTGTTAAGTTTCTCAGGATCCACATAAGAGTGAAACCATATGGTATCTGTCTTTCTCTGTATGGCTTATTTCACTTAGCATCACACTCTCCAGTTCCATCCACGTTGCTACAAAAGGCCATATTTCATTTTTTCTCATTGCCACGTAATATTCCATTGTGTATATAAACCACAATTTCTTTATCCATTCATCAGTTGATGGACATTTAGGCTCTTTCCATAATTTGGCTATTGTTGAGAGTGCTGCTATGAACATTGGGGTACAAGTGGCCCTATGCATCAGTACTCCTGTATCCCTTGGATAAATTCCTAGCAGTGCTATTGCTGGGTCATAGGGTAGGTCTATTTTTAATTTTCTGAGGAACCTCCACACTGCTTTCCAGAGCGGCTGCACCAATTTGCATTCCCACCAACAGTGCAAGAGGGTTCCCGTTTCTCCACATCCTCTCCAGCATCTATAGTCTCCTGATTTGTTCATTTTGGCCACTCTGACTGGCGTGAGGTGATACCTGAGTGTGGTTTTGATTTGTATCTCCCTGATAAGGAGCGACGCTGAACATCTTTTCATGTGCCTGTTGGCCATCCGGATGTCTTCTTTAGAGAAGTGTCTATTCATGTTTTCTGCCCATTTCTTCACTGGGTTATTTGTTTTTCGGGTGTGGAGTTTGGTGAGCTCTTTATAGATTTTGGATACTAGCCCTTTGTCCGATATGTCATTTGCGAATATCTTTTCCCATTCCGTTGGTTGCCTTTTAGTTTTGTTGGTTGTTTCCTTTGCTGTGCAGAAGCTTTTTATCTTCATAAGGTAAGGGGATGTGTCGAGTAAGAGATTGCTACGGCTGAGGTCAGAGAGGTCTTTTCCTGCTTTCTCCTCTAGGGTTTTGATGGTTTCCTGTCTCACATTTAGGTCCTTTATCCATTTTGAGTTTATTTTTGTGAATGGTGTGAGAAAGTGGTCTAGTTTCATTCTTCTGCATGTTGCTGTCCAGTTCTCCCAGCACCATTTGTTAAAGAGGCTGTCTTTTTTCCATTGGATGTTCTTTCCTGCTTTGTCAAAGATGAGTTGGCCATACGTTTGTGGGTCTAGTTCTGGGGTTTCTATTCTATTCCATTGGTCTATGTGTCTGTTTTTGTGCCAATACCATGCTGTCTTGATGATGACAGCTTTGTAGTAGAGGCTAAAGTCTGGGATTGTGGTGCCTCCTGCTTTGGTCTTCTTCTTCAAAATTCCTTTGGCTATTCGGGGCCTTTTGTGGTTCCATATGAATTTTAGGATTGCTTGTTCTAGTTTCGAGAAGAATGCTGGTGCAATTTTGATTGGGATTGCATTGAATGTGTAAATAGCTTTGGGTAGTATTGACATTTTGACAATATTTATTTTTCCAATCCATGAGCAGGGAACGTCTTTCCATTTCTTTAAATCTTCTTCAATTTCCTTCATAAGCTTTCTATAGTTTTCAGCATACAGATCCTTTACATCTTTGGTTAGATTTATTCCTAGGTATTTTATGCTTCTTGGTGCAATTGTGAATGGGATCACTTTCTTTATTTGTCTTTCTGTTGCTTCATTGTTAGTGTATAAGAATGCAACTGATTTCTGTACATTGATTTTGTATCCTGCAACTTTGCTGAATTCCTGTATCAGTTCTAGCAGACTTTTGGTGGAGTCTATCAGATTTTCCATGTATAATATCATGTCATCTGCAAAAAGCGAAAGCTTGACTTCATCTTTGCCAATTTTGATGCCTTTGATTTCCTTTTGTTGTCTGATTGCTGATGCTAGAACTTCCAGCACTATGTTAAACAGCAGCGGTGAGAGTGGGCATCCTTGTCGTGTTCCTGATCTCAGGGAAAAAGCTCTCAGTTTTTCCCCGTTGAGGATGATGTTAGCTGTGGGTGACCTCATGAGTTTAAATGCAAATCAGACAAAGGGCGTGGTGAGGTATACAAAATTCAACTGGGTATCATTATCAAGATCTCCATTGGTGGTATGACTTTGAGAATATATATTTAAAAAATTAGCTCATCCAACGGACAAGTCTTTATCCCTGGGTAGAAATCCTATTTCGATGTCATTAAAATTCCATCAAATTCCTAAGTCTCAGTTAGCAAAGATCAATTTCATGGGCTTTAAAATGGGAGGAAAAAGCAAAAGCAAAATTAAATCAAGAGACAAACGGGTGTGAGTCACAGAGCCTGTGAATAGACATGAGTCAGTAACTGTGTATAACTTGAACTCAGGACAATAGGCTACTCGGCCACATCCTGGAGTTATGAAAGCACGAAAGGAAACTAAAACAGAGCTTGGTGAGCCCCAGCAGGGTAGCCGTGGACAGTCCCACAGTCTCAGGACGAAGTTTTGCTCACAGATCAGCCCAGTTCATGAGAATGACAACTATCCCTTACATGTGAATAGATTTCTTAAACTTTACGTATATAAAACTTACTTACATAAAACTAAACTTATATAAAAATAAGTTTACTTATTTTTGAAGAGAGAGACAGCATGCATGTGCATACAAGTTGGGAAGGGGCAGAGAGCAGGAGAGACAGAATCCCAAGCAGGCCCCGCACCATGAGCACAGAGCCTGATGCGGGGCTCAAACTCACGAACTGAGATCATGACCTGGGCCCAGATCAAGAGTCGGTCGCTCAACTGGCTGTGCCACCCAGGCACCCCAGATTTCTTAAATTTTAAAATTAAGTACAAAAAATTTGAAAGTAAAAAAAAATCATAATATTAGTATTCTGAAAATAATGAATTTGTACACACTTTACATGTATGCATTTGAAACACATGAAGAAAATTAAAACTTCAAATTTTTCTAAGTTTAAACATTCATAAATTAAAAAGACTTAGTAACTATTCAAGAAACTATCCAGTTTCTTGAGGGGTACTTAAAGAAAACAAATATATTAAATTTATAAAAGCTGTTTAAATTATTTGAGGTATTTAAGCTTGTAAAAGGAACCAAATATTTGTCAAAGATCCTGCAAGTGATTACTAATACCTGCTAGACTTAAAAATAGAAAAATATATTTGTGCACTAAACTTAAAGCCTAGCAAAGAGATAGTTTTTCTTATATAAAACAATTTTTAAAAAACGTTTATCTATTTTTGAGAGAGACAGAGACAGAGTGCAAGCGGGGGAGGGGCAGAGAGAGAGAGGGAGACACAGAATCTGAAACAGGCTCCAGGCTCTGAGCTGTCAGCACAGAGCCTGACGCAGGGCTTGAACTCACGGACCGTGAGATCATGACCTGAGCCGAAGTCGGACGCTCAACCGACTGAGCCACCCAGGCACCCTGATATTTTTTCTTTTATAATGATAACTTCAATAAATTGAATACTACTTAAAAAAAAAAACTTTTTGAATAGTATTTTTCTATATGTAGAAGCATCCCTTCAGGGCACCAAAAAAACTCACATAAACCTATCCTTCCTTTCATACTGCTTCCTTGAGCTTTTATGTAATCATTAAATGGATTTATTAAGCGCCTATTATTATAATCCAGGTAATGGTCAAGACACTGGGGATACAGCGAGAAATGAAGAAGGGTTACTGGCGATGTGTTTACACAGACACGTATTTTTGTGTTTTTCCGTATTTGTGTGAGTGAGATGTTTAAGCACAATCAAGTTAGAATGCTTGCCTCCCCACCCACTCCCTGCTTGTTACACATCCCTTTCATGGGGTGGCATTAGAAGGAGTGGATGTGGCTAACAGAGAGATGAATTTAGGACACACTGATTTTGGTGTTCGTGGGACAGATGTCTGTGCTTCAGTCATTGGTGTGTTCAGTTAACATTTTTCTCACAGTTCTGGTGTAGAAATTGCTTCCTAAGAGATTCTCAGTGTCTCCCGGGTTAGCTCTCCCTTTTAATGACACAAAGGTACAAGGACAGAAGTAGTATCAAAGTGGAAACATGCTCCTGAGCTCACGTGGGCCATGGAGGGGAAACAAGGCTTGGAAGGTTCAGAGTCAGATGACAGTGTATGAAAACTTCGGACACCAACGTCTCTATCGTCGAGGATCCGTTTGATACTCTAGCACCAGTAACAATAAATGTACCATACACTTTCATTCTTCTTGATGGGAATTCTGAGACACAGCGCTCCGGAATTCCTGAATTCATAGTGTATAAGACACGAAAATTGAGTAGCGGTATATTAAATCACCTCTGAGCTCATCTGATACATCTTGTCCTGACAAACTCTTATGGATCTAGACAAAACAGCACACAAAACTGCTCTCAAAACAGAAATAAGCAACCACAGTAGAGAAAACACCCCAAGTCATCTTTCCATTTTCCCTCTAGAAATAAGATTATGAAATCATTGTTACATGATAGAATGATCAAAAGCTATGTCCACAAAAAATGTAGGGAAAAAGGTATGACAAAGGTGTGAATCAGTTAACAAGAAAATAAATTCTGTGCTATTTTGCTGTACTTGGTGACATATATATGTGACATTTGACTTTTTTTTTTATTAAATCAGCTTTCAAATCATTTGTGATTTATGATTTTTAATGATTTATTATTTATGTCATATTTTCTCATTCTAAGTAAATATTTGCTCTGTATCTTATTCTCAATTCATAATATATTTAAAAAATTTTTTTATCTTTATTTATTTTTGAGAGAGACAGAGACAGAGTGTGAGCAGGGGAGGGGCAGAGAGAGGGGGAGACACAGAATCTGAAGCAGCTCCAGGCTCTGAGCTGTCAGCACAGAGATCGATGCAGGGCTCAAACTCATGAACCGTGTGATCATGACCTGAAACGAAGTCGGACCCTTAACCGACAGAGCCACCCAGGTGCCCCTTAATTCATAATTTTATACACATTTTCTTTTTAAAGAGGGCTCTAGTGACTGTTAAAGCTTCAAGCCTCAAGAACCAGGGTCTCACACGAGTAGTGGATGCCTGGGTAAACGGAGTTTACAGTGCAGTGGGAAAGCGTCTCTCCATTGCCCTTAAACAGGAATAGTGATTGTTTGGATGTAGATCCTTGTTTGCTTTAAATCTTTCCTTTTCCTCCTAAATTTGCAGACATCGTTTCATTGGATCCTGGGTTTTACTATTGCAGAAGACTGGCAAAATGGGAAACAGAAGACCACAGGGCAGTGAGAGATGTATTTATACAACACGGCATAAAAAAATTATGCTTTGGGGCGCAGGGGTGGCTCAGTTGGTTAAGCGTCTGATTTTCGATTTTGGCTTAGGTCACGATCTCACGGTCCCTGGGTTCGAGCCCCACATCGGGCCCATGCAGACAGCTCAGAGCCTGAAACCACCTTCACATTCTGCATCTCCCTCTCTCTCTCTGCCCCTCCCCATTTGTACACTTGCTCTCTTTCTCTCAAAATAATTAAACTTAAAAAAAAAAAAGTGCTTCGGTGAAAGACTACACAGGTCTACGGCACACTCTCTGAGTTACCCAGCTTTGTTACAGCTCTGTAAGTTGCAGATAATGGAGAGATGTGCAAAGTGTGTCTCAGGTTCAAACTGTCTTCACTCCTACCCTTCGGGAAAAAGTCCGTTTTCGTCTTTGGTTACTGCTCATGTCAACATCCCTTTACTCCAGATAAATGTCTGCTGTTTGGACTTTCCCTTTGAACCCGTCATAACATCAGCCTGGGTCTTTCATCTGTGTAAAATAATATCTCTACCATATGTTCATTTTGGTATCTGTAGGTTAAGTCGCAATTTTACCTTTTCCCGAAAACTACCTTTCAGTAACAGTCAGTGCTCTCTGGATTCTCTCTTTCCCAGAAGGGAAGGTTGGAGCTGGCTTGACTTTTGTTTCCTTATAGATAACTTGATTTTTCCCTCTAGATACTGAAGGGTTTGTGGGGTTTTTTTCCCTTGAAGATATAAATGCCATCACAGATGAATACTATTCGTTCACTGTGACACGATGAGTTAAAAAGAGGCAACAACCTCTAATTTAAGACAAGGCAAAATAAAATATCATTCTGATGTTTTGAACTGAACTCTCTGGTTTAGTGGTTTTTGTGGGTGTTATTAAATATTGTTGAAGCTGCAATAAAGTACTGTTTTTTTCACGTTAAAAGCATTAAACCATCTTAGACAAAGCCTGGAGGACACTGTACCAGCCTACATTCCTGTACAGCTGTTTTAGTTCATGCCCATTGGGTTTCTTTTGATCCAGCCTCATGGCATTATTATGATCATTTCAAGGATAAATTTAAAAAATTTGATATGTATATGATGTTATTTTGATCCGAGGTTCCTTCTCCAGACAGATTATTTGTTATAATATTATCGACAAAGCTTCTGTGACTTGTAACGATGCAGCTTATGGAAGTCTTAGGCTTAAAGCATCACAGATTCAGCACGTGCAAACTGCCAGTTTAACTAAAGAGAAATGCTTATTTTTAGAAAATAAGAGCTCTGCTTAACACCTGCCATTTTTCCTCATCTACATTTCCTTTCTCAAGACATTTTCGTTTTCGTTTTTCACTTAGAATGCCCCTCCACAAAAAAAAGGCGCCATTTGTTTTCTTCCTGTGAATCACATGATGAGTTGAAATACATCAAGACTAAAAAATGTGGCAGCGAGGAATGCTAGGAGTTCTAAGGCTTCTTGACGTTATCCTAGACTCTAGACCCTCTGCTTGTTACCAGAGTACCAGGTTTTTAAACATACAGATATATCACAACGCTATCTAGAAAAAATGCCTTCAAGATAAAGTCCATGGTATGATGTTAAGTGAAAAAAGAGAAAGACAGACAGACAAAAGAATGCATAGCTTGGCATTATAATAAACCAAAATTAAAATAAATGCATTACATTGAATTTATTTGATAAGAAAAAAAGACTTCAGGATACCCATAAATCACAAAAACACTGTCTCTGGACGTAGAGATTAAAGGTGATTTGAATTTTCGTATTATACTTTCCTGCATATTAGGTGTTATAGAACAAGCAGAGATTAATTTACAAAAAGAAGAAAATAGTATTTAAGAAAATCAAAGAAAATTATTACTCTGTGATGACCGAGTTCAAATATTTATGATCTAGTCCCTCAAAACATCCTACACTCCAGCCACACAGAAGACATAATTGGCCTTTACACAATCACCTTCTCTGCTTTTGCTGTTTCTGCTTTAAGAAAACCTTCCCTGATTTTCTTCAATGGCATCAGTTGTATCCACAGCATTTTGGAAATGCCTCTTCAGTGGAACTTATCATATTATCCAGTTTCTTTACATGCTTTCTCCACTCACCTGTGGGCTCCTGGGGGCCGGAACCACATCTTACCTATCTATGTATTTCCCACGTCTCTGCCTGACACCCAGGAGGGCTCTATATTTGTTCAACAAATGAGTGAATAAGCAACAAAACCCAAAACAAGATTATGGGAGCTTTTTTTTTTCCTGTTTCATGCAAACTCTTACTTCTTGAGAGGTCTGAGCCTACACTCTGCATCTCCACAAACTTACTGTCTGAATTGACATTCTTTTCTGCAAGTTCAGTGAAAAAGCCAAATATGGATGGTCTGGGCTGATGAAAACTTCCTTTCTTCCAGAACAAACAGAAGAAACAACCTTTTGCATCTCTGGGAAAAACTGGTTTTCTCTTAAGAAGTGTCCAGTCTATACACAAAGGAAGCAATTTCTGAAACTCACTGCTGAATCACATCTAGGTCAGAAATTATCACCCTTTTGTGTATATCTCACTTATTTTGAAGTTACTTGTTATTCTGGCAAAAATACACCTTGGGGAGCTCAGCTCCTGTAAAAAGGAACGTTGGTTGGGTAATAAAAGAATTCTAGACTTCATAAAGGTTGTCCTATGAATACGTCCTCATCTTTTTTTTTTTAATGTTTATTTTATTATTATTTTTTTTTTTTTGAGCGAGAGAGACAGAACATGAGCAGGGGAGGGCAGAGAGAGAGGGAGACACAGAATCCGAAGCAGGCTCCAGGCTCTGAGCTGTCAGCACAGAGCCTGACGTGGGGCTCGGACTCACGAGCCTTCGAGCTGTGAGATCATGACCTGAGCCGAAGTCAGCCGCTCAACCGACTAAGCCACCCAGGCGCCCCTGTCCTCATCTTTTTGATTAATCTGTCAGTGATATGTTTAATAATTACTGAATACTTTTTCCTCAAAGGACTCAAATCTCCTTATCCACCCTTTCGTGCCCCTACGAAGAAAACTATCTTCGTGCCCCTATCTTGTCACAAAACCAGTGAGAACATGGAATCCTGGTGTTATGGGTTGAACTGTGTCCCCCGACAAAAGATATATGGAAGTTCTAACACCCAGTACTCAGAATGTGACCTTATTTGGAAATAAAGCCATTGTTCGTTAGGGCAGCCCTAGAAAACTAACACATATAGATACATTTAACCCATTTCCCAGGATTTGCACCTAAATTATTGGTGAAAACAGAATGAAGTCCATGTTTTCTGTTCTCTGAGTCAGTCTGTGGTCAAGTAGGAGACAGTTACAGCCCTCTGGTTATAATTCGCCTAGTTCTGCTATAAAGATTGGCCAAGAAGTGTTGAGTCTTGTAAGTTGTAGAAGGTGGCACATGAATTTGCAGAGAGATAAACTTGTCTTTCCCATAATTTTGCATTTAACCTTTCGTAAGGTTGGTCTGAGAGTCAAGAACAAACCCAGCAGGGTTAAAGTAGGCTGTAATTTTGCATTATCTTTTGGGTAGTCATTTATCTGTCCTGATGTACTGTGAAGTCAAGATTTCTGCTTATTAACCTTTCAGCAAAAGCAAGCCTGACTTTTCAGTGGGAAGCTAAAAGTACTAGAACAATTACCTCAAATGGCACTGCATTTCACATCAAGGAATTTGGCCTTGTGGCTGTTCTTTTTTAAGTGGCCATTTGTTATTACCAAATAGAGGGAACTTAAATGGGAACACATGGTTAGCTAAAATGAATACAATGTATAGATTCAAAGTAGGAGTTTGTTTTGTGCAGTAAGTGACCACCCCACGAACCACATGAAAGCAAACACAAGACAGGGGAAACAGAAGGGATCTACGGCTGAGAGTCTAGAGTATAAATCCAGACTTCCAGTTTTAAAATCCTGGCTTCTCCATTCACCAGCCTTAAGATCCTGGGCCAGTCACAATGTGCCCCTGTTTCCTCATACATCAAGTGGGGGTAAGAAGAGTATCTCTCTCATAGGACGGGTGTAAGCATAAAAAGTTCTTAGTATCCTGGGGCGTCTCTGTGGCTCAGTAGGTTAAGCGTCTGACTCTTGGTTTCAGCTCAGGTTATGATCTCACGGTTCTGTGAATCTGAGCCCCACATCGGGCTCTGAAATGACGGTGCGGAGCCTGACTTGGGATCCTTTCTCTCCCTCCGTTTCTCTCTCTCTCTCTCTCAAAATAAATAAATAAAATACATACATTTTAAAAAGAATAAAAAATAAAATCTAGAAAAAAAAGTTCTTAGCAACCAAATTCAAGAGAGAAAAATGTTGATGGTGTTTTGACCCTAGTCCATACTAGGAACAGGTAATCAGCAGAAGTGGTTTTATTTTTTTTTTAACGTTTTATTTATTTTTGAGACAGAGATAGAGCATGAACGGGGAGGGGTAGAGAGAGAGGGAGACACAGAATCGGAAGCAGGCTCCAGGCTCTGAGCCATCGGCCCAGAGCCCAACGCGGGGCTCGAACTCACGGACCACAAGATCGTGACCTGAGCTGAAGTCAGACGCTTAACTGACTGAGCCACCCAGGCACCCCAGCAGAAGTGGTTTTAAAACCATCCCCAACTGTCCATGACAACTCAGCCTCAGGTAACTAAGCAGACCTGGAGAGTTAAGGCAACTAATTCCTCAACTCTGCTTCTGAAAGTCTACCAATCCATGAACTCCCCAGGCACCCGGCCCGTTAGAGGCTCAGCTTTCTCTGTCTGTTCAGAGCCACACTAAACCGAACAGTTCTCCCTGCCTAGAAGTGAGAAATTCAGCTTTTTATTTCAGATACTGAACAGTGGCTTCTTCCTTCAACACCTTAAGGATCAAATCGCTGCATAGACCCCTTAGACAGTGCCTGGTATGCAGTAAGCAGTCAATAAATGCTCATTACAGTGATTAAAAAACTATGGTGGCCCTGACCTACTGGATGGAACAGCAGAAAGGACAGGCAGTGAGTCAGTATGGCAGAGTAAAACCTTGGGCTGCAAGTAACTTGTTCTACAAACAAACATTTTTAATAAACTTTAACTTGATTAATGAGCAATATTTTGCAATACGAGTAGTACGTGATACGAACATCACATGATCACAAGTGAACCAACGGGTCTTGAAATTTGCTTTGATATACAAGTGCTTTGGATTACAAACTTGTTTCCTGAACGAATTATGCTCCCAATCCAAGGTTTTACTGTATTTGAAATCTAGCATTCAGGAGTCAGGACAACAGAATTCAAACCCTAGCTGCCACTTAGCAGCTATTTAAAGGCAGGCAACTTACTTTTCCTCTGTAAGAGAGGCAGGCAAACTGTGGCTGGCTACATCCAGCCTGCTGCTTGTTTTGTAAATAAAGTTTTATTGGAACACAGCTACACCTATTTGTTTATATGCCAGCTGTGGCTGTTTCTGAGCTACCAAGGCAGAGCCAAAGAAGAGACCAGATAGCCCGCCAAGCCTAAAATACTACACAAATAGACTGCTCTATAAAGCTCAAGTACCACATGATCAAGTACTAAATGATGTCAGTACCCGCCCCTTCTTCTGCATCAAGGATTAGAAACCAGCCTGCCGAATCAGTGGCAAAGGCTATCGCTTTTGTGTTTATTTTTTAAATTGAATTTGAATTATTTTAGGTAAGGGGCCTGACTCTCGAGTTGGACTGCATCTCTCACTCTTTCTATTTTAAACATTAGCTTGACTTCACACACGGTTTCCCTGCCTGGCTCCTGTAGCCATGAAACTGGAGCCCACCTTTCTAGATACCAGCCTTCGCTCTCCTACTCTCTTTCTTCCAAGAGATCAGCTATAATCTCACGAGTCCTCTTCAGGTTTAATTATACACAAACATATTTTCTTTAAAAGAGAATAATTTGCACACGGTAGAAGCATAACTCATGTGATTTTAATTAATTGGCCACTGGCACCTGTTGTGTTTGGCACCGTTGTAGGCACTGGGCGGGAGGGGCGGGGGGAGAGGGTTCCTTTAAGCAGGGTCAGTAAGAAAAGCCTCCATGGAGTGGAAGTCTTGGAGATGAGCCCGTCACGGAAAAGGTAGACCAGAGCATCCTGAGCCGTGGAGAGGCCTTGAAGCTTGGTAACTTTGGCTTCTTCAATGAGACCCAGTAAGAGGGATGGGTCTAGAGATTCTAGGATATGATGCAAAATGAGACAAAGGCCTGCCGGGGAGGTGGGGATCACGCCCAAGCTAAGGGGACAAGCTTTCCTTCCAGTGCAGGAGAAACGGCTGAAGCTTTTCAATATTTAAGAATGTTTGTGATCTGACTGGCTTTCTTCCTAGACCTTTCTGGGTGCCCTTTACAGAACAGATGAGTGAATGAATGAATGAATGAATGGTGATAGCCTGTCGTTTGTGTTCATAATTAAGAAGCCCACGGGGAGGGCTTAACAACTCTGCAGAAACCAGGAGGCACAGGAAGCCCATCGGAGAAACCCTGCCTGTGGTGAGTGCTGGTGTCCTTGGATGTTGCTCGGTGCCCCTGTGTGCCAGACCTGGAAAGGAAAATGCCACCCGGGTGATGAGCCGGCCTGGCATGGCAGCAGGCAGTATGTCTGTCCTCCCCAGACGTTCTTGAAATAGTCTGTTGTGCAAATATTTAATTAGACGCTCGAGGTTCCAGCTAGAAAGAGGCAAATTTACACACAAACATGTGGAAATCTTTTAGACTCTAGTTTAAAAGAATCTACAGGGGTGCCTGGGTGGCTCAGTTGGTTAAGCAGCCGACTTCAGCTCAGGTCATGATCTTGCGGTCCATGAGTTCGAGCCCCGCATTGGGCTCTGTGCTGACAGCTCAAGAGACTGGAGCCTGTTTCAGATTCTGTGTCTCCCTCTCTCTGACCCTCCCCCGTTCATGCTCTGTCTCTCTCTGTCTCAAAAATAAATAAACGTTAAAAAAAATTTTTTTTTAAATAAAAGAATCTACATAAGGGATCCTTTGCTGTTAATGTGTTTTGTGAGTTCTGGGAGGACAGGATATGATTTAAAATGCTTTGCCCACAACACCTTGGTGTTGCCTCTAACAATAAATAATGAATGGAGGTCTTGGGCTGGGTCTAGATGCATAATTGGTCTGTTCCATTTGGACTCATGTGCCTAGTTCAGTTAGTCGCTTAATATTATTCTGGCTAATACAAGTTTAAAAATATTTGCAGTATAAAAGTACTACATCAGGCACATACTTCATCTTATTCTCACAGACCTTTATAATTATTAGGATTAATAACCATAAATGAGTAAACATGAGAAGTGCTTAGAACAGTTCCCCTCAGTTAATTACTATTAGCTGGTATCATCACCTGCCTTATCATTATTGCTATTAATATTACCCTTGGATTTTCCACTAACTCAATTGATAGATGAGGAAACTGAGGCTCAGAGAAATTAAGTAACCTCCCCAAGGTCAAATGACAGGGTGAGAATTGAAATCCCAGAGTCTGACTTTAAAGCCATACTCTGAACCACGAAGAACACCAGATTTACAATGATAATGAGACAGTTGAAAATATATTATTATTTTGGGGGCCAATATTTGAACCAGTTGTCTATCTTTGATGTCCGTTTTAGGTTTTCCTACACACACACACACACACGCACACACACACACACGCACATGCACATGCACACAGAGTTGTCCACATAAAAACACATTCGTAATTCTAGGTGCACTTAAAATGGCTAATAAATTACAGTAATGACTCCTGGTGTAATAAATGTGCTGTGCTTGTCAAGTAAAAAACAAAAACAAAACATCCAAGGAGTTATTTTTTAAAACCTTTCAACCATATATTACAGACCTAATAGTGTAAAATAATTCTCAATGAAAAATATTCCATGATCACGATTCCAATTCCTCACAATAAATTCCCTGATGTTGCCACTGTCGTTTCAAGGGGTGCAGTACCTTGCACACAAAAGCCTGCAGAAATTTCCAAAGATGTGTTCTGATTAATGCACGATTAAAAAAAAAAATTCACTTTTGTGTCTGCTGTTTTGCTTAGCGCAGGCGTTTTTTTGTTTGTTTTGAATGAGGTCTCAGGGAAGCGAAAGAGAAGGCTGACTTCCGTGGGAATACATGCAGAACTTAAAAACCTGCAGATTATTGTCGATATGGTGAATACTATTAAAAGGAGGACACGGATGCTGACCAACCCCGCGAGCAAGCAGACTGGGCTGCGTCCCGGGCTGCATCACCCACTGAGAAACGCAGCATTCATTTTGCTTGTTTGGGATTTTTGTGACAGGTTCCAGGCATACAAACAGCTTTCTCTCCACTTCCTTCTGCGTTCGGCCCGTTGACAGCATATGGCCAAGAAGACCTTCTCCCTGTTCTGTTCAGTGACTCACGAACATACGAGGCTTGAGTCAAATTACAAAATAATTCCCATTTGTCCTCTTTTGTGCTCTTCATTTAAAGTTCACGGAAGTGGACTTCTCTGCCAAATTAATTGGCAGCCTCCGTGTCCATCCCCAGACCGGGCTGGCGCGAATGACAAAAGCCCTCTTCATTGTTAGCCCCCTGGGAAACCACCTATAAAGCCACTCCTTGCGCGAGTGATTGCGGGATTCCAGGCCGGCCTTCTTGCCCAGTGCCCTTGTCTAAACGCCAGCAAGTAAATGGGGTGAAAGTGTGCCAACCCGAAAGCCAACACTTCCATTTTTCCTCACAAAAGCTCGATTGTATTTAAATCTTCGGCAGCGGCCTGCCAAGGAAGAGAGGAGCAGACCACAGTCCAGGGGTGGTGGTGGGACCCAGGCGGTCACGTGTGGCCCAGGTGTGGCCAAAGAGATAGAAGCACGAATCCCCTGAGCATCCTGAGGAAGGGGGTTTTCACAGCCCCCCCCCACCCCCCGACGAGAGGACAGCACTGGAAAAAAAGCGCTCTGCCCCACTGGCCCTTGCTCGGGAAATAATTGGGTGAAGGTCATTGTGCTCAGAAGAGTCAGGTCCGTCTTCCAGCTGTAAGTGGAAGGTTCAGGGGAATGCGGGGATGCTAACCTGGATCCCGGATGTTGTGGAGCCACCAAACCATCACCAGCCAATCGTTTGCTGCCAGGACTTCATTCTTGGTGAGAAAATGAAACACTCCTCCAAGATCCTGGCAAGTGAATATTCCCTTACTTGCAGCCAAAAGCATTCAAAACTCCTACACCAGTGCTCTGATTACTTACGCCTCTCCCTCCCCCTTTGTACAAGAGTGTGAGGGTTAAACGCGGGACGACTTCCCGTGTCAGTCCTGGGGAGGGGGCTGTTGACAAAGATGGCTTTGTTCCCACCGCGATGAGCTGAGGGCCTGGTGAGAAGCCAGGCAGTCGCCATAGGCTGTGAACATTTCTATACGTTCCTGCGGAGAGTAAATGACAGCAATGACAACTACAAGAGCCCTGACTGCTCTTTACTCAGGTCACTTTTTAGGGCTCCGTTAACAGTGAGCAACTTCGAGGCACATGGTAACATCTCCCCCAGAGAGCGGGCAGGCTGGCTGGCAGTCTACCCTCCAGCAGGGCGCTCCCTGGGCTCAATGTTCCTCAGGTGCCGTGCAAGCCCCTTTGACCCCTCTGCTCGAAAGCCTCCCTTTTCTCTTCTCCCCTGGGACCTGGAGGGCAAGGAGGGAGCCAAGCCAGACTCAAAGCTCACGCTGCTTGCTGTGCGTAATGAAGTCCTTTGCGTCCGACCCAGGAGTCTCGTGTCTTCTGGTAGCACGTAGGAAAGTGTTTTCTTGCAAGTAAGGCAAAATCTCAGACCCTTCTCAGTTCTCAAAAGGCCTGTGGAGCAAAATATGCCCCTAGATGAGAGCCAGACACTTCCACATCCTAAGAGTATGGCCTTCACTCCCATCATCCCTCCCACGAAAATCTAGAGCAACTGCTTCCTTGAAGTCATGATGCAATAGCACTCAAGAGCACAGTCTTTGAAACTGGACTGACTCAGTGTAGAGCCTGCCATTTACTAACTGACTATGTGCAGCTTTTTTAACTTCTCTAATTTTCTCATAGGAAAATTAGAATAATAATGGTACCTTTGCAAAATGTTTTTGTTCGTTTTAACATTCTAGAAGCATGATGGCAACATCTCAGACGTGAGCAAACAATCCTCACCACTCTCTGCGGTCCAAACCGCAAGTCTCTTTCCTAGGTGATGGCAAAACTCCCCTAATTGTTTTCTCTGCTTCCTCTCTTGTCCTGTTTCAATTCATTTCCCAAACAGCGGCCAGAATGATTCAGAAATCAAACCACGTCTTTCTGTCCCTAACCTGTCGAACAGGACGGAATCACACGCCAAGTCCTCACTGTGGCTGATAAGACCCCATGTGTTGCAATCCCTGGGTACCTTTGTAGCCTAATTCAGCAATCCGTATTTCACTGTGCTCCTTGAAAAATTCAAGTCCATTCCAACCTGTGGGCATTGGCATCTGCTATTACCACTACAAGGAGTGCTTTCTCTATGGATCTTTCCAGAGCTCACTACTGCTCATCATTTAGACCTGTACTCAAATGCACTCCTCTGGAAAGACTTTCTCTTATCACTTTACTAACATGTGTTCCTACCAGTTACGCAATTCCTTTATTCCTTTTGCTGTCACAGAACTAATTGAAATTATTTTTTGTTTGTTTACTTAGAAATTTTAGTTTTTCTCCTTTCAATGGATGTGAATTCTATCTCATTAACTGCTATAACTTTTGCATCAAGAAGGGTGCCTGGAATCTAGTTATATTGTTGAATGAATGAATGAATGAATGAGCGAATGACTGTCATGCTTCTTCATCAGGATATTAAAGAAGCAAAAGTCTATAGCCATTGAATGTCTTGACACAAGACTGAGTGACCAAAAAAATAACAATCCTCAGGTCTTTCCCAAACCCATGTTTATTTATGGAAAGTCAGTGGCTTGTGGTCAATGTTATATCTTAACTTTTTTTGCAATGTTCAAACTAAAGAAATACAATACTGAGGAAATACTTTCATCTTTAAAGGTCATCCTTGTGAATTTTGCAGAGAATTCCTGGAGATGGACTGTTTTTAGTCACAAACATTCCCTTGATAACTATGCCCACAAGGACTCAGGCTCCCCATGGGAGATAAAACATTACAGGGATTGAAAGGTATCATGGTAGGCTCATAAAAGCCTACAAAGATGCAGAAAAACAAAATTTATGTTGTTGATTTCTGGATAGATGACTTTATTTTGAGAATTTGGGCTTTTCTTAGACATTTATGGTTCAAAATAACATTTAATAGTAATCTATTCCATCGGAAATGAGTAGTTTGGGGACAATCACCTAAGTGCGTTTTCCTTATCATCTGAAAATTGTATTTTTGTGGGGAGGTGGGGTGGAGGAGGAATGTTTAAAGGCATGATGTCCTGAAGAAGCATATTTTAGGCTTGATTCTTACCAAATGTTAAGTGCAGTAACACATAGCCATGCTATCCTAGGGGAAGTCTGCCTAGGTCCTTTACACCTTCACTGCACTATTCAGGCTTTGCCTGCTGATATATATTAATGTAATTAAACTGCACACTGGATTGTAAACATCTTGCCAGTTCATAAGCAATCTGAAAGACTGCATCTCTGTTTATCACACTTCTTGGCAGGTAGTATGTGTTTAGAACAAATTTATTAATTTGTTGGTTATAAGAATGAGGAAAAGATTTTTATTATGAAAAGGAAATATGTTAGTATAACCTATCACAGTCTAGGACTGATATGGTGACTCTGACTGTCTCAGTTTCCCTATATTTTTAGTGTGTGGCTTCACTCTTAAGTTTGCCTCACGATAGCCATATGGCTGTTGCTGTTCCAGCCATTAAGACCAGATTCTGGCCAAGAAAAATAAGAAAGGGCAAATAGGAACATGTGAGTTGAATTTTTGTTCATTTATTTTTCATTTCAGAGAGAGAGAGAGAACACCAGGGGGGGAGAGGGGCAGAAGGAGAGAAAGAGAATCTTCTGCTCAGCGCAGAGCCCGACATGACACTTGATCCGATGACCCTGGGATCATGACCCGAGCCAAAATCAAGAATCGGACTCAACCAACTGAGCCACCCAGGTGCCCCTGAGTAAAAAAGTAAAAGACTTCCAGGGAATTCCACCAAGAAACTTCCACTGACATCTCACTTGCCTGAACTCATCATATGGTGAGCCCTATATTCACAGGATGACAGAAAAGGTAGACTTCTAGGTGAACATTTTGCTTTCATCATCAAATTGTAGCCTCTTTTGGTATGAAAAAAAGGTTAAATACTCATTGGGTGGGCAACTTCTGCCTAAATAACGTTTTATGAGCATCAATTTCCCTTGGTTTTGGAGGACAGACATACAAATCATAGCGATTCAGAAATGAAAGATACAGGTTTTGATATGGACTAGTTTGTGACTTTCAATCCATACATCCTGATGGATCTATTCTCAAATTCTCTGGAAAACTAAACACCCAAATTCAGGGGTTTTATCTAAAAAGATGAAAAGGAAATTGCAGCAGGTCAAATAAAAATATTATCATTTTAACTGGAGAGTAGTGATGGTTGTTGAAATGCTAAATGTTGAACAATAAAGGTATTATGATATAACAGATGCTAGATCATCAGAGATTGTGATACACCTGATAAGCTTAATTATAATTTTAAAAAAGTCTATCAAACTACGCGATAATTTGTAAGAGTCCATTTTGAAAGCTGGCATTATCAATTCCATTACTGACAGGATACTGCTACTGATGATGGGGGTGGGGGGCACGGCGATGACGGTGATGAGGACAATGACAGTCTTTGTGGAGGTGTGATGGAGATGGTGGCTGAGATAAAATTGGAGCTTAATATGTGCCTAGCCCTGTTCTAAGCACCTGACACACGCCATCTCGTTGAAGATTCACATCCAGCCTATAAAACAACTATTTTTAACCGCACCTTATTTATTTTTTATATTTTTGACGTTTATTTATTTGAGAGAGAGGGAGAGAGAGCACACACGAGCGAGGGAGGGGCAGAGACACAGAGGGAGACACAGGATCCGAAGCAGGCTCCAGGCTCTGAGCTGTCAGCACAGAGCCCGAAGTGGGGCTCACGAACCACGAGATCATGACCTGAGCCCAACTCAGACACTTAACAGACTAAGCCACCCAGATGCCCCTAACCCTATTTTATAGGTGACTGAAGAGAATAACTAACAGCCCAAACACATTTGATCTGTAAGAATTTGAAGTCAGACCCAGAGTCTGGCTCTGAATTCTCACGTTATACCATTTCCCTGGGGATAAAAAGAGGGAGGTCCAGCAGGACCCAGAAGAGGTGACCCTTCATCGCAATGCAGGTCTGTTACCATTGGCTTTATATGCATCTTGTTCTGCCCTCACCTAAAGACCCATCCCTACTTCCTTGTGTGTCTGTGACACTAGAACAATGGGAAGCCTCCAGAAGATTTAGGTCCAAGAGAAACCTGTGTTAGTGTGTCCACCCACATCATGAAAAGCTGAATGGAGGGAGAATCTCATTCTCGGGACTGAAATTGGTGAAGAGCAGAACCCTCTTGCATTGCTTGCAATAAATGATAAAAGGATTTGGTCCCTTCTCGATCACTTTCAGATGTTTATATACCCACATGTCAACTTTCCATCAACCAGGACACTACTGCAATGAACAATGGTGTTGACCAGGAAGGGATAGTTCAGCAAGGACTACTTTTTGAGGTAGCTTATTAATCAACAATTTTACATTACAATCATTTTTCATTTATCCTGAACCACAGGGTTGAGATGAGAAAATTTCAGACAATGGAGACCCTCAGGAGTAAGTGGGATGATATGGAACTGTTGTTTTTAACTTGGTTTGCTCACTTAATAATGTATCATGAATAGTTCCCACATTATTAAATATCTTTGTGCAATGTGCTTGTAAATGTATATATAATATTCTACTGGGAAGACATACAATATCTACCAGTGTGTTCATACTATTGGATACCTCGACTCTGAAACTTAATTTATTATTAAAAAAATTTTATGTTTATTTTTGAGAAAGACAGAGCACGAGTGGGGGAGGGGCATAGAGAGAGATGGAGACACAGACTCCCACAAAGACTCCAGGCTCTGAGCTGTCAGCACACAGCCCTACGCGGGGCTCAAACCCATGAACCATGACATCATGACCTGGACCCTTAACTGACTGAGCCACCCAGAAGCCCCTAAAAATTAATTTATTATTAAGAATGCTCTTTATATATATTTCAGTTAAGTATTTGCACATATTCTTAACTATTTGAGATAACAAATCTTTAGAAGTAGGACTGTCACATTCAAGGACTTATATAGTAGGAAAAATTATAGTTAAGTAGCTTTTAATTAGCACTCACCAAGAGGTTGCCTTTGCCAACTTCCCTCCTTGGAGCCACATGAAAAAGGGATGTGGCCACATAGGAGCTGGACTCCCACTTGTATCCGTTAGCCGTTCTGCCTCGGCTACATATTGTCAGAACTGAACAATGGAAGTTCCTCTGGCCAGCTATCCTCCTGCAAATGTCTTTCATGCACATACTGTTCTATGCTTCTCTACCTCCTCCTACTTCCCTCCCTTCCAAACCTTGTGCTCCTTGGCAAACCAGTTACATGGTTACCAGACTCCTCAACCCGCCTCCTAGTCATGGACGCTCTCTATCTCATGGTGTCCACTAAACTCTTACGCTCCTCTGAGAGCGCTGTTTTTCTCTAGGCTAGTGAAGAGGAGTTAGACTTTCTTCCGCGCCCGTCTCCACGGGGCAGGCGATGGCTTAGCTTTCTCCTGGCTTCTTACCGCCTCTCCTTTGCCACCGCATTACATCCTGGTGGAAAATATCCTCTGCTTTGGGAGTCATGGCATCTGCTGTCCGCTCAGGTGCTCACCTTCTCCCCCTGTTCACCCCCTTGCCTCACACAATCTTGGTGAAATATGGAAGTCAGACCACGTCACTGTTTGTCTTAAACCACCTCAAGGTCCCCAAAACACAGAGAGTCAAATCTGAAATCCTTACCATGGCCTGTAAGGTCCTAAAATATTTTGTTCCATTCTCATTTCCTGCCTCTCCCCAAGCGCATCTCACCTCAGAGCTTGTAAGTCACATTTCTGTCTGCCTGGCCCTGGTTCCCTCTCTTACCTCCTGTAGGTCTTGGCTCAAGGATCTTCTTATTACAGAGGCCTTCTCCAGCCAACACGTCTAAAACAGTGATGGGTCTCCTATACCCCAGTCTGACTCGCTGTTTCCTATGCCTACTTCTCTCTTCCTCATAGCGCCATACCCCTTTCATGAGTGAAAGGGCGTTGAGATGGCACACACTAGTCCACGCAACAGTGAATCTCCAGTATCTTCGGTCTCTGGCACATAAGAAGTAGTCGATCAATATATGTTGACTAAATGAATGAAGAAATAATTTTCTAGTTCTCTTTGGTCACTCCCCCATGCTTCTTTCCACACTCTTTCCCTCCCCTCTCTATATTATCATGTAATTATCCCTATTTTCCTGTCTTTCAGAATAGACTACAAACTCCCTGAAGGCTGAGCTTCATCCTAACTTTCTCTGTCTCACCCACACTTAGGAAGGACCTGACATGCGACAAACACAGAAAAATATTTGTTGAGATGGACCCTCCTCCCTTTCAGACCCGTTTCTTACCTTTCCTATTGTCCCCAATTTTCTAATGGGAAACAGAGGCCCCAAGGAGGTCAGAGAATTCCCCAAGCTAGTGAATGGCTGAGCCATGATTTTAACTCACATATTTTTACCCCAAGCCTAGTTTTTTTTTAATCTTGTTTTTCCTACTAATGGCCTATCCTCCTCTTAAATTGATATATACAGAAGCTTCCAGCATTAGGCACATGCTGTGAAAAGTTATGTTTGAGACCTTGGGATCCTTAATTTGTCAAATGTTTGGAAGAAAAATATGCTGCTCTAATTATAGAATGCAGATGGCAATTTGAAAACTTACAAACTATGTCATTTAACAAAGTAGAACATGAGAGAATCATGCTTCACAAAGTGACCTTATTTTCTTAAAGGAACAATTTTTGAGACTCTCACTTTGAAAGGCATAAACAGGCTGCCTCCTCATTCTTGATTATAAGGATACCTAAAGTAAGCCCATTAAGTACCAGTTATAATAATTTTAACCATCAATTATAAAAGTGGGCCTTTCTAATTATAGGCAACATTTAGCATTTGGGACTGAGTTATTGCTGGTTATATAAGTTGCAGATCTAACTAAAGCCAAATATACCCTAGCTGGATTTTACCCCACATTTCTAAATTTCTAATTATATTGTGATGGCATCAGCACTACCCTCTGCAAAAATTTTAAACCTCATGACTCAAAAATAATCTGCAGGGAAACTTCCAGAAGCAAGGGAAAAATGTGAATCAGGACATGGTCTCGTACCAAAACCAAATATCATGAGGAATAAGCCCTTAAAAACAGAGGTAGCTATGACCAGCCAATGCAATTATTTAAGTGAATTTTCTAGAAGTGACACGGAGACTTCAATTCTGCCATTTCTCACATGGCATGCACACTAACCATAAGCCAGAGGAGCAAAACGTGATGTGACAGTTCCCATTTAACCCCCAGAGCGTGGCATGAAGGAAGAGAGCATTGAATTACTTAATTAGTTAATTCCACAAATACTTATGGAGCAGGGGATAAGGCCAAAGATCACGCCTTCACGGAGTCTGTCTTCAGGTTGTAATTGAGACTGATTATAAAAACTATTCAAGAGGTCTTTAAAAATAAGCCTGTCAACTGTCTGAGATAGTAAAAAGGACTCCTGCCTAAAATATAAACTCATTGTTTCCCCAATTGTTGGGTATCAAATCAACTGAGGTGTTAAACACTTTTTTTAAGTGACAATGCCTTTATTTGAACACGTATCAGAAAAAGACTGTTTCTCCACTTAAGGCAGTGACATATTTTATACATACACACAAATATATATATAGTCTGTATAAATAAATGCATATAAAATTATATCATATTATAATATAATATGTTATATAAATCATATAGAATACATAAAAATTGTATATACTATAAATATATAATATACATAGAGACATTAAAAAGACATTATACACAATACATATTTACTTATGTATTCCATATATTTATATACATATTTAAAGAAAAAAGATATTTTTCCATTTAAAGAAAAATAACCACATAATATGAAGAGGGATCGTATGATACTCGATATGGCAAAACTTGTGAACGTGACATGTGATCAAAGTTTTACGAACATCAATCTCCTCAGAAAGTGATTTTTAACCCACATAACTCCAAATTGTAGATGTGCAAATGCCTGATATTCAGAATTGCTTAATCTAAAATGTTTTGCCAAACACATAAGTTAATACACACACACACACACACACACACACACACACACAATAAAAAAACTAATTGTGCAACAGCAATAATATTGATTGTGGCTTTATTACATCGCAGGCACTGCTCTAAGCATTTTGCACATTTCCTATCATTTAATGCATACAACACAATTATGAGATAGATAAATTTCCTGCTTCATCTTACAGTCTAAGAACTGTGGCATAATAAGAAATGTAATCAGAGATGTAAGAATTAGAAAAAAAAAAGAAGTAAAGCATTCCTATTTTCATATGACATATTTATACATCCGGGAAACCTGAACACATTAGTGGGAAATTATACAAACAATAAGATAATCTAATAAAGTAGGAGGTATAAAATCAACATGCTAAAACCAATAGTCTTTACATATATAAGAGGATCGAGTGGAAGGGATACAGTGGAAAAGAAGGGAAATAAAAGTGCACACATGAATAAAATACTTAGATGTACACCTGACAGGAACAGCTCAAGAATTATAAAGAAAACTATAAATACTCTGAGGGACCCCAAAATTAACATGGGCAAAAGGAAAGATGTAGCATCATATGGAGATATGGCACCATAAAAATGTCAACTCTTTATAACTTAACTTATATACTTGACATTATCCCAATCACAATGCAAAAGGATAGGGAAAGCTGGACATGTTTATTATAAAGTTTATTTGGCAGAACAAAAAGGCAAAAAAAAAACCAAGAAAATCCTAAAAACGACTAAAGGTGGAGTGGAAAACAGCTAGCTCGAGCAGATACTGACACATACATAAAGCCTCTAAAATTAAAATGGTTTCACATTGATGCATGGATGGACCCGGAGAATAATGGAACGGAAAAGAAGCCTAGAGAGAGACACAATTGTACATGCAAATTTAGTATGCGATACATTCAGAATTGCAGCCCAACTGGGCAAAAATGGACATTTTATTTTATTTAAAAAAAATTTTTTTTAACGTTTATTTATTTTTGAGGCAGAGACAGCATGAACGGTGGAGGGGCAGAGAGAGAGGGAGACACAGAATCGGAAGCAGGCACCAGGCTCTGAGCCATCAGCCCAGAGCCCGATGCGGGGCTCGAACTCCCGGACCGCGAGATCATGACCTGAGCTGAAGTCGGACGCTTAACCGACTGAGCCACCCAGGTGCCCCAAAAATGGGCATTTTAGTAAGTGATGTTTGAATAACTGGATTCCTATATGGGAAAAGATAAAATTGAGTATGATCCTCATACTGTACACAATAATCTCCAAATAAGTAAAGATTTAGAGGCAAAGAAAAAAATGAAATAATACAAATATTTTTAAAAATTGACGAATCCCTCTGTAACTTATGTTGAAAGCTTTCCTAATTATAATTCAAAATCCAGATGCAATAAAGGAAAGGATTGATGAATTTAACTACTTAAAAATAAACGTTGGCACCATAAGCAGAGTAAAAATGTAAATTACAAAACAGGGAAAAGACATTTGCAACTTACACGAAAGGATTAATACCCCTAAGACATAAAGAGCTTCTAAAAAAAAGAGAAAAGTTCAACACTTCTGTTAGAAAAACAAGCAATGAATATGAACAGATGGTTCAGAGGAGAAAATGCAAATAGACCTTCAACATCAGAAAAGGTGTTCAATGTTGGCTCACAAGAGGAAAGTAGGTAAAATCCTCAGCATCATGGGAAGGAAGGCAACCACCACGGACCTGTGAATCCCTCCCACTCTTCTTGAGATTAACTTCAAACAGACTCCCTTTGCAACATTCCGGCATTTTTACTAGGATCTATTTGGTTTGTCTAGATCGCCTGTCATAAACAAAGCCCTAGAATTTATTAATATATGGAGCAGGGATAGCTGGAAAATGGAAGCTGGTCTCATAGAATAGAAGTTGGTTTCCACACGACCAGGAGTTCAAACTAAAAAAGGCTCACACTCAGTTTCCTCAACTGACTTGTGCTGCACGCATTGTTACTGAAACATGTGCCAGTGTGAGTGAGAGTTCTGTAAGATGCAGCTGATGGTTTGGGGTCCCTCCCGGGAAGCGTGCTACGTCTTTGCCTCTACCTACCTCATTTTTTGAACTATCAGTAAAGTGTGATGTGAGGTCAGATCTATGAGTTACCTGAGTCAGCTCTGACAATTCGATACTTTGCAGTGAAGGAGTCACTATTATTCACCTATTAGGCTGACAGCAATAATCTGCTGGTGTCGCTGTGGGGAAAGAAGCATGTTGATACAACTGCCGGTAGGAAAACAAAATCCCATGTGGAATTCGGCAATGTAGAGAACCATCGCGAAAACGTCTGCTCTTGGATCCAGCACTCCCCTTTCCAGGAACTAGTCCTACAGATGTGCCAGCAAAAACCAAAACAAAATAAAACAAAGAAAACAAACAAACAAAACAAAACCCCAAGACCCACAAATTACGAGGCCGTTAAGCAGCCCTGTTTGAAATAACAGAGGATCAGAAACACTGCAAGTGCCCATCTGCAGAGAAGTGAGTTCACAAGCAATAGAACATCCATACAATGGTGTACCAAGCAACCGTTAAAAAAAATAAGGAATGTCTTAACATTAATATGCTGCTGTGGAGTGGTTTCCAGAAAATATTAAGTGAAGAAAGCAAGATATAGAACAGTACATACAACATCTACATCTTATCTAAGAAATGACCGTGATACAAATGTATAGACATATCTGCTTATATTCTAAACAAAAAATGAAGGATAAACCAGAAATCTTACCATAGGGCAAAGGAGAAAATAGGGGCAGGGATAGAAGCTAACATCCTCTGGATATTTCTTGATTTATTGACTTAAACTTTACATGGGTATAAAACAAAAATAAAACAATTTCATTAATAAAACAAAAACAAAAACAAAAACAAAGCAAACCCTAAAATGAAAGCAAAATAAAACAAAGCAACCTAATCGATGTTGATTGGTGGTTTACCCAAACAGATAGAAATTATTTTAAAGCCTAGTAATCTGCCTGCATATCCTTAGTGGGATATGTCAAAAGGACAAAGCTATTTTACTCATAAGAGTGGTATTATTGTTCTCACACACACAGAGACACACACATAAATATATGCATGATTAATCACATATATGCAAATGCTAATAGCAGTATTATTATTCTGATACAGGCACACATTTATAAATATGATTAAAAAGCAAATAGGGAATTATGTTAATATCATTATTAACCAAGATTTTTCAGCACCAAAGTAAAGAGATTCAAATTTTTTTTTTAATTTTGTTTTTCAACGTTTTTATTTATTTTTTGGGACAGAGAGAGACAGAGCATGAACGGGGGAGGGGCAGAGAGAGAGGGAGACACAGAATCGGAAACAGGCTCCAGGCTCCGAGCCATCAGCCCAGAGCCTGACGCGGGGCTCGAACTCACAGACCGCGAGATTGTGACCTGGCTGAAGTCGGACGCTTAACCGACTGCGCCACCCAGGCGCCCCGAGATTCAAATTTTAAAAAATCAAAGAAATGAAGTAAAAATCTTCTAACCATAGATTTTAATGGATAATAGCAGTATTAACTCACAGTTTGTCCTTGAGAACCAGGTATATGTCTTACTTCAGAACACTAAAAAGGCCAAGAGGCAAACCAGCCTGGTCTAAGCAACCCGGCACCTAGACTGTGCTCTTTAGAAACAATATTCTTTTCACAAGAACCATGGCCCTTTGGAGAAATGGCAGATTCCAGGTCTGAGGCAGGCAAAGGACACCGGGTGTTAGGAGCATCTCACAAATTGAATCAAGAGGTCTCGGGAGCAAATTGAGGACACGCCCTTGGCCAAAGATAAAAAGAATTAAGTCTCAAGTAATGAAAAGGAGGAAGAAAGAAAGAAAGAAAGAAAGAAAGAAAGAAAGAAAGAAAGAAAGAAAGAAAGAAAGAAAGAAAGAGAAAGAGAGAGAGGGAGGGAGGGAGGAAGGAAGGAAGGAAGAGAGGGAGGGAGGGAGGGAGGGAGGAAGGAAGGAAGGAAGGAAGGAAGGAAGGAAGGAAGGAAGGAAGGAAGGAAGGAAGATTGGTCTGGATGGAAAAACAAATGTGTTACAAATTCATGCATAATACTACTAAATGGTATTATCAAAACTAACCAAACAAAAGAAATCCTTACTGGAACCCTTGGGTAACTCTAGTAAATATGGGGGGGGGGGGAATCAAGCATCGTTCCTGCCAGATCTGTGTGAACTGCACCTCATGGTAACTGTACGTTAGATCAGGGGAAGATCAGCACCAAAGGTGCCAGGTGATACATACAAAAGGACTGGTAAGACAAGACAATATACCAGGATGCCTGGGTAGCTCCGTTGGTTAAGCGTCAACTCTTGGTTTTGGCTTAGGTCGTGATTTCCCGGCTTCATGGGTTCAAGTCCCGCATCGGGTTCTGCGCTGGCAGTGAGGAGCCTGCTTGGGATTCTCTCTCTCTCCTGTCTCTCTGCTCCCCCCTACTTGCACTGTCTCTGTTTCTCCCAAAATAAATAAACTTAAAAAAAAAAAAGACGAGACAATTTACCACTTCCAACGCCCACTGAAATAATAAATCAAAGATTGCTGAAGCCGTTAAGTGAAAAGCCAGTAAGGAACTCTATAATGGGTGGGTTGGGCTAACAGCCCTTAACCCCACCAGTCAGTTGTGACAACATGCAAACAACACTGGACATTGCACACCTGACCGGACGCAAGAGGAAGCACATAGCACCACTTTCACCACTTTCACCTATGACCTGTTCCTGGGGTGGCAGGGAAGGAACTTGACCTGACTTACAAAAATACCAAATGACAGAATGACTTCTTAAATGATACCACAGGGGTGCAATCAACAAAATCTACATGGCAACTTTATGGAGAACAATCTGGTTTCATCAACAAATAAGTGGCAAGTGAAGGGAGGAAGAGGAAGGTGAATTGTACACCAAAAGACATATCAATCAACAGCAATGTGTGGGCTTTGCTTGGATCCTGATTTGAAAAAAGGAAAAATAATCTAAAGGGAAAATGTGTATGATACAATCAGGAAAACTTGAACACTGAAGGACAGCTTATAAAATTAACGAGCGATGGCTATTTTGTGTGTGTGATGATGGTGTTATGGTTACATTAAAATTTAGGCGGGGGTGGGGGGGCACCTGGGTGGCTCAGTTGGTTAAACGTCTGACTCTTGATTTCGGCTCAGGTCATGATCTCATGGTTGGTGAGTTCAAGCCCTGCAATGGGGTTGGGGGGGTGCTCTCTCAAAATAAATTAAATAAACTTAAAAAACAGTAGAGGTACGTAGGGAACACTGATAGAGGAAAAGAATATGATATGCAGGATTGGTTTCAAGATAATCCAATAGCTAAGGGGTAAGGGGGGAAAGAAAGACATTTAGATGAAAAATACGTCTGGCCATGGACTGAAAATTGCTGAATCTGGTTGATAGACAGTTGGGGGTCCATTTTACTGTTCTTCGTACTTTTGTGTGTGTTAGAAAAAGGTTTCATAATAAGCTAGAGTATACACACACACACACGTCGGAACAGGCACAGAGATGTTAACCAACTTGCCCAAGGTTGCAGAGTTACTGACAGAGCTATTAACCACTGCATAAATTAAAGTGTGTTAAAATGATGAAAAATTTGAGGGAGAGATTATGTCTCATCTTTTTAAAAATCTCCAGATCTTAACAGAGTATTTAGCACGTAGTTACCCAAAACTTTCCTGCATGAAATATTTTTAATGACTTATGCCCGATTTTGTTTCAGGAATGATTTAGAATAAATGAGTGAGTAAAGTCAATACACAAAGCTGTATTATGAAATCAGGACCTGTATTTAGATGTGATATCCATATTTTGGTTTGATATTCATGTAATCCATCTTGAAAACATAAACTTATTCACTCAATTTTTTCTAACATTGGCATTCAATAATGTAATACTGATCTTACTATTTATTCAGCTTTTTAACATACTTGAATTTAATCATTTATTTAGCAAAGTGTTGTTGCTGAATAAAGTACAGAGCCCTGAAGAAGAAAAGCTATCATGGTCCAAGGCTATTATCTTCCTTCATGCAGCCATTTATTCCACACTCTGTTGAGTACCTACTACCAAGGTGTCCTACTATGTTTGTATTTAAAACCAGAGTTGAAGTTAAGAAAAGTGCAATATGGGCGTACCTGGGTAGCTCAGTCGACTAAACATCTGATTTTGGCTCAGGTCGTAATCTCATGGTCCTTGAGTTTGAACCCCGAGTCGGGCTCTGTGCTGGCAGCACAGAGCCTGCTTCAGATCCTCTGTCTCCCTCTCTCTCTGCCCCTTATCCATGTTCTCTCTCTCTCTCTCTCAAAAAATAAATAAATGTTAAAAAAAAGTTCAATATGTAAGTTAATCCATTTCTTTGAAATTCTCATTCCCCTAAACTTAATATAAATCCTATTTATTCTGTACCAAAACTCCAACTTCATCATCAAAGGTCCACACCCAAGACTCACCTCCTACAAGGGAGCTGGCCCTGACTATCTCGGCCCATTTCCTTCTTCAAACTTACTGCAGGGGGCCTTATTTAAGTTAGGGTCCTGATTCCCCACCATGTGAATTCCTTGTCACCCCACCTACGTTCATGAACGTAGAGCCTGTCTTTCATGTTTCCACCTCCTATGGTACATGGCATAACGTCTTGCATGTGGCAGATCTTCAGGATCTAATTTCATAAAATTAAATGGACAGTAACAGGAACCTTGCCAAGAATGCTATTAGGAGTAGTAACGACTAATGGTCATTGAATTCTTACTGTTTTCTCACAGTTTCTTATTATATTTAATCTTCCCGACAACTCTGGGTTAGTTACAATTATTAACCTATTTTACTGTTGAAGAGACTGAGTTACAGAGAGCAAGCCGAAAGGAAGGGACTGGACTCTACACAGCCACTTAAAGTATGCAACTAAATGGTTTTTACCATTGAACATTTTCATCACCGAAAACAAACCAAAATGACTGATACCCATTAGCAGTCACTCTCCATTTCCCCTCAACCTCCCTAGACCTTAGAAAACTACTCATCTAATGGCTGCCACTGTAAGTTTACCTATTTCAGATATTTCATATAAACGGAATCATACAATGTGTGGCCTTTTAGGACTGGCTTCTCTCACTTAGTATCATATTCCTAAGGTTCACCCACATTGTAGCATATATTAGTACTTTATTCCTTTTGACAGCTGAATAGTATTCCGTTGTATGCATAGACCATATGTTACCCACTCATCAGTAGATGAACATTTGACACGTTTCCACTTTTCAGCTGTTACAATGATTGCTGCCAGAACATCTGTGTACTAGTTTTCATATAGACATCTCCCTTTATTTCATTTTCAGCCAGAATTGCTGGCTTATATGTCATCCTACGTTTGACCTTTTGAGGAACTTCCGCCAGACTTCCCCAAAGTAACTGCACCATTTCACATTTCCGCCAGCAGTGTGTTAGGGTTCCAGTGTCTCCATATCTTTGCCAATACCCAGTATTCTCTGTACTTCTCATTCTTGCCATTTTAGTGGGTATGGTGGAGTGGTATCCTGTTGTGATTTTGATTTGCATTTCTCAGATGGCTGTTAATATTCAGCATCTTTTCATGTGCTTAGGGGTCCAACTTCATTCTTGGCATGTGGATATCCAGTTGTCCTGGCCACCATATATTGAAAAGATGATTATTCTCCATTTAATGTCTCGGCACCCTAGTCAAAAATCAGTTGACTATAAATGTGAGGATTTACTTCTGGACTCTCAGTTCTATTCCAACGACCTATGTGACTATCCCTACGACAGTACTATGCTATCCTAGACGCAATAGCTGTATAGTAAGTTTTAAAATCAGGAAGTGCGAGTCTTCCAACTTTATTTTTTGTTTTCAAGATTGTTTTGGTTGTTCCGCATCCCTTGAATTTCCATATGAATTTTAGGATAAGTTTTTCAATTTTTGCAAAGACGCTAGATGAGATTTTTATTGTGAATGCACTGAATCTGTAGATTAATTTGGGGAATATGGTCATGTTAATGATATTCTGTCTTTCAATTCATGAATAAGAGATATCTTTCCATTTATTTAGGTCTTCTGTAATTTCTTTCAACAATATCCTGTAGCTTTCAGAATACAAGTTTTACCCTTATTTTGTCAAATTAGTTCCTAAATATTTTATTCTTTTTATTGCTGTTCTAAGTAGAATTTTTTCTTAATTTCCTCTTTGGATTTTTTATGGCTAATGTATAAAAATATGATTGGTTTTTGAGTATTGATCCTGTCCACTGCAACCTTACTGAACTTGTTTGCTAATTTTAACAGTTCTGTTAGTAGATTTTTTAGGATGGCCACCATACTAGATCATGTCACTATGGGTCTCTGAACAGGCTGTATCCTTTGTGAAAAAACACTTCCCCTCTCCAAATGGGCCCAACTCATTCTCCTCCTTCAGATTTCATATTAAAAGTCACCTTCTGGAGACATCTCTTGATCACTCAATGTCAAGATGGCCAACACTATTACTTTATCTCAGTCTCTGTTTCTGACTTACATGACATAATAAACAGAACTTGTATGTTTATGATGAAAAGGCTCAAGCAAACAGAAAAGTAACGAGAATGTTACAACGGAGTCCCATGTACCTATCAACATGATTTAATATTTTGCCATATTTTCTTTATTTACTTTTTGATTATTTCATTATTACTTTTATACTTTTAAGCATATTTGCAACTATTTGGACATTTTACCCTAGATACTTCAGTATGAATCTCAAAAAACTAATACCCAGGCCACATTCAAATTTCTTCAGCTGTTTCAAAGTCATCTTTTCAACTGATATGTTAAAGCCTGGATCAAACCAAGGTCCACAAATTGCATTTTATTATGTCATTTTAAATCTAAAATAGAACCTCCCCCCAACGTCTTCTTTTTAAAATAACACGGAAGAGACCGGATAACTGGTTTCATAATTCTTTTGTGTATTTGCTTGTTTACTTGATCTTTGAGTCTTGGGCTGTCAGCTCCAGGACAGCACTGGCTTTGTCTGTCTTGTTCCTTGAAGAGTCCACAGTGCCCAGAAGGTAGCTAATACTCAACAAATATTTCTTTAACAAGCAGGTGAGCAGATGAGTGAGGGAATGAATGAGTTTCCATGATAGGAGTGTGGAGAAAGTGCTATGGGAACACCGAGGGGTCATTTTTATATAGGGTCCCCCTTTAAGACCCCAAATGAACTGCAGAACATAGAATACGGAGAGTATAGATTTTAAAATCTCGCCTGCTTTGGAGGAGAAGCACCTCTCTTTGAAATGTCCTCATTGACAACAGGCACATATCTGGATCCCTATTTAATTAGAAGATGAGCCATGGTATTAAATTCTAGGGTCACCTTCTTCTTTGATACTCAGTTGGTCTTTTCATCTCTCTCAAACCTCTCCTACTTTTGTATTTATCTTCCGAGAGAAAGATTAAGAATTCCAGCTCTGTGACACGGACGCAAATCTTTCGGCCTCAGGATAAACCCTTTGGTTCCTGAGGTTCACGAGTATGATATAGAGTCAAGGGGGTGAGGAGGGGGAGGCATGACTTCTAGTTACAGTTTTCCTCCTGAACTTAAATGATCTTGGTCTTTAGTTTAGACGTGACTAATGTCAAATGGTTCCTATGGCATTTAGGAAGGATTGAAAGTCTGAATGCACTCCCATTACTCGACAAGCTGTTACAGCCCTTACACCTCCTCACAGAGCCCATTACCCTAACATTAAAGTTTAATACAGGCATTTCTCCTTGTTCCAATTTGGTGTTTAAAAATGTAAGCACTCTTATATTCAGGCTCTCTTTAAACAATCCTTTCTAGTTTCAAAATGCTTTATGTGAACCCTGGAACTTCTTTTTTTCCTTTAGAATGCTGAGGTCCCTGGTACCTTTCAATTTTGTCATCAAGAATAAAATGCAGGGAACCTGTAATACTTTTCAATGTAAGGTGCATACTGAAGGGAGTTTTAGGTACCTCTTCTGAAGGAAGGCATTGAATAGGAGAAGGGAAGGGAAAGTGGCTTAATAATACTCTTTCCCGAGGCTTGATACAGTGGCCATGGTTTGATTATTGGTGTAGAGACTCCACAGAAGAAAACAGCGGGAATGTGAATGATTTTTGACATCAGTGGTTTTCCTATCTCCATTCCCAACAGACAGACATTTTTGTTTGTTGGTTGGTTGATTTTTACTTCCCATAACCTATTCTCTGTTCTTTAGTAATAGCCCATCTTTTGTCCTATGGAAAGAAATCCTCCTCAATTTAGTCCATACAGTTTATGGAAGATTGAATCTACTCACTGCTCCGGCAGTAATCAGATGACTCAGGAATGTACACAAGCTAAACCAATAAGGCACAATCTGAAGATTTTAATGCAATCATTATTTTTAAAAACTCTATGTTGAGGCTGCTATTCTAATAGGATGTATATCTAGAACTGCTGGAGGCCATTTTGCTGCAATGCCTCAAAAGCCTGACTAAAGCTAAAATAGAAGAAAGTAAAGAGAAGAGCTATCAGTTGATCTCTAATGACAAAGATTGAGCACCTGGATGCATCCATGCCTGAAGATTAATCTGAAGTTTTCTGATACATCAGTCAATAAATTATTATTGAGGATAGTTTGGGTCATATTTTGTCTTTTGGGACTTCCAGTATACTCACAAATATACAGAATGGTTGTCTGATTATCACTGGCCCAGCTTTGGGATTCCAGGAATAGGCCAGACAATTCTCACTTTAAGTACTCTAAGCAAGGATATCATGGTGTTCATCTAGAGCCAAGGGATTTTTCAAGAGGACCCATTAACAACTTAGTCTTTTTACAGAGATGTACTCTTACAAAGAGATCTAACAAGACCGTCTATATTCCTTTCATGTTGCATTCTTGATCAACATTCAAAGGGAAATAAAAGTCTTGGGGTACCTGGGTGGCTTAGTTGGTTAAACATTTAACTCTTGATTTCAGCTTAGGTCATGATCTCACAGTCACAAGATCAATACCCACATCAGGCTCTGCACTGAGTGTGGAACCTGCTTTAAGATTCTCTCTCCCTGTCTCTCTCCCTTTGCTCCTCTTCCCTGCCCAAGTGTTTGCTCTCTTAAAGAAAGAAAGAAAGAAAGAAAGAAAGAAAGAAAGAAAGAAAGAAAGAAAGAAAGAAAGAGGAAGAGAAAGAAAGAAAGAAAGAAAGAAAGAAAGAAAGAAAGAAAGAAAGAAAGAAAGAAAGAAAAAATGTAAGTCTCGAGGTCGTTTTCAGTGAATCTAGTCCATGTCCAACTCTTCAATTCTATTTTTTCCTTTGCGTTATTTTTTTATTTTTTATTTTTTATTTTTTTGCTGAATTTCTGTTGCAAGTCAAGTCAACTTTGCCAGAACACAAGATTGGAATATTGATTTAGCACACAGATAGTAGAGCCAGCTTTTTGCTAACATGGCCAAAGCACCATCTGTGGCAAATGAAATCTGATTGCTTTGGATCCCAGTTGTGGACAAAGTACAGAGTCTGTGGGGGTGAAAATGAATCCAGAAGCTCGTCTCTCCTTAAATCACCCACATTCTTAGGACAATGAGAAAAAGAGAAGGAAAAGTCCACCTCCAAATGACGAATGATCAACACTGCTTGCTTGCTAAGTGAAGCTGACTAATCAATCTATTACCTCTGAAATGATTTCAAGGTGGTACAGAATGAGCTAGCCTATTTTTCACTGTTGCTAGGACATAAGGCAATAAATTCTAAGCATGCTTCATTGCCCTGTAATAAGTTACTCACATCATCTTCACTCTAGCTGATTACTGATCAAACCATCAAGTGCCCACGATCCAGACCACAGACACATTTCTGCCAAAGCATATGTACTGCAAAATGTTTTTGTAGTGGCAAGATTCAAGGAAACGCACAGTTGGAAGTTCCTGAACTCTGATTTCAGTTGAATAACCACACTTGATTTATGTCATCACAGTACCTTATCTGCAACCTGTGTCATTTGCATGTACTTCCTTCTAAGGAATCCAAGCACATTCATGTCTTAACCTCATCGATCTCCATAACGTCCCTGGATAAAGGACAGGACTGATTGGCAAACCTGACCCAAATCATCACGTTTTACAAATGAAGATCTCATAGCACAAAAAGTTGGATTAGCTTGCCCCAGGATACTCACACACAAAATATAAAGTATCGGGGTGCCTGGGTGGCGCAGTCGGTTGAGCGTCCGACTTCAGCCAGGTCATGATCCCGCGGTCCGTGAGTTCGAGCCCCGCATCGGGCTCTGGGCTGATGGCTCAGAGCCTGGAGCCTGTTTCCGATTCTGTGTCTCCCTCTCTCTCTGCCCCTCCCCTGTTCACGCTCTGTCTCTCTCTGTCCCAAAAATAAATAAATGTTGAAAAAAAAAATTTTAAAGTATCAAGACTGTTTTGATTTTCTCCTTAAACACTGGGTATCAAAGACTCTGAAGTAGAAAAGGAAGCTAAACTTGTTGGTTGTGGTAATTACTAAGCAACCCTTCTCCCCTCATGCAACTTATCAACTTTTTGCTCAGGGATTTCTCAACAGTTTAGCTCGACACAAACAGGATTTCTCATTATCCATGGGCCTCCATCCATGTTACACCTGAAGGTAGAAAACTGAATGTGTGGGGACCTCTGCCCTCCAGAACCTGCTAATCTGATGGGAGAGACATACAGTTAAATATATCAAAATCAGAGTATCATCTCAAACACTATTTTTCATTTATTTAAGAAACAAAAATAAAAACAAATGAATAAACAGCTAATAATTCCCATCTATTCACTGAAGCTATCATGTGAACAAAATTGGTATGGGAATCTTCCTCGCCATTTTTTAAAAGTTTATTTATTTAGGAGCACCTGGGTGGCTCAGTCGGTTAGGAGTCCGACTTCAGCTCAGGTCATGATCTTGCAGTGGGTGAGTTCAAGCCCCGTGTCCGGCTCTGTGCTGACAGCTCAGAGCCTGGAGCCTGCTTCAGATGCTGTGCCTCCCTCTCTCTCTGCCCTCCCCTGCTCATACTCTGTCTCTGTCACAAAAAATAAATACAAACATTAAAAAAAAATTTTTAAGTTTATTTATTTATTTTGAGAGAGAGAGAAAGAAAGAGAGAGAGAGAGAGAGAGAGAGAGTGCAAGCAGGAGAGGGGCAGGGAGAGAGGGAGAGAGAGAATCCCAAGCGGGATCCATACCAACATGGGGCTCAAACCCACAAACCTGTGAGATCATGACCTAAGCCATGATCAAGAGTTGGATGTTTAACCAATTGAGCCACCCAGGTGCCCCTTTCCTCACCATTTTTTTTATGCCTATGTAAATGTATACAAAACTGTGTAGGCTTTTTATTTCTCTTTTATTATTATTATGTTAAAGAGAAAGAGAGCATGAGTGGGAGAGAGAGAGAGAGAGAGAGAGAGAGAGAGAGAGAGAGAGAGAGAGAGAACCTAAAGTAGGCTCCATACTCAGTGCAAGTCTTACACAGGGCTTGATCCCACGACCCTAGGATCATGACCTGAGCCAAAATCAAGAGTCAGATGCTCAACAGACTGAGCCACTGAGGAACCCTATTTTTTGGTATATTTTCAAAGTGGAATCATATTGCATACCATACACGGCGACTGGGTTTTTGTTTGTTCGGTTTTGGTTTAGTAATATCATGGATATCCCTTTAAGCATATATGGAAAAATCTAGCTTTTTAAACAACTATATAACCTATTTACAGGCATACCACATTTTATTCAACTTTCCCATAACTGGTAGATATTCAGGTTATTTTGTTTTTCCTCCAGTAATTTTTCTCCTCCTTCCACCTTTCTCTTCCACTCCTTTTCTTCTGATTCCTCTTTTTTATTGTGGCCACCTCCAAAGCAAGGTGCAAGAAACACACGTCAATTGTACTGTTATTTCCACTGAAGTTTTCTCACTTTTGTAGAAAAGATTCATAAAAGTGGGATTTCCAGGACAAGAGGAATACTTGAAATTTTCATGTCAATATATACAGTTGTTACTTCACCTGAAGTACTTTTGTTAAATATCCACACTGTAGTCTACTTGGTTATATTTATATCTCTTCTTCTATTGAGTGATTTTTATGATAATAGGGGCCTGTTGTAACAGTCTTGTGATTTTTAAAATCGTGTTTGTTATGCTAGCAAATGCACTGGCACTTAACTACAGCCCAGACGCTGCTCTAAAAGCTTTATTTCTGTCAAGTCGTCTTACATCAATCTACATGCCATTTGGGACTGGTTTACAGAGAGGGAAACTGAGACAGAGATAGGCTAAGTAATCTTCTGATGGTTGCGCAGTTCCAAAGTGCAAGAGGTAGGATTTGAAAGCAGGAGCCCACAGGACTGTCCCTGGGCTACACAAGCCTTCAGCAAGCATAGGAAAGGTCTAGGAACCAGAAGGCAGACAGCGTTAGGTTCAGCCATTGACCCTTTCCTGCTTACTAGTCTCAGAGCCTTGAGAAATTACTTGCTATTTCTGAACTTAGTTTCCTTATATTAAATGGGTCTAATAGCAACCTCTTAGGAGCGTTGTCATGAGAACTGAATGAGGAAATGGTTGTCAAGTGTCTACGACACGGTTGGCTAAGGCTTTGTGTCTCTTGCCCCGTCTTCCCCTCTCCTTCCCTTCATTATTTCCTTTCATTCTTTCTTCGAATCTCCAGCTCCCTGTTCAGTGGCTGGTGTGCAATATTACAAAAGCATGTTATTTCTCTTCTTCTTTCTTTTCCTTATTCATGTCTCCTGCTCTCAACCTACCGTTTTGTCATGTAGAAGGCGTTCAACAGTTGAAGGTTGAATTTAGCAAACCTTGGTCTTGCATTCCCGTCACTTGGAAAAAATTTTAAAGTATGTATTTCTGTGATTTTTTATGGTTCAGGCCTCACATTCATGCCCTTAATCCACTTTGAATTTCTTTTTGTATGTGGTGTAAGAAAGAGGTCCAGTTTCATTCTTTTGCATGTTGCTGTCCACTTTTCCCAGCAGCACCATTTGTTGAAGAGACTTTTTCCCGTTGTATATGCTCACTTCCTTTACCATAGATTAACTGACCATTTAATTGTGGGTTTATTTCTGGGTTTTCTGTTCTGTTCTATTGATCTACGTGTCTACTCGTCCAGTACCATACTGTTTTGATTACCACAGCTTTGTAATAGAACTTGAAGCCTGAAATTGTGATACCTCCAGTTTTGTTTTTCTTGTTCAAGATAGCTTTGGCTATTTGGGGTCTGTGGTGGTTCCACACAATTTTAGCATTGTCTGTTCTAGTTCTGTGAAAAATGCTGTCGGTTGATAGAAATTGCATTAAATCTGTAGATTGCTTTGGGTAGTACAGACATTTTAACAATATTTGTTTTTCCAATCCATAAGCATGGAATGTCTTTCCATTTCTTTGTGTTTTCTTCAATTTCATCAGTGTTTTATAATTTTCAAAGTACAGGTCTTTCGCCTCTTTGGGTAAGTTTATCTCAGCACATTTTATTATTTTTGGTGCACCTGAAAATGAGATGGTTTTCTTAATTTCTCGTTCCGCTGTTTCATTATTAGTGTATAGAAATTCTATAGATTTCTGTACATTGAATTTGTATCCTGTGACTTTACAGAATTCATCTATCACTTCTAGTAGTTTTTTGGTGGAGTCTTTAGGGTTTTCCATATATAGAATCATGTCATCTGCAGAGAGTGAACGTTTCGCTTCTTCCTTACCAACTTGGATGCATTTTATTTCTTTTTATTGTCTGACTGCTGTGGCTAGGACTTCCAGTACTCTGTTAAATAACAATGGTGAGAGTGCACATCCTTGTCCTGTTTCTGACCTCAGGGGGAAAGTTTTCTTGGCTGCAGATTTTTCCCTTTCAGTATTTTGAATATATCATTCCACTCCCTTTTGGCCTGTAAAGTTTCTGCTGAAAATCTGCTGATAGCCTTATGGGGTTTCCCCTTGTATATAACTGTCTTCTTTTCTCTTGTTGCTTTTAAAATTCTTTATCACTGGGGCGCCTGGGTGGCGCAGTCGGTTAAGCGTCCGACTTCAGCCAGGTCACGATCTCACGGTCCGTGAGTTCGAGCCCCGCGTTGGGCTCTGAGCTGATGGCTCAGAGCCTGGAGCCTGTTTCACATTCTGTGTCTCCCTCTCTCTCTGCCCCTCCCCCGTTCATGCTCTGTCTCTCTCTGTCCCAAAAATAAATAAACGTTGAAAAAAAAATTAAAAAAAAATAAATAAAATTCTTTATCACTACTTTTTGCCATTTGAATTACCACGTGTCTTGGTGTGGATCTCCTTGGGATGATTTTGTTGGGGAATCTCTGTGCCTCCTGGATTTGGATGTCTGTGTCCTTCCCCAGATTAAGTAACGTTTCAGCTATTATTTTATCAAATTAATTTTCTACCTTTCTCTGCTTCTTCTGGGATCCCTATAATGTGAATGATTACACTTGACAGAGTCACTGAGTTCCCTAAGTTTATTCTCCTGTTGCAAAATTTTTTCCCTCTCACATGTTCAGCTTGATTACTTTCCATTATTATCTTCTAGGTCGCTGATTCACTCTTCTGCTTCCCCTAGCCTATTTATCTCATCTAACGTATTTTTAATTTCATTTATTGTGTTCATCTTTTTTAAAAAAATGTTTAAATGTTTATTTATATTTGAGAGAGAGAGAGAGAGAGAGAGAGAGAGAGAGAGAGAGAGAACATGAATGGGGGAGGGGCAGAGAGAGAGGGAGACACAGAATCTGAAGCAGGCTCCAGGCTCCGAGCTGTCAGCACAGAGCCCAATGTGGGGCTCAAACTCACAAACCGTGAGGTGCCCCTACTGTGTTCTTCATCTTTAAGTGGTTCTTTCTTATCTCTTTAAGGTCTCACTAACGTCCTCTACTCTTTTCTCAAGTACAGTGAATATCTTTATGATCCTTACTTTAAATTCTCTATCAGGCATAATTATATCCGCTTTACTTAGGTCTCTTGCTGTGGTTTTGTCCAGGTTTTTCATTTGGGACATATTCCTCTGTCTCCTCATTTTGTCTAGCTTTCTGTGTCTGTTTCTGTGTATTAAGAAAGTCAGCTATGTCTCTTGTTCTTGAAAATACTGGGCAGGGTGCATACTTTTAACACCATAGTGCTCTTCCTCTTCCACTGGGGACACACAGCCACTGTAGAGACCATATCACCTGGGGCCACGCCACAAAGCACACACAGGTGGGTGGTGCAGTATTAACAAGGTGCACACATCCTCCCTAGGATGTGACGACTCACCACTGCTAAGACTGTGGTTCCGCAAAGTGTGCAGTCAGAAGACACAGTGTGGGCAAGGATTGCACAGGTCTTCTGGGAGAGGGTACCAACAATGCTGGCACTGAGGCAGGCCCAGCTGGAATGGGCAAGGCACGGTGTAAGCACGTGAGGTAGTGAATACTGGTGTCCTTCTGATGCCTGCAGGTGGTCATGTGCTCATGCTGAAGGGCAGGGGTGGCAAATAGCATCTGTCAGCTCATTTGTCCCTGGAGAAGTCCCTCAGTGAGCTCTGAGATGAGCACATAACCCCCCCCCCCCTCATATCTCCAGGTGTTTTTCAAACTTCTGCTTCTATGCTGGATCTCCATGGGCTCTTTGTGGTGCTGTCTCTTTAAGGGTAGGGACTTGGCTTCCTCTCCCAGAGCCAAGCTACTGATTTTTAAAATTTCACTTTAAGTCCCACTGGTTGTAAGAGCTCACAAAATTCAGCCCTCTTTACCTTCAAAGCCAATGTTATAGAGATTCATCTTTCCCACGCAGGCTCCCCAGAGTGACAGTCTGTTTCTTGCCCTGCCCTGTACCCCTGCCTTCCTCCCCACTGTGGTTGTCCAGGGCCCTTCTAGCTGCCCACCTTATCTCCACCGTCCCTACTCTCCTTGATGTGGCCTCTTCTCTACGTTTAGTTGTGGGGTTTGTTCTGCCAATCTTCAGGTCGTTTTCTGGGTTATTTACTCTGATGTGGGCGTTATCTAGTTGCATCTGTGGGACTAGGCAAGCTTAGGGTTCTCCTACCCCATCTTCCCGGCCCTCCTTGGAGGGCTTATTAGAACACAGACTGCTGGTCCCTTTCCCCAGACTTTCTGATTTATAACAAGTTATGCTGCCAATCAGGGGATCATATTTTGAAAACCACTGTGCTATACTCTTGGTGACAGAAGATGATGCTTTATCTTCCAGAAACTCTGTGTCAGAATCCCAAGCTGCGTTATAAGCCTATTCTGTTTCCATATCACTTAATACACACTTAGCATGTGCTTCCATCATAACACTTAGCCAATTTGTTTCCCCAACTAGACTACACTCTTCTCGAGTATTGAAACCATGATTTTTTTCATTCCCATAGCACCCAAAGGCTAGTGGCCCTTGACTACAGCAGGAACTCATAAAATGTTGAATGAATAGAAGATTTCTACCTAGGAGTAGGAGCAGTAGAGGAAGTGCTTGATTCACCATCAAGTAGTACCTCACTTTCATGGCACTAAATTCAATGAGCTTCCTGAGTTCAATTAGAGAGGCCTGTGCAGAAGTGCTTGGGTGACTCAGTCGGCTGAACGTCCGACTTTGGTTCAGGCCATGATCTCGTGGTTCGTGAGTTTGAGCCCCGCTTTGGGCATGCTGCTGTCAGCACAGAGCCTGCTTTGGATCCTCGGTTTCCCCTCTCTCTCTCTCTCCCCACCCCCTCAAAAGTGAATAAGCATTTTTAAAAAGAGAGAGATAGAGGCATATGCAGGGGACAGAATAAAAATACCTGCTGCTGCGTCACATCCATCCAATTGCTAATTTTGCTGGAATACAGGCATAGACAGAACCTCTGGCTGAGGTTTTCATACAATGAAAATCAATTTCACGTCCCCGCAACAGCAATATCCAACCACTCCATAGTCCTCGTTTTCCCCACCTACCTCATTTTAATTTAGCAGGTGTTTAATAGTACATAATTATATCTCACTACTGTTTGGGATAGGGAAATTAGGAATCCAATTTGCATTTTAGGAATAATTTGGAAACATGAAAGCTAATTATCTAAGATCAGATTTGGCCAAATGGAATAAGCAGGTTATCATTTGACAATAAACTCTGGCATTTACCTGAATAAATCCAAGAACTGAGCATGAACTCATTTATAAATTGATTGTTTTTAGGTAGAATTCATAGTAGGGAACACTTTATTTTTTTGCCTGCCCATTCTGTTCCCATTTCCTTTGAGGGATCTTCTCTCCCCATTTGTATGTAGTCTTGGCGGTAGGACAATCTTAAGGATTGCCTCTTCTTAGGGATACTTGGAAGGGAAAAATACTTTCTTTCCCTGGCATGGGATGGGGCCTTGTTTGTGAGGAACCTCCCCCTGCCCCCCTGCCTGGGGCACCCCCTCCCCAGGATTTTAATTTTTAAACAACTGAGAAAAAGGCAAAAACAAAATGATCCTGGCATCTGAAACCAGGTTGTTCCAGATATAATATGGTTGCTAACCTCCCTGCATCCTTGATTCTGGGTCATCCCCAAACCTGGTATATTGGTTCCCTCTTAATTCTGTGAGTCCTCCAACCCCTATGCCCCACCCCACCCCCCGCTTTAATACCTTCTCTTTCATTTACATTTACCATATTTGCTCTCTACTGCTTGCAACCATAAAACTCCAGCACAGATTGGCTCTAGCACAACTAACTATTATTGTTTCCTGCACATGAATTCTTCTAGTCAAGTCCATTTTTGTCATTAGCTGGGACTTTGTTTCCAATCCTCAGATTTAAATGAAATGTCTTCACTTCTTTCATGGCTTTCTCCTTTTAAACGAAATCCCCCACCCAAACTTTAGGTGATTGATTTTCATCAGCTACATTACTACATACAAGAGTTAAGTGTGATATTCAAACTTTGTGGACTCAGTTCCCTCAAATTTATAATGGGGATGATCTCTCTTAAGGTACAAAAGTTTAGCAGAACCGGTCACATAATGAGCACAAAATAAATAGTACCATTATCACTGCTGCAGTGAAGGTTTTAATCTTTCCAATATTTGATGTCTCAGCAAAGTTTCATAAATACCACTGCTGCATTTTTCCAAATAAGTATCTACTAGCTATTTTATTATTGATGTCTTAATTAAAGCATTTTTCTTAGAGATGTTGGTAGGTCTTGGAAATACAGAAGGATTGCATGCCCAGGAATATCAAAGCAAACTCGGCAATTTCAGAATAGCACAACTGGCTGAATTACTTCAAAAGATGATCTTTTAACTCAAGATGATCTTTTATCCCCCATGTTCACAGCATTATTGACAGCAGCTGAGACACAGAAACAACCCATGTTTCCACTGATGGATGAATGAAGAGTGTGGTGTATGTATATGTATACATATGTGTATATATATGTATGTAAATATATGTATGTGTATATACATATACACAATAGAATATTATTCAGCCATAAAATATGAGGAAATCCTACCATCTGCAGCAACATTACAGACCTTGAAGGCATTATGTTAAATGAAATAGGTCAGACAGAGAGAGTGAAATACTGTATTATCTAAGCTCACTTTATATGTGGAATTTAGGGGGGAAAATCAAACTCGTAGGAAAAGAGATCAAACTTGTGGGTAATCACAGGCAGAGAATGGGGGAGAGGGGTACCTGGAGGAAGGTACTCACAAGAGTACAAAATTCCAGTTATAAGATAGATAATTACTAGGGTTGTCATATACGTGACTATAGCTAACACTGCTGTATGATATATAGGGAAGTTGTTAAAAGACAGTAAATCCTAAAAGTTCTCATCACAAGGAGAATTTGTTTTCTTTTTCCTTTTCTTTTTATAGTATCTATATGAGAATATGGATGTTAGCCTAACCTATTGTAACATTCATTTCACGATATACGTACATCAAACCAACCTACTGTATGCCTTAAACTTACATAGTGATGTATGTCAGTTATTTCTTAATAGAATGTTTAGAGACACAAAGATGATACAGGCTACTGATCAAATTCTAAGACTAGGTAAGCATTGAAAGGCATATATTTTTCAGATTGTAGGATAAAATAAAGCATATTCTGCTTTACAGGAAATCAAATAGATCAGACATCAGCAAAGTATGGCCATACAATTTGGTCTGCAACACGCTTTTGTAAATAAAGTTTTATTGGAACACCACCGGGCTTGTTCCTGGACACACTGTCTGTGGCTGCTTTCCAGCAACAATAGCAGAATAGTTGAGTCAGAGATCATGTAGCCTGTAAGCTCCAACATAGTTACAAGCTGGCCTTTTACTGAAAACATTTGCTGGTCCTTGAGCTAGGTAATTTGCCCCCCTTATTGGTGTAATGAAATTTCAATTGCCGCAAAATTCAACTTCTGTGAAATATTTCCAGGCCTGATTTACAATGGTTTCCTTTTCCCTGTGCCTGCGTTCTGCCTTTTACGCAACACATACACGTTTCCTCTCCCCCATAGTTAATCTGTCTTCATGCTTATGTATATATTTATAAGTCAGTTTCCTTTGTCCCGGAGCCTGTTGAACATCCTATAATGGCTGGAGAAAAATAAGTCGATTTGCAAACAGGCATAAGTGGAGAATGCCTTGGGGTTTGGGATACTTCTCTAGCAGGAAATGTTGGTCAAAGTCATTACACACGTGTAATACAAACTCTGCGAGTGGGAAAAGCCAGGTCTCAAAAGAACTGGGTGAAGGAGAAAAGCCGATCTGAAATTCACCTCAGGCTGTGCGTGTTTCAAGGGACTGTGGCTATTTCGCAAAAGTGGCAAGCACAGATCGTGCATTGAAGGGCATTACGTGGATGCTAATCGCAAGGGGACGGCAGTTGGAAAGAGGACTCTTCCGTATTTCCACGCGGTAACTCCTGGAGCGGAACAGAGAGACCTCCAAGGTACCAGCATGCATGCTGGTTTAAGAGGAGGGGGGAGGGGCAGCACTCGGAACGACAGAGGAAGGGGTATGTGGCCGACAGGTGTATGACCACGGCTGTGGGTCACTATGCTGAAAATCAGTTCACCAAACATTCAACTTGCTGAATGACCGGTCTCCCCCAAACTCAAACTTTTGGAGATAAAGCCACAAAATACGGTTAGTAGCACTCAGGACAGCTACGTGGACCCGAAGCCTCAAATGGGGGGCACTACCCCCCGGCCTGCCCTGTGGAGTGCGCGAGTGTTCAGAGTGCGGGGACTGAGTCCTCACGCAGAGTCCTCCTGGTCTCTCAGTTTATCTGTGGGCTGGGGCCATGGTGGTCACAGGGAAGGCAAGCCCTGGAGTTGATCTCCTTGTGGTCATGATGGTTGAACTGAGATTGAAGTAGGTACGCCAAGGTAGGAGGTGCCCACCACTGACAGACAGGAGCCCATGCCCACTGTGGTGGGAGAGCTGTGGCAGTCCCACTGTAAAACTGAAATCTTTCGTGAAAATTTAAAAACCTAAAAGGCTGCTGAGACCATCTCAAAGGACACAAATTGCCATGACCTTTAATTGCTAACTGAAACAAATTTTGGAGGACATCTACTTCCAAGAAAGGACAGCCAAGGCCACCATGAGGAGTGGTGAGAGACCCCAGTGAGCTTTAGGACCCCGAGGGAGAAATCTGCGGTGGGAATGCTGCAATTCTGCAGGTGGAGACTGACCTCAAGAGCTTGAGTTTCTAAAGCTTAGAGACTGTGTTGAATGGCTCTGCTTAGAAGCCCACGCACATCTTCCTTGAGATGCACTCCTTGGCGAATCCCACTGGAGGGAGCTCCTTAGAGGCCCCCACTCGCCCCCATCCCCTTGGGCTAAAGGTGACAGTTTGATCCCGCTTTTGAGCTGAGTGTCGGTATGGCCAGGCACATGGCTGGTCGTCGGGGTGTGCGTGAAGGATGACGCTCCCGTGCTTTGCAGCCCCAAGCAGGTGATCATCTTCGCTTCGTGGATGTGAGTCAAGAGCTATGGGTAACGACACTGAGATGCAAGTGCGCGGCCAGATGAGTCTGCGACATCTTACGGAGTCCCTGAGTCCTTGCCGTCAGCGAGTGTGATCTGGTACACTCCTCCGGATACCCTTTCGCCGCGTGTAAGGCCCAGGCGATGCTTGTCAACATAAGACAAACAGAACTCACACACGGGCATGGAGTCCTCTGTTGCCAAGTCTTCCTGGAGCCAACTGCCCTCTAAATAAGTCGTCACGCTAGGTGTGTGGAGAGTGGGTACAGGACGATGGTCCACTCTAACGAAACCTTCTGAACACAGCAGACCCGTTTACTCTGGTGCCCCTGTGGCCCAGTGGACACCATAGTCCAGTTTACCCATCCCCCAAGAGCTCCACTAAGCCTCCTTCCCACCCGAGCTCCACTTCAACATGTAGCCAGGGGCTGGTACGTAATGAACATTCCCTATGAGCCAGGCGCTGTGCTGTTTCTTACGTGGATTATGCCTACCGAATCGTCACAGCAATCCTCCAAGCTGGCCGGTACTGTTAACGTCCCCATTTTCCAAGTGAGACTGATGTCAGGTCAGCTAAATAACTGACCCCCAAACCACACAACTAGTAAGGGTCACAGCAAGGCAATAATCCTGATCTGACTTCAGTGCATGGCTCCTGACCACAATGCTATCCGTATCCGGCCTCCTTAATAATTTTTGTGAAAAGGGTAATCAGTGAATGTCATAATACCGGATTGGCAGACAATGGCTTGTGGGCCAAGTCTGGGTTGCAACCTGATACAGCTCGGGAGCTAAGTGTGGTTTTTACACGTTAAATGGCTGGGGGTGTTGAGCGGGGGGAGTCTAAAGAGGAACCTGACACATGGAATCACGTTAAACCGAAATTCCAGTGACCATAAATAAAGTGTTATTGGAACACCGACGTGCTCATTCATTTTTTCATTGTCTATGGCTGCAGCAGATTTGAGAAGTTGCAATGGAGGCCACGTGGCTAGCAAAGCACAAAATATTTCCTCTCGGGCTCTTTACAGAAAGTGTGGTGAGCCCTGCCCTCGTCTGAATCGCAGAGTAGAGTTAGGTCTCAAAATCTCGGGAGACCGCTTACCAAAAGTCACAACTTTGTGAAATCAAATGTCAATGATGAATTAAAAACGAAGACATCACCTTCTGTCTTTCTTGGACTAACAAAAATTGTAAGAGCTGCTGATGGCTATTGTTTGAGTTAGAGTGGCCGCATTCTCATGCTGGGTTTAAAAATATCACTTGCTTCTGTTCAAAGCCGAGATAAGTGGTAAGGGTGCCTCAGCTGCTGCCTCCCTCCGGGGGTGGCTTCGTGCGGAGACGGCACGTTCGCGCCATTGCTAGTGAAGCTTGGTCCAGTAGTGCAATTAGGGGAAAAACTTAAACTGACAGAGCAATGAGATGAACTCATCCCCTTAGCCACAGTGACAACAACAAGACAGCTGTCAAGCACGATCTCGGGATTTCCTATTTGTGAGAACAAAAAACTAGATCTTAAAAACTGTTATCCTGGGGCGCCTGGGTGGCTCAGTCGGTTTGGCGTCCGACTTCGGCTCAGGTCATGATCTCACCGTTCGTGAGTTCGAGCCCCGCATTGGGCCCTATGCTGACAGCTCAGAGCCTGGAGCCTGCTTCCCATTCTGTGTCTCCCTCTCTCTCTGCTCCTACCCTGCTCATGCTCTGTCTCTCTCTGTCTCAAAAATAAATAAAAACATTAAAATTAAAAAAAAACTGTTATCCTACAGCCTGGAGTGAACAATTGTTCATTTTTTTTCTTGTGTCTCCATGGAAAACCTGCTTACCCCATAAAGTCTCGATCCATTAAGGAAGTGATCCCTTGAAGAGAGAGTTACGATAAAGGTCAACACATTCTGTGAGGAGCACCCATCCTGGTGCTCTCTACTTCTGATCTTTTCTTACATCCTGCCTATTAAACTCGCTCATGCTGTGTCGGTGCATTGCCCGGGACTCTGCCCGGTGAATTGCCACTGACCAATCAACCCAACTGGAGCTCAGGTTCCGATGCGTACGAGGCGATGGGGTGATGGGTTACCTCTTCCAGATAAGTGCTCTCTCTGTTCCTATCTGCGTTACTTCCCCAGCCAAGGCCCTTCTTTATTCCTGTTTTATTTTGTGTCCCCCTGAAAAGTTTTGCTTTTTTCTTTAAATGTGGCCCTGCATTTTTTAATGTTTATTTATTTATTTTGAGAGAGAGCGAGAGAGTGTGAGTGGGGGAGGGAGAGAGAGAGAGAGAGAGAGAGAGAGAGAGGGAAAGAGAAAGACAGAGAATCTCAAGCAGGCTCTGGGCTGTCGGCCCAGAGCCCGACTCAGGGCTCGATCCCACAAACCGTGAGATCATGACCTGAGCCGAAATCAAGAGTCGGCCATTCTACTGACTGAGCCACCCAGGCACCCTTAGGCCTTGCATTTCAAAAAGTTTATTCCCAGGTGTTAGCCCTTTTGTTGTTGTGATTGTTATTGTTGTTGTTGTTACAGGGAATGGGATCTTATATTGTATCATATTTTCTGACAATTTTTAGCACATGAAATAGGTATTGATGTTCTGCAAATTTATTTTACTGTCTGTCTTTTGGAACTTACTCATTGGAAGTTCCTTTTTTTTTCACTTGGACTGCTAGGAAGAGAAAGAATAAATCTAAAAATAATTATAATTTTGTCTTCGACATTCTAGTATTTTTGAACTATACTTCTTTTTTCAGTTCTATTGTAAACGTGGATATCCTTAAAATTGATCTTTATTACATGAAGCCTAAATTTATGGGCTTTGGTAATAACCTGTGTTCATCTTTTAAACAAGTTAAGCCATATAAATAAAGCAGTGAATTCTGATCGACAAAGTCGTCTTGCTGATGTCACTTTCTGTGTCTCAGACTCAATCTTTGTAAACTGGAAATGCAAATTCCTGATGCTGTTCCACAGGATTACTGGGGTCAGTAAAACAAAATAATGCATGTGGCTTTGTTTGACACGATGATCAAAACGTTAACTCTAGGGAAAGAAAGACGTGACATGCGTGGATGGAGGCAGTGTCATAGCAGGATGACACAGGACGCTCCTGACTTCAGGCCCCTTCGCAAGAAGAGCTTCTAGCAGCTATCCGTAGACGAGACATCATCGTGAAAATCCCAGAACCGGGGAATGATGTGGAAGCACCTGGTCCCACAGAGACTGAGAACACAACACAGGGGAAGAGGAGCGGCTGCATGGCGATCCCATCACCGCTCCCCAAGGCAGGCACAGCGCTGCACTCATGGCAAAGGAAAGCCCATGGTGGGGTATTTCCTGGGGCGCCCACCGGGGTCTCTGTGCAGGAATCGCTGGAGGAATCTGCGAGGCTCAGCCACTGGTGGAGAAGGGGGCTGGGCTCACACTCAGATCTGGGTGGACCACGTTGCTGCCGGCAGTGGTGCCTGAGCAGAGATCCCAGCCAACGCCTCTGTCCATCTGCAGGGCAAAGCAGGGGCTCCCACTTGGCCAGGGAGCTCGGTGGGCACGTCTGTCTGACCGGACCCCAGTCAACGGGCTGTGCTGGCCAGGGCTGTACCAATGGGCTGTACTGCCCCATCTAGGCAGGGAAGCAAATCTGCAGCTTGGCTCAACTGTGGAGGATAGCCTCCAGTCCAGCCAGGCCAGGAAGCCTCGCCTGAGAACCCAGGCAGCTGCAGAGCCCTTCTCGCAGGCCCACTTAGGCAGGGAGACAAGCCGGCAGCCCCGTCTAACAATTGAGCAGAGCCCCTGGCCCCACTTGGCCAGGGACCCTAAACACTGATGCAGGGTAGCCTCAGAGCTCAGCCTCTGGCCCTACTCAATTACTGAACACAACCCGAGTCCTTGCCCAGACAGTGACCCTGTCCCGTCATAGCTCATAGCCTACCGCCCCGCCCAATGAGGGGGCCTGGACTGTGACCCTGCCGTATCGTGGAGAAAAGTCTCCAAACCCACCCACCTGTGGGATATACCTGGAACCTCTCCTGACCGGAGAGCTCAGCCAGCAAACTTGCCCAACAGCAGACCATCAGCAGTGGTTTACCTGACCGTGAAGCCAAGCCTGTGACCCCGCCCAACTGTGGAGCTAGAGCCTGTGATCGGGCCTGACCACAGAGGCCCCGTCCACCCACGAAACCCCGCCTGTAGTCCCGCCTCAACACAGTCCAGCCACAGCACCATCCAGTTGGGGAGAACAGCCTGAGACCCCACCAGATTAGGAGAATTTGAAGATTCGATCATTTTGGCTTTTCCAGGTTCATTGTATTTCCACATAAAGTTCCTAATTGGATTGTGAAATCCTGCAAAAATAAATCTGCTGGAATTTTGATTGAAGTCGCATTTAATTTGTAGGTAAATTTTGGAGAATGTTCATCTTATCTGTATTTCCTCTTTCTATCCATGAACATAGCCTACCCATCCTTTATTTATTTGACTTTTAATTTATCTCAGCATTGTGGAGTATTTTTAATGATTATTTGTTTATTTTGAGAGAGAGAGAGAGAGAGAGAGAGAGAGAGAGAGAGAGAGAGAGAATGAGCAGGGGAGCAGTAGAGAGAAGGAGAGAGAGAGAATCCCAAGCAGCCCCCCAACTCGGGGCTCCATCCCACAACCCCGGGATCATGACCTGAGACGAAATCAAGAGTCAGAGGTTTAACTGGCCCCTCTCTCAGTATTGTTTTTATGTACAAGTCTTGCATATCTGCCATTAAATTCATCCTTTGGTATTTCGTGTTCTTTGATGTTTTGTAAATGGTGTTATTATTCTAAAGTTCATTTCCCAATTTTCCATTGCTAGAATTAGAAATGTAAATTTGAAAAAGAAGAATCAAATGAGAAGATGGACACTATCTGATCTTAAGGCTTATTATAAAGTCAGAGTAAATGTGGTATTTGCATAAGAATAGTCAAATCGATTATTGGAACAGAATAGAAATTCCAGAAATAGGTTCATATACATATGATCAGCTGACTTTTGCAAAGATTGCAAAGCAATTCATTAAGAAATAGAAAGTATTTTCAATAGATGATGATTGGAACATCTAGAAACCTTAATTTTTACCTCATACCATAGACAAAAATTAAACCAATCATGATGGATCATATATCTACATATGATAAATAAAACTATAAAGGCTTATGAAGAAAATATAGAATGATGTCTTTGCCTCCTGGGGTAGGCAAAAATTTCTATGACAGGATACAAAACTCATAGATTAGGCTTTATCAAAATGAAAAACATCCATTCATTAAAAAGCACTGTAAAGAATATGAACAGGAAAGCCACAGAGTAGGAGAAGATATCTGCAAAGGTATACCTAACAATGGACCTGTATCCAGGATGCAACCGTATTCCTACAAGTCGTTAACAGAAACACAATCAACCCAATGAAAAGATGAGAAAGAATTTCACCAGCCTTTTACAAAGAGAGAGATGTAAATGGCCAACAAGCACATGAAAAATTGCTCATTATCAACAGTCAGCAGAGAAACAAATTGTAAGTACAGAGAGATGCTACCACACACCCTCCAGAATAGTTAAAACCAAAACAACTGACATTATGAAATACCAGCAAGGATGCGGAGCATCTAGAAGTCTCCTAAATTGGCGGTGGGGAGGAAAATTAGTTCAATATTTTGGCAAAGTGCAAATTTCATATGAATTTATATATACAGCTACTATTTGACCTAGTAATCCTACTCCTATATACTTAACCAAGAGAAATGAAAACATACTTACATATGTACTAGACACACAGACGTACATTACACATCGGATATTATATATATGTTGCTATATACCAAGTTAACGTTATCACATTTTAACCTTTTAAAATATAAGGATTGTTGAGGCGCCTGGGTGGTTCAGTCCATTTAGCGTCCTACTCTTAGTTTTGGTTCAGGTCATGATCTCACGGTTCATGGGATTGAGTCTTGCATCAGGCTCTGCTCCAAGCATGGATGCTGCTTGGGATTCTCTCTCCCTCTGCCCCTCCCTTGCTTGCGCTCGCTTTCTCTCTCTCTCTCTCTCTCTCTCTCTCTCTCTCTCTCAAAATAAATAAATAAAAACTTTGACATATATGGATATTACTGATATTGCCTAAGTCCACCAGCACCCTACATAACTTTGCTCAGCTTTACACACACTGAAGAAGATACCTAGCATCATAAAAGACGTATCTAAATGCAACCCACACAATACAATAAGGTCAACAGAATCCTATCTATCTACTCTTAATGGAATGTTCTTCTTACAAAATCTTACCAGTTAATTTAAAGGCAGATAAATATTATTCCATAGCATCAGTGTTGCCCAGGTCTTAGCAGCGATTTATTTTTTAATTTATTTTTTCAACATTTATTTATTTTTGGGACAGAGAGAGACAGAGCATGAACGGGGGAGGGGCAGAGAGAGAGGGAGACACAGAATCGGAAACAGGCTCCAGGCTCTGAGCCATCAGCCCAGAGCCCGACGCGGGGCTCGAACTCCCGGACCGCGAGATCGTGACCTGGCTGAAGTCGGACGCTTAACCGACTGCGCCACCCAGGCGCCCCAGCAGCGATTTAGATGGTTAAGGCTAGTCCAGAATTCTGGAGGAAAGAGTTCCATCACAAATTAAGGATGGCCGTTATGGGTACTGGGGCAAGTGTAGGGCAGACAAGCATGCTTGAAGGTAGCATTTGCCATCCTGGACTGAGACCGTTAGCATTTAGGAAGTAATTCAAGTACAAGTGCAGAATACTACAAATACAGTTAGCAGAATCTAATCTTTCTTTGATGATGTAAAAGAAACTTCAAGGTATTGTAAGACAATAGTCTCATCATCATGAATATCCATTGTTGGACCAACCAACAATTTTTGTTTGGTTGAGTTCTGGGCAAGCAAACAATTCTTGTAGATCAAAGGCTCTGTGTTTAAATAAGAGTACGTTTAATTGAGAGAGTACATAAAGAGGGAGAAACATCCCCCCTACTTTAGACAGCGCCTGGCTCTCTTTCATGAAACTTCAGTAACACAAGGCAAGACTTGTACAGGATGACAGTCATCCTAGCAGTCGAATTAAATCTCTGGACATCACTCTAAGCCTTAATGAGCATTGCTTTATCTTCCAGGAACAGCGGGAGAATAACTTTCTTACTCCCCACATTTGTGGCGGTTTGAGTCCCAGATGTTGGGGGCTGCTTAGCAGGGTTCTGGCAGCTTCACATATTTCTTAACACATGGATCTGCTTTCGCTGCCTTAGAAAAAAAATGAGTTGGCAAATTTGCAATGCCATCTTTTCAAAGAAAATAAGAAGGAAAAATGACCTGCATGTTTAGTGAGCTGTTGCTTACAATTTTCATCATCTTTGCTCTGTTTTCTGGACCATGAATCACCGGGCAGAGAAGAGAATAAAGGGGCTGAATCCACAAAGCCCCAACAAAAATCTAGCATTTGGTGTCCTGACTTTGAGCCATTGAATGTAAAACTACACTGTTGTACTGCTCCTCGGAGGGAAATCAGAGCTGGGTTGTTTATCGGGAGGAGACACATGTCTACTGTAATGATGCTTGCTTTATCAGAATGTTTTTTGACTTTTCTTTTCCGAAATCCATCCCAATACAGAGCCGGGCTTAATGCATTAATAAAGTCTCACCTCCTTTCCCTCTCTCTCTCCTCTACCTGGCTCACTATTTGGGCCAGAAACTGTAGATGAGAAAAATCCTCTTTTCTTTCATACACTGCTTTGTGCAGGACTTAGAAGCTGCTGGAAAAAAGTGACCAAATACTGTTGTATTTAAAATCCCTGAACGTGAAAGATTAAATAAACCTTCTTAGGAGGGTTATTGTGGAGAAGATGCCCAAACTTGAAAGACAAGCTGGCCGATTATGGACTTGCTTCCGACACTGAGTTAACGAGCCGAAGATAGATCATGGATTCAAACGGGGCTCTAGAACCAGAGACCGGGCAACAGTAGCCCAGTTCTGTCACATCGGCCATAGGAGCTAATCTGAAGTTTCTTCTTCCGTGAATTAGGAGTATGCTATGGTGGTCTTTGAGAGTAGTCATTAGAATTCCCACTGGGGAGAAATGGTACAGCGGCTGGCCCAGAGTCAACCCTAGTAAACGTTAGCCACTATTTGGGGAAGCGCGCAAGGGAGAAGGGAGATTGGGCGCTCACGCGTATGTCAATGTTACTTTCCATATGCGCCTGGAACATGTTCTTAGGGACCCTGGTGAACCCCTTAATGGCTAGAAAGGTTTGGGGATGTTGTCCGGGGATGCGAGGCTCCAAAGACCTTCAACTAAAACAACTCCCCTTTTATGTTTCTACAAGCCAGGCTTCTGCTGGAAGATCCCTTTTGAAAAGTGCTCTTTGTTTTAAAAGAAGGTGGCAGAGGGCGGGGGAGCTGGAAAATCAGAAGTCCGTGTGTTCTCCCTGCTTGATCGACGCTGCTCAGGCCTCTCAGGGCCTTTGAAGACCTACTGTGTGTCAGCCTCCGCGGCAGGCAGTGTCTCTGGGGTGGCCGGTCCTCAGCCTTGTTCTCGGAGTGTTCACACCCAAGCGAGGAAGCAAAGAAAGTGAGAATTTCATTGTGAATGTTCGAACGGCTCACTAAAAGGAAGGGGGTACTTCCGACTGAGAGAATCCAGGACAAAGTCATGGCAAAGTGACACTACAAGCGTCCGTTATTAATGATGATGAGTAACAACAATCCCTGAGGGCTTACTATGTGCCAGATACCAAGCTTGGTGCTTTACATGAATTACCTCGTTTAATTCTCCCCAAACCTAATCAACAACCCACCCCGTTTTAAGAATCAAGAAAGGGGGGCATCGCTTCAGCCAATACTGGAGCTAGGTTGCCGGCTCTGAGTCGGGATGAATATTTGCTTAGGTTTACCGCCTTCCTAAGGCAGACGGACTTGGAACAGTAAAGACCCAATTTCATCGATTCTGAATGCACATTTCTCTTCACATTTTAGTTTCAAAATCAGGATGCATCTTACGTTCAATAGCAGGCCACCGATGTCTCGGCAACATTCTTTCTTTCCTGGTGGCACGTAAATAATGGTGTGTCTTAGATGTCAAAGGCATCTCAGATTTGAGGAAGTGTGATGACATTTTGGCAGGAAGCTCAGGAGGCGGGACACCCCAGACAGATGAACCAGTGTGTGCAAAAAAGCGCAGAGGCATGCACTGGCACGCTGTTCTCAAGGAACAGGAATCGACTGAGGGGGTTGGTGAAGGTCGCAAGAGCTGAAGCTGTACATGCAGAACTGGGTGACAATCGGGCTTCCGACAAGCAATGGCATTTCCCCAAAGAAAACTAGAAGCACACGGGATATTTCTCAGTCCTCCGGTAATGGGGTTTCTAGAAGCATTTAGTGGAGACAAGAGACAGCTTGAGACGCAAGTGTCTTGCAGGACATAAGACAGTCCTGCCCAAGGAGGAACTGTCTCCCCTTCTGCCTAACTTTCAAACACCATTCACAATGAAACACCTGTTCATAATGAGCTGAGAACAGAACGTAAACTCCATTTACACAGGAGCACAGTGTATTTTTGTAGGATCCTAATCTTCAATGACTTGCACAAATGTGAAGCTATATGTAAATCCAGGGACGTGTGCACTTGGTTTTGTTAGATCTTTGTCAACCTGCTTCTCTTTTGCAAAATCCTATCCTGGACAGCCGGGTGGATCACGGTGTTTGAACTGTTATCCATACACCTGGGTCAGCCCGTACCGGGAGCTGCCAAATCCACAGCACTCCCATCCGCGGCACAGCGTTTAGAGACTTCACTGTGACATCCAGTGTAAAGTTCAAGCATTTACGTTTTACCTTTTCTGAATGTTTATGTACTTATTTTTGAGAGAAAGAACACATGTGAGCAGGGGGAGGGGAAAAGAGGAAGAGAGAGAAGATCCCAAGCAGGCTCCACGCTGATAGTTGAGAGCCTGACGTGGGGCTCAATCCCATGAACCGTGAGATCCTGACCTGAGCCAAAATCAAGAGTCAGGCGTTCAACCGACTGAGCCACCCAGGTGCCCCATGCTTATGTCTTCTGGATTATAGTTACGGCATTATATTTATCTTCTGTGCATAGGTAGGTCATATTATTCATGAATTTAATTTCATGATAATTAAAAATATTTTACAAATATTTGTTATAAAAAGACGAAGGGGGCTTGGGTCTGTAAGGCTGCAAACTGTAGGTGAGATGAAGGCTTGGACGCTTGACAAAGATTCGAATCTGAGAGGCAATGAGAAGAAATCAAAGAATTTCTGACAGATTTTAGAAATTTTGAAAACTACAGAAAAAATGTTAGGGAAAAAATACAAATAATCCATAAATTAATAATCCAGAAAGAAGCACTGTTAAATTTTTTATCCCTATTTTCCTGCCCATATACATTTTCTCTTTTTTAAAAAAAAGTTGGGGGGGGGGGCGCCTGGGTGGCTCAGTCGGTTATGTGTCCGACTTCAGCTCAGGTCATGCTCTCACGTTCATAAGTTAGAGCCCCACTTCAGGCTCTGTGCTGACAGCTCGGAGCCTGGAGCCTGCTTCGGATTCTGTGTCTCCCTCTCTCTCTCTCTCTGCCCCTCCCCTGCTCACACTCTGCCTCTCTCTCTCTCTCTCTCTCAAAAATAAATAAACATCTTTAAAAAAATAAAAAATTTAAAAAGTTGGGATTATATGGCTTTTAGAATTCTTTCCTACATGATGACCAATTTTAACTCATTATTAGTTATGATCCTATATGCCATTATTCTTTTATTTATTTTAGTATTTATTTATTTATTTATTTTTGAGAGAGAGAGAGAGAGAGAGAGAGGGAGAGAGCACACGCGCATGAGCGGGAGAGAGGCAGAGAGAGAAAATCCCAGTGGGATCTGCGCTGTCAGCACAGAGCCTGACACGGGGCTCAATCCCACAACCCTGAGATCACGACCTGAGCCAAAACCAGAAGTCGGACACCTAACCGACGGAGCCACCCAGGCGCCCCCATTAATTGTTCTGTTCAAACACTTCTTTCGGTGGCTACATAATATTTCATTAAAAGTACGTCCACCCATTTACTTCAGGATGCATTAGCAGCGCTGGTTAATCTCCCATTATGTTTTGTAAGCAGTATATAAGAACGGGATTTCAGAGATGAAAGGGGCTTTAGAATTTTCCAGATTAACCTCCCTACAACGCAGGTGAGAAAATGGAGGAGCAGAGAGAGTAAGACACAGAGGCACACAACAAGAACTGGAAGCCTGGTCTTTATTCTCAGACGAACGTTTTCTTTGTATTATTCTAACGCTGTCTTCTCTGGGGCTCCCTCTTTAACGAATCGACCCATGACTGGCATCTCCATGCTGTATTTAATCACTTGTTGTAACTATTGATTTGGCTCTCAACGCCAACAAAAGCTGGACATTCAGCGGGGAGTGCAGCTGAGAGGCAATGCTTTCTGCTGTGGGAGCGAACATACACAGATAAACAAGAAACATCGCTCATTCTCAGTGCCCAGCAGCCGCAGCGGGAGCTCTACACGGGTGAAACCGAAACAGTGCATGATTCCAAGGGAGTTTTATTACCAGAAACATACGGGGGGATCGATTGAATGCCGGGTCACTTTGAGTTATAATAACGATGATAACAGCTTGACTTCAGACATGATATGTAAACACACGGCTCTTCAAATCAGTCGGCTTACGCGTTCAGTGTAACATAACCCATCGTGCACGCGTATAATGCGGATCCAGAGCCGAGAGCATCTCTGCTATTGAATTTAAATGTGGGATATGTACTTCCTGTCCATTCTGCAGATACAAAACAAGACCTGGTCTGGGAATGGTCAAGGGAGGTTCTCAGGGAGGGATAAATACATGGTCTAAGTTATATTCTGGGAGCTAGGCTGGGGGAGGAGGCAGGGAATGGGGCCAACGGAGAAGAGCAATTCGCATTTCCTCAGGAAAAAGTGAGAATGGTGTCCCTGGTAAGGGCCATCATCCAACGGCGAAAAGTCTGGGGCACTGATAACAGATCAAATATTCTATCACCATCATCTCTGCCTTAACAATTGCAGTATCTTCCTAACTAGTCACCTGCGTCCATCCTTGTCCTCACGGCAGTACGCATGATCCTCTTAAAACCTGAGGCAGGATCCTTGGAGTTGGGTTGGGGTAAATGTAGAAATCTAGGCCAACAAAGGTCAGAGCCAGTGTGACCCCTCCATCGTCCTCTTTCTCTGCCTCAGCAACCTTGGAGACCCCATGATCCAGAGGGAGGAAGGCTGCCTGACTGGCAATGAGCTGTAACATGAGTAACATACTTCCATCCTGTAAGTCACTGAGACTTAGGATGAGGAGTATTTGTTATGACAGCATAACATACCTTGTCTTGACTACTACAGCTATTATTTTAGCAAGGTCATAGAAAGCCCTGATGAAAAAATATTCACCTTGTGACAGTATCTCCTGTCCTACAAGGAAAGTTGAATTTATTTTTCATTTCTATTTTGTTCTGTAAGAAGTTAAATGCATTATGTACAATCCGGGAGGTGAATCCAATCCCTGTACCTCCCCAAATACATTACTTGTCTTGGCAATCTTGTAGGTGCTCGTTCAAAGTCACTTTGAAATTCAGCTTTGAAGGATAAGTGACTTTTATTTGACTGTTTCATTAAGTGTCTCCCCCTCTAGGAATTAAAAAGAAAGATCCAAAGATTTCCAGTCTGTGAGATACTTCACTTAATTATTGATGGGTGCAGTTGAGGCCATGATCAAACAAAATAGCTTCACTCTGCTGAGGGACAAAACATCTTACTGGAAAACAAAACAGAAGTTGTCTACAAATCTTACATAGGTTGGATATGGACATCTGTGGGGACCTCAGCTATAGTGAAAGATATGTGTGTGGATGTTCTGACAGCATTGATACCATTGAAAGACCAGTGACTGAGAAGTGGGCACCAGGCTGGGCACCTTCCAGGATGGCAAGGTGGCAACGATGAAGAGAACAATGTGCTGAGGACAGCGTGCAGTTTCAGAAGAACAGATATGACAATCATATTAATGAAATCTTGGCATCAACGTGAAAAATGTCATAAAGAAAAAGAGCAGTCTGTAAAAATGGAACCTGACCCAGAACAGGAGTGGAGGGTACAAAGGTGCCAGGGAAGATTTCCTTGAGGAAGGGTGGAGAAGGGGAAGAGTAGTGAGACAGAGGGAAGGGGGCGTGTAAAGGCCCTGTGGTAGGAGGGAGCACATAACACAGAAGAAATAAAAGAAAAGCACTTAGAAGTCACGCAATTTGTGGCAAGAGCTGGATTTGAAGATGTGGGGGTTTGGGGAGAAGGACACGCAGGGCCCCAGGAAACAATGTAAGGGCTTCTGGGGGCGCAGGGGGAAGGTGTGGGGCCGTCTGCACTGCTAAACCCCAGATGACTCCAATCCCAAAGCCTATGCTCAGTCCAAACTCCGTCTGGCCCGAGTTCCGGGCAAAGGGGTGGAGGCGAGAGGGTCATGCTTTTAGAGAGGATGTTCTGAAGGCATTAATGAGAAGGCAACATCTGGATAAAGACTTGGAGCAAAGGAAGATGGCAGCCATGCAGATTCTTGGAGGAAAAGGGACATTTTGAGGAGGAAATGGAAGAACAGTCCCCATATGGTACTTGTTCTAAGGACGGATTCCAGCAATCTGGGACGGATCCTGAGAGGCCGAGGGGCAGGAGGAGACCTTTGTGTGCGTGTGCCGACAGAGGGATATGCTGGTTAAAGAGCTGGGCATCTGGCAGCATGGCCTTAGGGGAAGTGGCACAGCCTGCGGCCACAAGCGGGCTTAGGAATCAGACAGTCTTACACCTGAGTCACGGCCCTGGCACTCTTGTGCAGATTACAGCCTCCGTTTGTTCACAGCCTCCGTCATCTCCCAGCCTCCGTTTGTTCACAGAAACGGGGCCGTAGACAGACCTCAGATCGTCACTGGGAAGATGAAGATAATGATGGAAAGTACCAGAACAGGTGCTATCTATGCCCTGCCCTCACCTGGGCTACTCCACAGGCCCATGGAGGCTTTTGCAACATGCACCTACAGCTGATTTGCTTCTCTTGGCCGATGAGGGATGTGCTTAGCCTGCACGAGACACATCAGAAGCGTCAGAAGCGTCAGAAGGATTGGGAGAAACTCCCCAGGATCGACTATCAAACAACATCCCTGCTTCCTCGCCTCTCCGGGACAGCCCCGGGTTGTGTTCTACACGCTCTCCTACGGGGGTCCAGCATGACGGAGCCCCAGGTGCCCACAGCGGTAACGAGCCTCCAGGACGCACTTTATATCCGCTCTCGCCTTCCAGCTCTCCTGTCTCCACTGTCCTGTGCGTCCTGGGATTGATCCCAAAGATGCTGCTTTCACTCCACTGTCTCCCTCAGGAGTGAAAAAGTCTGTGACCGTGCAGACAACCTGGTACAAAAAAGCATCCGGTCAAGGTAGGTTTTTATGATTGTTGTCATGGGGTGAACAGAATTTAAGGAACCGCACTCAGGATTATGAGCCCAGAGAAAGAAGAGCCTAGGTGAGGGCCAGCGCAAGGAACACTATCTAGAGAACTTGCAGGTGCTTTTGCCCGAAAGCTCTGCCTACACCAGGATTGATCACACCTCAGATGGAAACGATGTGGGAAGTAGTTCTGAGCTTGGAAGAAGGGGAAGGGGAAACTGCTCAAAAGGCAGAATCTCTGAGAATCGTTGTGAAGGCAAATTTAACACCAAAGACATTATCCTCAACACTGAAGTCCTCTGTCACGAAAGAATCTACCAACAATCTCTTTGTATATATAAATGACACAACCACAATATGTGCATGTGTGTTTCATGTATATTCAGGCATTGACGCAAAAATGACATATATATATGTGTATATATATATGTATATATATATGTATATATATATGTATATATGTATATGTGTATATATATGTATATATATATATACATATACATATATACATATATATATAAAAGCTTCTGCTATGGTCCAGGAAGCCATAAAAATGTTCTGACTTCACAGAACTTACATGCTAGAGTGTGCAGACACACAGCAAACAAAATAATGAGGTAAAAATCTGAGAGTGTCAGACCGAGACACGTTTTGGAAGCAAATTAACCACAAGAGGGGATGGGAGGGTAGCCCTCTTAAAAAGGATGCCTCTGTGGGGCGCCTGGGGTTAAGCATCTGACTTCGGCTCAGGTCATGATCTCACAGTTCATGGGTTCGAGCCCCGTGTTGGGTTCTGTGCTGACAGCTCCGAGCCTGGAGCCTGCTTCAGATTCTGTGTCTCCCTCTCTCTCTGCCCCTCCCCCTCTCACTCTCTGTCTGTCTCCCTCTCTTTCTCTCTGCCTCTCCCAAGCTTGTGCGTGCTCGCTCTCTCTCTCTCTCTCTCTCTCTCTCTCTCTCTCTCTCTCTCAAAAGTAAATAAATAAACTTAAAAAAAAGGATGCCTCTGTAAGGCCTTAGCGGGAAGGCAACATTTGCGTACAGACGCAAAGTGAAGGAACCAGAAAGCCAAGAAGATATTTGAAGGGCAAAAACCATGTGAAGCCAAAGAAGGAGTAACGCAAAGGCCCTAAGCAGATATAGGACAGAGGTCAGCACAAATTTTTCTGCAAAAGGCCACCTAGTAAATAATTCTGGATTTGTGGGCTACACAGTCTCTGTTACAACTACTCAACCTCTGCTACAGCCGCACAGAAGCAGCAGTGAATGGTTATGGCTGTGTTCAAATAAACCTTTACGTACAGACACTAAAATGTGTTCGAATAAACCTTTACATATAGATGCGAAAATTTAAATTTCACATAATTTCCAGATGACACAAAATATTATTCATTTTTTTGCAACCATTCAAAAACCGTAAAAAGCATTTTTCAGCTCACTGGCTATGCAAACATAGGCAGCGGGCTAGCTCCGGCTCCCCGGTAGTGGCTAGCCAAACCTTACCTTCAGGGCTTGTGGCTTTCACTCTAAGATGGGAAGGAACAGCAGGCTGGGACAGAAGAGCAGCACAACCTGACTTGGACCAGGGCAGAAGGGCGCGGTCTTGCGTTGAGAGCAAGTGAGAAGGGGACAAGGTGGAAAGAAGAGACGGAAAGACAGAAACTTGTTGAGAGGGGTCGCACAGGAAGGTATTAACTATGCTTTGATGAAGGGTGTTGTGGTTGGAAATTCCCATTCGTGGTTCCAAACGTGTGTTTGCAATTTCCACTAATGGACAATGAGCCCTCATGCTTTCAACCCATCATTACAGTGTTTAAAATAAACACGTGCTATCAAGAAATCTATCTATAGATCACGCGAGCCACAGGGCAAAAATCCCATTTGTATTTCTATTTCGCAGCATTGAGGAGGCGTTATCATTGAGAAAGGGAGCTTATCTCTTATTTTGCATGTGCTTCTTATCTCCGACTTCAAAGGCAATGCTCTTTGGTCATGTTTTTAATATCCTCGTGTCTGCATTTAACTCAAAATCAGAGCCGACAGGAAAGCTCTCGATTCATTGAAAATGCATCACCCAGCCACCTCCTCTCTCCCGAGCACCTTTCTGGTTCCGGATTTTGTATCAAAAACTAGGAGAGCGGTTACAAACATGGATGATATATAACTGAAGGATTTCAGTCTGAAAACGGAATTTACCACAGAGCTATAAAAACGGTGCTATTAGGGCAGGCTGTCAAGAAATGATTAATACCTGTAACCGGCTATCATTTCTTTAAGCCTTCACACACGAGTAGGCCATTAATCTGAAATTGCTACCACCGTCACAAGTGTCACTTGCTTTGTTTGTCCATAAGGACCAAGATGTCTTCTTCAGAAAGGGGAAATATGACCAGATCAAGGTTTGGGCTTAGAGATTTCTGTCTTAGTGTACAGGAAGAGTGTGTGTGTGTGTGTGTGTGTGTGTGTGTGTGTGTGTGTATGTGTGTGCATGTACTGTTCCATGAGTGAGCACGGGGCTGTTTCTGGGCAAGTCAGTGATGTAACATTTTGTTAGTGCACTGGTGTGGTAAATGATTTATATTTCTGTTCCACTGTACCAAGAATCGAAAAACGTTCATAAAAATTGAGCCTGGGGTCATGAACGTTATTTTTAAATCCACCGTGAGTTAAGAAAAAAAAAGTTTATCTAAATATTTATGCTGACTTCCATGGAGAATTTTATGAATAAGGACTTCTATTAAAGACTTCATCCAAATATGAAATTAAGAAAAGCAGATGCAGTTTTTTTTTACATTTTTTTGTACATTTTGTGTGTGTGTGTGTGAGTGGCACTCTCCTAGGACATACGAGCACAAAACTATGATCACCACACTATTATGGAATGTCTCAGAGGTGTAATCCCCATAGCAGGCACCATGACAAGGAATAAATTGGCAAGGACATCCAGGCACCAAAAGAAAGGTCAAACTCACAATATTTCTAATCCAAATAAAAGAAAATTCATAAGGAAAAAATTTTCTAAGGTAAACTCCTTTCCTAATTGGAATACAGTAAGAAAAATAACAAGGGGTACCTGGGTGGCTCAGTAAGTTACGACTCTTGATTTTGGCTCAGGTCACGATCTCAGAATTCATGTGATCGAGCCCTGTGTCGAGCTCTGTGCTGACAGTATGAAGCCTTTTTGGGATTCTCTCTCTCCTTCTCTCTCTGCTCGTTCCCGGCTCATGCGCTCTCTCTCTCTCTCGCTCTCTCTCTCTCAAAATAAAAAGGCATTAAAAAAACAGTAATAACAATACCATAACAAAATGAAATTACATATTTGCTTCTACCACTGTGAACTTTGACTTTTAAAAATGCAATGCATTTCTATGACTTCTCAATGATGCAAAAATGAGTGATTATGTGATTCTGATCCAGGATATTTCCTGAAAAGAACCACATCTCAATCATCTCTGCCAGTAGAGCAGTAAGAATAATCTGATTCAAAGGGTGATAGAATGAAATGATCATTTTATTTTTTTTTTAATTTTTTTTAACGTTTATTTATTTTTGAGACAGAGAGAGACAGAGCATGAACGGGGGAGGGGCAGAGAGAGAGGGAGACACAGAATCGGAAGCAGGTTCCAGGCTCTGAGCTGTCAGCACAGAGCCCAATGTGGGGCTCCAACTCATGAACCGCGAGATCGTGAGCTGAGCCAAAGTCGGACGCTTAACCGACTGAGCCACCCAGGCGCCCCTGAAGTGATCATTTTAGAAGTTAGATCTCGGATTTCTTTTTGTAATAGTGTTCTGGGTACTTAATATGCTTAATAAAATATTCAAACGATCATGCTTTTCCTACGACAATCTGGCTAGTTGCACAGAGGAGATTCTAAAGAGGAGTTTGGTTACAAACATCCCAGAAGAAGACACTCAGTGTAGATAGTTCACTGGAAGAGAATTCCGGCTCAAAATGGCATCTAACTCTGGTCGTAATGGAGTACGTGGCACCGGAATTATCCATAAACTACAAAACAGAGAAAAATACGTGAAACCACTGTTTCAGATGCTGTCAACAGCCAGGGAAGGACTGATTCCTAAACACAAAAACACGAGCCCTGTTGTCACAACTCTATGCTTACAGGCCCACTCTAGGCAGAAGCCCAAGGGGGACAATGCAGAGAAGGGCACGGTGATCTCACAGGGTTGAAGAAGATAGAGACTGCAGTTAAGGGAGCTGAGGGTACTGGAAGGTACCAGACAGAGTTCCAGAAAAGAGGCATCTAGGGAGAACAAGAACTCCAGATGTTTGCACAGCAGTTCCATTAGTCTCTTCAGAATAATAAGCCGGGCACGGGTCCAGCAAAACTGTAAGGCTGAGCGAAGAATGGTTAGGAGCTGTATGATGAACAATGCTCAACACCAACTCAAGAGGCCCTAGACACCTCTGCTCTTTCTAGGAGCCCTGCCTCCATCAGGTGAACAAGCCTGGACCAGACTCCTGACAGATGAGAGATCCCATGGAAGAGAGCCCAACTGCTGTGGCCAAGGGTGTTTTGGATCAACGGACAGCCAACAAACCCCTGCACACCTGAAAGTGCCCGTATCGTCAGCAGAGCCACTCGCTTGTTCTGTAGCTGACGCAGCATCAAGCTCGGCTGAGATCAGCCAAATCCCACACGCTCAGCAGAACCACCAAGCTGACCCACAGACTCGTAATCAATCATGAATGCTCACTGAATCACTGCATGTGGGGGAGGGGACTTGTTACACAGCAGTAACTAACTGTACACACTCGTGTGCACGCACACATTGCATGACTGATAATATTGAATGCATTCTAATGAAGTGATTTAATAGGACATATTTACTTAAATCTGAAGCTTTCTTAACTCCTCAACAGAAATGAGAGAACACAGAACTGCTGGAATGGATCTTTCCAGTTATTTTCTTTTCAGTGGCATTTAATAACATTAATAAATGATGCTTGGAAATCACCTTGTGTTTCCCTCCCCACTGGCTATTATTGGCATAACATTATAAGCAATCTTCCCTGTCTCTGGGGATTAGTGTGACTGACGTGGGATAAATGCTACAAAATCTTCCAAGTTTAGGCCGGAAACTTGGCATCTTGCATCACAAGCCACGCTTCCCAGACCAAGAGGGTTGTTTTATTTATTTATTTATTTATTTTGGTTTTTATTTATTTATTTTTTTTCTGAATAGCAACTCAGAGAAATGCTTTCTGACTTGGATCATGTTACTAAGACAACAGTCCCACATGGCTCTTTAGCTCAAGTTCATTCTTTTAATTAGCAGACTGAGATTCCTCCTCCTCCCCAACCTCTTCCCCTAGGAAAATTTTCCAAACATCTCTGGCTCTTCTCTTTCCTTTGGGTGTTTGCATGATGCCACGAGGAATTTGCTAATTAGAGTATCTTAGTGTTTGGTGATGGCTTTTGTGATTTTGAGAGGGCCTTTGCAGAGTAGATTTTTCCTAAGGGGTATTTTTTCCTGAAAGGGATAACCCCATGATATATATCTGTGTAACAACTCTCATTTTGGCAAAAAGGGAATTAAGAGTGGGCTTCTGATAGGGAACCTGGAATTCGTATTGGCATGGTGGGGTTAAGGGCATGGGAGTATTCTAAGACTGGAATTCTTCCTTAACTCTGTATGACGTTTATTAATTCATCTAACAGATTTTTAAGAATATTTCAGATAGATCACCAGATATAATGGTGATGAATTTTTGTGAACTATGACAAGACAATGATGAACAAGGCTTTCTCTTGATCAAGCTTCAACTATAAACTATAGAATGTGGTACTTACTAGGAAGACAATATACAGGAAAATTGGCTTACCTATCTGGAATTCTTTGTGACCTCTAGAATGGTTATCATTCTTACTACTACCATTTCTGCATTCTGTGAGGTTTCAGTGAGGAAATTCATGTAAATTTCAGTGGGGATTGCATCCTGCTATGAGTAACAGAAAGCCTAATCTGAAGTTTGTCAGTGGCAGGTAACAAAAGTCTGGAAGTAGACAGATTCTGGTATTATTCCAACGGCTCCACAGGGGAAGGCCTCTTGGTTTTTCCCTCAGGGTCCAACCACAGCTGCTGTGGTTCCAGCTATTACATCTGTATTCACAGCAAGATGAAGTGGAGAACAGCCACAGTAAGCTGTCACTTTTATTAGTAAAGTAACGGCTATTGCAGAACGCACCTACACTTCAGATTAGGGCTTGTGGGCCAGACTGCATCACAGGGCCACAGATAGCTGTAGGAAAGGTTGTGGATACGGGTACTTACTTAGCTTTCCCTGCCTCTACGGAGGACTGGGTTGACATGGGTACTGGATTCACCAAACTGGAGTACTGGCCGCAAACACTTAACTCAAGCACGGAATAATATGAGCCCTCCGTGCCTGGAAGCTGTTTCTTCATGTTCTGAAGTTCTGGACACAAAAGGGTTTTCTAGGTGAAGTGGGCTGATGCAGCCAGCCAGGAAATTGGATTTTCTTTGACCCAATCAATTTAGGACCAGCAAGCAATTTCCTGGGACCAAGCATAACTGCTCAGAGAATTTTAAATAAAAAGGCAACTATATCCAGGCATGTCAGAAAATGTTATTTATAAGAGAGTTGCTCTTATAAATACTCTATCCTATACTATATACTATATACTATACTATAGAGCAACACTCTATAGAATGGTTACAGACTGAGGACTCTGTGGAAGCCTTAAGGATATACCGCAATGTTGAGAATGTTCCCAAGCAACCTTCTAGATTTCACGTTTTCGTTTAAATAGCGACGCCCTTTCTTCATTAACGTAGTTAGTATGTTCTGGATTATGTGGATGGTTCCTACATTCGCCGGATTAGAGTCAGTTCTACCGATACAACAAACGGCTGCCGAATCACAGCGATTAACACAATCAATGTTTATTTCTCCGCGCGGGACCATGAGCTGGCTCAGTGACAGAGGCTGCTTCAGCCCATGGACGTGTTGTCAAAACGTGTCCCCCGGTGACTGCGGTCAGGAAAGAGGATACGGAGTGGACTGGCTCTTACTGCTTCCACTCATACTTCACTGGCCACAACAAGCCCAGCACCACACCTAGCTTCACGCACGGGGAACACGTAATATACGGAAAGGGGCCAGAAGTGCAAATACGGTAGTGATGTGTGTACTCCTACCATGCGTCTGAGTCCTGTCGCTCCTCTGAGGTATGAAGATATGATCGCGTTGAGGCCAAGTTATCCCACGGTAGTTTAATCCCTCCTTTACCAAGACAAGAACAGGTCAAGTGGACCCGACATGTAAATGATTCGTTCGTACCAATGGATGGTATGACGTGGCTTAAGGTCACAGGTTACATGGTGTGCAAAGCCTGAGCTCTGACACGGAAACCTGTGTTGAAATGTTGGCACAACCACTAATTAACTATGGAAACCGGAACAAGCTTTACAGCTTCTCGGAGCCGGATGTTCTCATTCCCAAACTGGGGGCATCAACGTAGTGCCACGTCGGGATGAGGCAAAGATGACATGGGACGACACACGGCACACGTGAACCCCACAGAAATGGCACCAACCGCTATTACTGTTGCTGTTGAGACTTACTGTGCAAGTCCCAGCGAGAGAGAAAGCCTCCCGATGAGCCTTTCCCCGGGTGAATCGGAACAACAGCTCTCCAGTGGATGAATCCCATACCCTCATCCCCAGAACTACATCACCTAGATTTGCACCAAACAGATCAATTTGGCCCAAACCGAAGTGGAAATCTGGCAGTCTTCTGAGGTACTTAATTAAAGGACTCAAGTCAGATAATTAACAGGCAACATTCATAAGCAATAATCATTACAGGAGTGGAAATATGAGCCCTAGGAATTACACAGAAAGCGTAACAGCCGTTTTGATGTTTCTGAAAGTTGGGTTTTCAAATCAGGTCTCTGTGACACTATACACAATTTATTGCTGAGGAAAGCCAAGGTAGTCGAAGACTTCTGTTTTACTGCTTTCTTGAAATTTGCTTCGTCCACTTTTCCCTTCTGGAGGTTTCGCGGAGCTGGGAAGGGAAAATGCTAGAAAGTCAAAAGAGTTCAAAGGTACTGTTTTTTTGTTGTTGGAGGTGGTGGGGATTTTTTGTTTTGTTCTGTTTTCTGAAAACATTCTTCTTCCTATATATCTACCTGATGGAGCCACTAAGAGACATAATTCCACCTAGGTATATAAATATTTATAACCCCATATGCAGAACACTGCAATAATAAAATGTCGGAACATTTTTTAAAACATCGATGACTTTAATTTGGTGTTGGCAATTAGAATTTTCAAAACACAGAGGCTATGAATATATGAGTGCCTAAATTGATCTCCAACGAACCATCTTTCATAAAACATATGCATCTTTTACGCTTTGTAAACACCAAAGGCCTAGAAAAGCAATTGCTCGACAAATAATTTTTTAATGCCACTTTCTCATTACAACAGCCCAAAGTCTTCAGGTAATAGACGACTAATGAATTTCTTCTTCAGGTTAAAATTTTAAATGAAACTTTCCACGTCAGGAATTTTCCTCACGACATTAAAATTCAAATAGTTTTATGCATAAGTACAGCCTTCTAAAAGTAATTGGTAATAAATGTAGCCAATGCCTTGCGTTATTCCCAACCTAATTTTCAAATTTGATTTTCCAGTGTAAAACTCAAGGCAAAACAATAACCAATAATGCAGCTAATTGCTGTGAAATACGAAGGCATCTTTCCACCAATTTATTTTGTAATCTGGTTCAGTTTTATTTACCTCTGACGCACTCAAAACATTATGACTTGTTTATTTTTATGAAAATTAACGGTAAACAGAGTCTTAATTTGAGAACTGGAGAGTCAGACTTCTTTTGGCTTGTTTACAAAATGATCGGTCTTCCTTTCCTGAGCAGCAAATAAAATGCTTCTTTATAGGCTGGACGAAAGCAGGTAATCGCTAACATAAAGAGACCTGTCCAACCCGGTGGAGACAGGGAGCCAGGTTTCAATTGTAATTGATCGTGAAGGGAAAGAAAGAGTAATATGGATTTGACTGGGTATTTATAGTCCTCCCTTGAAATTTCATGACCTGAAATTGACCTTGAAATTGATGAAGCTTAACCAACTAGATATTCTAAGTTTATTGTGTCTAAAAATCTCTGTTTCCCTGGGTGACAGGGCAAAATTCTAAGTCCTTTTCTTTTTCCTTTCTTGACTTCAATCAGGTTTCTTTTTTTCTTTTTTTAATCATTAACTTAGATCTAATGCTGACAATACTCAAAAGCCTGACTTTGTAGGGCTTCATAAATGCAAATGAGAGAAAAATTTCCCCTATTTTCTATCCAAAGTCATTTTATTTATTTTTTTATGTTTATTTATTTATTTTGAGAGAGAGACAGAGAGAGAGACAGCGCATGAGCAGGGGACAGGAGCAGAGAGAGAGAGAGGGACAGAGAATCCCAAGCATCATGGAGCCTGACACAGGGCTGGATCCCACAAACCATGAGATCATGACCTGAGCTGAAGTCAAGAGTCAGCCGCTGAACCGACTGAGCCACCCAGGCGCCCCATCCAAAGTCATTTTAAAAAAGCAAATTCTTAATGAGTTCTGTCGAGAGACTGCCAATCAAGTAACTTTTCAGCATTTCCCAGCTATGAAGGCCATGTTTATATCTAGAGGCACAGACAACTTAAAAAGGTTATGAAACCACCAATCTAGGGCATGTTTCTATAAACTCATTCACTTCCATCCAAATGCTGGAAAACTACCCTTTAACCAGGTTCCTCTGTGTTGTCAGGTAACAAGGGGTTTGTTATGGCAATTATCACATTATATTCAAGATTGTGTGAATTCTGGGAGCCGGGGGTGGTGATGGCAAGCCACAATGGTTTACGGAGCCTTCAGAGAGAGGACCATCCTTATTAAATATCTTGGTACCACAGCTTCTCACTCAGAACCTGGCATAAAATGGATATGCATAAATAGCTTTGTGAATGAATGCGTCAACAAACATTTATTGGGTGCCCACTGTGTGTTAGGTACTGGAGAGATAGTAATAAACTCAGGTCCTACATTCAAGTAGGGATGACAAACAACAGACAAATATTTACAGGAACAAGAAAAAAATATCAGATAGTGATAGGCGTCATGAAGAGAATTAAAATCAGATAACATGGTTGAGCAGTAGTTCTCATAGACTGATCTCCAGATCAGAAGCAGCTGGGAACTTCTTAGAAACACTAATTCTTGGTGGCTTAGTCAGTTGAGCGTCCGCCTTCGACTCAGGTCATGATCTTGTGGTTTGTGAGTTCGAGCCCCACATTGGGCTCACTGCTATCCGTGCAGAGCCCACTTTGGATCCTCTGTCCCCCTCTCTCTGCCTCAAAAATAAACATAAAAAAAAAGAAGTGCTAATTCTTGTGCTTCACCCCAGACCATACCGAATCAGAAACTCTGGGTTTAGGGTAGTCTCTAATGAGCTGTCAGGGTGATGTCGTGACGTATGATCAGGTTTGAGGACCACTGAGACAGAGTTCAAGGGCAGCTCCTTGAGAGAGACAAGCAAAGACCTCTCTAGGACCACCTGTCTCTCTAGGAGGTAAATATTTCAGGTAAGAGCTGGATTTAAAACAAAGGAGGCAGCCATTGAAAGATCAGGAGGGAGAGCATTATTGCAGGCAGAGGCACCAATGAGTGCAAATTCTAAAACAAGAACAAGTTTGTTGAGTTTAAGGACAAGAAAACAGACCACTGTGGCTGGGGTCAGGCAAGTAAAAGTTAGAGTGGAACACAAGATTTGACAGACAAAGAGGAAAGAAACCCTCTTTTTTTTTTTTAAGCTAATGTATTTATTTTGAGAGAGAGAGAGAGAGAGAGAGAGAGAGAGAGGCAGAGGGAGAGGGAGAGAGAGAATCCCAAGTAGGCTCCATGCTGTCAGCTTGTCAGCACTGACCCTATGGGGGGCTTGAATTCACAAACTGCAAGATCATGATCTGAGCCGAAATCAAGAGTCAGACGCTTAACCGACTGAGCCACTCAGGCGCCCCAAGGGGGAAAACCTCTTATGTCTCAAAGGCCAGGGTGGGGACTTTGGGTTTGATTCTAAAAGGGATACGATGTTAGGAAGGGTTTTGACTTAGAGAAGAGCATGAGTCGCAGATAGCAGACAAAGGACTTACATCATCTAATGCACACAAAGTGCATACATGACATAGCACACAGGAGAGATTACAGCCTATATCTATATATATCCATAGCGATGTATTTCTTAAGCTTCTTTTGTCAAAACGCTATTTTGCTTTTCCGAGGACAAAAACAGATTGATTTGCTACTTTGAGGTAATCAGGTTGGAAAATGCTCTGGGGCTAAACTTTCCATGACAAGTGAACCTGCTTTGAAGCAAGAAATTTTCAGTGAAAATTACCCCTGGGTCAGGTCACCATCCCCCAGCCGCTGAAAACTCTCATCAGCAGTGCCTGTCAAAGTGGGGCACCTGGGTGGCTCAGTCAGTTGAGCGTCTGACTTCGGCTCAGCGCATGATCTCACGGTTCGTGAGTTCGAGCCCCGCGTCGGGCTCTGTGCTGACAGCCCAGAGCCTGGATGGAGCCTGCTTCGGATTCTGTGTCTCCCTCTCTCTCGGCCCCTCCCCCACTTGTGCTCTGTCTCCCTCTGCCTCTCAAAAATAAAATAAACGTAAAAAAATATTTAAAAAAAAATACTGCCTGCCAAAGTACTTCTTCCTGAACGGACAGCAAACTCTAAAGTTGTCAATGGATAAAGGGTTGGTGATGCCAAACTGAGGAAGGACAGAGATGAGAAATCTTTTGATCCCATTCACGTGACATTATCTGACTGCCCAGAATGAATGCTGGATCTTCAGCTTCCGGGGGAAGGAAGGTCAGCAGATCCCGTTAATGAAAGGAAAAAACCTCTCTTATTAGCAAGTATCAAAACCACCAGCTAATTACTGCTGCACCAGGGAAACTTCTTAAAATCACAAATAAATAGCCAATAGGTCCACCCCTCTATTAATGCCCAAACAGCTAAACGTAGTTCGTTTGCTAAGAGCACATTTATTTTTTTTTATATGAAATTTATTGACAAATTGGTTTCCATACAACACCCAGTGCTCATCCCAAAAGGTGTCCTCCTCAATACCCATCACCCACCCTCTCCTCCCTCCCACCCCCCATCAACCCTCAGTTTGTTCTCAGTTTTTAAGAGTCTCTTATGCTTTGGCTCTCTCCCACTCTAACCTGTTTTTTTTTCTTTCCTTCCCCTCCCCCATGGGTTCCTGTTAAGTTTCTCAGGGTCCACATAAGAGTGAAATCATATGGTATCTGTCTTTCTCTGTATGGCTTATTTCACTTAGCATCACACTCTCCAGTTCCATCCACATTGCTACAAAAGGCCATATTTCATTTTTTCTCATTGCCACATAATATTCCATTGTGTATATAAACCACAATTTCTTTATCCATTCATCAGTTGATGGACATTTAGGCTCTTTCCATAATTTGGCTATTGTTGAGAGTGCTGCTATGAACATTGGGGTACAAGTGGCCCTATGCATCAGTACTCCTGTATTCCTTGGATAAATTCCTAGCAGTGCTATTGCTGGGTCATAGGGTAGGTCTATTTTTAATTTTCTGAGGAACCTCCACACTGCTTTCCAGAGCGGCTGCACCAATTTGCATTCCCACCAACAGTGCAAGAGGGTTCCCGTTTCTCCACATCCTCTCCAGCATCTATAGTCTCCTGATTTGTTCATTTTGGCCACTCTGACTGGCGTGAGGTGATATCTGTGTGTGGTTTTGATTTGTATCTCCCTGATAAGGAGCGACGCTGAACATCTTTTCATGTGCCTGTTGGCCATCCGGATGTCTTCTTTAGAGAAGTGTCTATTCATGTTTTCTGCCCATTTCTTCACTGGGTTATTTGTTTTTCGGGTGTGGAGTTTGGTGAGCTCTTTATAGATTTTGGATACTAGCCCTTTGTCCGATATGTCATTTGCGAATATCTTTTCCCATTCCGTTGGTTGCCTTTTAGTTTTGTTGGTTGTTTCCTTTGCTGTGCAGAAGCTTTTTATCTTCATAAGGTCCCAGTAATTCACTTTTGCTTTTAATTCCCTTGCCTTTGGGGATGTGTCGAGTAAGAGATTGCTACGGCTGAGGTCAGAGAGGTCTTTTCCTGCTTTCTCCTCTAAGGTTTTGATGGTTTCCTGTCTCACATTTAGGTCCTTTATCCATTTTGAGTTTATTTTTGTGAACGGTGTGAGAAAGTGGTCTAGTTTCAACCTTCTGCATGTTGCTGTCCAGTTCTCCCAGCACCATTTGTTAAAGAGACTGTCTTTTTTCCATTGGATGTTCTTTCCTGCTTTGTCAAAGATGAGTTGGCCATACGTTTGTGGGTCTAGTTCTGGGGTTTCTATTCTATTCCATTGGTCTATGTGTCTGTTTTTGTGCCAATACCATGCTGTCTTGATGATGACAGCTTTGTAGTAGAGGCTAAAGTCTGGGATTGTGATGCCTCCCGCTTTGGTCTTCTTCTTCAAAATTCCTTTGGCTATTCGGGGCCTTTTGTGGTTCCATATGAATTTTAGAATTGCTTGTTCTAGTTTCGAGAAGAATGCTGGTGCAATTTTGATTGGGATTGCATTGAATGTGTAGATAGCTTTGGGTAGTATTGACATTTTGACAATATTTATTTTTCCAATCCATGAGCAGGGAATGTCTTTCCATTTCTTTAAATCTTCTTCAATTTCCTTCATAAGCTTTCTATAGTTTTCAGCATACAGATCCTTTACATCTTTGGTTAGATTTATTCCTAGGTATTTTATGCTTCTTGGTGCAATTGTGAATGGGATCACTTTCTTTATTTGTCTTTCTGTTGCTTCATTGTTAGTGTATAAGAATGCAACTGATTTCTGTACATTGATTTTGTATCCTGCAACTTTGCTGAATTCCTGTATCAGTTCTAGCAGACTTTTGGTGGAGTCTATCGGATTTTCCATGTATAATATCATGTCATCTGCAAAAAGCGAAAGCTTGACTTCATCTTTGCCAATTTTGATGCCTTTGATTTCCTTTTGTTGTCTGATTGCTGATGCTAGAACTTCCAGCACTATGTTAAACAGCAGCGGTGAGAGTGGGCATCCTTGTCGTGTTCCTGATCTCAGGGAAAAAGCTCTCAGTTTTTCCCCGTTGAGGATGATGTTAGCTGTGGGCTTTTCATAAATGGCTTTTATGATCTTTAAGTATGTTCCTTCTATCCCGACTTTCTCAAGGGTTTTTATTAAGAAAGGGTGCTGGATTTTGTCAAAGGCCTTTTCTGCATCAATTGACAGGATCATATGGTTCTTCTCTTTTTTTTTGTTAATGTGATGTATCACGTTGATTGATTTGCGAAAGTTGAACCAGCCCTGCATCCCAGGAATGAATCCCACTTGATCATGGTGAATAATTCTTTTTATATGCCGTTGAATTCGATTTGCTAGTATCTTATTGAGAATTTTTGCATCCATATTCATCAGGGATATTGGCCTGTAGTTCTCTTTTTTTACTGGGTCTCTGTCTGGTTTAGGAATCAAAGTAATACTGGCTTCATAGAATGAGTCTGGAAGTTTTCCTTCCCTTTCTATTTCTTGGAATAGCTTGAGAAGGATAGGTAGTATCTCTGCTTTAAACGTCTGGTAGAACTCCCCTGGGAAGCCATCTGGTCCTGGACTCTTATTTGTTGGGAGATTTTTGATAACCGATTCAATTTCTTCGCTGGTTATGGGTCTGTTCAAGCTTTCTATTTCCTCCTGATTGAGTTTTGGAAGAGTGTGGGTGTTCAGGAATTTGTCCATTTCTTCCAGGTTGTCCAATTTGTTGGCATATAATTTTTCATAGTATTCCCTGATAATTGTTTGTATCTCTGAGGGATTGGTTGTCATAATTCCATTTTCATTCATGATTTTATCTATTTGGGTCATCTCCCTTTTCTTTTTGAGAAGCCTGGCTAGAGGTTTGTCAATTTTGTTTATTTTTTCAAAAAACCAACTCTTGGTTTCGTTGATCTGCTCTATAGTTTTTTTAGATTCTATATTGTTTATTTCTGCTCTGATCTTTATTATTTCTCTTCTTCTGCTGGGTTTAGGCTGCCTTTGCTGTTCTGCTTCTAGTTCCTTTAGGTGTGCTGTTAGATTTTCTATTTGGGATTTTTCTTGTTTCTTGAGATAGGCCTGGATTGCAATGAATTTTCCTCTCAGGACTGCCTTTGCTGTGTCCCAAAGCGTTTGGATTGTTGTATTTTCATTTTCGTTTGTTTCCATATATTTTTTAATTTCTTCTCTAATTGCCTGGTTGACCCACTCATTCGTTAGTAGGGTGTTCTTTAACCTCCATGCCTTTGGAGGTTTTCCAGACTTTTTTCTGTGGTTGATTTCAAGCTTCATAGCATTGTGGTCTGAAAGTATGCATGGTATAATTTCAATTCTTGTAAACTTATGAAGGGCTGTTTTGTGACCCAGTATAAGATCTATCTTGGAGAATGTTCCATGTGCACTCGAGAAGAAAGTATATTCTGTTGCTTTGGGATGCAGAGTTCTAAATATATCTGTGAAGTCCATCTGATCCAATGTCTCATTCAGGGCCCTTGTTTCTTTATTGACCGTGTGTCTAGATGATCTGTCCATTTCTGTAAGTGGGGTGTTAAAGTCCCCTGCAATTACCACATCCTTATCAATAAGGTTGCTTATGTTTATGAGTAATTGTTTTATATATTTGGGGGCTCCGGTATTCGGCGCATAGACATTTATAATTGTTAGCTCTTCCTGATGGATAGACCCTGTAACTATTATATAATGTCCTTCTTCATCTCTTGTTACAGCCTTTACTTTAAAGTCTAGTTTGTCTGATATAAGTATGGCTACTCCAGCTTTCTTTTGGCTTCCAGTCGCATGATAAATAGTTCTCCATCCCCTCACTCTCAATCTAAAGGTGTCCTCAGGTCTAAAATGAGTCTCTTGTAGACAGCAAATAGATGGGTCTTGTTTTTTTATCCATTCTGATACCCTATGTCTTTTGGTTGGCGCATTTAATCCATTTACATTCAGTGTTATTATAGAAAGATACGGGTTTAGAGTCATTGTGATGTCTGTATGTTTTATGCTTGTAGTGATGTCTCTAGGACTTTGTCTCACAGGGTCCCCCTTAGGATCTCTTGTAGGGCTGGTTTAGTGGTGACAAATTACTTCAGTTTTTGCTTGTTTGGGAAGACCTTTATCTCTCCTTCTATTCTAAACGACAGACTTGCTGGATAAAGGATTCTCGGCTGCATATTTTTTCTGTCTAGCACCCTGAAAATCTCGTGCCAATTCTTTCTGGCCTGCCAAGTTTCAAAAGAGAGATCAGTCACGAGTCTTATAGGTCTCCCTTTATATGTGAGGGCACGTTTACCCCTTGCTGCTTTCAGAATTTTCTCTTTATCCTTGTATTTTGCCAGTTTCACTATGATATGTCGTGCAGAAGATCGATTCAAGTTACGTCTGAAGGGAGTTCTCTGTGCCTCTTGGATTTCAATGCCTTTTTCCTTCCCCAGTTCAGGGAAGTTCTCAGCTATGATTTCTTCAAGTACCCCTTCAGCACCTTTCCCTCTCTCTTCCTCCTCTGGGATACCAATTATGCGTATATTATTTCTTTTTAGTGTATCAGTTCTCTAATTTTCCCCTCATACTCCTGGATTTTTTTATCTCTCTTTTTCTCAGCTTCCTCTTTTTCCATAACTTTATCTTCTAGTTCACCTATTCTCTCCTCTGCCTCTTCAAGCCGAGCTGTGGTGGTTTCCATTTTGTTATGCATTTCGTTTAAAGCGCTTTTCAGCTCCTCGTGACTGTTCCTTAGTCCCTTGATCTCTGTAGCAAGAGACTCTCTGCTGTCCTGTATACTGTTTTCAAGCCCAGCGATTAATTTTATGACTATTATTCTAAATTCACTTTCTGTTATATTATTTAAATCCTTTTTGATCAGCTCATCAGCTGTTGTTATTTCCTGGAGATTCTTCTGAGGGGAATTCTTCCATTTGGTCATTTTGGATAGTCCCTGGAGTGGTGAGGACCTGCAGGGCACTTCCCCTGTGCTGCTGTGTATAACTGGAGTCGGTGGGCGGGGCCGCAGTCAGACCTGATGTCTGCCCCCAGCCCACCGCTGGGGCCACAGTCAGACTGGTGTGTGCCTTCTCTTCCCCTCTCCTAGGGGCGGGATTCGCTGTGGGGTGGTGTGGCCCGTCTGGGCTACTTGCACACTGCCAGGCTTGTGATGCTGGGGATCTGGCGTATTAGCTGGGGTGGGTAGGCAAGGTGCACAGGGGCAGGAGGGGCAGGCTTAGATCGCTTCTCCTTAGGTGATCCACTTCAGGAGGGGCCCTGTGGCAGCGGGAGGGAGTCAGATCCGCTGCCGGAGGTTTGGCTCCGCAGAAGCACAGAGTTGGGTGTTTGCGCGGAGCGAGCAAGTTCCCTGGCAAGAACTGGTTCTCTTTGGGATTTTGGCTGGGGGATGGGCGGGGGAGATGGCGCTGGCGAGCGCCTTTGTTCCCCACCAAACTGAGCTCTGTCGTCAGGGGGCTTGGCAGCTCTCCCTCCCTTTGTCCTCCAGCCTTCCCGCTTTCCGAGCAGAGCTGTTAACTTATGACCTCCCAGAGGCTAAGTCGCGCTTGTTGTGGGAACACAGTCCGCCCGGCCCCTCCGCTTTTGCCAGCCAGACTCGGGGGCTCTGCTTGGCCGGCGAGCCGCCCCTCCGCCCCGGCTCCCTCCCGCCAGTCCGTGGAGCGCGCACCGCCTCGCCGGCCTTCCTACCCTCTTCCGTGGGCCTCTCGTCTGCGCTTGGCTCCGGCGACTCCGTTCTGCTAATCCTCTGGCGGTTTTCTGGGTTATTTAGGCAGGTGTAGGTGGAATCTAAGTGATCAGCAGGACGCGCGGTGAGCCCAGCGTCCTCCTAAGCCGCCATCTTGCCGCTTGTCAAGAGCACATTTATAATAACACTCGGCGCCCTTATTTTTCTACCATCTGTAATTATATTTCATTAAAGTAGTTGCTATTCTTCCAAAATACAGCATCTCTCACGCTATAGAAAGACAGAAGCACGGACGATTTATGAACCTAGAAATTCTCATTTTATTCTGATAGTTGCACTAATGAATAATTTACATACTAATGTTCTCAAGTGGCAAGATTATTATTAACATAGTTCATCCTTAAGGACACTGGCCCATTTCTTTGCAGTTCTAACCAGCGGTGGTCTTGAGAGGCCATAAGTTTTACCTCTTGTCTCTTACCTAGATCTGTTATCTATTAAAAATAAATTCCACCATACATTTTGTTCCTCCACACATTTGCATGTAAATTCGAGCTCTCTTTTAGTAGTAGAAAATTTCTTTCTTTTTATTCTAAATTACTGGCCTGTTAATAGGTTTCTGCATATTTGTTTTGTGATTCACAGCTCCCCTCATTACAAATAAAATCCTTTGAGTGTTATTTGGTTACAGATAACTGGAGAGAAGTTTGTAGAAATAGTTGTAATTTTTTAAAATATCTTTTAATTTGGTTGGAAAAAACACATGGAGGTATTATGGAACAAACTTTTTTTTAATTTTTTTTTTTTTTTTTTAATTTTTGGGACAGAGACAGAGCATGAACGGGGGAGGGGCAGAGAGAGAGGGAGACACAGAATCGGAAACAGGCTCCAGGCTCCAAGCCATCAGCCCAGAGCCCGACGCGGGGCTCGAACTTGCAGACCGCGAGATCGTGACCTGGCTGAAGTCGGACGCTTAACCGACTGCGCCACCCAGGTGCCCCTGGAACAGCCTTTTTTTAAAAAAAATAAAAATTCAAGAATGAAAACTAAAACCTACCTACTGGCATTCAAATGGTTCAGTTGTTGCTGTCACCACTTTTTCTGTAGACTTCCATTAATTTTATTAGCATTTTACAAGGTTTCATCCTAAAAAGAGTTTAGTGCACTAAAATCCATCCGTCAATCCTTATTTTCTAATGAATAAATGATGCCTGGCTTACCCACTATGGTAAAACAATAATCCCTGCCTCCAAATTACAAAGATGAGATACAAGCTAATTAGAAAGATGAGGGGCATCTGGGTGGCTCAGTTGGTTAAGTGTCCAACCTCAGTTCAGGTCATGATCTCACCGTCCATGAGTTCAAGCCCCACGTCAGGCTCTGTGTGGACAGAGCCTGGAGCCTGCTTCAGGTTCTTTGTCTCCCTCTCTCTCTCTCTGCCCCTCCCCTGCTCATGCTCTGTCTCTCTCAAAAATAAACATTAAAAAAATTTTTTTTAGAAAGAGGAGGTAATTTCTAAAAAGATGATGGATACTACAAAGGCACCTATGCTAAATGTCCAATAAACAAGGTCTCTCAGGTATTGATTTCTGAGCATAACTGACCACTGCAATCAACTGACCTATCAAATCAACTGGAGACCTTCTAGAAGTACAGATTCCCAAGCAATGCCCAAGATCACCCTTTCCTAAGTCTCCTGAATCAAATTCTCTGAGGGGAAAGCCCAGGAAACCAATATGTTAAAGAGCTACCAGATCACCATGAGACATCCAGACTTGCTCCCATCCAGGAATAACTGCTCTGGAATTTCAGAGGTGGCGGAACCTCATTTCCACCAGAAGGTGGTCAAGGAGGTCTTTGTAGCTGAGATTAGATCAAGGGAGGGTGACAGTGCATGTGGTGTGACCTGTCTAAGCAAAAGTAATGATGGCTGTAAGCACACAGGAGAAGGTCAGGGCCAAACAACTGGGCACCTCTCCGTCGGCCCAGATTATGGTATGGGCATGCCAGCAGGGGACTGGGTCTTGCCTTGAGTTTACAAATCCTTTAAGGGTAGATACTGTGTGTGAGAAGCTAGAAAATACCTGTGGAATGTTAAATTACATCTTCCCTACTCTGTAAGAACTTTTGTTTTATACCTTGACTCTTCTTCAGATTTCATTACTATGTCAATGGTCATCAAGCCCAACCGCCATTTAAAAAAATTCATGTACTTCTCTCAGTTAAAACATTGTGATCACATTTCAATACATGTGTAATCACTTACATTATTATACAACCTAGTGTATATTATATTATATGTTATACCACCTGAATTAAAAATAGAACTTGGGGTGCCTGGGTGGCTAAGTCGGTTAAGCATCCGACTTCGGCTCAGGTCATGGTATCTCAGTTCCTGGGTTCGAGCCCTGCATCTGGCTATGTGCTGACAGCTCAGAGCCTAGAGCATGGAGCCTGCTTTGGATTCTGTGACCCCACTCTCTCTCTCTGTCCCTACCCCCTTGCAGTCTGTCTGTCTCTCTCTCTCTCTCTCAAAAATAAATAAACATTAAAAAAGAACTTTTTAATAAAAGTTTTTAAAAAACATTTAAAATAGAACTTTATGAATAGAACATTTGAAGACTGAAGTAACAACTATCTTAATAGTTGTAAATTTAATTTCATTATTCATGGTAAAACCCCTTTTTTGTTCCATAAAAACTATTATAAATATTTTATGGGGATAATATGATTGAATATGTTTTATTATTTTTTAAAATACATATTGAACTATGATTTAAAGTCATGGTTCTAAGCTTTATGTTGGCTTTTCATGGTTGCAAAGACATCTCAAAAAGACACGTGGATCCAAATGGAAGAAGGACCCTAGTGGCCATTTATCCTAAATTTTGACATGTATTTCAGGTGCAACTGCCAAGTTTGTAAGTTAAAAAAAAAAATCCTGCTTTTCTGATGTCAACTGATTAGTTTTGTACCTTAAATGGCAGATTCCTTTTTATTTTTAAGCAAACAGGTTCGTAAACCCAATAAAAATCTTCCTCAGAAATATTCTTCCCATGATAGAAATTCTGTCTCCATGTTTTTATTTTTATTTATTCTTTAAGTCCTACCCACCCACCCACACATCCATTTATATAAAGGCCTTTGCCACAAGTTTCTCTTGTAACGTACATTGCTTCTCACTGTTAAAACATCACCATTACCTCAAATGGATACTTCCTTCAAACTTCCTCACACCCAAGAAAGTTCATAGGGGGAGGGGGTAGGACACATGCCATCAGATTTCCCTGAACTTTGAAATATGGCAGGAATTATAGATCCTAGAGGTAGGAGCAGTACAGGGCTGATGTTTTCTTGCTGTGTGCCTAGGCTTACATAATTATTGCTATTTTCAATACGTATTTTCTTTGCAGGATTCTTATTCGGTCTTTTGCAATTTTGCGAGGTTTACTGAAAATCAAGTTGCATCGTCTGTGAATCACTCCACGGTGTGCGTGGAAATCTGCACTCCCTCAACAGTGACGCACGGAGCCCAGGTGCTGCTGTGGACACCCTACATTGAGGACTTCTGCCCTTCCCTCTCTCGCCGCCCCTTACCACGCAAGGAGTGCTTGAGAAATGACTGCCAAGCCTAAGAACTGGGTGCGATGCCAAAGTCAATTTATATAATAATTATCGGTAAAGATCAATTTCCTTCCTGTGTGCGTAAACGTAAGTATAAATAAAAGTGGGACGATTTCCTTCTGCCACCCGCCCGGCTCTCCTGGGCCCCCATTTGGATGCAGGGCCCCTACTGTGGCGATCACTGAACCAGGCTGGTTTGCTGTCACTGCTCAGGGAAGGCATGTGACAGCAAGTGGAGAAAAAATCTCTTCCTTGCTTTGGAATCTCAAAAATGAAGTCCTTGGGAGAACTGTAAACACTCAGAGCCAAAGCCACAAACTTGGGGAAATAAATGATGAATAAAAGGACTGCCTCCCTACCCCGCAGAGTAGAAAATACTTCTCTAAGCTGGAGGAAGGGAGAAATTAAAGTGGAAGGAGAGGTGCCTGGGTGGCTCAGTCGGTTAATCGTCAGACTCTTGATTCTGGCTCAGATCATGATCTCACGGTTGGGGAGTTGGAGCCCGAGCCCCAAGTTGGGCTGTGTGCTGACAGCAGGGAGCCTGCTTGGGATTCTCTCTCTCTCTCTCTCTCTCTCTCTCTCTCTGCCCCTTCCCCACTCGAGCTCTCTCTCTCTCTCTCTCTCAAAATAAACTTTTTTTAAAAAAGATTAAAAAATAAATAAAGTGGAACAAATGATTTCCACCTTAGCACAGACTTCAAAACAGGACCCCCGATTAAGATGTGAGTCCACTGTGTCGTGATACCTGCACATTTACAAAATGTCCTGAAACTTTAAGGATGAACTGGAATTTAACTCTTAGTCCTTTTCACATATGCCACACTGAATTCCAGGATTTACGAAGCCCTGAACTCGAACGACCGAAGACCACTCTACTAGGTGTTTGAAACATACCTGTTGAACTGCTGCCAGTCAAAAACTGTGTCTAACTTAGCATCTCGGGGCCTCCAAGATTCAGAACACGTGTGGCAGGGAAAACCCACAATAAGAATAATTGGTGGGTGGAAGATGAAACGTTGAGGGAGGATTACTAACCTACGTTGGCTTGGGTTTTGTTTCTAACTTTACAATAAAAACACAAGGTAATAGGTGTGGGAATGAGGTCCTTGCCGTGGACTTCTCCTTTTGGCTATAAAAATAAAGAGATTACTCAGGTTTGGCCAATTAAAAGTCTGGACATGTGGTGCACCATCAGTACACTGGTTTCTTAGAAAACTCTGGCAATGCTATTTGCCTTGCGAGGCGATTTTCGTTTGCTATCTATCCTCGTTGTGCCATTGACCACGGAGCCCAACTGCCTGCGGACATATGTAATCACGAGATTCACCTGTGCAAATTGCAGATTAATCAGGCTCTGTTCCCCGCATGATCAGCTACTCAAATGAGGAAGGATGTGGTTGCAAAATTCAATGCATCCTGTCTAAGAAAAAAACACATCAAGGATATAAACAAGAAATCCTTTGGACAAATGCATTCTGTATGACAAAGACAAATGGGATGGTGAGAAGTTTTTTAAATACCTTGCATCTTTGCTAGAAGGTAACTGCAATGACCTAGCTCCAAAGATGTTCTGTAATTGCTGCTCTAAGAAATCCAATAATACCCTCTCAAAGCACACCAGCGAGGGGAGATGCACACCATCTGGCCTGTTTTCCAAAACAGTTGGTCATCACAGCTGATGTTAATTCTAACGTTCATTTCTTCCGAAGTGAGGTGGGGGCTGGATTCAGTGGTCTCCAGTGCGGTCCTGGAGCTCCAGCACTTAATCGTGGAAAGATCTTTTTCCGTTGCTGCTAACGGGTGTTTTGCTTCAACGTGGTAATAACTTTGGTGTTGTGCCCCATCACAAAGTACCCCGTGCTCATAATAAAAAAATCTTGGGTAGCAAAGGAAAACAAAGAAATGAGTAAAATATACCCATAAGCCCCAACACTCAGGAAAATGACTAATATCGTTTTTTATGTGTAACTATAGGGTATGTTTATCTTTCTAATTCAAGTAAAAATAAAATTATATTTACTGTGCTTGACTTATTTTTACTTACTACCAAATATCAGAGATATTTTTCATGTCAGTATAATAACTATCAGCAATTGTTGTGGTTGTATAATTGGAATGTGTGGCTGGATCAGAATGTATCAGCCAATCTCATACTGATGAACTTCAGATTATTTTTAATATTTTGCCACATTAGTCATTCTTTTCTTTAAAAAATCAGCTTTCATGTGGTATAACTTACACGTTATAAAACCTACTGGTTTTAAGTGCAGAGTTTAAGGAATTTTAAAGATACATGCATTTTTCTTTTCTTTTTTTTTTTATTTTTAAATTTTTTTTTCAACTTTTATTTATTTTTGGGACAGAGAGAGACAGAGCATGAACGGCGGAGGGGCAGAGAGAGAAGGAGACACAGAATCGGAAACAGGCTCCAGGCTCTGAGCCATCAGCCCAGAGCCCGACGCGGGGCTCGAACTCACGGACCGCGAGATCGTGACCTGACTGAAGTCGGACGCTTAACCGACTGCGCCACCCAGGCGCCCCGTTACATGCATTTTTCTATACAAAAAATTTGTGCATGTGGAAAGTTACTTCCTTAACATAAATTCCTAGAAATGGAATTATTAGTCTAAAGTGTGCATTTGTTTCAAGATTTAAATTTTTTTTAATGTTTGTTTATTTTTGAAAGAGAGAGAGCGTGCGAGAGAGTGGGGGAGGGATAGAGAGAGGGAGACAAAGAATCTGAAGCAGGCTCCAGGCTCAGAGCCCGACGTGGGGCTCAAACCCACGAACCGCAAGATCATGAACTGAACCGAAGTCAGATGATCGACCGACCGAGCCACCCAGGCACCCCTTAGGATTTATTTTCTTTTTTTATAAAACAAACTACTAAGATGCTATCTAGAAATACCGTGCTAGGAAATACCTCTGATTCCTATGTTACTCAAAATACTTTTTCAAAGACATACGCGTTAAATCAACTTTGGCCTGCACAACCTGGCCCCTGCAGACTGCTCCAGCCCAAGCATATACTTGCCCCCCTTACACTCTGCTTCCCCGATATGATAGCTCTTTCCCACTCAGGATGTTTGCAGCCTCTTGACACAGTGCCTTTCACATCGTCCAGGCCTCAGCCTAAGGACCACCTCCTCACAGAGCCCTTCTGTAACCAACCCTCTTAAAATAAACCCACCCACTGTTCACTGTGCATGCACAATGTTTGTTTCCTCCAAGGAGAGCATCCAGCTTACACAGTTATCTGTTTGCTTTTCTTTTTCTCTTTTGTCTGGTCTAAGAGAATGTACCATAAGGGTAGGGAAATTATAGGTCTTGTTCACTTCTGCAACCCTAAACACCTACCATAAAAACTGTGTGACAGAGGTCATATATATATATATATATATATATATATATATGTCAAAAATAAATAAATACAAGATAAATAAACACATGGAAGATATTTACTAGTGGGTTTCCTGCATGTATGAAATCAGCTGGACAAATTTTTCAAAATTAATTTAAATGAAAATCATATTGCTGATTTTGTTGGTTCTTATTTATTTGATTATTAGTGTCTCAAGTCCATAAGTACCAAATATTACTGCTATAAGAAAGTCTAGGTGATGACAACAAAAGAAGAATAGGAATTTCTAAGCAAATTTTCCTCACGTCTCATCTCGTCTTCAAACACTGCTGACCTGGGCTCCCGCCCGAAGATGCCACAGAAATTGCTTGATCAAGCTCACTGAAGATGCCCGTGTTGTTAAAGCTACTAGACCTTTCCTCTGACCTTCAGCAGCAGCTTCCATCCCTCCCAAGACATTCTTCTTTCTTCTCTTTTCTTGCTACCTCTCTAGTGTTTGTTCCTCGATTTCTTCCTGTCTGACCTCCAAACATGGCGTGCCTCGTATCATCAACCCTCTTCTCAGCTTTCTAACTAGTAAGGTCTTATCCAAGCCATATCCCTAAATATTGTCTATATGACACACCGTCAGATCCTAGTCTCCTACCCACATCCCTCCTCTGACCTTTGGACACATCTGTGTATCTTATTACTGTTTGACATCCAACTACTATCTGCCATTTGACATGTTTATTTATATTTAATATTTTTATTTATTTATTTTGAGAGAGAGACAGAGAGAGGGGAGGGGAGCAGGGAAGAGGCAGAGAGAGAGGGAGAGAGGGAATCCCAAGCAGGCTCTGTGCTGTCAGAGTGGAGCCCGATGTGGGGCTCGGACTCACGAACCGTGAGATCATGACCTGAGCTGAAACCAAGAATTGGAGGTTTAACTGACTGAGCCACCAGGCGCCCCAACCACTTAGTGTATTTAATGCAGAGGTTTTGCTTTAGGTCCGTACCCCTTCCTACATCACATGTAACACTCAAGATCATTTCCTTCGCGGACTTCTTCATCTTGTGAAATGAAACTTCTATTCACACACCAGCTCGAGCCTTACATTTAAGAGTCATTCTTGTTTCCTTTCTATTATCCATCTTGTCGAGGTGGAAATGTATCTTTAAAATTCTGTTTTTCTCCATCTTCACCGTTACCCCCTAATTCAAACCATCATCGTTTCCCACCTCAATTGTGGTGATAGTCTTCTGACTTCTGAGTGCTCTCACTCTTGCTTACTTGCGTGCAAGAATGAGAGAGACCTCTACAAACTGTAACCCACTCCACACAGTTCCTCTGCCCGTGAGTATAAATTCCCTTCATTCTTTGGAAGATATCTATGATTTTTATGGGTGGGGACAAAACAACTATAGTAGATGTTTTCCACTAAAAAACAGTACAGGGGTACCTGGGGGCTCAGTCGGTTAAGCATCGGACTTCAGCTCAGGCCACCATCTCGCGGTTGGTGAGTTTGAGCCCCACATCGGGCTCTGTGCTGACAGCTCAGAGCCTGACGCCTGCTTCCGATTCTGTCTCCTTCTGTCTCTGCCCCTCCCTAGCTCACACTCTGTCTCTGTCTCTCTCAAAAATAAATAAATGTTAAGAAACTTTAATAAGAAAAAAAAACACGAAGAACACAGAATAGTTACTAATCCAGGACAATTCTAACATCCAGAGGATCTTGTGGGGTGGGTTCCTCGCTCAGCAGACAGGGGATGCCCTTGATTAGAACCCACTTATGCTCCCTAGTTGTGGTTCCCTCATGCACAGTTCCCTTCCCCCTTCCTAAACACTTCTAGATCATTCTTGGTTCTCGCCATGGCACTTGAAATATTTTGTCATGAAAAATACACATATGTGAACAAACCTGCCTCGTGAGCAGGGACGCTGATTTCCTCTTGTATTTCCTACCCAACATGGAATGTAGAAACTTTACTGAGGCAGATACCCAACGTCTATTTGGTGAGTGACTATTTTTACAAACAGTCGACAAATATTACCAAAAAAAAATGCTATATGTGACCTGGAAGACCCGTGCCAGGCTGTGCGTTAAACCTTTAGAAGAGGCAGGCGGAAAACATCAGTTTCAGGTTTTCACATGTAAATCAAGAAAACATTTCTCTATCCACAAATTTTTTAAACTGCTGTTTTAGAGCAGAGTCTTACTTCCTTAACTTCAGAGAAGAGCTCTCTGAAGAATGGATATTTTACAATTAAGAGCCTAAAACTTAGTTTTATGCTACTGGCCAACATATAGATATACACAATTTGACTATGTTCTGTTGTAGGCATCATTTACAACAGACCCCACCATCTTTCTCTGTTTGATGGGAGGTGTTCTCACTAGGCCTCTGTGTGGTTACCAAACAATAACAACCGAGACCTATAATAGTAAAAATAATAATAAACACTTGCGTAGATTTTCTATATGTTAATGGACTGAAAGTGCCAACTCCCCCAAATTCACAGTGAAGCCTGTCTCATCTGTTTAGACCACTATATGAGAATATCAAAGACTGGGTAGCTTATAACCAACAGAAATAACGACTCACGTTTCTGGATTCTGGAAGTCTATGATCAAGCTGCCAGCACGGTCACAATCTCTGCTGAGGGCCCTCTTCCTGGTTCACAGTTGGCACATTCTCACTGTGTCCTCACTTGGTGGGAGAGGCTAGGGTGCTCTGTGGGGTCTCTTTTATAAGGACACAAATCCCACTCATGAGGGCTCCACCCTCATGAACTAATCAATTCCCAAACCACCTACTAATACCATCACCTTTGGGGGTTAGGATTTCAAGAGGAATTTGGGGGGAGATACAATCAATTTAGAACATAGCAAAGCCCTAATCCCCAACTTAAGATATTTGGAGTTGGGGCCCTCGGTGGGGTAATCAGAGTTAGCTGAGGTCATGAGGGTGGGGTCCTCATGATGGAATTAGTGCTCTTGGAAGAAGAGATACCCCAGAGGGGCACCTGGGTGGCTCAGCTGGTTAAGTGTCAGACTTCCACTCAGTTCATGATCTCACGGCTCATGAGTTTGAGCCCCGCGTCAGGCTCTGTGCTGGCAGCTCGGAGCCTGGAGCCTGCTCCGGATTCTGTGTCTCCCTCTCTCTCTCTGCTCCTCCCCCACTCAAACTGTGTTTCTCTCTCTCAAAAATAAACATTAAAAAAAGTAATAAAAAGAGATACCAGAGAGGTTGCCGTCTCCATCTCTTTCTCTCCAAGTGCACACACCTTGACAAGGCTAAGTGAGCACACAGCAAGAAGGCAGCCATAGACAAGCCAGAAGGAGAGTGCTCACCAGCATCCAGCCATGTTTGCATTCTGATTTCAGCCTTCCAGCCTCCAGAACGGTGAGAAAATTAATTTCTGTTACTTCAGCCACTCAGTCTTAGGATATTTTGTTACGGGAGCCCAAGCTGATTCATACACAATATGTTATTATTTGACCTGAAATTAGCTATGTGAATAGGTGTTCCTATTGGCATCTCAGGTATATATAATAAATTCAGGACCAAAAGGACCCACGAGGAAGGACACCTCTGTGTTGTATGTGGGCCATCGTGTGCACTAGAGGATGTTTAGCGCCATCCCTGGCCTAGACTCCGATGGTCCACCTTCCCCAGGTTGTGATCAGCAAAAAAATGTCTGCAGACATTGCCACATCTCTGGATGGGAAAAACTGTACTAGGCTGAGAACAATGGGTCTAACCTCTTTCCTGGCACCAATCCCTTTGGGAAACACCAGTGTAGTTAATGTCCTCTTACAGCTAACTTGTGCTCTCTGATGTTTCAATCTGTAAGAATGGCAAGTGCCTTAAAAAAAAAAAAAAAAGCAGAAGGACTCAACACCCTGACAAGTTTTAGGCCCATTTCAATTTTAAGCACCATTTTAAGCACCCATTGCAGGCACCATTTCAATGGAAGGTGCACCTTGCAAACAACGTTCTGTAGAATTCAATTTTTTTCCAGCCTGATGCACCAGCAGCAAATCCACAGGCCGCCCTATCGTTGCTGATGGCAGCCTTCCAAACTCAAAGAAATCCATATGTGGCACCATGCCTTGTCACCGGTGTCCTTAAGCGAAAGAAAATTTAGACTGGTGGCATTTTATGACAGTCTCTCGGATGTCTGATTTCGCATATTTAAAAAAACAGTTCGGTCACAGTGAACTCACAGTTGGCAAATAATTATATGCTAACTGCTGGTACTCCCGAAAAGTATGACAACTTCCATTACACAGATCATCTTTGGCTATCTGAGAACTATCCATGACCGGACTGCAGCTATTTTCATTAATTTCATATTTAGAAAAAGTCAAATATAAAGCCCAGGTGTGCCACTGGACATCACAGAGTTCCCTGAAATTGTAAAACTCGCCTCTTCATCAAATGTCTATCTTCTTGGCATGGCAGGACTGGCTAGGAGACCTGACCAGATTAGAAGGGGAGTAGATCTTTGGCACAATCATCTTTTTCTAGTCACCCTGCATTGATCCACGGATGTGCTGTCACTGGGGCCCCCATGAATCCCTGGAGGACTGAATGTGTAGACCGGGAGGCACAAATACTTCTGAAAAAGTGCAGTTTCATTTCACATGGCCCCCAACAGACGCTAGAAGGGCAATTACTAGGTTTGAGAGCAGGGCCAAGTTCCTGAAAGTACTTTGTCTCCTGCCTCAATTCTGACTGCTGTCAGGTGAAGAGTTATTAGAATTTGCTCCGCTGAAGGACTAGGCTCTAACTGCAAATCAACAGCACCCAATTTTGTTCTCAGTAGCCACAGAGGAGGGGAAGGTTTTGGATCGAATCTAGAGATAAAAGATTGCGCTTCCCCCAACATTTGACATTTGGCCACAGTAAACCAAATTCTGAAGCAAGCCTTGACTGTGACTCTTCTGAACCCAGATGCCTGCTTTGTGGGGCATGGTTTTGTTTAGGGCTTCGTTAAAATGTCTATATAAGCTCGAGAAGGGGAGTGTTTTCCTTTTCTGAGTATTTCCCCTTCTCCTTTTATTAAAAAAAAAACCATCAAAGGGCAATGAGTGGAATGCCCAGGGGTGCTGGGGGGAGAACAGCCAAAACTAACCAAGTTAAAACCTGAAACTTCCCCTTCACACCCCAACTGCCATTTCCCTTCTCAGAGCAAATTACTCTTCCAATTTGATGTATTCAAAAAATTTTTAAATGAAAATAGCAAGCTTGTGTGTGTGTGTATGTATATGTGTATGTATATGTACACATGCATGCATGTGTATGTGTGTGTGTGTGTGTGTGTGTGTGTGCATTTTTGTAACTCAGGAATTTTACCGCCCCACTGCTGTTCATTTTGATGTTTTCGTGCAACTATGTGACGTAGAAATACTCTTAGAGCGCACTCTCATTATTTTATTAGGCAAGTGTGCTGTAATTTTTTTTAAATGATTACCCTCCTGACAGACAGTAGGTACTTCATAAGCCTCGCTGTCTCTACCTACAGATATATCCAGTTCTGACCGTTTCTCACCACCTCCTGCTCCCCTAGCCTGGTCCAGGCTGCTATTGTGTCTCTGCCGGAGGTTCACAATGGCCTCCTCACTGGTCTCCCAGCTCTGGCCCTCGCCTCCATGCGGTGCCAAATCCCCACTCGGCAGCCAGAGCGATCTGATTAAAACACAAGGCATGTCATACCACTCGTCTGCTCAGAACCCTCCTGGCTTTCCCACCTTAGTCCAAGTGAAAGCCAAGGTCGCCGCCCACCAGTCACTGCACTCTGCTCCTGCTCCCACCTATCACTTCTGTGACTGCACCCCCTTCCTCATTTTTCCCTGGTGCTCTCTGTTCCTGCCACACAAGCTTCCGTGCTGTTCCTCAAACATGCCAGGTACCTCCCTACCTCAGGGCCTTTGCACTTGCTGTTCCCTCTGCCCAGATCACTGTCCCCCAGATGGCCACACGAGTCCCTTCCTCACCCCTCTGGTCTTTACTCAGATGCCGCTTCTCAGCAAGGCCTTTCCTGCAACCATATTTACAATCACACACAACCCCCCTGCACGTTTCCCATTCCCCTCTCGCAATTTAACATTATTTATTCCGCACACGGTCTTCCTTCCCCAAGGAGAGCATAAGCCCTAAGAGGGAAAGAAAAACAAATTTAAGTTTTTTGTTTAAAACCGATTCCCTAAGACTTTGAACACAGCACTTTAAAAAAAAGTGCATGAAATGAACAAATGAGTCACAAATAATGATGGAATGGACATCAGCATAGTCTCTCCTATTATGCTACTTGGGCAAAAAGTGAAAATGAGTAGAATAAATTCTTAGAAAAGGAATTGGTAGCTCAAAGGGTGGACAGTTGTATATTTGCAGAATGTGGAGTCTCCAAAGAATCAATATCAGAGATATGTAAAATATTTAGAACCAGGGTGAACCTGGAAAAAGTGTTTCACATTAGGACATGGAAGGAAAGGTGGTTGGGGAGGGCCCAAGCTGTGCTCAGCGCAGACAATCGCACGAAATGAGGCAGGAAAGTCCTCGTCATGCTGAGCACATGGGTAGATTTAACAACCGGGATCAGTTCTGATGTTCGTTTCCTCGATTCACCCATCATCAGATGACTGGGCCAAAAAATAAATCCGGGAAAAAAATCAAATGGTACAAAAGTGTGAGCAATGAAGGAAACCAGGGTGGGCACAGTCCTGAGTCCAACAGCGTCATGTGATTTTTGCCCCGTGGGCATTCGGGGGGTTCCCGCTGGGAAGGGGGATTCCCTTCCCACAGAAGGTCTTCGGGGCTGTGACCGGGTCCATGATCATCAGTCCCTGTTGACATCTCAGTCCTGGCAAGCCTGGAAGACACATTCGACCCTTCACGACACCCATTTCAAGCCAGACTCAGTGTCAAATCCAGGCGGTGTGATTAAATATAACCAGGAGGAGCTCAGCCCCAAGTCATGCCTGTTGAGTCCAAGGTCAGCCTCGTCAAATGCCACTGTACTCGTCAGCGTGACTGCCGATGAAGGCTGCCTCAGGTCTGTGACCAAGGTACACGCCTAAGGCACACACACACGTTCACACACACACACACACACTCACGGCATATGGACACACGTGGACACATGCGCTCTCATACACACACTCACACATGGGAACGTATACTCAGCACACAGATATGTACACACAGACGCATGCACACGGGCACACACATACATACACACAGGTGCCTACCTTCTCACGTGGGCACATACACACTCCCTCACGCACACACCGGCTACACACTCTTCCTAGTTTTACTAGGCAGGCTACAGATTTGTCACTCTCTCTCGAGGGCCCCTTCCAGCGCACACTTGAAGGTTGCGACACTAAAAGCACCCAGGCAATGCGACCAGAGCGCACAGACTTCTCAGGACATCACTCCTGTCTTCTGTGAGAACCAGTTCTTGGTGGAAACAGAGACATGCTTTTTGCTATCTCTCCAAGGGTGATTTCCCGAGCGTGAGATGCACCATTTATGTTACTTGAATAACCTAATGCAGCCACCGGAGACCTGAGAACCCCTTCTTGTGATGTCAGCACTAGTGGAAGTGTAATGAATGGCAAAATCAGCCTAAAGCGTAGATCACTGAAGATGCAGCGTAGGAGGGCTTTCTTCCTTCCACAGCTGGGTATTGTGTCCTTATGCATGCAGACACTCTTCCGGGACGAGGGTCACCAAGTGGGCTTGGGAACTCGACCCAGTCGGATTCTTCACTGCTTGTGGGAATTGAGGCAACTCGCTTCATCTCTTTCTGACACAGTTTTCTCCTGTCTAAATGTTCTGGTCTTTAAAGATCTCCCCTCCACACGGTTTTTTTCAGGCCTATTCCCAACAGAATTACCTCCCCCCTTCTGGAAGCACACACGTTCCTCACTGAGCTGAGTGTCTTGGAGACTTTATTCTTTATTCTGAGTTCTCACTGCAACCTCATGGGGCAGATATTATTACGGTTCCCGTTTGACAGATTAAAACATAAGCTGCAGAAAAGAAAAAGAAGTTGCCCGGACTCACGCAGCTCCTAGGTGACAGGGCTGGAGAATGGCTCCAGACCCTACGCTCCTCATCCTTCCTCCCGCATCATTTAACACAGTGCCCTGCTTAATAAACAAGAGATATTGTCCTTAGTGTCATTATTCCCCAGAATTTCTTTTCTCTGCCTACCTTGCCGGCTGTTTTATCATCGATCGAAATAATTCTGTCTAAATGCAATGGGCTCTTCCTGTTTTTAGTGGATTCTGGGTTACTTAGGATCTTTGTCACTAGTCAGCGCATTCAAGTATTTTTTAAATTTTTTTTAATGTTTATTTTATTTTTGAGGGGGGGGGGGAATCCGAAGCAGGCTCCAGGCTCCGAGCTGTCAGCACAGAGCCTGACGCGGGGCTCAAACCCACGAACCATGAGATCATGACCTGAGCCGAAGCTGGACGCTCAACCGACGGAGCCCCCCAGGCTCGAGTATTTTTAAATGACTCATTAAAAACACTCCAGAGCAGGATGTCTGCTCAAGGCCACTTTCATGCGCCTGCACCTCTCAGCCCCGGCCGTGCTGCCAGCCGGGAAGAGTTAACAGGCTCGGGCTCCCTGAAATGATCTCGTTCCCCGGTTCCCACAGGCAAACCGAGCCACTCGGCTGAACCCTTTCCCAAACTCCGAAAATCATTTTATAAATCATTTACCCTCAAGAAATGTTGACTCTGACAGAGTCTAAAAAAAGTCACACGGTTTTTAAAACCAAAACTCGAAAGCAGGGTTTCTCACTGTGGACGCTATTGATCGTTCTCTGCCGTGGACTGCCCGGTGCCCTGCAGGATGCTCGGCAACGTCCCTGGCCCCTACCCACCAGAAGCCACAGCGCACTCCGTTGCCCCCCCCCCCACTTGTGACAACCAAAAATGACTCCAGATGCTGCTGAATGTTCCTTGGGGTTGGGGCAGGGGCAACACTGTCTACTGATCCAGAGTGTCGTCTTGGAGTAATTCTCCATAACGCAGTCTATGTGATGTGCTATCAACTATTGCCCTGATGTTTCCACCGCTGCTGGGTGGGGCTGGGGAGGAGGGACAGGGACTTATTGACAGTTTAGTGTTGTGCCACATTCGTATTCTGAACCCAATGCCTGTATTTATAAATCAGTAGAGAGAACGTACATTGTATAGCGTCCTGATTTATACTACTCTACTAGGGATTTATTCTATTTGGACTCATTTGATACAAAGTTTATAGTCAGAACATTAATAGTTATTGAATGTTTACTCTATGCCAGGTGCTATGCAAAGGGTTTTTGTTTTTGTTTTGCTTTGTTTTACATCTATGGTCTTAACCAATCTTTGCACTGAATGTCTTAGCGACCATTTTCTCCACTGTAGAAATGAGGAGGGTGAGGGTTAGACTCGGTTACTTACACAAAGCCATACAGATGGGACAGGGCTGACCCTGGACTTAACCCTCAAGGCTCTCTGACTCCAAGGCTAGGGTTAACTCTTGCGCCATACCACTTAGCCATGATAAAACTTAGCCATGAATACAAGTCCATGCATGCAGAGGACACATATACATACAGTGTTTGAAGCCAACCATTCTCCTAGGCCTGGGAAGTGCACGAGGACAACACACACACAGATGCTCACGTTACGGTACAGAATCTGCTACATTATCCATCCTGTCTGCGTTGTTCCCCAATTCTGCCTCAAGTTTGCAAAGCACCGATTATTCCCATAAGCATGAAGACATGACTATATATATATATGTCACCTTAATTCTCATCACCGTTAGGATCCTGAAAATGCATATTATCATTTAATTTAATGACTGTACAAGAGGCTAAAGAAAATCTTGCCCAAGAAGCATCCTGTAAACCTTAGAAAGTGGTCCTCCTTGACCTTAAGTACCAGCTTTGAGCAATTCTTTGTACTCCACAAGATGTTTTTTTTTTCTTTCATGTTCAATCTCCAAGCTTCAGCTTTATATGGAAATGTTGCTGCACTTCTAAATGTTGATGGATGTATGGAGCTGTTCTCCCCCCCGAGATTCACTCAGGCACAGAAGTCTGGAGAAAATCAGAACATTTCATACATAAAGAACAGAACCTCATTCTTCTGCAGGCAAAACTCCTCTGATGTCAATAATAGGCTTAGAACAAAGAGTTAAACTGTGGGTAACAAATTTCAAGTAATTACTTAGCCAATGACATAGAATGAGATTGACTAAATTGTGGTGCTTAATGTGCCAATGACTGAATGAATGTTGTCCATCCAGTGGCAAAACTGCAAAGAAACCAGAAAGGGGGAAAGGGAGGTGGGGGAGAGAGAGCGAGCGAGCACTCCATCTGAGTTTCCTGGGAATATGGTTAACAGATTGCTAGCATACAAAAGAAAAAGTCAGCTAGATGGCTTTAAAATGCTTTGTCAACAGATTCAAACCTGTTTAGGGACTCTGAGGTTGTAAAAGGGGGAAAATGATGTCCTAGCCATATTTGGAGAAAATGTGTATTTGCATATTTATTGCCGCAGGAATTCAAATTTCTTTTTATGGTAGTTCCTAACATTTACAGACAGAGCAGAAGTGTGAACAGTGGGGTGGCAATGTGTTTCTCCTTCATAGGCTGCAACTCAATTTGGGGGCGGCGGGGGGGGGGGGGGTGGAAACTGCTTTCAAGAGGAACTAGATTAAATTCACAACAGCTGCTCTGGGCAAGTTGGATTATCTGTTGTGATCACTTCCTGTGCCACTTGGCAAGTAGCTGGTGACACAGCTATGCCATTACTTCTTTACCATTTTTTCTGAATAACCCTAACCTCATATTGGGGTCCTTTTGTCGAGTAAATTAGAAAATTCTGCTATACGAATTTGCCTCTGGAAAGTCACAATGCATGACAGTATGTTCAAGGCTCTGAGAAGTCCTGCAAAGAAGGACTTTTGCTTGACTTTTGTCAAGAGTTTCCCAATTCTGTCTGAACATAAAACATGTTCCTGATGACCCATTTTGTTACGTCTTATGGTGGAGTGTGCTCCAGCAGCATTTTAGGAAACTGTCGGTTATAGGATTTGCTCTGCTTTCTGGTCACAACTGTTGTATTCATATAAACCAAACAGATTAAACCAACCAGAAATCGTTAATCTGCTTTAAGTGTATTACAAAGTATTTGCTCCAGGGAATAGAAATGAGTCAGTCATGTAAATATGTTAGTCATCAAATCATAATGGTTACAATTTATTGAGGGCTCACTATGTGCAGTAAATAGACACCTCAAGCATCTCATCTGATCCTAAGGATAACAGTTAAGAAATAGATGTTTTCACCCTATTTTTGTAGGTGAAGAAACTAAGGCTCTGTGAATTTAAGTAACTTGGCTGTAGTCACATGGCTAGAATATGGCAGATTTCACATTGGAATTCAGGTCTCAGTTCAAATCACGTGCCTGCAACTGTTGCCTTTCTCCTCTGCCTCTCATGGCCACTCAAACAAATACGTCATGGAGATGAGACATACAGTATAGAGAATAGAGTTGATAATATTGTAGTAATACTGTATCTTGACAGATGGTGACTACCTTTATCGTGGTGGGCACAGAGTAATGCATGAAACTCTCAAATCACTACATTGCACACCTGAAACTAATATAACATTGTATATTAACTATACTTCAATTAAAAAAGAATTTAAAAATTTCTAATTTTTTTAATGTTTATTTATTTTTGAGACACAGAGAGACAGAGCACAAGCAGGGGAGGGGCAGACAGAGAGAGAGAGAGAGAGAGAGAAAATCTGAGCAGGCTCCAGGCTCTGAGCTGTCTGCACAGAGCCCAGTGTGTGGCCCAAATCCATGGACAGCGAGAGCATGACCTGAGCCGAAGTCGCACGCTCAACCAACTGAGTCACCCAGGAGCCCCGAATTAAAAAATAATTTCAAAAAGGAGCACGAATGAAAAGTCACTTAGATTTGTTGAATGTTGCCCACGCATTCTCCACCAGAAGGTTTGCACACTACAGTTTGCATCCGGAATGTACTTCATGCCTGGAAAGACACCTGGGTTGACCACGAGGATACACAGGTGTGCCAGACTGCAGGAGCTCACATGGTTTCCACTACATTATAAAATCTCAACCAAAGCCACTGTTGGGGGATATGATTACAATCTAGACCTAAACTTCAACATTTTAATTTTCTGTTTTAATTAGGTAAAAATAAAATAGTAACTTCGTAACCATAGCCCAAATCCATGCAACATGCTCCTGGAGTGAATGAAATCAAGTGTTTGGGCCATAATGATACATACCTTTGAATAACTGAATTCTAAACTTTAAGAGTAGTGTTTCTAAAATTTTGCATTATAAAGATATGAGCACAAACTTTCCCTGGATCTGTAAATATATGGATGAAAGGAAGAGATTTCAAGAGTCTACTCCCCCCCCCCCACTGATGAAGGTATTGGACAGATTTTTCAAGGACCTGAAAAATGAAGTCAGGTGTGGCCAACACAGTGATCACGTCCTTAAAAGGGGTGACTAACTTACAACCTACAGAAGGGACCCAAGTGACAAGAACGAAGAAAGCTATCCAGACAAAACGTAATGGAATTTATTTTGCCTTATCACTCTAGACACCTATCAATCGTCCATCACCTTGGATGCCATCCAAGAAAACCAAAAATCCAGCCACGTTTTGTGGGAGGTGACAATATACAAAAGATATTCCTGCAGAACACTGCCCCTGGTCAGACAACTTTTACATTGTGGAATAAACAAACAAATCAATGATCATCCAAGAGAAATCTTGTTATTTTTACTACTTAGGGGCCCCTTCTTCCGGAAAGCACATTGGGTCTGCCCTACGGCGAACACTTTCGCTGATGAAGCGTGTCCTGCCTTTCCTGGTTCAGGGATGCATGCAGGAGCCAAAGTAAGCTTATTACACACTCTCCCCTTTGAGTATCAAATCCTAAAGGAAATCGTTCAGAAAAAATAAAAAAGAAAGAACAAGTATAGGCTGATCAATTTCATCGGTGGCATCCTAATGTAAACGCCCATGAGTTCTGGCTGTGACTTCCCTCTCCCCATGAACTTGGTTGCCTTCTTGTTTTTTTTACTCACCTGCTTCTAGAGCCTTCCCTTGGAAACTGTTAGGTCCCTTCTTTCCTTTCAGTGAATTACTTTTCTGCCTAAGACGATAAGGTATGTATACTTTCTGTTGCTTACTTTCTGCTGCCTATAACCAAAGAAATTCCAGACAAGGAACTTCACGAAAGTCTAAGAATGAACTTGATGAAACAGCAGACAGTGAAACGAAACAAAGATGACTCTAATCATTCTAGCCAACATCATAGTCCACTTGCAGTTAAACAAGCAGGCAAGTATATCAGCTGAATGAGGAAAAGTTAAGTCGTAAGTTCTACCTTCTTCCCTTTGGAGACGAGAGATTACTTCATGTGTGGCAAAATTCCGAGAAGGGAATGTGTCGAAGGAAGGCAGCAGAGGGATATAGGACGGTGAGGAAGGACCCCAGTCTTCTTTTGGTAATACGGTAAAACTTTGGTTTGCGAGCATAATTCGTCCTGAAAACACGCTTGTAATCCAAAGCACTTGTATATCAAAGCAAATTTCCCCATAAGAAATAATGGACACTCAGATGATTCGTGCCACAACCCAAAAATACTCACATAATTAGAATACTGTAATATAATGCAAAATAATAAAGAAAATACAAAATATAAAGAAAAATAAACAAATTAACCTGCACTTACCTTTGAAAACCTTCACAGCTGGCGTGAGGCAGACAAGAGAGGAGGGTTATTGTGCAGGACGACTTTCACGATCACTAACGGAGTCACTGCTACTGGCTCAATGAAGTCCTTTTCTTTTCAGTGCAACTTCAACAAGGAACTTATCCCATGACCTAGAATAAAGCAAAGCATCTAAGCTCACTCCTGTCTGGAAGAGCAAAGGACTGTCCATAGGTGCTTGGAAGTGACAACAAATACACCAGTGGCAGTTGTGGGCATCTTCCAATGTCCTGAAAAGTCACTGATTTCTGCCAAACACCACGACCTGAGGCCAAGCATCTGAGCATGGGAGGTGATCACCCACAATCCCACAGAGAGAGAGAACCACTGGCTCAGTGGGGATCATATGACATTCAGCACCACATGCTACTTGTATTGCAAGATGTCATTTGTTTATCAAGTGAAAACGTATTAGAAATGTTTGCTCATCTTGCAGAACCCTCACAGAACAAGTTACTCAGCATCAAGGTTTTACTGTATTTCCATTTCTTGATGTGTAAATAGAAGTACACATTGTAAAAATATTAAAACAGAAACCTTTAAAATAAGCAAAAGTCTGCCCCTCTTTTTAACTACTCCCTGGCTTTAGTTTTCGAGGGCTGCCATCGCAAGGGATCACAGACGAGGGGGGCCTCAGCAACAGAAATGTATTTGCTCACAGGTATGGAGAAGCCAGAAGTCTGAGATTCAGGGCCATGAGAGAAGACTCTCCTAAGGGTCTCTTTCCTTGGCTTGGAGACAGTCACCTTCTCATTGCCTTCTCTCTTCTTCGTCATACGTGGTGTGCCCAAATCTCTTTTTTTTTTAATTGAAAATTTTTTAAATTAAAAATTCTTTTTGTTTCATTTTTTTTAAATGTTTATTTTTGAGAGACAGAGAGACACAGCACAAGTGGAGGAGGGGCAGAGAGAGAGGGAGACACAGAATCAGAAGCAGGCTCCACCCAGCTGTCGGCACAGAGCCCGATGTGGGGCTTGAACTCACAGATTGCGAGATCGTGACCTGAGCAGAAGTCGTACGCTTAACCAACTGAGCCACCCAGGCGCCTCCCAAATCTCTGATTCTTGAAAGGACATCAGTCATATCAGACTGCGGACCACTTGAATGATCTCTTTTTAACTTAATTACCTCCACAAAGACCCCTCTCCAAACACGGTCACATTCTGAGGTAGGACTTCATAATTCTTTTTAATGTTTACTTATTCTTGAGACAGAGAAAGAGAGAGAATGAGAGAGAGAGCATGAGCATGGGAGGGGCAGAGAGAGGGGGAGACACAGAATCCGAAGCGGGCTCCAGGCTCCGAGCTGTCAACACAGAGCTCGATGTGGGGCTCGAACTCACAAGCTGTGACATCATAACCTGAGCCGAAGTCAGACACTCAACTGACTGAGCCCCACAGGCGTCCCTTGAGGTAGGACTTCAACAGGTCGTGGGGAAAGGAGGGCACAATTCAGCCCATAACCCACCTGTTGCCCAACTGCCCATCCATGTTCTCCAAAGGTCACCCTCGTCCTGCAAGTTTGTTTCTTTCTATTTAATAATTGTATGTGTGCCTGTGCCAAATATACATATATGTGTGGTATTTTCTAAGAAAGTATACAAATAGGATCATACTATACACATTTTATGCACCTTTGTTTTTTCACCCAAAGCTCTGTTTTGGAGATTTTTTTTTTCATCTAAATACACACAGACTCACGTTACCCTTTTCGAAGCTTCCACCCTTGACATTACAACTATGGAAACGTCCTGCTCTGACACACGTCCTTCTTTGTTCTCTCTCCATTGGAAAAAGGAGTTATACCACCAAGGTTTCTTTGAGTGCAAGTAACAGGAAATTACTCTAGCAACCTAAGCAAAAGAAAAGGACTTTGGGACAAAATTCCCAAAGACTGAGGAAGCTCTGGCAGGTCAGGAAGCAGGGCCTTCTGTAAAGACCCTGCAGAAGGTCCTATTTGCTCAGGGAGCTGCTGCTGAAATGAGTGAACTTGAATCCTACGCTCTCCGACACAATGAAATCCAACGCACGGCGACCAAGTGCTGAAATATGGCTGGTCCAAAAACAGATGCACTGCAAGTATACAACATACACCGAATCTCCAAGACATCACACAAGGAAAGTAATGTAAAATACTTCATGAGTAATTTGTATAATTGCACATTGATGATATTTTGGATATATGGGGTCAAATAAGATAATAGATAATTAAAATCAGCTAAATCTGTTTTTTCTTATTTTGGTAGCTATTATAAAAAATTTGTGGGGCGCCTGGGTGGCTCAGTTGGTTGAGTGTCCAACTTCGGCTCAGGTCATGATCTCACTGTTCACGAGTTCGAGCCCTGCGTCAGGCTCTGTGCTGACAGCTCAGAGCCTGGAGCCTGCTTCGGATTCTGTGTCTCCCTCTCTCTCTGCCCCTCCCCTGCTCATGCTCTGTCTCTCTCTCTGTCAAAAATAAACATTAAAAAAAATTTTTTTTAATTTGTTTGGGCAGCCATTTTTTTTAATTTAAAATTATACATGTAGTTTGCAGTGGTGACTTGAATTATATTCTATTGAGCCACTAGTCATTTCTTCTTTCCTGGCTGAAAAGCCAAAACCCTAGTGTGAAGAGGCTAGTTGGCCAAGCTCAGGTCACGTGCCTGGTCTCCTGGCAGGACCCATGTGGTCCTGGCATGTGGGTTCACTGCCCCTGCAGGGTTGCCCACAGCTGGGAGCAGTAGTACCTGAGAGGAAATTAAGATGATCAGAAAGAAGAAACTGATGCGGGGGGGGGGGGGGGGGCAAGAAATGCTACGTGCCCAACGTGAGAGATTAAAGCCCGGCACATATGAGGCAATTAAAATGTATCTGTTGAATGAACACATGGACGAGTGAACAAACATGGTGGAGTCATGATTACGTTCTCCTCACTGTGACCTCGTTCATCAGGTTCCCACTTCCGCCCTTGGACCCACATTTCAAATCATAAGTAACTCTGTATTGTTGCTTTCGCGAATTACACGTCCACTGCTATTTACCCGAGTTACCACTGTGTGGAGAAGGGCACTAACTAACTTCTGTTATGACTCATCCGCTTTGTTTATCCATCCCACTTTCACTGAGCGAGTCACAAAGTCACTTCTGAGACGTCTTCTTTCTCTGTCTACACTCACGCCTATAAGTGATCTCATCCAGTCTCACAGCTTAAATACCAAATGATATTTAGATTTAAATATCAAACATGTCGATAACTTCCAAATTCGTACCTCTGGGCCAGACCTCTCTCTCAAATTCGAGACTCTGCCAGATACCCAACTACCTACTTGGCATCTCCAGCAGGATGACTAACAGACACCTCCAACTCCACTTGTCCAAAAAGGAAATGAAATCACTTCCTCCTGCAGCCTTTCCCATTTAGAGAAATGACAGCTTCGTCTTTCATTTGGTCAGGCCAACTGGAGCTCTCCCTGGCTCCTCCCTTCTCTCACAGTACACAAAGAATATGCAAGAAATATTGTTGGCTCTAGGGTCAAACATATCTGGAGTCTGACCACCTCCCACCATCTCCAATGCTGTACTTGATCCGAGTGCCATAGCCATAGCTGCCTTACTGGTCTTTCTGCTTCAGCAACTGTCTGCTAACAGTGTATCTTCAACCAGTTTCCAGAGAGTTCTTTTTCTTTCCAGGTTATGGATACACAACTGTCACATAACATTGTATTTATTTTAGGTGTATACAACACAATGACTTGATACATGTATATATTATGAAATGGTCACCATAATAAATTTAGTTGAACATCCATCATGTCACATAGTTACAATTTTTCTTGTGATGAGAACTTTCAAGATCTACTCTCTTAGCAACTTTTTTTTTAATGTTTCTTTTTCAGAGGGAGAGACAGAGCAAGCGAGAGCAGAGGAGGGGCAGAGAGAGAGGGAGACACAGAATCAGAAGCAGGATCCAGGCTCTGAGCTGTCAGCATAGAACCCAATGCAGGGCTCAAACCCACAAACTGGGAGATCATGACCTGAGCCTACGTCAGACGCTTAACCGACTGAGCCACCCAGGCACCCCTCTTAGCAACTTTCAAACATACAATACAGTTTTGTTAGCGGTAGTCACCACACTGTGCAGTAAGTCTCCAAGACTTATTTACCTTATAATTTCTACTTTGAACTTTTGAACATCTTCACCCATTTCCTCACCCCTAACCCTCCACCTCTGGAAAATACCACTCCGTTCTACTTTATGAGTTTGGCTTTTTAGATTCCATATGTAAGTGAGATCATACAGTACCTGTCTTTCTCGGTGCGACTTATTTCACTTAGCATAATGTCCTCAAGATCCATCTATGTTGTCTCAAATGGCAGGATTTCCTTCTTTTCTGCGGGCGAATAATATATAATATATATGTCACATCATCTTTATCCACTCATCCATTGATGGACACTCAGGTTATTGTCATGTCTTAGCTATTGTGAATAATGTTGCAGTGACATGTGGAAGCAAATATCTTTTTGAGAGAGTTCTTTTCAAGTCATAAATTATGACATGTCATTTGTCCACTTAAAATCCTGCAAGGCGCTCCATTTCGCTCAAGTAATAGCCAAAACCCTGGCAGTGACCTTCAGTGCCCTAAATGATCCAGCACCCCCTACCCCTTCGCTCTCTGCTTTCCTTCCCATCTCTCGGGCTTCCTCACATCTCTACAGCCATACAGAGCCCGACGTGGGGCTTGAACTCACAAACTGTGAGATCACGACCTGAGCTGAAGTCAGACACATCACTGACTGAGCCACCCAGGCGCTCCCCACCCCATTTTTTTAATCGATACAGCCTGTCTACAGAAATGCCCTGCACAGAGTAGGTGTTCACTGATTACTTGGTGAATAAATGAGTGAACGACCCTGAAATCAAAGACCAAGAATCTACCCTCAAGAAGCTGCAATCTAATATATTTGCCTTCCTAGAAACCAATCCTCTTATTAAAATTACCCTTTGCTAATAATGAATTTCCATGTTCATCTAGGGTGAACTATTCCTTACCCATAGGAAGAAAGGAACTGGTCAAGGTCATTTGAAGGAGAAGATAGGAAATTTATATTTATTTTATCAAAAGAAGATCTGTCGGCTGTTCTCAGCCCTCTTCCAGCCAGCAGATGCCTCAGCCCCTTCTCTATTTATACTGGCATGTTAAAGTACCTGATGTTCGTAGAAACTGGATAATGGCCTATAACGTTGTCGGACTACAACTGCCACATCTCTAACGGGGAGAAAATGTATTTGCATTTTATGGTGCTGAATGCTCACCCACTTGGTGACCTTACCATCTGTTCCCATCTGTGGAATATTCCAAACGACCAAATAACATTAAAATCACCTAAAAGAGTTTCTTTATTAGTTATAAACTTTTACAATTCAATTTAAAAAGTTTATAGTCCTGAACGCTGCGAGAACTACCATTTTCCGAAGCATCCTCCTGCTCTTTATCACTGGGGTCTGACAGCAGCTCTGACCTTTTCTAATATCTTTCACCGAAAGGAGAAGATTTGAAAAGCAGATAATAAATGACCAAGGCTTTATTGATATTATGATGTGTAATATTTAAAACAGGTTATGGTTATTAGACCATGGGAGATGATGCCTTATTACGAAATTATCCGTTCCCTGTAGGCCAGCTTCTTTTACTGATAAAACATCTTTTATGAGTTTTAAAACTTGCAGAGCCAATAAAACTGTGCGACAGCAAGAAGGATTGCACGCTGCTCAACCCATCATCAGAACCGTCAGCCAATTTCAAAGGCGAGACCGCTTAGGGCTGCTGCTGCTATCCGAGAAGGGGCATGAGGCCAGGTGCGCTAGCTCCTGGAGAACTTCCAGGAGAAGGGCTCCCCCATAGGGGAAAAAAATAAATCTGTGATCCCATGGAAGATTCATTTTCTATTGATTGCCATAAAGGGAGCCTTAGTCTAAGGATTTGTCCAAGGACACCCTCTTTGTTTACAATCAAGAATCATAACTAATGGAGGACAAAGGGCGTCTTTTCCCTACCCCTCCCAATTCACAGCGCATCTACTTGGGATCAACACCACTTCCAGCATCGACAAGCTTAGGTTTCTCTGATTCATCCGGGAATGAATGGCATGGATAGGGGGAAAGCGAATGGACACCTCAACTGTTCCACTGCCTCTGAGTATTTCCTGCTCTATCCTTGTCCTCAAACCCTCATGTAATCTTCCTACTACTTATAGCACCTAAGGCATAAATCAGATGCAAGAACTATTTTTGGGAAATGTGACCATTAAAGCTATTAGTTTTAGCCATTTAAATACTCTACCTTGTAACAGGTATTGATACCAGGGAAGGGAAACGCTTCCCTGCTTATTCTTTGCCAGATTGTTTTAGGCCTTTTTTATTCTTCCAAGTGAATTTTACAACACGTTTTAGGCTCACTGAAAAGCTTTGTTCAGGGTGACTCCAACTAACATGTCAACTTACAGATTCACTTGGGGGAATTAGCAGTTTTACAATATTGAGCCTTCTCATTTACAAGCGTGATCTCTCTCCATGAAATTCAGGTGGATGTAGGTATCAACCATCTCGCTACATCTAACGATTAAATCCTGTTGTCACAAATCATAGCAAACGTTATTCTGAAGTGTGCATATTCAATGCAATAATAAAGTCAATCCAGGAATTGTTAAAAGCATTTTTTGCTACATGTATACCTTATGCTAATAAATTTCTGAGTGAGATGGGGACCTGAATTGTTATAATTTAACTCCCCTTAAGCAAAAGGCGGGCTGATTACACAAGACAGCTAGACCTCTTCAGCAGTAAACATGGGTATAAACATAGATAAATATAGTATTTGGCAAATCACTGCTTTAAAATAAAAGAGGCACACCTGGGTGGCTCAGTTGGTTAAGTGTCCGACTCTTGATTTTGGCTCAGGTCATGATCTGGTGGCTCTTGAGTTCAAGCCCCGCGTCGGGCTCCAAGCTGACAGTGAGGAGCCTGCTTGGGATTCTCTCTCTCTCTCCTTTTCTCTCTGCCCCTCCCCTCATCTGCTCACGTTATCTTTCTCTCTTTCGAAGTAAGTAAACATTAAAAAAATGTTCTTAAAGAAAAGAAAATGTGTGCTAGAGGATAATGGTTTTATAATATTTATCTGAAAATTGGGGCACCTGGGTGGCTCAGTCAGTTAAGCGTCCGACTTTGGCTCAGGTTGGGATCTCGCAGTTCCTGAGTTCAAGTCCCTTCTTGGGCTCTGTGCTGACGGCTCGGAGCCTGGAGCCTGCTTCGGATTCTGTGTCTCCCTCTCTCTCTGCCCCTCCCCCACTCACTCTCTGTCTCTCTCCAAAATAAATAAACATTAAAAAAAATTTTAGGGCACCTGGGTGGCTCAGTCGGTTGGGCATCCGACTTCAGCTCAGGTCACGATCTCACAGTCCATGAGGTCGAGCCCCACGTCGGGTCTGTGCTGACAGCTCAGAGGCTGGAGCTGCTTCAGATCCTGTGTCTCCCTCTCTCTCTGCCCCTCCCCCGCTTGCACTCTGTCTCTCAAAAATGAATAAACGTCAAAAAAAAATGATTCTAGATTCTACAAATGGCAAGGTTCTTACATTGTTCTGTTTATTTATTTTTTACAAGATCACTGTAAACTCATTTGATAATCTTATTGACTATTGGAATATCTTTTTAATTTTTTTTAAAGACCAGCCTGTTTATTTCTTGGAGCAGTAATGTTTTGAATCTGTGCTGCAGAAAAACTTACATATAGCATCTCCAGGAAAAGTTTATTGGGGCAAATAATCTCTGAACTAGATCTCCAGTTTGGAATCTCACAGGGGCTGAGATTTATATCTGTAGTTCAATAAGCAATGGCATTTTATGTTTGTTTATTAGCCTTGTTCACCAAAAAAGAAGAAAATATAAAATTTAATATCTGGATGAGCCAAAAAGTTTTAATAAATAAAAAACTGAAAGCCGTATGATCACCAATTATGGGGAAATATGCAAGATGAAGTAATGCGTTGAATAAATGCACAGCTGCGTTCACAGTTTAGCATTTTATTATATTACATTATAAAAATCTGCAACATGAACACCCTGGTTTAAAAACTAACTTGCCTTTTGCTTTTCTGAATTTCGCAAAAACAACGCTAGCTGTTCTATTACAAGTGATGAGCGACAGATATTAGATGGGAAGACGCATAAATATACATCTAAAGGGGGAGAGAGAGAGAGAGAAGGAGAGGGAGAGAGACAGAGAGAGAATAGGATATTCCCAAATAGCATTTGGGAAATATCTTACTCGAAACTGATCGGAGAAGAAATATATCCTTTTGGTTCTATTTCTCTGCAGAATGCTGACTGGTACAGGGACTGAAGAAAAACAGGTTGTCCTGGGAGCTTTAGTAGAAAGAAGAGTCAAGTGCAGATGTGCATACGGCACACAAGGCCCCTCTTCATTTACAGAAATATTGCAACAGGCACAGGATATTCCCGTAACACAGAACGACGATGTGCCGCACAGGAGCCCATCTGACCGTATCTTAAGCGACCAAGTGACTTCTATTATTTCTGGGTTATACATATTTGCATTTACATTTTTGGAATACATTAATCTTTTATCTCCTTCCACCACTCCTAAATTATGCACGATGGCGGCAGAGGACAGCATTTTTACAGGGTTCTTCTCCATCCAATTTGCTTATACCTCAAACCCTTGAGGAAGTGATCTCATCAACCTCATCCAGGGCAGGACTTAAAAGTGGCTTTTCCATCCCATGAAAACAACACTTGTATTTGAACTGTTGACATTAATAAATACTTTATTCCCCCTCCCCTGGACCATTCCTTTGTTTGTTCCCTGATATAATTTATATACATCTGTCTTCTCAATTCTATTGCCGCTCCTTTGAATAGGACCACTAGGGTTCGTTTTTGTATCTCTTCCCTCAACCTTGTTCGCTGTTTTGTAAAGCACCTGAGCAACATTTATTAAATCGACTCATTATACCCACGAGCATATTTCGACGCAGATCTTCTGTCCACACCCCTGAATGACAGATGCCCAGATTTTCCAAACTCGTTTCCACTTTAACACCTTCACTCTGGTTGCCTGTGCTTATAAGAATCTTCCCTCCGTGTGACCCACTGGGCCTTCCTATCACATCATGAGGTCTCTGCTACAAGCCAAGTCTTTAAAGAGGTCTTCCCTCCCTCGCCCCTGAATCTAGAGGACTTCCCCAGCCCCGCCCAGGCCCACTCTACCCCAGGTAAGCTATCTTATTTTCCTCCCTTTCATATATTACTGCCTGAACTTACGTGAGTTACTCATTTGCATACTTGTTTTATTGTCTTCCCCTACCACAGTAAGGAAAGCTCCAGAAGGTCAGGGATCTAATCTAATCTAATCTGATTATCCAGGTGGGGCATAACAGGCAAGCAACCAACAGGTGCTGAATAAAGATAAGATAAAGGTTTTATTGGCCTGGCCTCTCTGGACAGACTGTGAATCTTCGAGCAACACCCACATACTGAATGCCTACTATGTCAGGCACAGAACCGGGGCTTTACATATTTATGTGCGTGGTTTTTTTTTTTTTTTTTAAGTTTTATTTATTTTCGAGAGAGAGACAGACAGACAGAATCTGAAGCAGGCTCCAGGCTCTGAGCTATCAGCAGAGAGCCTGATGCGGGGCTCGAACTCATGAACTGTGAGATGGTCACCTGAGCTGAAGTTGGACACTTAACCAACTGAGCCACCCAGGAGCCCCTTTATGTGCATATTTTTAATGTTCACGACAACCCCACGAGGTAGACATATTAGTTACATTTCATAGCTGAGAAAACTCAGGCCAAAAGGAGAGGCAGCTAGTAAATAGCAAGGCTGGGATGTGAAGCCGAATCCCACTGGCTCTGCCTCTGCCTCTGCATTCTTTCAATTCACAAACCTACTCGTCCTACAAAGCTGATTCTCCCCCCTAGAAGCAAGTCCCTAAGAGAAATACCAAAATAATTTTGAACAAACCTTGCATTGTTAAAACAAGGGTGACTGCCTAGCTTGTGAGGGCCCATGCAAAAGGAAAATACGATCCCTTGTTAAAAAATGATTAAAAATTTGAAGATGGTGACAAGGTACTACACTAAGCATTCAGTAGTGTTCCAGGCCCTTCTAAGAATGACAGCATGTGACCATCCACGCTGCAGTCCCATGAAGACAGCCCTGGAAGTACACATATATCCTTTCACGGTGATTAATTTAGAAGGATGATGCTCTGATTGATTAGTTTGGGAATGTGCATCAAAAATTCAGCAAGCATCCACCTAGTAACGCTCTGCACTGTGTTTTCTCCTTAGCACCGTGGCCGTGTTGGCAAAACTTAGGAGTGATTTCAGGCACAGCCTTCGCGTGGTAATCAGGCTTCTGCAAATTCCATTTGGTTTCCAGTTCGTAAGAGGAAGCAGGAAAATTTGATTATGGACTCCTCAGGCCTGAACAGGTGTCAAGATAATTTTTCCAAACCAGGAGGTAAGGCTTCCTGACAAGCCGACTCTCTTGGCTTCTGTGCTAACACTCTTGGTTATTGAGTTGATCTCCTCCTGGGAATACAGGGGCTAGAGGCCCTTGGCACTGAAAGAAGGAATGTGAGTACGTGGATTTATCTCTGCCCGTGGGCTCTCTTTCTCTCTTTACTCCCGTGTGGTTGCTGCTGGCAGCACAGATGGGGGCTGCCATCTTCAGCCCCCCTCCTAGAACTTTCTGCAGCTTCCTCATGTGCAGTCTCGCATACCTCGACCATCATCCATATGCTGTAGGTACCCGCGGTACAGCTCGAAACTCGATTTCTCAGCATTTGAAGACCTCCACCTGAATGTCCCCCAGGAACTGTGAAGCAAAAATGTATACCCAGCTCGCTCCTAACCTCAGTACACGATAGGTTCTGCATAGATGTTTGCGGAATAGATGTGAAACCCAAAATGCCTACCTCCACTGATTTTCCCACTCATCCGCTCAACAGATAACTTGTCAAACTCCAGCGTGCAACTCTAGTGGGCTGAATCATGGCCCCCTCAAAGACAGGTCTACCCCAAACCTGGAAACGTGACCCTATTTGGAAAAGGGATCTTTGCAGATGTGACTCAGCTAAAGATCTCAAGAGAAGATCACCCTGGATTAGGGTGGGCCATAAGTCCAGTGACAGGTGTCCTGTCACAGATACACAGATACACTGGGAAGGAGGCCGTGTGACGACTGGGGCAGAGGCCGCAGACGTGTGACCACAGACCATGGAATGCCAGGAGCCACCAAAGGCTGTAAGAGACAAGGGAAGGCTCCCCCCTAAGAGCCTTCACATAGAGCACGGCTCTGCTCGTCTCAGACTTCTGGCCTCCACAACTGTGAGAGAACAAACTTCCGTTGTCTCAAAGCACCAGGTTTGCAGTAATCGGTCACGACCGCCCGATCAAACTGATACGGCCATGCTCTCTTAGGGTGAAGCCGACAATAAAATAAATAACAGATAAATGTATTATAAACATCCTGATGCCCCGTTAGGAACACGGCTGCCAGGTGAAGCTGAGGACAGTCAGTTAAATGTGAGTATCAGATAAACGACAAGTTGCATAGGACACAGACTGACCGCAAAATTGTTTGTTCTCTGTCTGGCATGTGGGGTTCAGTGTATTTTTATTTGCTGTATCTATTCATCTTAGTCACGGAGAAAGATGGGCAGAGGTCAAGTTCTGGGTAGGCCTGAGTGGGGGAGGTGCTCTTAATTAGAATAGTTATGAGGGATACTGGAACAGAGACCTGCATGAAGTAAGAAAGTGAGTCATGCAACCATTAGGACAACAGTCTTCCAGGCCCCGGAAACAGGAAAGGCAAAGGCACGCGGGGCGGGAGGTGTGCTGGCTACAGTTAGCTTTATTCAATAATACAGACAGCAAGATAGCAAATCTCATTCTCTCCTGAAACCCAAAATGTTCCCAAAGTAAAAACGGGAAACCTGCGCTAAAGTATTCACCAAGCTATCGATCTCAGCTGCTAATGAGCTGGACTCCCATTATTTAGATGTCAAGCAGGTCTGGTATCCAAGTTTTATGGTCCTCTTAAATAACCATAGGCAACCCGGCAAGTCATAAAGCAACACGAGGCAGCACAGAGTTGCCATAGTAGGAAATGTTGGCATATAATTAAAACAGAGGCCGATATTTATGTGATTTTTCTCCGCAACAGATTCATTAACAATATCTTAAGTTATTTTACAGACTTAAATTTCTGGTGCTACTGGCATGCATTCAGAAAAGGAGGTTTCATTTCATTTTTAAAGGGTTCGCCAAATTACAGAATGCATGCACATACAAACCCTTGCCTAGAAATGTTCGCAGCAGCATGATTCCTGATAGCCTAAAAGTGGAAACTCCAAATGTAAAGGTGCTAAGTTTAGTAAATAAAAACATAACGTGTGGTTATGTTTGAATTTCAGATAAACGAGGAACTTTTTTAGTAGAAGTATATCCCAAATTATTTGGGACAAATTAAATTGGGCATCCTGCATTTAATCTGGCAGCCCTACCCAAATGCCCATCAAATGCTGAAGGGATAAACAAAATTTGTTTATCCATACAGCAGAATACCCTTTGGCCATGAAAAGGAATAACGTATCGACACCTGCCACAACATGGATGAACCCGAAAAAAACATTCCGCGAAACGACAGAAGCCAAACATAAACGGCCACATAGTGTGAGATCCTATTTATATGAAATGTCAGGAAAAGGCGAATCTGGAGAGGCAGGCAGTAGATTAGCGGTTGCTTGGGGCTGAGGGTGGGAGTAGGAATGCACTGTCTTCAGGCACAAGGCTTTTTACTGGGGTGATAAAATGTCTTTGAACTGGATTATGATGAGCATAGCATAGTTTCATAAATTCACTAAAAATTTTTCGCCTGTAGACTTCAATGGTTTTTATGGTAAATTATATCTGAATAATATTAAAAATATATGTGCTCATTGCAACAAGTCACATAATACAGACACGTGTAAAGGCATTGAACATCTTTGTCTTCCTCCTCTTTGAGGCAACCAATGGTATTCCGCAGTTTGGTGTCTCTCCTTCCATACATTTTTAGCTCGTACAGAGAGGAGCCAATATATATGCATGTCCTACACATAACTACTCTGCAACTTGCATCTGACACTGACAATGTGATGGACACACCTTCAGGTGAATCTAAGAGCTCCATATCACTCTTTTTTTTTTAATTTTTAAAACTGAAATTTTAATTTATTCATTTTGAGAGAGAGAGAGAGAGACAAAGCATGAGCAGAGATGGGGGGGAGAGAGAGGGAGACACAGAATCCGAAGCAGGATCCAGACTCTGAGCTGACAGCACAGGGCCCGACGTGGGGCTCGAACCCAAGAGCCGTGAGATCATGACCTGAGCCGAAGTTGGATGCTCAACCGACTGAGCCACCCAGGCGCCCCATACATCACTCCTTTAAATACTTGCATGATATTCCATATAAAGATACCTTATGATTTATTCAAAGATTGTTTCACTTATTGATGAAGATTTAGATTTTTCTTTCCTCCCTTCCTTCATTCCTTCCTTCTTCCCTCCTTACCTCCTTCCACTTTTTCTTTCTTTCTTCCTTCTCTTCCTTCCTTTCTTCCTTCCTCCCTCCCTCCATTTTTTCCTTCTTCTTTCTTTTTCTTTCCTTCCTTCCTTCTTTCTTCTTGCTCTTTCAAACTGTGCTTCAACAAGCCCTCTTGAACATATATTAGAGGGAGCCACTTAAAATTAGCAAAAGGTTCCAGAATGAATAAAGAATGTCAAGATATTGAAGCATCATTAAAGGTCAAACAGTTTACCTCATGTTGATATTGTGCTCTTAGATTAATTTAGACTTCATATCAAATGATGAAAAGGTTACATTATGCATCCACCATCACAAACATTTGTTCTTTATTTTAAACACACACATATGCATTTGTGGCCTAGACACCAGATGAGGCACATTTCTCGAGTTTAACTGCCATGTACTGAGCCAAGACCGAAGTTCTACAACACATCGCCAGTGGGATTCTAATTCTTTCACCAAGGGCTCAGTACAGAGATAAATACAAGATTTTTTTTAAGTATGCAATTGTTTGTCATATCTCCAGGCACAGATCCCTACACACGTGGGAGAAAGCGAATGATCTATGAATGATGGTAGAATTTATCATGAACTAGACCACTTATGGGCATCATTACATAATTTGAATAGACAAGAAGTAAATACCACTGTTGCATCCGTTTTCCAGATGAGGGATCTCAGACCTGTGGTGCCTTGCTCAATAGCACAAGAACAGGATTAGAACACAGGCTCCGAGTGTCAAGCCCTCGGTGACTATACACGGTTCTCCATGGAAGTAATATTTTGGCTAAATGTTTCTTTTTTTTTTTAAGTTTGTTTGCTTGTTTGTTTGTTTGAGAGAGTCAGAGACAGCACAAATGAGGGAGGGGCAGAGAGACAGGGAGAGAGAGAGAATCCCAAGCAGGCTCCATGCTGTCAGCACAGAGTCCGACATGGGGCTCGAACTCACGACACCGTGAGATTGTGACCTGAGCCAAAACCAAGAGTTGGACGCATAGCCGACTGAGCCACCCAGGTGTCCCCTGGCTAAATATTTCTAATAATCTGCTTTGCCCACAGATGTAATGGGTATCTTGGGACACCAAGTTAAATAGACCATCATTCCTATCCTCAAGGAACACAGCCTAGTGAGAAAAACAGGCACAAAAACAGAAAATCACAGCCAGTATGGTAAGGCAGTGGTGAGAATTGAGTGCTCAGGGGAGGAGTACCCTAACCTGGATCGTGAAAGGCTCCTATGGTGAGTTGAGTTTTTAAAGCCCCCAGCCAAGTGCACGGAGAGGAAAGAGGGGAGAATTCCAGGCAGAGGAAACCACACGGAAAGAGACTCAGAAACCAGAAACATACTACAGAGCAAGAGGAATGACAAGCAGATGAGCTTCTGGAGTGTAAACCACGAGGGAAGAAGAGACAGGAGATGAGTGAACCATTTTGGGATGCTTTTGGCTGCAAGTAAGAGGAAAAAATCTAATGAAATAAGTAGTACACATAAGGAATTTATTATTTCACTGAACAAGAAGTCTGAAAGTAGGGCAGTTCCCTGAATGGTTAATTTGAAGTTCCATTACCGTCGTTAAAGACTCTTTCTTACTGTCTTTCTGCAGTGCCGTCCTCAGAAGACTGGTCCTAAAGCCTTAGACTTTGGGGTCTCATGATCGCTGCCAGTTTCAGGCATTTCTTCCTTTCATATCTATATCCAGGGGAAAGTAGGAGAACTTCTCTCAATTGGTAAGAAATTGAGCAGACTCAATTCAAGCAGACTAACCGTGCATCCATCGGACAGAAGGGCTCCCGTGCTACTGCTTAAACTAGTCATCCGGCAAGAGGAGCCCTCACTCCATCACATCACAATTGGCTTCGAAGAGTCAAGCTTCGCTTAGCTTCCCCTCATGGGCCTGGTCAGTCGGCAGAAGGAAAAGGTGGGCTTCTGTTACTGAGGAGAAAGGTGGGGAGTGGCTTTGGCACAGTGAAGTTAGGGATACAGCCAATGGCTAAAAACAAAGGAGCTTGGACATTCCCATATGGTTCAGTTTTCCTTACTGTTAATGTATGAACACTATCTTTGCAGCTTTTTGCTCTATTTATACGCTACTAGATTATAGTTTACCTCCTTTATAACTCTGGCCATACCTCTGAACTGTATGCATTGCAGCCACTCTGGAACACAGTGTGGAGGTTCCTCAAAAAAGTCAAAAAAAAAAGATCTACCCTATGACCTGGCAATAGCACTACTAGGAATATACCCAAGGGATATAGGAGTGCTGACGCATAGGGGCACTTGTACCCCAATGTTTATAGCAGCACTTTCAACAATAGCCGAATTATGGAAGGAGCCTAAATGTCCATCAACTGATGAATGGATAAAGAAACTGTGGTTTATATACACAATGGAATACTACATGGCAATGAGAAAGAATGAAATATGGCCTTTTGTAGCAACGTGGATGGAACTGGAGTGTCATGCTAAGTGAAATAAGTCATACAGAGAAAGACAGATAGCATATGTTTTCACTCTTATGTGGATCCTGAGAAACTTAACAGAAAACCATGGGGGAGGGGAAGGGGGAAAAAAGTTACAGAGAGGGAAGGAGGCAAACCATAAGAGACTCTTAAAAACTGAGAATAAACTGAGGGTTGATCGGGGGTGGGAGGGAGGGGAAAATGGGTGATGGGCATTGAGGAAGGCACTTGTTGGGATCAGCATTGGGTGTTGTATAGAAACCAGTTTGACAATAAATTTCATATTTAAAAAATATGTATATATAAAGAAGTAGGGTGTGGGCCAGCTCAGATGGAATTTGTGGACCCTGAATCAAGATTACCAGTTGACATCTCATGAAAATAATCAATATGAATCATTTAAAAAAAAAAACTGTATACATAACATTGTAACATATCTAAGCTCTATCTGTAACACTGCTTATTTGAAAATTCTTTTTAAATTATTATATTTTGGGACACCTGGGTGGTTCAGTTGGTTAAATGTCTGACTTCGGCTCAGGTCACGATCTCACTGTTCGTGGGTTCGAGCCCCACATCAGGTTCTGGGCTGACAGCTCACAGCCTGGAGCCTGCTTCAGATCTCCCTCTCTCTCTGCCCCTCCCATGCTCACACTCTGTCTCTCTCTCTCTCTCAAAAATAAACAAACATTAAAATAATTTTAATAAAATAAAATTATCATGTTTTATACAAACATAGGTTTGAAAAGAGAATTATGTTATTCTCCAAATGAAAGTCCATAAATAAAAGGCAAATATATATATATATATTTATACTACAAATAACTTATATTTGTTTATATTGATATTTATACCTATATTTCTATTTATTAATATAGTAATATAAATAAATATATAATGTAATAATTATATATTTTAACATATAATATGAAATCAATATAAAATATAATATATATGTATACATAAATTGGATTGTGGTAATCTCAAAGAAAACTTAGTAGAGCCTGACCAGAAATATGCATTGCAGATCTATTATATTTGGGTGCTTTATTTCTTTTTAAAATTTTTTTTTTCAACGTTTATTTATTTTTGGGACAGAGAGCATGAACGGGGGAGGGTCAGAGAGAGAGGGAGACACAGAATTGGAAACAGGCTCCAGGCTCTGAGCCATCAGCCCAGAGCCTGACGCGGGGCTCGAACTCACTGACCGCGAGATCGTGACCTGGCTGAAGTCGGACGCTTAACCGACTGCGCCACCCAGGTGCCCCTTGGGTGCTTTATTTCTTCTGTGCACATTTCTATAAAACAATGGTTCCTGCTTTATCCCCAGGGCATGAAAAAAATGTTAATCACTATTAGGCCAGGGCATAAAATATGTATCATCTTCATTCCCCTTTTATATCGAATCTAAATCTTAATCAGGAAGTAAAGGGGTTCTCTGAGCACAGATTTGGTCCTTTCAGGCAGAAGGAAAATGTTGCAAATGGCTGAATTCCACAGAAGCTTTTCCCTACGTGTATCTACTTGCATGAAGTGGAGAATTCATTTACATTTTTTAAATATCTTATTTATTTTTGAGAGATCGTGACCAGAGCCGAAGTTGGACGCTTAACCCACTGAGCCACCCAGGTGCCCCAAGAATTCATTTAATATCTCTAGTTTTGAACTTTCTCGAGACCCTGATCAGTCTAGCCATCTTCTTGGAATATATTTTTATCTCTATATTTTCTGATACTTTAAGTTCAGTGGGTTCAAAACCGTTAATAATTATTCTCACAAAAGAGTCCTTCATTTCCTGCTGACATGACTTCTCATTTGATAACAACAATTATGATCCTACTTGATGATATGTAATAATAATATGCGATTACCTATTCTGTGCAAGATTCTGTAACAAATGTTTGACACACCTCATCTCAATCAATCATAATAGATTCATTGTGAAGCCTACCCTCTGATAGAAAACTGATGCTTAGAAAAACTTGTAAAAAAGAAACTTATCCAACCAAGACCACGCACATTGTAAGCAGTGGGATCTCTGACGCAAAGCTGGAATCTAATGAAATTTGTCATATTCTTTTAGCTTCGGTTCCTCTGTTCTGCGAATATTCCCTACCTTATGAGCCAGAGCTTTCTTCTCATTATAGAAACTGAAAAACGCCAAATGCTTAACTTTCTCAGGTTCTGCTGCAGCTAAGACATACTAGAACATCTGCTCTAAGCTCTACCATTCGGGCACATCCACCCCAGATTTTGAATCAAGACAGTGGCAAAAGGAAAGTGTTAGGAAGGCCAGTGAGCTAAAGGAGTAGTAACACCCAGCCTCCAGGGGGCAGCAAATAGCGGATTTAGCAGCAGCATCCTAGGGCCACCACTGAAGACACTGGTGGTACAAACTTCTGCCCAAGCGGCTATGACAGCTATGTCTCCGAAAAAAAACTAGTTTGAGGGGCTTTGTTTCTGGATGCATAGTCTCCGTCTCTGTTGCTCTGACCCTCCCAGGAAATCTGTGAGCTACCCAGTATCTCCTAGTAAATCCCCTTCTGTGAAAACAAGTAAGTGATGACTTCTATTGTTTACAACTTAACACCCGGAGTGATAACAGCTCTTAATACTCGTTTGGTATCGTTTGAGGGTTACTTCTTTATCTCTTCCCAATCTCTTACCTTATTACTTAATATAAGGCACACTTTTATGGAAAAAGGAAGAGAAATGGTCAATATTTAGGTAAATATAACGATTCTTTTCCTCTAAGGCTCTTTAAAGTATGTCTGAATGATGAGAGGAATAATTATAACATTGTGTAATGAGGTTTTCAATGTTGGTAAATGTTAAACATCAGGTACCTAAAACATAAAATGGGGAGGACCCAGGAACCTATCTACACAGATCTACACAGATCTACATTCCATGTGAAGCGGTAAAAATTTATTTTAAGTAGATTGCTATCATTTATACATGTATATTGCAATTTCTGGAACAACCACTAAGAAATGATCCAAAGAATTTTGTCCACATTTGGGCTCTGCTTATTGGGTTTTATTTTCTTTTATGATAATTTAGCAAAAAAAAAAAAAAAAAAAGAAAAGAAAAGAAAAGAAAAAAGAAATGTAAGCACTAAGATTTTTTTGTTGTATGTGTTACAAGGGTGAACTTAATTTTATGCTCCTTATCATTCAAATATATTTCTTTCCTCAGCAGCTGGTTAAAGGAATTAAACCATCTGCTAACGGAGGGGAGGAAAAGAAAATCAGTGGAAATAGTTTTCAATAGTTTGGTGATGAATTCATCCTTATTACTACACATTTTCTTGCCTCTCTTACTAATATTTCTGATAACATACAGAAATATTCCCTGAATCATGATCCATAACAATTCCTTTAAAAACGTAAGTATGACTCGAATCAAAACAAGTGCCAAGCTGTTGGGTGTTTTCTAATGCCTTGCGCCTACATTCTAAACTTAAGCTAATTGAATGGTAGGAGGTATGATTTGTGCCAAAGGAGAAGATTCAAAATCAAAAAAGTTGGTGACATCATGACTAGCCCCAAATAACTACATCAGGAAGCTTCCATATCAAACTACTTCCAGACTCATAAAGTAATTAGTACAAGGGAGAGGACTTTAGGATAAAACAAACGGCTCCATGAGCTCTACTAGGAGAAACATACTCCCTTCATCTGACACTTGAAAATGATCTGATCTACAGTTTGGCAGTATATTCCCAAAACTGTGAAAATGGACATGCCCTTTCAATTTTACTTTACTGAGCAGATCGAAGGAAATACGCAATTTTCCTCGTATGTGCCCAGCTCTAGTTGATGGACGTAGCAGGAAACAAGCAGACTAGTGCCCTGCATAATTGGCTCCTCTTGGCATGTAACGTCAAAGACTTGATCCTAAAGAAAACGTTATAAATATTAGGCTATGAGGACAGACACCATGACAGTATATTTAATAATGAAAAAAATGGGGAAAACCTCAGAGTCCCAAAACATCATCCAAGACCAATAGATAAAATAATGTACACCCATAAAAAGAAGTATTAGGAGACTTGAAATTGCAGTACCAAAGAATATTAAATGACATAGAAAGAGGATATAAATATCTTAACCGAAAGACATAAGCTATAAAACAGTACACCCTAATATCTCATTTTTTAAAAATTTTTTAATGTTTATTTATTTTTGAGAGAGAGAGACAGAGCATGAGTGGGGGAGGGGCAGAGAGAGAGGGAGACACAGAATCCGAAGCGGGCTCCAGGCTCCGAGCTGTCAGCACAGAGCCCGATGCAGGGCTCGAACTCATGAACTGTGAGATCATGACCTCAACCAAAGTCGGACGATCAACCAACTGAGCCAGCCAGGCGCCCCTGTAACACCTCATTTTAAAAATCTATATGTATAGATAAATACCTAGGGCTACTATAACAAATTGCTACAAACTGAGTGCTTAAGACTACGGAAATTCATTCTTTCACAGTTCCAAGGGCTAGAAGTACAAAGTCAAGGTAGCAACAGGGTTGACTCCCTTGGCAAGCTCTGAGGGGAAGTCTGGTTGTTGTCTCTGTCCTAGCTTCTGGTGGGGCTGGCGGTCCCTGGTATGGAGACTCACGGTCTAACCTACGCCTCCGTCTTCACAGAGCATTCTCTCTGTGTGCCTTCTGTCACTCTTATAAGGACACCAGTCACTGAACTCAGGGCTGACCATAACCAAGGATGACCGCACCTTAACTAGTTAAGTCACCTGAGAAGGCTATTTCCAAAGAAGATCACAACGGGAGGTTCCAGTGAACATGAATTTTGGAGCAACACCCAACCCACTAGAGATAGATAGAAAGAAGACGGAAAACAATAATTGGAAGGGCACACTCTAAAATGTTAACTCTGATTATTTTGTGATTATTTTAAGTACCTAATTTTGATTTCCTCTTCCACCTTTCTAATTTCCCGATTGTCAATACAAGAAATATATTCAACAATATTGCAGGGTGGAAGGTGTATTAGTCTGGGTTCTCTAGAGGCATAGAACCAAAAGGAGATCTATCTATCAATCATAACAAAAAATATGTAATATTACATATATACATATATATGTATGTCTCACATATAATATTATATATACTAAAGAATTGGCTCACACACTTATGGAGGCTTGGAAGCCCCAAGATCTGCAGTCAGCAACAAGACAGAGATGCCAGAGCCCAATGGTACAGTTCCAGCCCAAGTTCAAGGCCAGGAGAATGGATGGTGTACATTCCAGTCTGAGCCAGAGTCCAAAGGCAAGAAAAAATTGATATCATAGCCTGAAGATAAGCAGAGAGAGATAATTCTCTTCTGCCTTTTGTTCTGTTTAGACCTTTCACAGATCGGCGAGGTCCGTCCACATTGAGCAGGGCCACCTGTTCCACTCGGCCTAGAGAGTCAAATGTTACTCTCATCCTGAAACACACTCACAGGAACACTCAGGATAACTTCTGGCCAAATACCTGGGCACCCTGTGGTCCAGTCAAGTTCACACACAGACTTCACCCGCACAGAAAGTCAGAGTCATTTTAAATGACTATTGACTCATTTGTGAGAGAAATTTTGAATTAATACCATAAAGGGAAAACAAGGGCCTTTAGTCATAAATAGAAGTCTTTTTTAAAAAGGGGCACCTGGGTGGCTCGTGGCTCAGTCAGCGAAGCGTCCAACTCTTGATTTCAGCCTAGGTCATGATCTCATGGTTTGTGGGTTCAAGCCCCATGTGGGGCTCTGTACTGACAGCGTGGAGCCTACTTGGGATTCTCTCTCTCCCCCTCTTTCTGCCCCTCCCGTGCTCACCGTGTTCTCTCGCGTGCGCACGCAAAATAAATATTTTTTTAAAAAAAGGAAGTTTAAAAAAAAACTAAAATTAGACACTCCACCTAAAAACTCATTTTGTAAACCATCCTTGGTATATTTACTAACCTATGACATAGGAAGTGCTATTATTCCATTTTACAGGTGTTCATGAAAGTCCTAGAAAGGCGAAATTAAATCCCCAAGGTCACATATCTAAACTAAAGATAATCTTGACACCGAGAACTTGCATTACACCCAAGGCCTGGATTGCTGCCTAATCAGAGCAGTGTTTGGGGAAATAAACTAAGCAGTAAAACATGAATCAGATGGGAAGAGAGAGAGAGAGAGAGAGAGAGAGAGAGAGAGAGAGAGAGAGAGAAAGAGAGAAATAGGCAGCAGAAAGCAATGAGCTTAAGATGGGATGGTAGGATAAAAATAGAGGAAAAAAATCTAGAGACCTAGGTGTTGTAGGCTGAATCGTGTCTCCCTCCATCCCCCCGCCCACCACCAAACCCATACTCTAAAGCCCTAAATCCCAGTACCTTAGGATGGGACAGTGTTTGAAGACAGTCTGTAGAGAGGTAATCACGGTCGTTAGGGTGGGCTCTAATCCAATACAGCTGCTGTCCTCATAAGAAGGGGAGAGTAGGACAAAGACACACACAGAGGGTTGACCACTGAGACTGAGGACACAGGGAGAAGATGGCTGTCTACACGCCAAGGAGAGACTCTCAGGAGAAACCAACCCCACTGACACCTTCATGTCAGACTTCCAGCCTCCAGAACTGGGTCAAAACCAAGTTCTGTTGTTTAAGCCCCCCAGTCTGTGGCAGCCGAGCAAACTAATCCTGAGGAACGACCAGACTTGGTAATGCACCTACAGGCAGGACGGTGCAGCGGAGGCAAGAAGTCGGGGTGGGGGTGGGGTCACTCTGAGACGTACACACTTCTGCCACCGCACAGGACTTGTAGAGACACATAGGAGACACGAGATATTTGCGAGCTGCCAGCTGCTCTTTTTTATGATTGCTCCTAATTTCTAATCCCTGCTGGGCCAGAAATTATTTTTATGGCTGATGTAAAATTCAATAGCTTACAGAACATTCTTTCATGTTACGATGATAAGTATTATCAAGTTTGGGGGTGAACGGTCTACTTTCCAGAAGTTCTGAAATGATAACGTGTCCTCCAACATTCACAAAATTCTGCAAATTGCTGGGTTTTTTGAGAAAAAAGTCTTAACTCTAAAAACAGTAAGCATTCAGGAAATACTTTGGTAACCATATACACGAGACCAAGATTTAATAGTAGTTCATATATTTTTACATTTTCTTTACATTTATTTTTATGTTTCTCTTACAAAGAAAGAATGGATAGGGGTGCCAGCGTGTCTCAGTCGCTTAAGCGTCTGCCTTTGGCTCAGGTCATGATCTCATGGTTCATGGGTTCGAGCCCCCACGTCAGGCTCTGTGCTGACAGCTCAGAGCCTGGATGGAGCCTGCTTCGGATTCTGTGTCTCCCTCTCTGTCTGCCCATCCCCTGCTTACACTCTGTCTCTCTCTCTCTCAAACATAAATAAATAAATATTTCTATAAAAAGAAATAAAGAATAGATTTGTCTTGTCTTCTTTCTTATATCTTTTCCCTCTTTCCTTCCCCAGGGATAATTACTGTGCATATTTTTAGACTCTGATACACACACACACACTCATTTATATAATTTATATGTACTTTTATATATGTATATATAAACACATACACCTTTATATACTTTATATGTGTGTGTGTGTGTGTGTGTGTGTGTGTGTGTGTGTGTGTATCCATATCTTTAGGAACATATAATATGGTTTCCTGTACTTTAAAAATACAGATAAATGGAAAAGTAGATGAATGGTAAACTTTCTTCTCGCTCAATGTTATGCTGTTGAGATTTATCCTTGTTGTAAATGCAGAACTGACATACATCTGCTGAGGCACAATCCACTACATGAACCGACTGTGGTTTACTCAACAGTTCCTGTTGACAGAAAATGAAGATGTTTCCCCAAAAAGGCGGCAGCGAACATCTCTGCATCCGCCCCCTGGTGCACGAGCAATTTTCTCCTTTTAACTCTCCTCCACTCTGTTCACAAATTTCCCCTTTGGCCTTTCCTGCGAGGACCTCAGCCTCCCCCTTAGGCAGCGTCAACTCTGTGATGAATTTGCTGATAGGAGTTAAGTAGAGACAATTGTCTTTATAACTCCAGCTCGGATTTGAATCCAAATCTCCAGATGTTGGGTGGCATGCATCATTTAGTAGAAAATCATATTAAAATGGCACTGAGTCCTTGGGTAAATGGGTTGATAATATGAGAAGGCAGTTAAACATCCCATTAATCATTACAGTGCTTGAGGGAGAAAATATTAAACTTTTCTTCCTTACCTATTCTCAAAAGGAGCCACAGATCCTGACTCCATTAGGAAAACTGACTCTAAGGAAAGAATCTGAGCTGCAAAATATGGTAGATTTCCTATCAAATTCACCAAAGTTGCAATCATCTTTTGTTAAAGAAGGTGCTTTACGGGGATAAGACTTACCATCTTTAAATTATTGTGTATTATAACAATTCAAGTTTTAAAAAAATCTTTGTGTTAAAATTCAAGGCTTTCACTTTGAAAGAAGGCAATACCACAGAAGCTATTTCCTTCCCACCTCAAGCAAAGTGGGACCAGGACAATTCCATGGCTAATTTAATCAGGCTCATTCAAGCATAGGTTGAGAATTTATTATAATGATAGATGTTTATTATTTTATTGAGGGCTTATGATATGATGGATACAATGATGTTCACTTCACATACACTAACTTTTTGAATATTCAAAGCCATCTAACAAGATAGAACTATTATCCCCATTGTACAGATGAGGACATTGAAGGACAGAGAAGTCCAGCAACTCACCAAAGTTCACACAGCAGAACTGAAATGGAATCCAGGTCTGCCTGAATCAGGACCCTACATACACTCTTACCTCTTCCTTGTGGCTATCCTATATGTTTTAGAGATACGAAGATGATCCAGACGCAGACCCTATCTTTAATAAGCTCATGATCCAGTGGCATGAAAGATGACTTCATGAGAACAGAGGCCTATTCTGTTTTCCCACCCTGTCCTCCACACTTCGAGGTACATGGACTATAATAGGTGCTCATGAATGAATGAATGATGAATGAATCAGTCAGCCAATGAACACAGCATGGCGGAGGCTTCACTAAAGGAGTGAAACGTAAGTCAATGATTGCAAAAATGATCATGTGTCTGCGAAAAGCCTTCCTGGCAGGGGAAATGGCTGCTAGAAGGCACAGTGTAATAGGGAGCAAGGAGACAGGAGTCACATCGACGGGAGCAAACTAAAAGACAATTGAGCTATAAGGCTGGAAAAGGAATTGGGTTCAGACTGAGAAGGATCTCTTGGACCCTGCTAAAAAATATGAAAATATAGAAGGCATTTTTAACCTATGATGGCAAAAGCTTCATCTATAGTGCAGACATAGGGGAACACCTGTTTTTCCTGCCAGCCCAGCACTATTTCCTCTTCTGATTTTGACACCCTGATTTTTCTTGACAAACGAGCTTCTCTCACACTAAGTGACTCAAGCAGTATTGGTGCACCACTGCCCAGCTCACGGGTAGACCACGGACCCAGACCTGGTCCATCAGCGCATTCCATTCTCCTCACCTTCAGGATCCATTAAGGGATTAGTGCACGACCCAATCAAGTATCTCAGAGTGAATATCGCAACCTCTGTGTGAGCTATTAAGAAAGGAAAGTTCTCTTTTTTTCTCCTCCCAGTGGAATTACTAAGCTCAGACAATACAAACATGGAGCAGTTACTTAAGGAGAACTTTTCTGAAAATAAAGCCAAAGCAGATGGAGAAAGAGAATGTAGTTCTTTTTTTTTTTTTTTTTTTCAACGTTTATTTATTTTTAGGACAGAGAGAGACAGAGCATGAACGGGGGAGGGGCAGAGAGAGAGGGAGACACAGAATCGGAAGCAGGCTCCAGGCTCTGAGCCATCAGCCCAGAGCCCGACGCGGGGCTCGAACTCACGGACCGCGAGATCGTGACCTGGCTGAAGTCGGACGCTTAACCGACTGCGCCACCCAGGCGCCCCAAGAGAATGTAGTTCTAATCACATCCTCTGAGCCCTGGATCCAGCCATACCTAAAGCCAGAGCTACCCCATTGACTATCCAAATATATGATTCAATAAATTCTCTTTTGAAATATTTGGAGTCAATATAGCATAGCAGTTCAAAGTCTAGCCTCTGGAGTCAGACAAATTGATTTCAAGTCCTCTCACCCTGCCATTACTAGCTGGAATGACATGACATTTATATAGGGTCAGAGGAGTGCCCGACCTATAACTAACCTTCTCTGCATGTAAGCCATTATATGAAGCTAGTTTTATTAGTTGTCTTGTAACTTACAAGTGAAAGATCCTGTAGTGGCCAGTTTTACGTGTCAATGTGGCCATGCTATAGTTCCCAGTTATCTAGCGAAACTGGAGAGTTTCCAGCGAAACTCTGAGAGTTGCTATAATGGTATTTTGGAGATATGCTTAGCACTTCCAATTAGTTGACTTCAGGTAAAAACCATTATCTTTGATAATCTGGGTGGACCTCATCCAATCAGCTGAATGGTCTAAGAGCAAAACTGAGGTTTCCCAGCAAAAGAAGAAATTCTGCCTCAAGATTCAAGACATCAGTTGGAGAATTTCCAGACTGCTGGCCTACTATGCACATTTCAGACTTGCTGGCCCTCATAATCATGTAAGTCAATTGTTTAAAATAAGTATCCATCCATCCATCCATCCATCCATCATCTCTCTGTAATCTCCTCCCAACGGTTTTGTTTCTCTGGAAAACCCTGACTGATACAGATCCTTACTAATACTATTTTCTAAAAGATAGAAAAGAAACACAAATTAATTTTGAGCCCAAATGGCCTACACTGATAAGCTAGGGTGTTCCAAATAAAGACTGTTAGCAAACTATCTTGATTAAGCCTACCACTTTTCTGCCCCTAGATTTAGCAAGAAATGATTCAGAAGGTAAGAAGCATGGAAAGCAAATACGATCTGAAATAAAATTATTGTTAGGGTTTAAGTTGACATACTGTATGTTAGCAGGAGTTAGAAGGCACATTGTGATTTTCTTAGTTCCAGAAAACTGTTCATGTTTTTTAAACACTGTAAAGTATCTCCCTTCTCCCTTCAGCACATGGGGAATGTCATCACATAAATGATCTAACTACATATAACTACACCAGAGAGATTGGGATTTATATTCATGGGGAACACACAGACACATAATTCACGAACGATGCTGACATAAGTGAGTAATCAAAAGGCCTCAGTGGACTATAGATCAATTCTAAATCTTCGATATATTTAGTACATCGTTGAGTTATACAGCTCTTCATCTTGAAAACTGTCATTGAGTAGATTGCACTCTGGGCTTGTAACTGCTGAAGTATGGGGGCTCCTTTTTATGCACATGCATGTGGCTTATGTTTCGGTGTATTCAAATGCCATGCTTTACCAATAATTCTGTACTGACCTCACTACTTGAGGCCTCGTGTTGATTTATTGGGCATTCCAGATTCCAGAAGGAAACGTCCCAATTCCAGAAGGATTTGACTGAACAGACACATTATTTTGCTGCCAGCATAAGTGGACATAAGTCTTTTCCTTCTTGCGTGGAAGCTTATTAAGCTAGTTACTGCCCCCAGAGCTTCAATGTTGCCAAGTGTTTTGAGAGAAAATAAGCAGATACGTAATTTATGTTGATTATCACTGAGAAGACAGGGCCTTCCATCTCACCGCTATGTGTAGGGCCATTGAAGGAGCCGAGGAAAACAGCCACATCTAGGCAAACTTCTTTATTCATAAATTGTTAAATCCACCCAAACTTAAATTGCGACTTTGAAGGACTATCACTCATTCGCTCCCTGCTCACTCCACCACCCTTGCAGACTTTGTTCTCTGCCCCTGAGGCCCTAATAAGATACCTATAATAATAATTTAATGTAGATTCTCAATGATTTTCTTAATTAAAAATCAATCAGTGAAAAATATTATAAATCTCAGCAAGCATACACAGGAGGAGACGACTGCTACTTGTGTCTAATTATCTAACCATTAGGCAATAAATGAGAATTGCTTTCTGATTATTCAAAAAAATTAGTAAGAGGTGTCTTTTTGTTATTGGAGGAGGTAACTAGTTAGACAGTTCCAAATTAGATTTTGAACGTAAGATCGGCATTTTAATATGTACGCTAATTGATGTCAGACATTTCACAGGCCTATACCATTATTTCCTGCAATAATGTCCAAGTAAGACTTTGCACTAAGGGCATGTGGCTCGAGCTAAGTGGGTTGGACAGCTTGAGTTTGAAATCACCTTTTGGAGCATCTGGATGGTACATGTCACATCTTACACGTCTGAAAAGAGGCACATCACCGTAGGAGTAAGTCACTGTCCCATGGTTATACTAAAAGACCCTGACCTTCTAGCAATAATGGATTGGTCCAGGAATGGCCCCCTCACCAAAGCTGTGCTAATCAGAATCTCCTCCCTAGGGATCTAGAGTGGGACGTTGGAATGCTGCTCAATTTCAGGGCAAGAGCTGGAGTAAAAGCAGAGAAAACTGGAAAGAGAGGAAAGAAAATGAGGCAGAAATGCACAGGTATCAGATGCTTCAGAAGGAGAGCCAGAAAACTCAGAACAAGCATCCTCCCTGCTTCTTGGTGGTTTTTCTTATTCTTATTCTTCAAGAGACATGGTTTTCTTTGCCTTTCCCTTGAAGTCTGAGACAGCTGGGTATACTTAAAACAAATTAATTCCCCCCCCAAGTTATTTGGAAAAGATTTGTTACTTTCAAACAAACAAGACCAAATCAAAAACAGAGAAGGAGAGGGAAGCCTTTTGTGCCGATCAGAAAGAAGCCACTGGATATCTAGAGAAAAAAAAAAATCACACTTTTATTTAAAGCCATCAAGCCATGTGGATACCAAGAAATCTAGAAGTAAAAATCCAGAGGGGTAAGCTCCTCCTAGGTAAGCAAAGGTCAGCAGATGTTTTCATACCAGGGGCCAGTTGTTGAGGTTAAGAGAGCAGGGCAGGTAGAAGAATAGTCATGCTGGAAATGGGCTAGTGTTGCTTGAACAAATAGAAAACAGCCAAACTTTTGAAGAACATGTGGGCCAACAATTAAATTTGAATCTGGAGAAGACACAAATGCAAAGATGATTCTCTCACCCAAGTAATGCTCTTGGAAACTTTGATGAATCAACACAGGCAAAGGGTAGAGCTGTACTCAAAAAGAAATCTCATGTTCTTGCACTGGAGCCTCTTGCCATCTTGAAATCTGAGTATTTCTAGGGTCATGAGCTTGCCGTGTGGTGGTCTCCTGGTCTCACGCTCCCACAACCTTGTTGTCTAGCCAACTGGTGGCCCTATTGTCCTACTGTCCACAGTCTCCTGGTCTCCCTGTCTGGCCATCTGCCAGTGTTTCTGACTCCTGATCTTGTCCTCAGAATGTCTAGTATTTTCAAGATCCACCAGATCTAAGATCTAGAATTCTTGTAGGGTTTGGTCTGTGCTCTACTTAAAGGAGGGGTCTAAACTCGGCTTCGAAGTATTTGAACCCTGAGGTAAACTGAGTCTTACCGAACTTCTGATAAGATCAAAGATATCAGGGTGCCTGGGTGGCTCTGTCAGTTAGGCTGAGCCTAACTCGTGAGTCAGTTCACGAGTTCAAGCCTTGGCTAGGGCGCCATGCTGACATGCACAACCTGCTTGGGACTCGCTCTCTCCCTCTCTCTCTTCCTCTCCTCTGTTCATGCATGCTCTCTCTCTCAAAATAAATAAATAAACTCAAAAAAAAAAAGATCAAAGATATCACCACTCTGGCTACCCAACAAGTTGAGTGCAAGGTCAAGAGCAAAGGAGCCATCTCACACCCATTAGGACGGCCACTATGAAACCAGACAATGACAACAGGCAGAAAATAGAAATAGCAAACACTGGCAAGGATGTGGAGCAGTTAAAATCCTTGTGCACTGGGGGTGGGAATGTAAAATGGTGTAGCCGCTGTGCAGAAGTAGGATTTTTCCTCAAAAAAACTAAAAACAGAATTGCCACAGAATGGCTATCCTCAAAAAGACAAGAAATAACAAGTGTTGCCAAGGATGTGGAGAAAAGAGAACCCTTGGGCGCTGTTAATGGGAATGTAAATCGGTACAGCCACTATGGCAAACACTACAGAGTTTCCACAAGGCATCAGAAATAGAACTGCCTTATGATCCAGCAATTCTGCTTCTAGGTATTATCTAAAGAAAACAAAAAGTGCTAACTCAAAAAACCAAACAACAAAAAAACAAAAAACCACACACGCATCCAATGTTCACTGCAGCCTTATTTAGAATAGCCATGATCTGGAAGCAACCTAAGGGCCCACTGACAGATGAATGGGTCAAGAAAATGTGTATGTATATACGGAGGAATATGATTCAACCATAGAAAAGGAGGAAATGTCATTTGTGACAACATGGATGGACGTGGGGGGCATCAGAGAAAAACAAATACTGAATGATCTCACTTTTATCTGGAATCTGAAAACAAAACAGAACAAAACAAAACACAAAAACCCAAGTTCACAGATACAGAGAACAGGTTGGTGGTTGCCAGAGGCAGCGAGGGGGTGGCGGGTGGGCATGATGTGTAAAGCAGGTTAAAAAGGATAAATTTCCAGGGGCAGCAGGGTGGCTCGGTCGGTTGAGCGTCCGACTTCGGCTCAGGTCATGATCTCACAGTTCCTGGGTTCAGGGCCCGCGTCGGGCCCTGTGCTGCCAGCTCAGAGCCTGGAGCTGCTTCAGATTCTGTGTGTCTCTCTCTCTCTGCCCCTCTCCCACTCACATGCACACTCTCTCTCTCTAAAATAAATAAACATTAAAAGAATTTTTTTTTGTTAAGTAGAAACTTCCAGCTGTAAAATAAGCCATCCCAGGGATGACACGGTGACTATAGTTAAAAACACTATACTGTATATTTGAAAGCTGCTGAGACTGTAGATCTTGAAAGTTCTTATCACAAGAAAAAACAGCCTTGCAACTACGTGTGGTGATGGATATTAGCTGGACTTACTGTGCTCATTTTGCAATATATACTAATAGCAAATCGTTACGTTGTGCAACAAAAACTAATAAAATGTTACGTGTCAATTATGTCTCAATTTAAAAAATCGAATTACCAGATGATCCACAATTCCCTTCTGGATGAATATCCTAAGGAAGCCAAAGCAGGAATTGAGATATTTGTGCACCTGCTTTCATAGAAGCATCATTCACAACAGCCTGAAGGCAGAAGGAACCCAAGTGGCCACTGACAGACGAACGGATAAACAAAATTCTCTTTACATGCAGTGGAAAAGTATTCAGTCTTAGAAAGGGAGGAAATTGTGACACGTGCTCCAATACAGACAAACCCTGAGGACACTGTGCTACATGAAGAAAGCAGTCACGACAAGATAGATACTATAGGCTCCACTCCAAGCGGTCCCTAGAGTCGTCAGAATCACAGAGGCAGAGAGTAGAGTGTTGGCTTCCAGGGGTTGGGGGGAGCGGGGAGAGGGGCATTCGTGTCTCATGGGTATGAAGTTTCAGTTCTGCAAGATGAAATGAGTTCTGGAGATTTGCACAACAATGTGAATGTCCCTAATACTACGGAACCGAATACTTAAGATGTTACGATGGTGAATGTTCTATTTTACCACGTTAAAAAAAAAAAAAAAAAAAAAGGCCAAGGTTACTTCCATTCCAGGTACTTTTGCTGCTAGATGATTAAAGTCACAAACATTCCCCAACCCCTGATTTGACCCTGCTGGTGACCACCTTACATTAGCTGGCTAAGAAAGGAAGGAGCATTTCAGCCTCCACTGTTCTTCTAGGTCCGATATCCTAACCACAATTTTCTTTTATTTCTTTTTATGTTTTTAGGTTTATTTTTACTTACTTTGAGAGAGAGATAGATAGAGAGAGATAGAGAGGGGGCAGGGGAGGGGCAGAGCCCCCCGGGGGGAGGGCTTGAACTCACTAACCGTGGGATCACGACCTGAGCAGAAATCAAGAGTTGGACGCTTAACCCACTGAGCCACCCAAGCGCCCCCTAAACACAATTTTATTTTTTTAATGTATTTATTGTTTAATTTATATCCAAGTTAGTTAGCATATGGCGCAACAATGATTTCAGGAGTAGACTCCTTAGCGCCCCTTACCCGTTTTAAAAACTACAATATGTGCAAAGAAGTAAGAAGTGACACGTAGGCGAGACAAAACTCAGTAGGAAGAGACCCACAACCCTCAGCCGGAAGCAAACATCCTACAGGTTCTGGGAACTTCCCTTCTTAGAAATGACAGGAGCCATATCTTCTGTGTCTATAAACAACCAACTCTGACCTGACAGTTGTATTTTTTTCGTTGCGTGTGTTTATTTTTTTGTCAGAATTACCCCGAATTGCAACCACATCCGTGAGTAGGAGTATAAAGACACTGCAGACAGTCTAAGGAGAGCTGCTGTCCGTTAGGAAATGAATGAACCTTTGAAAAGGAGGAACCCGTTCAAACTCCGGTTGGTAAGAATACTAAATCATGGCCTTCGATTGCTTTTTGTTCCCTAACCTTCTAAAAAATATATTGGAAAATCTCTATATACCCTGACATATTAAGTTGACACCTACACTTTCTCATCGTGAGTTGAAAAGGAAGTAATTTCTGCAATATTGAATGTGCTGACTCCAAAAAAGCTACATCACTCTTTTATATTTATTTGAAGGAATATAAATATCATTCCAATTTGACACCCACCGTCATCCATTTCAAATATGGAAGAAAAAGAGCGCTCCTTCAGGAGTCAGAAATTGTAAATGTCTTACTGCCTTTTCCCTTGAAATTTGCTCTGCTGTTTTATATCCACCACAGAATCTTGCTCAAAAAGAAGATACTCTGAGGCTCCAAAACAGTCTACTGATCAACCTACTTCTCTGCAACAAAAATGTGTAAGGCCAACTAAAATGTTAATGCTTTGTTTAAATTTCTTGGGACCATAAGCCCCTTGGCATTAAAATGTTTCACCCAGTTCATTTGTAATAACAATTATTATTAGCACGTGACCAGGCAAAATGGCATACATGTCTGGCAAACGTTAGCAGGAAATTTATTCCACATGCATTTCTTTAATGGGATCGATGGCTGAGCACATGGTGGAGATAGTTTGCTCTGAACTTGATTAAAGGTGGCTACCCTTATACCAATTTTCCATTTATTTTCTTTGTTCCTTTTGTTTGCTTTGTTTCAGAATTCTGGCATTTTTTTCTTCAGAGCAATACACAAGAGGAAGATTCTGGATGAGGTAGGCCTTTCTTTGGTAAGAGGATGATTTATAAAAGAGACAAGAAAGAACAAGCATGATGCTTTAATCAAGGCACTTTCTCAGTTGTAGGAAAGAGAACAAATCAAAGTTGAGGTCCTTGAAAAAGATTCCCTTCAAAGTAGCCAGGCATACAGACTCCTTGTGAAGTCCCTTCTGGTGACTTTTTCTTTAAATGGCCTCATTCTTTTGCAAGACTTCTCAATACAATCTGCCCAATAAGAACCACCGGGAGAAATGAAAGTACTGTTGTTGGACCTCCACCAGTACCAAGGACTGTAACTGATGGATCAGGAGTGAGGCCCAAGTTTTGGTATTATAAAAAAATCTCCCAGGGGCACCTGGGTGGCTCAGTCAGTTAAGCATCAGACTTCAGCTCAGGTCATGATCTCACATTTCCTGAGTTCCAGCCCCATGTCGGACTCTGTGCTCCAGCTCAGAAGCTGGAGCCTGCTTCAGATTCTGTATCTCCCTCTCTCTCTCTCTGCCCCTATCCCACTCATGCACATTCTCTCTTTCTCTTTCTTCTCTCTCTCTTTCAAAATGAATAAACATTAAAAAAAATTTTAATCTCCCAGATGAATCTAATATGAATCCAGAGAACCACTGCATAAGGCCTTCCTTCCTCTGAAACCAAGTTAGATTCCAAAGTCTTCAGATACACTATCCAAAATGGCAGCCACTAGCCACACATGGCTATTGAGCAGTAGAAATGTGGCTAATCTAACTTGAGATGGGTTGTGGACTCTAAAGGGCTTAGTGTGGAAAAAAAACCCAATGTTAACTATCTCATTAACATTTTTATATTCGTTAGTTTTTGAAACTGTATTACTTTGACTATATTGAGTTAATTCAAATAGATCATTAGAATTAATTTCACTTATTTGTTTTTACTTTTTTTGATGTGTCTACTAGAAGATTTAAAATTACATAGATGGCTTACATTACATTTCTTTTGGATAGTACTGATCCAGAGCACAGAAAAAATAACCCTAAATTATCCATGAAATCACCCGTAAGAGGCGTACCTGGGGGGCTCAGTCCATTAAGCAGCCAACTCTTGATCTCAGCTCAGGTCTTGATCTCAGGGTCAGCCCACATTGGGCTCCATGGAGCCTACTTAAAAAGAAAATCACCCATAAGATACAGCATTTTCCTTATATAGGAATTCTTATGATCAAAGAACAAGAATAAATGTTACAGACATCTAGGTATTTACACCATTCTGCATTTAAGGTAACTATAAAATCCCTTGGGTAAATAAGGAAGGGAAAATTATGAAGGGTCTTCTTGTCAACCAGGTTGGCACATCTGGCTCAATATTAAGCTGAATATATATGTATATATGGGGGGGAGCATGAGCAGAGGAGAGAGACAGAGAGAGGGGGGCAGAGAGAGAGAGAGGGAGGGAGGGAGGGAGGGAGAAAGAAAGGGAGGGAGGGAGGGAGGGAGAGAGAATCTTAAGCAGTCTCCATGCTCAATGCAGAGCCCAACACGGGGCTCAATCCCAAGACCCGCGGATCATGACCTGAGCCAAAATCAAGAGTAGGACTCTCAACCGCCTGAGCCACCCAGGCACCCCTTAAGGTGAATATATATTAATAGTTCATAAAACTATTTTTGTAAAGACTAAATGAGCATTGTAAGGAGCTGAGGCAACACCAAGTAAGTAGGCATATAAGACGGCTCTTCTCACAGCACAGAGCCCAAGGTATGGTCTCGCGTGCCTGATCCCATTTAATGGTCCTGACAAATCTGGGAGACAAGAAGGCACTGCCCTGAAAAGGTATGCACCGCAAACATTTTTCTCCACCAGCAACCCCCACACGTCGTCACCATCTTCTTTCCCCTGGGCTAATGCAGGAATACCGTTCCACCTACTGCTGGGCTGAACTCATCCCTGCTGGATTCCCTAGTACCCACTTTTCACCCGGCATCCTCAGTGACCCCTTTAAGACCTAAATCAGATTATGTCACGTCTCTACTCAAAGTCCTCCAGGGGCTTCTCACATCCCTCATAAAAAAGTTCAAAATCCTCATGGTGAAACAGAAAAGAGCCCTCAGGATCTCACCCTCATTTCCCTTTGCTATTTCCGCTCCCATCACCCGTTCAATTCAAGTCGTGCTGTGGTCCTTCTGTTCCTCAAACACATCAAGGACACTCCTGCCACAGGAGTTTGCACCTACTGTCCATTTGCCTTCAGTACTCTTCCCCCAGTTTTCTGCATGGCCCCATGCCTTCCTTTCCTCAGATCCCTGCTCTCAACAGGGCAGCCTGACCGGAAATTGCACTTCCTGTGACACTGCTAATCTTACCTCCTAGCATCACCACCATCCATTATGTAGCATGTCTGTCTTTATTTTCTGGGTCCCCCACGAAAATGTAAAGGCTGTAAGAGAGGAGACCTTGTCTCACTCAGACATCTCTGCTTCCTCTGCTTCTGGAACAGGAGGCCCGGGGCACCAGTAAATATTTGTGGGATGCCTGTAAGTGAATGGACATCACATATGAGAACACCGACTTGGAGAACTTTAAATGATTTGTCCAAGATTGTTCAATTTGAAACAAAGTCTTATGACTCTAGGTTTAATTAATCTAATATAAGGTAAACTAGAGAATTTATTACAGCAGCAAATAGAAAGATTAATGGTCCACGACTAACTGTATCTTTGGATTATCCCCACACCTAGCAGTTCCATGTACAGAATACACAAATTCCCTGCAGATAATTCAACAAACCTCATGTTAAATGCTTCAGAAAATATATTTCCGAATGTTAAATGCAGGGAAAGTTTTAGTAACTTTAGTAACAAACAACAATGTTGAGAATTAGACTGCAGCAGTCATCTGCCATCTCCCTAGAAAATTGAATGGCTTCTTGGAGGCTCACCAATTGAGAATGCAGAAAAGTACTCATTTGCCAAAGCATTCCAGAGAAAACTAGAGTGATTGTTTCTGTTTTATTCTCTCTGCCAGAATTAGATACTTGTTTTTTTCTGAGCCAGCACACTGATTATTTATAACCAGTAATTGCTTCTATTACATCTAGCATTGGTGCATTTCAAGGTCAATTAAAAGCTTATCTGATGGTAACCAGTTTACTCATAACACTTAGATACCATATTTCCTCTAGGATTGATTGATTGATTGATTGATTACCAATGTCATCATCCTCCTCAGAATTGGCCTACGCCTTATAACTAATTTCGCAAGAAACTTGTGATAGCCAGCCTCCAAGATGGTCCTCAGTGATGCCTGCCTTCTAATTATGTCACACCCTCTCACACTGAATAGGGGGCTGACCAGGATACTATAGAAAAGACAGAGTGGGATTTCCAAAGCTAGGCCATAAGAAACACTGTGTATACCATTTTACTTTCTTGGACCACTGGCTCTGGGGAAAGCCAGCTATAATACCACAAGAATACTTAAGCGGCCTGTGGAGAGATCTTTGTGTTGAGGAACACAGGCTGCCTGTCAACAACCAGCCACACCGGAGTGTGCCATCTTGGAAGTGTATCCTCTGGCCTCGCTGAAGCCTTCAGAGGATGCAGCCCCAGCTGAATCTTAAGTGCAATCTCGAGAGACACCAGAAGCATCCAGTTGAGCTGCTCCTGCATTCCAGACTCAAGAAACCATGTGAGATAAGAAATGTTTGTTGTTGTTTGAAGGCACTGTTTTTGCAGTAGTCTGTTAGGTAGCCAAAGATAACTAATACACTGTAAGCATCTCAGAAGAGAGGCACACGCCCTCACTCCCTATTTGACAGGAGCCAAATTCTTACTACTAACTCTACAGTAGCTATAATCCCTACAATCCTTAAGAATGTTGTTTTCCAGGCATTTCAAGACAGTCAAACCAAAAACTATAGACTCAACTGATACTGTAAAGTTAGACTTGGATTGGCTGTTATGTTGCTTCTCAAGCACAGTTTGAGCAAAATAAATCATTCTCTAGGCTGATTTAATAATCTATAAAAACCTGGGAGTGAGAAGTCAATATTTCACTAAGCCTAAGTATTAACCCACAGCCCACTTTTCGTTTACACACACGAATTAGCTCTCTCTTTCCTAGATAATTTTGACCTTCATGGCAAGTTCTATTACTGGATCTTGAAAGGAATGATTTGCTTTGGTGTGATTTCTTTAAGTCTTCAAGTCGCAAGACATTAAAATTATACTCCATTGGAAGAACAAGTATGGTTAATACCTGATTACATTTTCCTTTGTGAGCTGTGAACAAAGGATAAATGTTAATTTGTCATAGTAGATCCATACTGAGTGGATGTATACATTTTCTCTTGGAGGAAAAAATGTCCTATAGAACTAGAAACTAATTGAGTGAATATGTTCTCATTGTCAAAACTTTTTAAACCGAAGAATAATTGACATACAATGTTGTATTAGTTTCAGGTGTATAACACAGTGACTCAGTATTTATATGATTACGGAATGGTCACCACAATAAGCCTAGTTACCATGTGTCACCACACAAATTTACTACAATATTGTTGACTATATTCTCTATGCTATATATTACCTCCCATGTCTTATTTATTTTATAACTAAATATTATACCTCTTAACCCCCTTCACCTGTTTCATCCATTCCCTCCCCCCTTCCCTCTGGCAACCACCAGTTTGTTAATTGTATCTATCATTCTGTTTCTGTTTTGTTTTCTTTGTTCATTTGTTTTGTTTTGTTCTTTTAGATTCCACATGTAAACAAAATCATGCGGTATTTGGCTTTCTTTATCTGGTTTATTTCACATTGCATGGTCCATCCATGTTGCCCCAAGTGGCACGATTTCATTCTTCTTTATGGCTGAATAATTATATATCCATTTACTTATATATATAAGATCACATATATATATGTATGTATATATATTATGTGTATATATATATTTATATATGATACATATATACCTATATCACATCGTTGTCCATCTAAATGGACAAATGGAGGTTTAGGTTGCTTCCATATCTTGGCTGTTGCAAATGATGCTGCCACAAACATAGGAGTACATATGTCTTTTTTTTTTAATTAATTTATTTATTTTGAGAGGGGAGGTGCAGAGAGAGAAAGAGAGAATCCCAAGTAGACTCCATACTGTCAGTGCAGATCCCAACCTGAGGCTCAAATTCAGTAAGCGTGAGATCATAACTTGAGCTAAAATCAAGAGTCGGATGCTGGGGCGCCTGGGTCCCCAACTTCAGCTCAGGTCATGATCTCACGGCTCATGAGTTCGAACCTCCCGTAGGGCTCTGTGCTGACAGCTCAGAGTCTGGAGCCTGCTTCGGATTCTGCGTCTCTCTTTCTGTCCCTCCTCCACTCACACTCTCTGTCTCTCTAAATAAATAAATAAATAAACATTAAAAAAAAATAATAAAGAGTTGGACGCTTAACCTAATGAGCCACCCAGGTGCCCACATATGTCTTTCTGAATTAGTGGTTTTTTTTTTTCCTTCAAGTCAATGCCAGGAAATGGAGTTGCTGGATCATAAGTTAGCTATTCTTAATTTTCTGAGGAACCATACTGTTTTCCAAAGTGGCTGCACCAATTTACATTCCGCCCAACAGCACACGAGGGTTCCCTTGTCTCCACATCCTCACCAGCACTTGTTGTTTCCTGTCTCGTTGATACTTGCCATTCCGACTGGCATTTGGTAATATCTCACGATGGTGACAAAACACGTATGTCTGTCTAAACAGGTGCCAAGAAAAAGAATCAACGGATGCAATTTAATTCTTAGCCATCCTCATAGGGAAATCTAATAAAACTTGTGTTTATAAAGTTGACTTTCTGTAAGTTAAAATGAGTTTTTGCGTCCCATCAGACCAACCACCATTATGGAGTTAAAAGTGTCCACAAACAGGAGAGAGAATACAATTCAGATATTTCAATTCTCAAAGTTCACTTTTACCTGAAATACCTTTTTAAAAACATTATATTTGATTTCAGCTTACAGAGCCAAGGTCTACTTTAATCCAACATATTTCTGCTCTCGAATTCCCTCTGCTCTTCTTCCTTTTCAAATCCCTTGTTTAGGCTTGGATTGAAAATATTATTTCCAAATATTAAATTGCAAAACTTTGTCTCATATCCTCTTTAAGTTTTTCAACAAAGTGTAGCCCCTCTTCAAAACCTTTTAATAAGTATTATTGTCCAAACCAACTTATCCTAATACTCATAAAAGCTGTAATTCTGAAAAAAACTTCATTTGTTCACAGCAGTGTCCCTACCCTCAGAACAATGCCTGGCCCATTAGGCAAGGAAGGGGGGAAAAAAGGCATCCAGATTGGATAAGAAGAAATAAAACTGTCCCTATTTGCAGATGATATGATTTTATATATAGAATAGCCTTAAAACTCCACCAAAAAAAAAAAAAAACTGTTAGAACTAATTAAGAAACTCAGTTAAGTCGCAAGATATAAAATCACTATACAGAAATCCGTTGTATTTCTATACACTAACAACAAAATATCTGAAAAAGATAGAAAACAATTCCACTTACAGTAGCCTTAAAACCAATAAAATACTTAGGAAAAAAATTAATCAAGGAGGTAAAAGATCTTATGCTGAAATCTGTAAGAGTCTGATTAAAGAAACAGAAGAAAACACAAATAAATGGAAAGATATCTTGTGTTCACGGATAGGAAGAATTAAAAGCTTCATGCTACCCAGAGTTGTCTGTAGATTTAATGCAATTCTTACCAATATTCCAATGACATTTTTCACAGAAATAGAAAAAACAATCCTGAAATTCCTATGAAACCACAAAAGAGCCTGAATAGCCAAAGCAATCCATAGAGAGAAGAACAAAACTGGAGGCATCACAATTCTTGATTTCAAACTATATTACAAAGCTACAGTAATCAATACAGTATGGTGCTGGCAAAAAAAGAGACACAGAGGCCAACGGAACAGAATCAAGAGCTCAGAAATAAACCCATGCACGTACAGTCGACTGATATTTGACAAGAAACCCAAGAATACTCAATGGGACAAAGATACTCTCTCCAATAAATAGTGTTAGGAAAACTGTACAATTACAGGCAGAAGACTGAAACTGGAACCCTATCCTAACCATTCGCAAAAATTAACACAAAATGAATTAAAGACTTAAACCTAAGACCTGAAACTGTAAAATTCTTAGAAGAAAACACAGGAAAAAAGCTCTTTGACATTGGTCTCAGCCACAGTTTTTTGGATCTGACACCAAAACCATAAGCAACAAAAGCAAAAATAAACAAATTCAGCTTCAAATTAAGAAGCGTCTGCACAGAAATAGAAACAATTAACAAAATGAAAAGGCAACCTATGAAATGAGAAAAAAAATATTTTCAAGCCATCTATGGTATAAGAGGTTAATATCCAAAATATATATAAGAAACTCATACTACTGAATAGCTAGCTAAATAAATAGGATAGATAAGTACATAAATAGATAGGTACAAAGATAGATAGATAGATAGATAGATCAACTGAAAACAGAGGACCTGAATAGGAATTCTTCCAAAACATACATACAAATGGGCAACAAGCATATGAAAAGATGCTCAACATCACTCATCATCAGGAAAATGCAAATCCAAACCACAATGAGATATCACCTCACACCTGTTAAAATGGCAACTACCAAAAAGACAAGAGATAACAAGGGCTGGTGAGGGTGTGCAGAAAAGGAAACCCCGGTGTACTGTTGGAGGGAATACAAATCTGTGCAGCCACTATGGGAAACAGGATACATTTGGGAACACATTCAAAAAAAAATTCAATCAGGATCTCAAAGAGGTATCTGCACCCCCATGTTCACTGCTGTATTAGTCACAATGGACAACAGACAGAAACAACCTAAGTGTCCTCTGACAGATAAATGGATAAGGAAGATGTGGTATATATGTCTATATGAATACAATGAAATAGTATTTAGCCTTGAGAAAGAAGGAAATCTTTCCTGGAAATCCAACGTGGATGGACTCTGGGGGCATTATGCTAAGTGACACAAACAAAACAGAGACTGTATGATCCCACTTGTATGTGGAATCTTAAAAGGCCAAACTCATAGAAACAGAGTAGAATGGCGGTTGCCAGGGGCTTGGAGGGTGGGGAAGGTGGGGAGATGCCGATCAAAGTGTACAAACTTTCAGTTATAAGCTGAATGAGTTCTGGGGATATAACGTACAGCACGATGACTGCAGTTAACAACACTCATTTATTTCAAATTCCCTAAAGAGTGGATTTCCACACACACACGCACACACACACACACACACACACACACACACACACACGATGGAAGTGTTAACTAACTCCACTGTGGTGAATATTTAACTATATATATATATATATATATATATATATATATATATATATACATGTGTCAACATACAACTTAAACTTACACAATGTTATATGTCAATTATATCTCAGTAAAGCTGGGAAAACAAATGCTCTACTTTGGGAGGTTTCTGACATATTCAAGAAAAAGAAAAGCAAAGTTGGGGGGGGGGGTGACAGTATAAAGAGGGAAAATACTGGAGATAAAATCAGGGAGATAGGAAGGATGCACATCATAAGTGTTTCATGGCCATGCTAAGGAGCTAGGATTTATGCTGAATAGGAGAGCCAGCCAACATTCCCCACAAAAGATGCGTGACAGGCTGAGGCACTGTCAAGAAAAGTGAAAGATTTTTAAGTAGGAACAAAAACAGATTAGTGGGTGCCCTATCTATGTCACACATGTGGGTTATCTCCACCTTTTATCGTCTTTGAGCTAAAAATTGAAAGTAACTTAAATGATTCTAGTCCATAGAAACGTCAGTTGTGTCTGGTGACAGGTAGTCAACAATCGTTCTATGGATACTGACCAGTTTTGCATCCATCAAGCAAATTCATTTCAGCATTTCTGAAGGACCGTGTATTTGCCTATTCTTTGGATCTTCCATTGAATGACTTGTAACTGATTGCCATTAATTAATTAGTGAAATAAAATCTTTGAAACATCTTAATCTTGTATTTAGATCAGAGTGAAGACTTTGCCTTCTCAAAACATGACCCTTGGGGCACCTGGGTGGCTCAGTCGGTTAAGCATCCAACTCTTGGTTTCAGCTCAGGTCGTGATCTCACGGTTTGTGAGTTCGAGCCCTGCATGGGGCAGCACACTGACAGCACAGAGCCTGCTTGGGATTCTCTCTCTCCCTCTCTCTCTGCCCCTCCCTGTTCACGCTCTCTCTCTCTTTCTCTCTCTCAAAACAAAACAAAACAAAACATGATCCTTAACAGCATGAACATGCTTCACCACAGGATCATAGGCTACCGAACTAATATTCAACCTGTCATCCAATTCCAACTTCCACTTGTCAGAGTCAATTAAACCAACCCCACATAGCTAGTCCTCTAACTGAGCACACCCACAACCCCTGAAAGCGTTCTGTAAACCGATCTTGGTTAAGGTATCAACTAGAGAACAAAGCTGCACCAACCCACAACATTCCCTTGTACAGAAGATGCTTTCTGCCCACATACCACTGCTTAATAGTTTCTCCCTATCAACCCCTGAGATCACACACCACCTGGTCTCCGGTTCTTCTCTCTCCTGAGGGACTTAGCAGAGTACATGAGAAACATAACTAGAACAAATAAGTGCAAACTACCAGAAGGCAGGCTCTATCGAAGAGGGTCATGCAGAAGGCTGTTCACAAACACTCAGGCTTTCTTTCTCAGTTTTCAGAGAAAAAAAAAGAAGTGATGAATTAAAAGATGCTTGGTACATTTGGATACCCAGATTCCATCTCTCAGTTCTGCTCTCACTTGACCTTGTGTCTCTTTGCTCAGTGGCCTTTTCCTGAACAGCATCTGCAAAATGTAAATCATCCTGCTGAGAGGGGATTATTTTCCAGTTTTCCCTTTGTAGAGATGACTTCAGAAGCACCTAGACAGGCTGCAGATGTTGGTTTTCGCCCCCAGGGACATTAAGATTCCCATGACAACTTTTTAGCATGTTTTACAACCACAGTGCCTTTGCTAGAATTTCTGAAGATAGGTATCTATATAGAATAGGTATACTCAAGGTTCTAAAGAAATGTGGATCACAGTCTATTTTAAACCTATTTATTAAAAATGTGATAAGAATCGTGACAGTCAGCAAAAATGCGATCGAATCATAGTTGGTCCATCTGCTTGTCCAATGTTTTTCAAGACCTCCTGAATCAAGTCAGCATAGGCTGGGGCTGAGTGACCTCGGCACCTTCGATTATTTCCTTTCTTGTGCTCTGTGCCCACCCTAAGTGGTAATACTGAGTTGGATGTAGAATATCATATTCTCTTTTTTTATGAGAACACGGGTGTGTGCATGAAATTTTCTGTATTCTCTTACTATCAAAAGAGATGTAAACATTTCAGAGCACTGGATAATTTTTATATTAAGGTGATTCGTTTCCATTTTTTCATTACCTGCTGGAAGCTCAGAGCCAGATTTGTACCTCAGCTCCAAATCTGTTGTAAGTGTAGAGCTCAATAATAATAATTGTTGTATATAAATCAATATGTTTTAGGACTTTTTTTTTCCTGGCTTCATCTCTATCACAGACTTTGTGGTTTTACTCTCTTGTATTCTTCCTCACCCTTTACCTTACATCTTTTCTGCAGTATGGCAGGGTCTGAGGAAAAGAGGCAGGGAGGGAGAATTAGAACATTAAATAAACTGACAAAACACCAGTCTTATTAAGTAATATTATTAATATTAAGTAATTATTGTATGACATAATCATGCAAAGCATGCAATGTTATTTTAAATATTATTTAATTAAAAGGTCAGGTGGATTTTTCTTAAATGATGGCAGTACATGTGCAACACTTTTTTTCCTTAGATATTTGACTTTTCAGGCTGAATTCGGTAACTTACGTGTTTAGAATGACAATGACAAATAATGTGTTGGAAAAATTTATTAAGAAGGGCTCTTGATGGCAAGAAACAGAAATCTAGTTTAATTGGGGTACCTGGGTGGCTCAGTCGGTTAAGCGTCCGACTTCAGCTCAGGTCATGATCTTGCAGTTCGTGGGTTCGAGCCCCACATAAGGCTCTGTGTTTACAGCTCAGAGCCTGAAGCCTGCTTTGGATTCTGTGTGTGTCTCTCTCTGTCCCTCTTCTACTCACGCTCTCTGTCTCTCTCTCTAAATAAATAAACATTTAAAAATAAATAAACAAACATTAAAGAAAGAAAAAAGAAAACTAGCTTAAAATGGCAAAAAAAAAAAAAAAAAAAAACAGTGGCCAAAGCAATATGACTGGAATATATGGGCTCATTGCACAAGAAATAGTCAGCTTCAGGCATGGTTGTATCCAGAAGCTTAACTATTGTCATTAAGTATCATCTATCTTAAGGCTCTGCTTTGCTTATGCTGGGTTCATTTGCAAGGTGGCTCTATCTAGAAACAGTAAGTTTGCCACCAATTCCAGGTTTATGTCTCATCCACTAGTTCAACAACCCCACTCTCAAAACACCAATTACTAGTATGAGAACACATTTGTGGAAATCATAAATTAATGTAACTCTATCCGAGAAGGCAATGGTTTGATTGTCATTAAACACTGCCTTCTGATTGTTAAACGAATATAATTTAGTAGATTAATAGGCCATTAGAAAAAAACATCCAAAATGTACTTTCCAAACTAGAAGTCTTGATAGAGAAGAGGCTTCTTTTGGAAAGCTTAGGATCTTTGCTGAAGTCCCGCATAGATTAGGTAGGACTTCTTTTTTCTTTAATTCAGTTTCACTTAACCTCCAGGCATTTGGCCACCTCTATACAATCAGTGCTTTTGTTGTTCTGTATACTTTCAGTTTCAAGTCACTGAGCCAAAGCCCATGATGAATGACTATTCCATGACTTCCTGACTTCAATTTTTCTGTAGATAAATGATACCAGGATTTATGGTTAATATACCTAAAACATTACAGGAAAGCACAACAACGTAAGAAGGGCCAATGAGTTCTGACAATAAAAGGTGAAATAATTTGGCAAGCTCATTGGGTCTTGGCTAGGAGGTATTTGGCTCTGAGCTGGAACTATAACTGCCAGGCTAAATCAGCGCAATCATCGTGATGCATTTATAAAAGCAAGATCAGTTTCAATTCACAGAACAAAATCTGGGAATACACATTGCCCCTGACAACAATTATTTATAGTTTCCATTCTTACTAGGTACCTATGGAAGGAAAAAAAAAGACTTCTCTGTATGTATGTGTGTATATATATATATATGTATATATATATATATATATATATATATATATATATATACACACACACACACACACATATTATATCTGTATCTATATTGATTCCATTTTTTTCTTGGCATTGAGGTTAAAATGGTAGGTTAGAGGGAGGGAAGGAAAAGCTCTATAACCATTTATTCTCTGCATTTTGACCACATTTCCCAAAGCTGATCAGGCCTGCTTGTATTTTTTTTAATATTTAATTATTTATTTAGAGAGACTGCAAAAGCAAGGAAGAGACAAAGAAAGAGAGACAGAGACAGAGGGAACCCCAAGCAGCCTCTAGGCTCAGCATGGAGCCTAATGCAGGGCTCAAACCCACAAATCGTGAGATCATGACCGGAGCCCAAATCAAGAGTTGGATGCTCAAATGACTGAGCCGCCCAAATGCCCCTGGCCTGCTTCTTATTGAGATCCCGGTGAAAAATATCCTTATTTTGGAGAACATGAAGAGAAAGGAAGAAAAAGGAGAGAGGAGCGATGATGAGAAAGAGTCGGCAGATTTGTTTGTGTTTCTCAAAAGCGAGGCAGCGGAACTGAAGCTGCCAAAGCAGCACTGAGCAGGCATGCTGCTGGCACCTGGGGGGCACTTACTAGATACCTGGCTTTGTAAGCTTGATCTCATCGGATCCTCGTGGCGACCTGTGACAGACATTGCTGGCGCTCACAGGCAGCTGCAACGGCCAGTTCTATTCAGGCTCCAGTCAAGTTCACCTTGCACCAGCAAAGGCCAACCTCAAGCACGCCACAGTTTTTGCTTCTGCCCCATGGGAGTTTGCTCAGCTTAGTGCAAGCCTCGGCAAAAGAGTTAACGCTACGGGCGACATCTTTCAACTAATGGGGGACCTTGCCTCCCATCCTTCCTGTGGACAATTCTGGGAGCTATGCCCTATACTTCTCAGGAGGTCCTTGATCAAAGACCCTTAATACAGCTTTTCTTACTCCTCTGCTTATTTTCTCACCACCTCATTTCTAATACCGAGCACCCACTCCCATATAAACTACCCTTCACCCGAGTCCTTGTCTCAGGCTCTGCTTTCAGGGAATCTAAGTGAAGACATAACTTTATTACAACCTCCACTTTACAGATGGAAAAACTGAGGCTCAGAAAAACTCAGCCAGGGTTACAAAGCTGGTTGGAAACCTACTCCAGGTTCAAGCTTCGGTCCTGGAGAAATCAAACACTGTGTGTTCGCCCTGCCCAAGGCTGCCACCTGGAACACAGGAACACTGTGCCTCACGTCTTCCGCTTTCTCTAATGAATCATCAAAAGAGACGGTAATTCATCAGGTCCCCGTGCTACAACATTCCCTCTCTATGTCTCTGAGGAGCTTCGTGAGAATCTGCTTGCTCTGTAGGAAAAATCCAGCTCAGTGTTGGGTTCTATAGAGCTAAGGATATTGGGAAATTCAAAGCCATTCAGTCGGTCAATATTTATTAAGAGCTCACGCTATTTGCCACAGTGCTTATTGCTAAGGGTAAATTAATGAAGAGTTCCGCCCTCTCCCCCCCCCCCCCCCACCTCACGGAGACTGCGATAGGGAAGAGAGAGATGTATACCAGCGGATGCACACAACAGGCAACTAACCCAGCTAGAGATAGCTGGAGATGAGGTGGGGAGAGGTCATCAGGAAAGACTTCTAAAGCAGCGCTTCCCAAACTTTAATGTACATTCAGATCACCTGGGGATCGTGTTAAAATGCAGATTCTGACTCGGTAAGTCTGGGCCAGCACCTGAGTTTCTGTGTTTCTAACAAGCTCCCTGGCGATTCTGACGCTTTTGAAAATGAACCACAGTGTCCCCTGAACCTTCAAGTGTCCTCTGGACTGGATCTTTCAGAGCTGATCATGTTTTCCCAAGGACACACAGTTGATCTTGGTTTTTAGGAAGAGCCACCCTGTTATCAAAAACACTGGGCAGAATGAGATTAAGATCTATGAGAACTTAATTCAAATAGGTCATGATTATTAACTGGGAAATAAATTTACAGGCAGGCTAGCAGAAATCTAAATATAGTTCTCATGCTAAGCACTTCTCTACAAGAAAGAAACACTAAGACTGAGGGGTGTGAATTGCAGTTTTTCTTTGCTTACAGTGGTATTTCAAATTGATTTGCAGGTGGAAAACTGCCCAGAGTGCTCGACAGACCATAAGCGCCATGAGTCCAGAGACCATGTATAGTTTGTTCCCTGATGCCAAACGCAGGATTGTAGCTCCATAAATATTGAAAATTAAAAAGAATAATAGCACCTATGATTTCAGAGCTTACTATGTACTAGCACTTTATATATATCATTTAATCCACACAATAATGCTACTAGTTAGATACTATAATTACCTTCATTCCACAAATGAAGAAGTGGAGACTCATATTCAGATAGATGGCAGCGAGGTAACTGAGTCCATCTAAGTGAATGGTGGACCCAGGAAACTAGCTTTAAATCCAGACTGTAAGACTCAAGAGTTTCTGCTAGTGCTCAAGGAAAACCTTTAAAGGGGGATGTAATCGTGACACACAACGAATAAATGAAAAAGGGAAACAAGCCACAAGACACTCTTGTCTCTAGAGCCTAGAGAACTCTAGAGAACAAACTGAGAGTTGAGGGGGGGAGGGGCTAGATGGGGGAGGGGCTTAAGGAGGGCACTTGTGATGAGCATTGGGTGTTGCATGTAAGTGCTAAATCATTGAATTCTACTTCTGAAACCAATATTGCACTGAAACAAACTAAAATATAAATGAAAATAAATAAAAATAAAAATTTTAAAAATGAACAGGTGTCAAAGATGTTATTTAACTTATTAAGGAGAGAACCAGTGGTTCTCACAACGGTACAAAAACAATCAAAGTGTCACATGTTTATAGTCAGATACGGAAAGCAGAAATGAATTTACAAATGGTTGTGGAGCTGGAAAAACCAGTCAATATCCACAGAGCAATAATCAATTGCATTCTACGAAATGCAACTAGCTCTTCTACGGACAGTAATTATTTGCACTGCTATCAGCTTTCTTACAGAGTTGAGAACTTGACCAGACAAGAGCAAACAAAGGCTGGGAACCGGGATGGATGAGCTCATTGGGACACCAACTAAATTTTAGTCTTTCATAAGTTTCCTTATAATAGCGATCATGTTGCTATATACTGTCTCTTTGGATAAGAGAATGAAAAACAAAGTGGCAAATATTTAGAGGACAGAGCTCAGAAGTTTGATGGGAACCTTATCAATCTCTAATACTGTTTCCAGCAGGTGGTGAAGCAGGACTCTGCAACCTGAAGTCTCCATACGTACTAACTGATGTTGCTTTGTTAATTCACAAAGTGACTGACCAAATGCCCTGAGCTGTAAGTTCTCAGCCCTGGGCTGGGGTATAAAAAAACAGTAACTGTAGTGATGGAAAAACGGTGTAATTGGCAACCTCATAAATATTTTTGGCTCAAATATTAATTAGTAGCAAATTTCTAATTAACTATTCTTAATGGCACACTTTGCTCACAGTGAAACTCCCAAGTTCACTTACACCTTTCAGTTCCATTTACTTTATAAATCTTGTTAGACTACAAACAACTTGGCACAATATGCCACTGAAGGTCAGGGTTCAGTGTTGCCCCAGGCAACATCCACCTGCATTATGGTTTTGGCAAGAGGTCTTCAGAGTTAAGGAGCCACAATACAACAATATCCCTTGGAAGACCTTTGTTTGCTTGGCCCATTTAAAGATATGAGCAATCTGAGCTATAGAAGCAGCACCTCCCTTCCCCTAAGGCCTCACAAAGAACAGCTCTCTTTCCATGAAGGTATTACTTTCCACACATACAAACAAACATAGTTCATAACAGCCAGGTATTTTTAGACCACTGATCTCTCAAGACTGGAACAAAAACATTCAGGAGGCTCTCAACCTTCCCAGACATGACTTGGCACGTTTCCCATTAAGTACCCTATCACTGGACACAGTTGCTAGATTTTGTAATTAGTATTTTAAAATGCCTAACTAGGTGACAAATTACCCAACTCGAACACTCTTCATTTACAACTCATATTAACTACTTAACCACAAACAGATGCAGCAGAACTCAACGGGGACAGCTAAGTAACTGTCTCCATACAAGATTTTAGACGATATTTGCATGGCCCAACTGTAATGAATTAACTTCAGTATTTACATCGAAAGTAAGAAATACTCCCCAACACAAATGCCAGTGTATACTGTCCTAGAATTTACAAACTATAACAATTTAGCCACTAAAATGTGTGACAAAAAATAATGGCCTAAACAGTAGAAACTAAAGGGAAAATGCTTCAAAATTCTAGCTCAGACTAAGGAAACAGTCATAGACCAACAGAGATCTTCTAGTCTAGTCATTATTTTGATGTATCAATTCCTTCTACAGCAGTTTCCCAGATCATTTAGGAGCCTGGGAATAGGAAGTGTGATGTGTACAGGTGTGTATATTGGGAAGTCTGAAGAGAAGTAACTTGTATGTACGTTGGGAAAGTTTAGTATGTTTTGTGATGCACAGTTATATGGATTGTTCTACTGCTCAGCTCCCCAGAGCTTTAAAAATGCTAAGAGGTTGTACAAATCGCAAAGAAGGATCAAGAGATTAAGGATCGCCCAGACTAGTTTGGCCTATGAACCTCTCGCTGGAGCCACTCATTCACTTTCCTCCACTGGAATTAGTGTCCTTTGGAATACATTTTGGGAAATGATCCCTTGGTATACCCAATATGAGGAAAACAGGTAACGATTGTTAAGATATGATATATGGTTAGATGTCATAGGAAATCTCCAAAGTGCTCTCCTAAAAGGCACTGTCAGTTTATACTCCCACCATGAGGGTATAAGGTACCACTTCCCGAACCCTCATCAACACAACTGTGTATCTTCGAAGAGAGTAAATTGAGCACTCTAACATTTCTATCTATTATTTTCATACTGCTTTTATTTTTCTCAGCTCATCAGGCAAATCTATTTTTCACTGGAATAAACATGACAATTAAAAATTAACCTAGCCACCCGGTGAGCTGCTTCTCGTGTGTCTTTCTGACAAGAACAGACTAGCAGAACTCATGTGGGAAGAAAGAGACGGTGTTTTATTAGCACCAAGAAGTTGTGCTCAACTTCTTGAGAATTGAAGAGAATGGAGAATTTATCCCCTGTTCCATGATGGTGACATCTAAGTAGGTGAACTCCAATCTGACTTTCAGGCAAAGGTTAACCATACCAAATTAGGGTCAGATTTAGGTGCTATTTTATATTTAGTTCCTGCCAATTGGTACTAAGTAACACAATAAAATTTAATGGGATATATGAAAAATGGCCACACATTCTTCGCAGCAACTCTCATCAAGGTAAGGAGTCCATTTGCCCACACTCTTGAATATGGCTGGCCTCGCGGCTTGCTTCAACTTACAGAACATAGCTGACACGTAATTGCCTCACTTCTGAGCCTGAGCTCCCAGAAGACGACTCCCAGTTTCTGCTCTCATTTCCTTGGAATACCGTTGCCATGTGAACAAGCCCAAGAAAGCCCCTAGGAGAAGCAACACAGATGGGAATGAAGGAGCCCTAGCCAACTGCCAGGATGTGAACGAGGCCATCGGGAAGCAGACAGTCGCCCAGCTTACCTGCCAACTAAACGCAAATGGCTGAATGAGCCAAGCCAACACCATGTGGAACAGAGAAGAACCGTTCCAGCTGAGCCCAGCAATAATTGGCAGCCCACAGAACAGAGAGGGAGAAAATTGCTATTTTAAGTTTTGGGGTGGTTTGTTACACAGCAAAAGAGAATGCATACAAGCAGATTTTAAGTAAATTTCAACATAATCCTACTACAAGTTCTCCTATCTGAAGTTTCAAGTACTAGTCTATAGAAATGTTCCTAGGGGTTTCAGTCTGTTGAGCGTCCGACTTCAGCTCAGGTCTTGATCTTGCAGTTCGTGGGTTCGAGCCCCACTTTGGGCTCTGTGCTGACAGCTTGCAGCCCGGAGCCTGCTTCAGATTCTGTGTCTCCCTCCCTCTCTGCCCGTCCCCTGCTTGCACTCTGTCTCTCTCTCGAAAATAAATAAATGTTAAAAAATTTTTTAGAAATGTTTCTAAATTTCCCAACTGATCACTCAACTAATAGTTGTGGATTTTGACTGTACAACTGATTTTTCTCATTTATTTGTAAAATAATTCTCATTTCAATAAAAATATAAGCCACTGAGTCATGTCCAGGTGGGTGTAACACGTCCATTTCCCCCCTAAGTTTCAGGTAGGGCGTTTCACATGAAATTTTCATTTAACTCCTGTGTCACTAGAATGTAACTTCTTTTAGGGTAGAGACTTTGTTCTGTTCTCTTCACTGTCATAGGTCCTCAAAACCTAGAAGAGTGCTTGGCACAAAGCAAGAAGTCAATAGTTATTTTTAAAATATCACAGGCGTTTTAATATTTAAACAAACACCATGAAATTACCATTACCATTCCAGTCAACTTTGGGCTGGATAATGATAAAATGACATTCAATCTGTAAAAGCAAATTCATTGGTTTCATACGATAGAGTGATTATAAGTTCTTCCACAGGTAGTTACACAGCTAATAACCTGAGGAGTTGGGCATAATTAAGGCATATCACTCCGGGGAGAAAAGCGAATATCTTTTTCTATCTCTTCATCTATGTTCCATTCATTAAAACCTTCCAGTCCATTAGCCCATTAAAAATCACAGGGTGCAAAAACAGTGATGTATAGGTGATTCAGTATTCTGTATCACTTTCTTGGTGAAAGCATTTACTTATCAAAGTGACAAAACACTCAGCAATGACAACAGCAGAGTATGTGTTTAAAAAGAAAGCTAAAAAGGTCGGCTTAAAGCAAGGAATTATTTGCATGCTACTGCACTCAGAAAAATGTTAACAGGGGCGCCTGGGTGGCTCAGTCGGTTAAGCGTCCAACTTCAGCTCAGGTCATGATCTCACCACTTGTGAGTTCAAGCCCCGTGTGGGGCTCTGTGCTGACAGCTCAGAGCCTAGAGCCTGCTTCCGACTCGTGTCTCCATCTCTCTCTGTCCCTCTCCCACTCACACTCTGTCTCTCTCTCTCTCTCAAAAATAAATAAGCATTAACATTTTTTTAAAGAAAAATATTAACACATAATTTAAAGATGTGATCAAGAACGAAAATAGTCATACTCAGTCTTCTTACGTGTTATTGTTACAGTAAACACAAAGTCACAACAATTCTTTTAGGCTACATATATTTTTGCATTGTTTTAGGGATATTTTACAGAATGATTCCTTGAGAAACAAATTTTGGACATTTTCTGTCTAGATTACTCATGCCAATTACCATCCCTGAAGGATGTATTAACTAGAGAATATCGAACAGCCGTTAAAGAGGTTGGACAAGATATACAGCTTGGACAAAGACACACACACACTATTAAGTGAAAAATGAAGTTGTAATACATTATGAGCAGGGTATTACAATCACTGTAAGAAATTTAAAAGTTAATAATTATAAGGGGGAAAAAGAAAGTATATGTACCCAAACTACTGGTGATGATTTTCCTTGGAAGCTATTTACAGAGGACTAACATACTCTGCAATATGAATCCTAGCACTATTTGAATTTCCTACTACACATACGCATTTTTGTTTCAACAGTTGTATTTCCTTTTTCAATATTTTTCATCTTTAAAATACCTGCCTCTTCTTATTTAATAATTTACTTGTTTCAGCTATGATGCTTTTGCCAAACTGCAAAGACTCTCCCAACAGTTTCCTAAATAAGAGAAGATATCCAACCAACTTTCCATTCCTCCTCTCCATCTGTCATTTATTTCGGCAACAAGAAATTTGTAGCCAGGTGGTTGGAGGGTTTGTTTGTGGTAGAGGGAGGACAAAACACGGCTTCAAGCACTCATGATCTCTCCTTCCTTCCTCTCTGTTCTCTGAGTTTTGGGTTTTTAGCCTTGGATTTGCTGCTTCGTCCATACAAGATGGCCACCATAACTCAAAGCTTCAAAAACTCATTTGACTAAGTTCAAAAGTGGAGTGTACTAGGGGATAATAATTGAACTCTCCTCATGTTTATTTTTCCTTTTGTCAAGGAAGACAGTATTTTTCAGAAGACCTTTCATACCGAGCCTTGTGATACATGACATCTCAACCCACCACCCCCAAAGGGGACAAACTTCCAAGACTTGATTCATTCCCCAATGCCAGAGGTTTCATCAGCACTGAAAAAGGAAATTGCCTGCCATTCCTCTTCTCATTTCAGGAAGGTAATTCCCTTCTTTGTTTATTCGATGGTTTGAAACACATTTACATTAATAAGCCCTTTTGAGTTGAACCATTATTTCTATTTCCTCACATGTGAGTTCTGCCACTGTGTGGAATTGCTGAGTGTCTTTTATGATTGTGTATTTTCTCAGGTTACTATAATTTTTGAGAGTCTGTCTCCCTGACCTACTCATTCTCTCCAAAAGCCTGTATCTTTTTTCATCCTTTCACTTGTCCAATTTGCTGTGCTCACCACTGCCTCGATAGTGATCCATTCTTTTTCTTAATTAGAAAGCACACGAGCCTTTGCTTAACCCCACATGGATCTGATGACCAGATGCTTTCTACTGTGTGAGGCTCACTGCTGTAGGAGCCGTTTCACGAATGGGGTGAAGGTAAATGTTAGGTTGCACTGGATGAGAATGAGTAGAACGTAGGAATGTGGGAAAGTGAGCATGGCTGTCAGGACTTCACTCAGTGACTAGCACATACTAAGGCCTTTAGAAATGGTGGCTTCCGTTGTGTTGATGTGGCAAGAGTAACTGTAGTCTGTATACCCTTAACCAGGCTGGCACAAACCAAAGCTCTATTTAAATATTTAAATCCTAGCACTTGGAAAATTATTTTTTTTAAAGACATTTCTTTGAAACTGAAAAATTAAAAAAACAAAAAGGATGCAATCTTACCAGAGGTAAAGTAGTGTGTTCCAAACATCTGCACATCTTGGTACACACAGAAGGTGATCATCTTTGGGTGGCATGTTGGCATAAACTGAAGGGAATTTTGAGCCCTACAGGGGCTGTTGTAGCTGGTGTTGAGCACCCCAAGGGCTCTAGTCACCCTAGATCTTTCCCAGTCCTCACAAGAGATAAACCTATTCCACAGGACACTAGCTGGAAAGTTCTGATGTAGATTTGAGTTTCAAATCCTGGCTCCTCTGCACCCTGTTCTGAGCAAGGTAAGCACTCTGAGCCTCAGTTTCCCCCTCTGTGTAATGGGAAGCCTAATGATACTCCAGTGGCTGTTGGAAAGATGAAATAATAAGATACCCAAGATGTGTTAAATCATCAGCACTCCGTTTACTTTTTGATGTTGTTGTTGCTATTATGTCCTGGAAATCGAGGCTCAAGATGGCTCTTTATTGCATGAAATAAGGACTCTCTGAAAGCAAAAGAATGGTTTTTGGCATCCCAGCCTTTAAAATCTCCATCTTAACATTTCCCATTAAACACATCTGCAGCACAGAAGTATCTCATTTCTCTTGATAGAGAAAACAACAGCCTTCAGCTGCCAGAGGCCATCATTTTGGTATGACTTCAGGCCCTTATGGGAAAACAAATTCAGTCTTCCTTGTAGATTTTAGGAACTACTTAACTGTTTAATTTGCCCGCATCATTTTTCAGCTCTGGCCTCCTTCAGCAACCTTCCCCTTACCTCTTTCTGAAGCGATTTCCTCCTCAAACCAGCTGGATGATTGTCACAGGAACGGCAGCACCACACTAACCCATCCCCCAGTTAGCAGGTCCAGGGGTGGGCTTTGGATCCAGATTCCACAAACCAGAGCCCTCCTTGGGAAGGGGAGAGTTAGAACTGAGAAAAGAAGCCGGGCATGTGTTCTAGACTAGAAGCTTTAAAGCCAGAGAAGCTCCCAGAGGCCACGTGGGAAAGGCCAGGGATGCCAGTAAAGGCGACACTGACAGAAGATTAAAGTAAATGCAGAGAGAAGCAGCACAAAAGAACAAGACAACAATGCCACTGTCATATGTGTCTCCGATTCCCCTTACCCGGAGCCCCATCCCTATCCTGAGATCGTGGGAGATAACCTCAGAATGCTTACAATAAATGCCTCTTTTCACTCAAGCTTATCTGTGATAGTTTTCTGTCATTTATAACCGAAAGAGACACCAAAGCTGCTGGAAGTCTCAGAACCATTATTTCCCATTAAATACATCTGGACGTCAGAAATTCCATTTCTCTTTATAGAGAAACAGCAGCCACCATCTGCTACAGGCGATATATTTTAGGCAGGACTTCAGAACTTCATAGCAACACAAATTAATTCTTCTTGGTAGATATATTCAGTGTGAGAGAGAGAATTAAAGCCATCTTGGTGTCTTCATAAAAATCAACTGCCACACAGCCTGTTACTTTTCAAAACGCATGCCGGATTTGAATGCTTGGATTTAGCAAATGAAAAATTGGGGGATGGATGAGAAGTTACTGTGTGTGTGTGTGTGTGTGTGTGTGTGTGTGTGTGTGTGTGTGTGAGAGAGAGAGAGAGAGAGAGAGAGAGAGAGAGAGAGAGAGAGATGGGGATGGGGGTTAGGGGACAAGATGGTAAGTTCAATGCAATGTCCAGCTCATTGATTCCATAGATGACAGCCCCAAGATCAGAGATGAAGCCATCTTAAGTAAGGCCCAGAGCAAACAGGTAGAAAAGGCTAATTTCATTCATTCACTCAGGATATGTTCACTGAGAACCTTCCTCATCTCAGGGACTGTACTATATCTCAGGTACATCCATATCCTCTTTTTCAACAAATATTGTTGACCTCTTTTCATGTGTAAGCTGACCACGAGTTTCTTTGGAAAGTAAGAACTTTGGAAGGTAGAACCTCAAGGGTAGTATGATGATGATGATGAGAAGGAGGAGGAGGAGGAGGAGGAGGAGAAGAACTCTTAAGAGTTGTAACTTGAGGGGCTCCTGGGTGGCTCAGTCGGTTAAGCGTCCGACTTCAGCCAGGTCACGATCTCGCGGTCCATGAGTTCGAGCCCCGCGTCAGGCTCTGGGCTGATGGCTCAGAGCCTGGAGCCTGTTTCCGATTCTGTGTCTCCCTCTCTCTCTGCCCCTCCCCCGTTCATCCTCTGTCTCTCTCTGTCCCAAAAAAAATAAATAAACGTTGGAAAAAAAAAAAAAAGAGTTGTAACTTGAGTTACCATATATTGAATCCATATCCTAACAGCTCTCTCACCTTCATGAAAAACTGTAGCAAGTAAACAAAATCTTCCATGTATGGAGTCCCTACCCGAATTTCTCTGGTGTCCTAGTAAAAGCTGGGTGGGACAGCAAGCTGAGAACACAGGAAGTTACTGTTATTTACAGTTTACAGTTATTTCTGACCATTTATTGGCTTTGTGCAATTGGGCTAGTTACTTGACTTCTCTGTGCCTCAGTTTCCTCATCTGCAAGATGGAGATAGATAGCAATACAGCTGACCACAAGGAATGAAATGAGTTCCTTCCTACGACGCCATTAAAATACTGCCTAGAACGTTGCCGGCACTATGTCATGTATACTAATAATTCAGTGTTGTTGGTGTTACTGTGACAAATACATTGCCAGTCACTTCACATACACCAATCCATTTAATCTCAAAAGTCCAAGAGTGGGGAGGGCACCATCCCTACCCAGAGACGCTGACTTGCCTGGCAACACACAGCTGCTAACTGCAGAGCAGAGATACAAACCCAGATCGCTTTAAACCCAAAGAACATAAACTTCTTCCATGCAAACACATTAATCACAGAAACAACCAATGCAGCAAAACAACATACAAGAAGCATGAGACAGTTTGTTCGAGAACTTCTGTGGATACCTAAATCACCTAGGACATTTAACTTAAGAGTTCCTACTCCCCACCCAGATACCTGGTTCGGCACATACGGAGTTAGCTGCAGAAATGTACAATTTGAACAAGCATCCCAGGGCTTTTGTCGAAGGCTGCTCCAGATGCTGATCTGAGGTTGGAGGTTGGCCTGGTCCCTCAGCAGTTTATGGAGGTAGCAGAGTCAAACTCCAACCTGAAGGGTGGGAACGACCTGGAAAATGGATAGGTGGAATATTTCAAGCAGGACCAATAACCTGAGCAAAGGTGAGGGACAGAAACACATGTAGTGGACCAGGGAGTGCTGAGTGGCCTTCATTGACTTTGGTGGTAAGAAGTGGCCAGAAACCAAGCTGGAAAATGAGGTGGAGGCCGAACTGGAAGAACTCCCACCATAATAAGGTTCATCCAGTATGATGAGCATGCTTAGCTTAGGAGTGAGCATTTCTACATTGGGGCTTACATCATGGACTCTTGTGACAATGCATTAGCTTCCTAAATGGTCCTCCCACTTGGCCTCTTGATTCTTTGTGTCCTTTCTCCAAACAGTAGCAACAAAGTCACTTTAAAAAAAAAACCAGGGGCGCCTGGGTGGCGCAGTCGGTTAAGCGTCCGACTTCAGCCAGGTCACGATCTCACGGTCCGGGAGTTCGAGCCCCGCGTCAGGCTCTGGGCTGATGGCTCGGAGCCTGGTGCCTGTTTCCGATTCTGTGTCTCCCTGTCTCTCTGCCCCTCCCCCGTTCATTCTCTGTCTCTCTCTGTCCCAAAATAAATAAAAAATGTTGAAAAACAATTAAAAAAAAAAAACAAAAAAAAAAAAACCACAAAATCTTATTCCTCCCCTGTAATGGCTTCCCATTGCTCTAGAAACAAAATCCAAACTCTTCATCACAGTCTATATGCCCAGACTCCTCGTCTCCAGACCAGCTCGTCCCTCAACACCCACCCGTCAACAGTCTCCAGTCTTTGGCCTGATCTTTCTCTTCCTCAAACCCTAATCCTGTCTCTGGCACAGGGCCTTTTCCCAACCATTCCTTTCTCCTGCAAAGCTCTTCACTCAGTTCATACTTGAGTCTGAGCATAAATGTCACCTCTTCAGAGAATGGGTATCCACCCACCCAATCTAAAGTTTGAATAAACACACCTCCCACACCCTCTTTATCACACACCTGCTTTTCCCCTTCATAGCATGTACCACCACCCATTACTATCTTGTTTATCTGTGTTATAGTCACCCCACACCAGGATGGAAATGCCATGTGGGAAGGGACCTTGAATGTTTCACTCAGAGCTCTATCTCCGGCGCCCAGAACAACGCATAAACCCGGCATGTTAGTAGGTGTCTGTGAACATGGGACAGTGGTGACAGCAAGTTCACTGGGCAAGTGATGGAGGTTGGGGTCTCAACAACACGAATTTTCCTATCTCCCAACTGCTATTGTAATCACAATTCTCCCCACTTAAGATCCTTGCTAAAATTGAAGACTCCAACTCTGTTTTTGTTATGTTAATGGAATTTAATTAAACTGATGATGTCTGACATCCAACTATCTCTGGCCAGTCTACTAACCTTTTCCCGGCAGTTTAAATAGCTCTAAAATATGAGAACACATTTGCAATTATTCTGGCAAAAAGAGTTAATTAACAGCATACTTAATCACACTTTTTGAGCACTAATATATCAGCGTTGGATGTCATTTTCATTAATATGCTGCAATATTTATATTTCTCAAGATTGAAAGGATGTTGCTAATGGGGTAGACAGGAAGAGATCATTTTCTTGCTGAACAATGTCCATATGATTAAGTACTCAGACTGTGGTAAAAAAAAAAAAAAATGAATGCAGCAACCCTTAAATCCTTTCCACGCAGACAAATTAATGTGTTTTTCACAATAACGTTGTGGCAACTCGAGGCAGCCTAGGTGATGGCAGAGATTTCGCCCATGAATGTCAGATTTACAATGCAATGAGTCGATGCTCTGACACATTGATAAACAAGCCTAAGTCATATCATTTGCACTGCGTCATTCGTACGTTGGCAGCCTACAGATCATTCCAAAAATTACCCTGACTAAATCCATTATAAGTTTGAAAGGAACTGCTATCAGTACACTGAGTTCTGATTTCATCTGATTCTGGCTCGTAACCTGTAGTGAAGGGTTTTCCAGACTAGCGCAGAGAGAGGAAGATCTCACTCGGATTCTGATTGGAGGTGTTGACATTTAAATCTGTCACCAGCATTGCGGTTTCACCACAATTGCAAGATTTCTTGCACTTCATTACCTTTAAGTCTCAATTGCATATTTAATCATAGGAATTGCAAACAACGCGTGACAAGGTGGACGAAACAATGGCAGCACATTCAACGTGTCCAAGAGGCGCAAACAAAAATTCAGCATCTCTTTAGAAATGCGGAGAAGATAAAAACTTGGAACCAGTAAGAAAAAAAAAGAGAAAGAGGGAGAGAGAAGGCCAAAGCTATTTGCTACCCCCTCCCCGTTGTGATTGCTACCATTTCTTCCGCATCGCTTTTTATCAAGAGAATCCTAAAGCAACTTTATACTGAAGCTATGCCTGAATGAAATTAAATTCAGGTAAAAGCCATTTAAGCAAAAGGCCATTTGTTTCATCTGTCTTTCCCCAGCAGGCAAATTTACTAAAGTTTATAACCACCTAGAATAAGAATCCGATTTTTAATGATGCTGGAAAAAAAAAATCCCTTAAACTGCAGGAATCTTATCTCTCAGCACTCTGAACCGAAACCTTCTCAAATGTACCAGGTCTAGAGTAACCTGAGCTGGGACCAGACCAAAACAAAAAAACTGAACATGAAAGTTCCCTTTCAAACATAATTAAGCAAGACAACTGTGTTTTTCTTAACTTATATTTATCTATTATTTTATTATTTTTAATTAAACAAAAATTTTTTTAAGTTTATTTATTTTTTACAGAGTCAGAGTGTGAGCATGAGCTGGGGAGGGGCAGAGAGAGAGGGAGACACAGAATCCAAAGCAGGCTCCAGGCTCTGAGCCGTCAGCACAGAGCCCGATGCGGGGCTCGAACCCACAAACTGTGAGATCATGACCTGGGCTGAAGTCAGACGCTCAGCTGACTGAGCCACCCAGGTGCCCCTATCTATTATTTTAACACATTTATCAAGTCCCTATTTTTCTTAACTTACATTTATTTATTTATTTATTATTTCAACGGACATTTATTTCCAAATTATAAGGCTCTGGGGATGTAACAAATCAAAACCTCTACCTTTGGGCCAAGACAGCAGAGTTCGAGGACCCTAAGTTCACCTGCTCCCACAGATACAACTATATAACACCGACATCAGTATAAATAACCCAGAAAGTGACCCAAAGCCTGGCAGAACAGACTCCATAACTAACGGTAGAGAAGAGGCCACACGGAAGAAGGTGGGAAGGGTGGAGGTGCAGCCTGGGAGCTAAATAGACCGTTGCCCTCTGCCATCAGGAGGGAGCTCGGGTTGCAGAGAAGGGCGAAAAACAGACTTTCGCACTGGGAGCCCACGTGGGGAGGACAAATCGCTGTTACATTTGGTTTTAAAAACTAGAGGGGCCGAATTTCATGAGATCTTACAAACAGTGAGACTTAAAGCCTGGAATTCTAAAAATCAGAGGGCTCCACTCGGGGAGAGCCAGGAGGGCCGCCCGAAGCTGAGTCCCCAGTCTTAGAGAGACAACAAACACCCTACAGAGGTACAGCATAGAAGCAGCAGTTTGAAAAACGCCTGGTGCATATGGGAGGGAGAGTTATTTATGCATCTCAGAGGCTTCTCAGAGGGTCAGGGATCCTAGTAAGGCCCGTCCAGAAACAAAAGAGCTGGCAGGCGTCGTCTCCCTACCCAAACCCCAGCAGAAACACAGGGCCACCTGTGGGAACCAGCACAGCACCAGCATTCGCCACGTAACTTGCTTACACCAAGCCCTGCCCCCTCCAGCAGGCCTGCCTCAGTCCCAGCACTGCTGGTCTATTTCCCTGGCGTTGGCAAGCGCAAACCTTGCCGACACCAAGTCTCCTGACTCGCACGTTTTGCGGGGCCTCACTCCCCACAGTGGGGGTGGTAGCAGGCCTTGTGGAAGCCTGAGGCCCACCTTGTTAGAACTGTGTGCCCCAACCCGGCTGGGCAGCCAACACTGCTCACGACAGGCAAAGAGAGCCTGTGCAGTGACTGGACAGAATGGCCCGGATACAATAGCAGGGTGCACACAACACACATAGGAGACACCCCTTGATGCACCGGGTTCTGGACAACAGGGGCCAATGAACTGCAGGGCAATACAAGACCTCCTTTTCATAAGACCACTACTTTCGAGAGCAGGAGACATAGCTGACCACCCTAACACACAAAAACAGACACAGAGAGTTGGACAAAAAGAGGAGACAGAGGAATATGTCCCGAACAAAAGAAGAGGACAAAAATCACAGCAAGAGACCTAAGCAAAACCAATATAAGTAATATGCCTGATAGAGAATTTAAAGTAATGATCATAAAGATATTCACTGGACTTAAGAGTGGAGGACATTAGTGAGACACTTAACAAAGAGATGGAAAACGTTAAAAAGAACCAACTGAGTATGAAGAACACAATAAATGAAATTATTGTGGAATAAACACCTGATGAAATAAACAGCAGGCTAGACAAAGCAGAGAAATGAGTCAGTAACTTGGAGGACAAAGTGTTGGAAAGTTATCAAGCTGAAGAGATGAGAGAAAAGAATTATGCAAAATGAGAATACATTAGGGAACTCAGCAACTCCATCAAGTGTAATAATATTCTTATTATAGGGATCCCAAAAGCAAAAGGGGGGGGGGGGAAGGGGAAGAAAATTTATTTGAAAAAATTATGGCTGAAAACTTTCCTAATCTGGGGAAGGAAACAGACATTCAGATCCAGGAGGCAAAGATTTCCCACAGCAAAATCAACCCAAGGAGGTCCACACCAAGACACATGGTAATTCTAATGGAAAAAAAAAAATGGATAGAGAGAGAATTTTAAAAGCAGCAAGAGAAAAGAAGACAGTTACATACAAGGGAACTTCCATAAGGCTATGAGTAATTTTTCAGGATAAATTTTGCAGAAGGGAGTGGCATGATATAGTCAACATGCTGAAAATCTACAGCCAAGAACACCCCATCCAGCAAGGCTATCATTCAGACCAAAAGGAAAGATAAAGAGTTTCTCAGACAAACTAAAGGAGTTCATGACCACTAAACCAGCTTTACGAGAAATGTTAAATGGGACTCTCTGAGTGGAAAGGAAAGATCACAAGCAAGAGTAAGAAAAGTAAGAGGCAAAAAGCAATAAAAATAAGTATATCTGCAAAAAACAGGCAAGGGACTCACATAATCAAAGGATGTAAAATATGACACCACATACCAAAAACATGGAGGGGAGAGGAGTAAAGAATGGGTTCAAGTTTAACAGACTTAGTATCAACTTAACATAGACTGCTACATACAAAAGATGTTACATACAGACCTAATGGTAACCACAAATCAAAAACCAGTAATAGATATGCAAAAAATAAAGAGACAGGAAATCCATGCATATCACGAAAGAGAGCCAGCAAATGACGAGAGAAGAGGGCAAGAGATATGATCAGAGAAGAACTACAAAAACAACCACAAAACAAGTAACAAGATGGCAATAAATGCATGTCTATCAATAATTACTTTGAATGTAAATGAACTAGATGCTCCAGTCAAAAGACATAGGATAACAGAATGCATTAAAAAACAAGACCCATCTATATGCTGCCTACATGAGACCCATTTAAGACCTAAAGGCACCATTGAAAGTGAGGGGAAGGAGAAACGTTTGTCTTGCAAATGGATGCCAAATGAAAACCAGGGTAGCAATACTTATATGGGATAAAATCGACTTTAGAACAAACACTGTAACAAAAGACAAAGAAGGACACTATATAATAATAAAGGAGACAATCCCAAAACGAGATATAACAATTGTAAATGTTTATGCAAGCAATATGGGAGCCCCAAAATACATAAAACAATTAATAACAAACAAAGGAACTAATTGACAGTAATATAGTTCCTTGTTTCCAACAAGGAAACAGTGACTTTAAATGACACATTGGACCAGATGGATCTAACAGATATATTCAGAACATTCCACCTTAAAACAGTAGAATACACATTCTTTTCAAATGTACATGGAACATTCTCTAGAACCGATCACACATTAGACCACAAAACGAGTATCAACAAATTCAAAAAGATCAAAGTTATACCTGGCATTTTTTTTTATCACAATACCATGAACTATACATCAACCACGAGAAAAATTCTGGAAAAAGCACAAATACATGGAGGTTAAATAACATGCTGCTAAACAATTAACAGGTCAACCAAGAAATCAAAGTATATATAAAAAATTACATGGAGACAAAAATGAAAACACAACAGTCTAAAACCTTTGGGATACAGCAAAAGCATTTTTATGGGGGAGTTTATAGCAATACAGGCCTATCTGAAGAAGCAAGAAAAATCTCAAATAAATAACCTAACCTTGTTCCTAAAGGAGCTAGTAAAAGAAGAACAAACAAAACCACAAACCAGCAGAAGGAAGAAAATAATAAAGACTAGAGCAGAAATAAATGACATGGTAACTAAATAAAACAACAGAACAGATCAATGAAACCAGGAGCTGGTTCTTTGGAAAGATCCAACAAAATTTATAAGCCTCTAGGCAGACTCATCAAAAGAGAAAGAGAGAGAGAGAGAGGATTCAAATAAGCAAAATCACAAAGGAAAGAGGAGAAATACCTGACACCACAGAAATACAAACAATTGTAAGAGAATATTATGAAAAATTATGTGCCAACAAATTGGACAATCTAAAAGAAGCGGATATATTCCTAGAAACATACAATCTCCCAAAACTGAGGCAGGAGGACGTAGAAAATTTGAACAGACCAGTTATAAACAATGAAATTGAAACAGTAATCCAAACACGCCCAACAAACAAAAGTCTGGACCAGATGGCTTCACAGGCAAATTCTACCAAACATTTAAAGAAGAATTAACACCTATTCTTCTCAAACTATTGCAAAAAGAGAAGGGGGAGGAAAACATCCTAATTCATTCTATGCAGCCAGCAGTACCCTAATACTCAGCCCAGATAAAGACACCACAAAAAAAGAGAACTACAGGCCAATATCTGATGAACATAGATTCAAAAATCCTTAACAAAATACCAGCAAACCAAGTCCAACAACACATTAAAAAAACCACTGACTGAGATCAAGTAGTATTTATTCCCAGGATGCAAGGATGGTTCAATATTTGCAAATCAATCAATGTGATATAGCACAACAATAGGAGAAAAGATAACAACCATATGGTCATTTCAACAGATGCAGAAAAAGCATCTGACAAAGTACAACATCCATTCATGATAAAACCCTCAACAAAGTAGGTTTAGAGAGAACACCCCTCAACATAATAAAAGCCATATATGAAAAACCCACAGTGAACATCATACTCAGTGGGGAAACACTAAGAGTTTCTCCCCTAAGGTCAGGAACAAGACAAGTATGTCTAACATAGTACTAGAAGTCCTAGGCAGAGCAATCAGACAATGAAAGGAAATAAAAGGCATCCAAACTGGTAAAGGAGAAGCAAAACTGTCACTATTTGTAGATGACATGATACTATATACAGAAAACCCTAAAGACTCCACCAAAGAAACTACTAGCATCGATAAATAAATTCAGTAAGGTTGCAGGACACAAAATCAATATAGAGAAATCTGTAGAATTTCTACACACTAATAATGAAACAGCAGAAAGAGAAATTAAGAAAACTACCCCATTTCCAGTTGCTCCAAAAATAACAAAGTACCTAAGAATAAACTTAACCAAAGAGGTGAAAGACCTGTACTCTGAAAAGTATGAAACATTGATGAAAGAAACTGAAGATGATTGAAGACTGGAATCTTCATGGATTCTTCTTCATGGATTGGAAGAATAAATTGTTAAAATGTCTACACTACCCAAAGCAATCTACAGATGTAATGCAATCCCTATCAAAATACCAGCATCATTTTTCACAGAACTAGAACAAACAATCCTAAAATTGTATGGAACCACAAAAGACCCTGAATAGTCAAAGCAAACATGAAAAATAAAAAAATAAAAAAATAAAATAAAACAAACAAAAAAAACAACCCTGAAGGTATCACAATTCCAGACTTCTAGTTATATTACAAAGCTGTAGTCATCAAAACACTATGGTACTGGTACAAGAATAGACACATAAATCAATAGAACAGAACAGAGAGCCCAGAAACAAACCCATAATTACATGATCAATTAATCTTTGATAAAGGTGGCAAGAATATACCATGGGAAAAAGACGGTTTCTTCACAAATGATGTTGGGAAAACTGAACAGCAACATGCAAAAGAACGAACTTTCTTATACCATATACATATGTAAGCTCAAAATAGATTAAGGACCTAAATGAGAGACCTGAAAACATAAAAATCCTAGAAGAGAGCACAGGAAATAATTTCTCTGACATTGGCCATAGCAACATCTTTCTAGATATATCTCATGAGGCAAGAGAAACAAAAGGAGAAATAAACTGTTGGGACTACTTCAAAATAAAAAGCTTCTGCACAACAAAGGAAACAGCCAACAAAGGAAAAGACAACCTACTGAATGGGAAAAGATATTTGCAAATGGCATATCTGATAAAGGGTTAGAATATATATATATATATATATATATATATATATATATATATATATATATAGAACATACAATTCAACACCAAAAAACTGAAATAATCCAATTAAAAATGGGCAGAAGACATGAACAGACATTTCTCCAAAGAAGACATACAGCTGGCCAACAGACACATAAAAAGATATTCAACATCATTCACCATCAGGAAAAAGCAAATCAAAACCACAATGAGCTATCACCTCACACCTGTCAGAACAGCTAAAAACAAAACTCAAGAAACAAGTGTTGGTGAGGATGTGGAGAAAAAGGACCCTCTTGCACTGCTGGTGGGAATGCAAATTTGTGCAGCCACTATGGAAGACTGTATGGAGGTTCCTCAAAAAACAAAAAATTGAACTGCCCTACAACTTAATAATTGCACTTCTGTGTATTTACCCAAAGAATACAAAAACACTAATTCAAAGGGATATATGCATCTCTTTGTTTACTGCAGCATCATTTACAATAGCCAAACTATGGAAGCAGCCCATGAATCCACTGATTTACTGACGAATGGATAAAGAAAACATAGTGTATTTATACAATGGAATGTTATTCAGCCACAAAAGAGAAAGAAATCTTGCCATTTGCAATAACATGGATGGATCCAGAGAGCATAAAGCTAAGCAAAATAAGTCAATCAGCGAAAGACAAATACCGTGATTTCACTCATGTGGAATTTAAGAAACAAAACAGTGAACAAAATGGGGCGGGGCGGGGGGGGGGGGAACCAAAAAACAGATTCTTAACTATAGAAAACAAACCGATGGTTACCAGAGAAAGGAGAGGTAGGTGAGGGAATGGGTGAAATAGGTGATAGGGATGAAGAGTACACTTATCTTGATGAACATTGAAAAAATATGGAACTGTTGAATCACTATATTGTACACCCGAAGCTAATACAACACTGTATATTAACTACATTGGAATTCAAACAATAAAAAAAGTCTCTACCTTTGTAAAACTTATATTTTAGAAGGAGAAATCCAGACAATAAATGTAATGAATAAATATGTTAGAAGGTGCCAAATGTTATAGAACAAGAAATGAAAGAGAAAGATCATAGTTAAGAAAGCAAGCAGTGGAAGGGGGTCAGGGAGGTCAAGGGCAAAGGCAGTTTGTAATGGGCGGTGAGGTATCTATTGGCGCATAACAAAGCACTCCAAAACTCAAGCAACTTAAAACAACAAGCACATATTATTTGTCAGAGTCCAAGAGCCAGGAACCCACAAGCAGCTTTGCTGGGTAGTTCTGGCTCAAGATCTCCCTCACGGTGGTCAGCAAGCTGTCAGAGAGATTGTAATCGTCTCAAGACTCAGATGTACCAGACAATCTGCTTCCAAGTTCACTCACATTTTTGGTGGTAGTTCTCTTATTTGCTGGCTCTCCGCCAGAGATTTTGTACCACAGGATTATTTTTGGGTCTCTTACCTATTATCATTTCCAGGTCCGGATTTGCAATGTAAAGGTGATCTTTCCTACACAACGAGAGCCCGTGTTTTCAAGGAGGTTGACTGATACACGGGATGCAGCCCGTGATCACAGTCCGAAGCGGGAACTGTGGCTATCGTTTCCTGAGGGCTTACATTGGCCAAACACTGGGCCACGCCTTGTGTTAGCGCTAGTGAATTTCATCACCAAAACCTTTGCAAAAGAACAATTATTTCATTTTATAGTTGAGCAAACTGAGATTTGAAGATGTGAACTTTTGCCCAACGTCACATGGCTAATAAATGTGGGCACTGGCACTCCAAAACCATTCTAAAATACCTCCTTAAAAGAAATGTATCTAGTTTCCATGGGATGAGACTGCTTTTTCCTTAAGCAATTCAACCTAATGGAGCCATTTAACCAACCAATAATTGTAATAAAAACAATAAGCAGCAAAATGAAATTCCCACAATTAATGCATGTATATGTAAATTTAAAATATCACATATATACATGCATATATATACATATGTATGTATGTATATATACACATATACATGTAATATATATATATATATATATATATATATATATATATTAGAATCCCCTGCAAATGTTCAAAGTCCTGCAACAAGAATTTCCCAATTAAAAGGGATCAAGCTTAAAAGAAATTGAGCTCATATTTCATTGTGCAAGAAGAGATATGAAACCCCGTAGCATTTTTAGAAAACATTTTTTGGGTGACAAGTACAATTTAAAGGATCTTATCAATGATGAATTATTCTCGTTGATCTAGAAAGCCTGCCTTTCTAAACAATTGCTGTGGAAGGGTACCACATTAGGTAGTTGATTTGATTGTGAAATGTATCTGGGTTCAAAGTGGCAAAGGGACACATAAAAGGGGCCCAACTCTGGAGACATCTTTTTTCTCCCTCTCTTGAGACCTCTCCATAAATCATTCACTGCTCATTCCTGCCACATGAGAGAACCAATAACTTGTGGCAATAAATCACCTTCTCGAAGTCTACGCCCATTGTACGTTTGACATTTATCCGACAAAGGCTGCAGATAAATAACCAGTTTCAAACTCTTGAAGTAACTTTACCTTTAAATCATTTTTTTTAGCAGCTACCAATTAAAAGACACAATTTACGTCAAAGTGAAGGTATCCATAGAAAGCCTTGAATTCGCCAGAAAGGCAGCACAGCACACACTGGCCACACTTGTGTCAGTCAACGGGCCACTTGGAAGTCTCTGGATATTCACTACATATCAAGCCAGCTCTTACAGTGTCGTCACCTGTAAGAGTTGACTTCAGTTCTGGTCCAGCAATTTCCTAGCGGGGGGGGGGGGGGGGGGGGAGCTTCAGTAAGTAACTACACTCCTCTTTGATTTGGTTTCTTCGTATGGAAAATGGTATTAATATAAACTTACCTTCCAAGATATTTGTGAGGGTTAGAAAAGGACAAACAGAGCCTGGCCTACAGAATATGCTGCATAAAGGCAATCACAGTCAGTCTCCATCATAAGCATCAACCTCCTACATCTGGACATTCACCAAATATTTTTGTGTACCGACTCTGTGCTAAGCAACCAGCTACCCAGCGGGGAGAACGAACAAGGCAAAGAACACCTTAGGTTCTGGGTAGAACGTAGCTTATATTGCAGTAGGAGAGCCTCGCCACCCACAGACAGAAATGTCAACTGGAGTCCTCTGCCCTCAGCAACCTGGAGTTGTTAAAATTACTTGTTTTTAAGATCAAGAGAATGATCAGAAAAGCATTCAGAATGGGAGTAAATTGGGCGAAGGGAAAGAGACCCAAGAGGAATACACGAGGAATCTAATGCTATGGGCACTGCCATACTTCTTCAGTTGGGTGGTAAGGTCAAGGCTGTTCACTGAATTACTATGTTTCATAATTCACACATATTTTTTGTATGTGTTATTCTGTGTTTTGCATCAAAGAGACATTTGGCAGACTGTCCAACCACACTGACAGCCAGGAAATGTTATCACCACAGTTGAGAGGTAAGCTGCCTTCACATGTACACAGCACTTTACCGTTTAGGGTGGAGGCGACTCTAAGGTGGGTGGGTACAAACAAGGAACTCTCTTCCCCAGAGTCACTCCATCCCTCTGACCTGGTTGAAACCATCTTTCTAAATCCCTTAACAGCCTTACATAGACTCCAAAAGCCTTGGTCACTCTGGCTACTAAAGCTCAGTCAGCCCAGTGCAATGTAACACATCAACCTCATGTTCAACTCCAAGTTTACCTCTCCAAGTGCATGCTACATTTGCTTTTATTTTTAATTTTTTAAAATATTTTTATTTATTTTTGAGAGAGAGACAGGGCATGAGCGAGGGAGGGGCAGAGAGAGAGGGAGACAGAATCCGAGGCAGGCTCCAGCCTCTGAGCTGTCAGCACAGAGCCCAACCCAGGGCTCGAACTCATGGATCATGAGATCATGACCTGAGCCAGACGTTCAACTGACTGACCCACCCAGGTGCCCCAGTGCATGCTACATTTGTGAACAGACGTGTGTGGAATGGTAGAAGGCCACGGACAGCCCCTCAGACACCTCCCCACCACCTCTCCTTGACTGTTAACACTTGTGGTGTTGGTGGCTGAGGCAAACCTAAGAAAGAGAAATGTCTCCTTGCTGGACCAGCAGAGCCCATTCTCACCTGTGTTGTTACTGACTCTCTGACATCCTTTACTGGCCATCAATGCCTTCTATGCAGCAGCATCCAAATGCTACCTTCATGGGTCACAGGTCTGGGTGTTCTGCAGGGTCTTCCCATGACACCTCTTCTACCTACCTCTCCCCACGGCTTCTTTGTCCAGTCGGCAAATCTCAGGAGTACATACAGGTAAGAAAGCACCTGTTGGGCATCTTCACTACTTAAGGGACTTCTGAGCAACTCCCCAATCTTAACTGCATTGCATACCAGAAACACAAGATCAGCCCCAGGCTTGAAACTCAGTCCCTGAGTTTTTCCCAAACCCTTCATTACCACCTTCGGGTAAGTAGAGGCACAAAACCCAAAGTTTACCATCTGAGCAGTATCCAACCAGGAAATAACACAGTGGACCCTTCTTATAAGCGCAACCATGCTATTCCACGCAAGGGAATTCATGATTCCCTTGAAGAATTCACTCGTTTGGTTTGGGAAAAGAACATGATGGTATGTGGTGCCTCCCATGTTCACTCTGAATCACAGGCAATATTGTCGGAAAATAGGAAAAGCCAACGTCCCTTTCTGTAAAATGGGAGACAACAGAGTCACGTTCCTTGTGGAAAGGATATACGTAACAAAAGAAAATGCCTAGCAAATTTCTCATGAGCAGTGACCTGGGGATGATGATGATGATGATGGCAATTTGTCTAAAAGCCCAAATTCAACTCTGTTCTCTGTTTTCTTCCAGTAGCTGCAGATCAAGTGGAGGTGAAGGAAATCCTGTTTTTGTATTCCGTCTCACACCAATAACTATAATCCTAACGTGCCTCCTCCACACTTTGTCCCTCACTGGTGCAATATCATTTCTTACACATCAGTGTTGACGCTGAACGTGGGAACTAGAAGGAGAGTTCGATGTACTGAATAGAAGAACAACAACAGAAGATGAAGAATAAAAGTCGAGGGGAAAATACCAGAAGAGGAAGAGACAGAGGTCTGTTGGGGATGATCCCACATCCATAAGCATGACAGCCATAACTGGCCTGCAACTGATTGAAAATCAGGAGAAAAAACCCATCTCTGTTTAAGACGCCCACGTGCAGGAATCTCTCAGCAACTGGCTGCTTGTTGTGATTAAAGAAATGAACTGAAGTGGAATAAAAACACATGTGTCACTTTTTATCCTAAAAGCAATCTTTCCCTTTTTGCAAAAGAGCATATTCAATTATCTCATTCAATAGATAAAAATGATCTCCACCCTGAAAATAAATATTTGCTTCTGAAGATCACATTACTGAAAATCAAATTACATGCTTGTTTTTATTATTAACAAGAATAAGTTCCACAGCCCTTTATGCATTGCACCTGTCACTCTCCATATCCTACAATCAGATTTCCCTTTAAATCTCATCAAATAACTCCCAAAGTCATTGAAGAGGCAATAAATGAGGTTATGACACAGTGCTCGCAGAGAGCTAAATGTCTTTCATATATCTTTAAGTGGTTATTAATCTCTGAATTAGTTTAGAATACATTAACCTTCAAGGTAAATTAGATCAATCAGGAAAATGACTCACAGGAGCAGGACTGTCTTTTTTGATGTTGTTGTTTTCATTCCGTGCCAAGATGTAGCCGTGGCACCGGCTGTATCAGCCACGGTTAAATACAGGGCTCCAAGTTACGAAGGGGAGAGGAGGCAGGTTTTGTTTCAGGTTTATTTCCTCCTGGAAGGCTGCCCATCCAGACAGGGGCACAGGATGAGCAGACATGAACAAAATATCACCGTAGTATAGGCAAGATAATTTGATTACTGCCATGGGGAAACAGCATCTCTGCTCCTATACTTCCCTCGCTAGTGGCATTTTAGAGCTCTCTGCCCAATAACTGCAGGGTGGAATTAAACACAAGAAGTGATACCTTAAAAAAAAAAAAAGAATCAAAGTAACTTCTCTTTAAAAGTCCTGAAGCAAATGAATCTGCAATCTTAAATCTTTGTTTTTTCAACAAAGAGAGAGAGAACCATCTCAAGAAAGCAATTATAACTGTAGAAAAATAGTAGAAATATATGCCAATTACTTTTCTATACAATAGAAGCCTAATGATGGTGATAATCACTTTAATAATTATTCTATCTGGAGTTGATATGGTTGGTGCTTGGCTCATCATAACTCAGACTTCTCATTATGTTGCTCAGTGAATGAAAAAATACGGGCGGCAAAACCGGGCCATGGGAGGGCACTCTCCAAGTTCTGAACTACCTGAATGATATTTGGGAGAGGCCCGGGGCCCAGCGTTAGGGGTTCACCCTCACAGCTTGTTGGTGGGTGGTTCCTCTTGGGGTCCGGGAGTTACAGATTACTGTGATTCACAGTAGATTCAGCCTAAACACAGATTATTGTCCCGTGCCATTTTAGCTGTGTTGTTGCCACCACACAGCTCCGCTGAAATGTATGCCGAAAAGAAAATCACCACACACCTCTCCAAAGATGCTTTTTCTCTCTTTTCTCAAAAATCATAGAAAAGCAATTCTAGAAAGCAGAGTAAAACTGCTAGAAGAACATTTGTGGATGGTTTTCAGGACAGGAGAAAAGGCAAACCTCTTTGGTCGGTGCCTCAAAGGATCACATGGAGTTCCCCATTAATCCTCCAAAAAAGGTACAAAATACCAGTACGATAAGCTTGAGGTTCATTAAGTTACCTAGGTTTTAGAAATTTTAAATTTTCGGAAAGATGACTGTGTCGATACATGGGACAGACCCCCCCACACACACACACACACAAGAACTATGACGGAAGTTCACTTAGAGCTGTTAAAAGAAATTTAAAACAGAAAACGAAAGAGAATCATAAATGAATAAAGTTCAAGACACATTTGAGAACTGGCACTTCTGGCACACTACGCTGATCGGCCCGAAAGAATCATATAATTACAATATCCAAAACAGAAAAAGGCGTGGAGATAAATCTTGAGTGGAAAGATAGTGAAGTGGGGCCTTTTATTAATCTCTTCATGAAATGTTTTTCTTTTATAAAAAGGAAGCAGCAGTTACAAAAAATGAAAGAGCAATTCAAATAGCCATCTCTTAGATGAACCTTCACTTTCTGGAAGATAAAATATCCCATTATTTTCTTTTCTCCAAGCTCCTCTCAAATTAGAGAAAATTGTGAGTTGGGGCCTTGCCTTCTTTAATAGTGTATAAGACAAATAACCCTTTAATGACTTCATTTCCAATATAAATACAGTGACTGACAGAGCATACTGTAATTAAAGATAAATAAAACACTTGAAATAAATCACATTTTAATTGGCACTTTAATTGAAGGGATGTTAAATATAATGACAGGATATTAGCCCAGATTGTACTCTTTAGGCAAAATTTGACACCAGCGTTTACCGTTTGTCTTAACATTTGAGCCAATGAAGACGTTTTTACATTCATTTTTACCTAAAATAACTGTCAGTATTTCACATTGGAAATAGAGGTATGAGTTGTAATCTTAGCAAACGAGCCTTGCTGAACTGTTTCCTACAACTGTTGGATTTCTTATGTTTCTGCACATCTTGTGGAAGCTTTTGTTCTAGACCATCTTTTCTAGGATGTTTATATGTCAAGGGCTTAGAAAATAGAGATAGTAGCTCCCTAGGGCCAAGGGTGGATTTGTTTCCTGATCAGTAGAGTACGATAATTTCTCCTTCCAGGCAAAGTTTGGACAGGTTTGCTAGCAACCCCCTTATAAAAGACTGGGGTTCCCTAAGCTGGGGTTCCTCAGCTGTGTGTGCAGCAGTCACCTGGCCTGCTTCCCATCATTGCCACAGAATCTGGGGAAAAGGAAATAATGTGAACAGAAAGCTCAAGCTGCCCGCTCTGTTGTGAGTAATACAAGTCCTTTGTCTCTGACCCGGCAGTCTTGTGTTTTCTGCCCTCACCCAAGAAGCTGTGGCAAGCTAAGCTGTTAGCTTGCAAGCAGAATAAAATCTCTAAGTTTTCCGAATTCTTGACATAACTGAGAGACCCTTGCAGAAGATTTTTTTTTTAAAAAGACACCGTTGGCTAACCTAAAAATATTACTATATCAAATAGCCAATCTTGGGAGTGAGCAGTTAAGTTTCTTCAAGGCAGGCAAAAGTTACAGGATGAAATACAATTGTTTCTTCTCTGTTTCTTCCTCTGAGGTCTGCAGAGCACACATCCTAATTCAGCACTCTCGAGCTGTCAGTGGAGCCATGCACTACGGCACAGAGGCTGTTCTCAAGAGATGAAACCCTTGACACCTCAAATGGATGGACACCACTTCCTATTTAGAAACCGGCTGGCCAAGACCGAGATGCTCATCCATTACATAGCAATTCTTTCGATCCTGCTCTGAGAATTAGCTCTTGACATTAGTAGCTAAGATTACAAGACTCGTGAGGAAGCAGGGGAGAAGGGGAAATGTGTAAATGAATGAATGAACTGATAACCTTGTTCCTGCAGCTCTGGAGACTATAAGGGAAGATGAATGGCCTAGTCTCCAACTCAGGGAAGGAGATTCCATGGGTTACAAATCTTGGCTCATGGGATTGGGTGTATTTGTCAGCACACTGGATGCTCACTGGGGCCATTTTCCAGATTTATGTGTCTCAAAGTCATGGATTCCTAAACCATGAGAGTGATAGCACTAATGAGTTTCCTCCCACTGCAAGACTGCCCTTCCTCCAAAAGCCATAAATTTCATAGATGGTCAGTGGAAATTCATGAAGGGAAAGAATGCCGACCATGTTACAGAAACAAGTTCTACCTTTAGCCTTGATTCTGGAAGAAACAAATCACCTCAAGGATTCCCCTTTTGGGTCCTATGAAAACTCTTAGCTATCATCTTTGGTAGTCTTAGCCATAGCTACTCTATACCCCCCAAGCAAGCAAATCCCAAGACCTTATAGACCTTTGTCTTAAAACAGCATAATTAGGGCATAGCAGAGCAACATCTGGGTACTTTACATTCCTGTCCCAAATCCAGCTAGGAACATGGCTAAAGATTTCAATACATCTCTGCAAAGGGATCCAACTCACAATGGTTTAACAAAAAAATGTGCGTTTTAACGAAGATGTCATAAAGAATGAGGAAGAGGAGTTGCTTCACTCAGTGCTCACAGGAAATTTAATAGGACTTCTCTGTCCTCCCCACAGTCACCTTCCCCTCAACCCCAGGGCCAACCACCTGTCTCCTCTCTCTTCTTGCCACAGCTCTCAAAAAGGCCCACTCTTGTCTCGAAAAATAACTCTGTCCTTCACCTTTTATATAGATAACCTGCACAAAGCAGTTTAGTGACAACACAGTATCCCCCACCAGGCACGCAGGCCCTAGGGTTACTCTTCAACTTTGCCCTGATGGCACTAACCACCAACAAAATGCCTCCGAAGTCCAGCTTCCTCACCTAGCGAAGGCAGATGAGAGCAGGGCCTCCCTCACAGGCTGAGGGTACTGGGGCATGGCCCTTGTTCAGCATGGCTTTGGCTCCCAGGGAACACTTAACAGATGGTACCATGCTGAGCTCCAAGAGATAGGGGGCAGCAGGGGGAACACACTCAGTTCACCCACCAAACCAACCAAAACCTCACTTTGCCATCACACCTGGTTTCAACACCAGATGAAATCATCACGAAGCATGAATATATGTCTTTTCTTTTTTGTCTCAAGAATTAGTGGGGGTACCTGTTCACCTAGGGTCCTTGACGTTCATACTCCCACCCTTCCCCAGCACGACTGTAATTAAGAAATCTGCTAATTATAGCATAGGTCTGAGATGAAAGCTGCTCTATTTCACTGAAGGAATTGCAACTGTGTTGGCATTTGAAACAATTTAGAGCCTGTGAGATGCTGACAGGTACCTTGGCTGGCTCTCCTGAACTCCCAACCCCAACATGCAAGCTGTGTCACCCCGGCATTCTGGTAGAGGCAGCGGATGACTTATAAACATAAAAATTCAAAGGGACAAACACTTGGGAAAGTGGCATTACACTGACATAGCACCAACTCTTTAAATAGTCTACAAGCATTTTTTCTTGTATTTCCATCAAGAGAATTTTTGAACACGCATGCCTGATACAAGGCTACTTTTTATTTGTGAATTATATACATGTTTTACAATACCAACATATTACATACTTGATAAAACATACATGAGATGAAGGATAAATATTTTGGATAAAGGCCAAGTGTGAAGGAATCTGCTTTCAACTTTTTGAAACTCGCTGTTTCATGCTTTGTGATAGAGTAATCCCAAGGCTTCATTCTAAGTTTGATTTATTTTACTATTTGTTTAAATGCCTTTCATGTGTGAAACAGTCCCAAAAATAAGAAGGGTATTGTTGACGATACCTAATAAATCATGAAACTTAATTTTTCAATCCCATCCACCAATAACGCGTATGGTTTTTTGAAATGCTTTTGTGCTTGCGTTGGTATTCTCCTCAACCCATGGTTTCTTAGCAAGAGTATTTTTAAGACACTTGTTCATTTTTTAAGGGTTAAAATAGGAGCTAAATTAGGTATGTTAATTCACAGATAAACAGGCTCATATAAAGATGTTGGGCTGTTTTGGTCCCTGAGAGATCTCCAGGTTCTAAAGCAGCCATGCGAATAGCGGGTGGTCAATAAATATTTGTTGAGTCAAAGTTTCCAAATAACTACCACTACTTCCATACAGAGTAGATTTCAGTGGGGGGTAGGAATGTAAATGCAGAGAAAAGGTAGTAGGCTACTGCAATTGTTCTGGCAAGAAATGATGGGATTGGGACTAGGCAGTTAGGATGGATAAGAATGGAAGAATTCAGGGGCGCCTGGGTGGCTCAGTCGGTTCAGCGCCTGACTTCGGCTCAGGTCATGATCTCGCAGTTCATGGGTTTGAGCCCCACATCGGGCTGTATGCTTACAGTTCAGAGCCTGGAGCCTGCTTCGGAATCTGTGTCTCCCTCTCTCTCGGCCCCTCCCCTGCCCATGCTTGGTTTCTTTCTCTCTCTCTCTCTCTCTCTCTCTCTCTCAAAAATAAATAAACGTTAAAAATTTTTTTAATTAAAAAAATGGAAGAATTCAAGCCATGTTTTAGAAGAAGAGTCAACAGAATTGAGTGACAGATTATACAACGGAGGCTGCAAACAAGGATGGTCAGTCAAGGGTGGCAGCCGGATCGAGGCAAGTAAGTGATTTACAGAGGTGGCATCAGCTGAGATTTGGAAGAGGGATTAATGAGAGGAGGATTTACACATCATCATAAAATCCCAACAGCTCTATTCTATAACTTTTCCCAAAACCCAACTATTTCTCACCCAAATCTCTGCTACTAACCTAGTTCAAACCATCACTGGATTTCACCTGACTTTTTACATCAAACTCCTAATTGATCTATTTTCACTCTGTCCCCTCTATAATCTACACAACACTTATAGGAAGTATTTTTATGTATTTTTTAACCTAAACTTTAGTTTGTGCAATATTGGTTTCAGGAGTAGAATTCAGTGATTCATCACTTACATAAAACACCCGGTGCTCATCACAACAAGTGCCTTCCCCTTAATATCCATCACCCGTCTAGCTCATCCCCCGCCCACCTCCCTCCATCAACCCATAGTTTGTTTTCTATCCTTAAGAGTCTCTTACAGTTTGTTTCTCTCTTCTCTTCCCCCCTTCTCATATGTTCATCTGTTTTGTTTCTTAAACTCCACATATGACTGAAATCATATGGTTTTTATCTTTTTCTGTTTGACTTATCTCACTTAGCACAATACACTCTAGCTCCATCCACATCGTTGCAAATGGCAAGATCTCATTCTTTTTGATGGCTGAGTAATATTCCACTATATATATACATATATATATATATATATATATATATATAGAGAGAGAGAGAGAGAGAGAGAGAGAGAGAGAGAGAGAGAGAGAAGATATGGTGTATATATACACCATTCATCAGTCAATGGGCATTTTGGCCCTTTCCATGGTTTGGCTATTGTTGATAATGCTTCTATAAACACTGAAATTTGTATTTTTGTATCCTTTGGGAAAATACCTAGTAGTGCAATTGCTGGATTGTAGGGTAGTTCTATTTTTAGTTTGTGAGGAACCTCCATACTGTTTTCCACAGTGGCTGCACCAGTTTGCATTCCCGCCAACAGTGCAACAGGGTTCCCCTTTTTCCACATCCTCGACAACACCCATTATTTCTTGTGTTGTTCATGTTAGACATTCTGACAGGTGTAAGGCGGTATCTCATCATGGTTTTGATTTGTATTTCCCTGATGATGAGTGATATTGAGCACCTTTTCATGTCTGTTAGCCATATGGATGTCTTCTTTGGAAAAGTGTCTATTCATGTCTTCTGCCCACTTCTTAACTGAGTTATTTCTTTTTGGGGTGCTGACTTTGATAAGTTCTTTATAGATTTTGGATATTAACCCTTTATTAGATATGTCATTTGCAAATATCTTCTCTCATTCTTTAGTCTGCCTTTTAGTTTTGGTGACTGCTTCCTTCACTGTGCAGAAGCTTTTTCACTTGATGAAGTCCCAATAGTTCATGTTTGTTTTCATTTCTCTTGTCTTTGGTGGCATGTCTAATAAGAAGTTGCTCTGGCCAAGGTCAAAGAGGTTTCTGCCTGTGTTCTCCTCTAAGATTTTGATGGTTTCCTGTATCACATTTAGGTCTTTTATCCATCTTGAGTTTATTTTTGTGTATGGTGTAATAAAGTGGTCCAGCTTCATTCTTCTGCATGTTCTCGTCCATGGACCATGAGATCATGACCTGAACTGAAGTCAGATGCTTAACTGACTGAGCCATCCAGGCGCCCCCCAGCTTTTTCTCTTCTCTTGACATCTTCCATGCATAGAAGATGAGGAATAAACAGCATGCCTCTCTCCCACTCCCGGTTAGTGGATAGAAATATTTCTCTTCTTTTTTCTTCTAAGGTGTCATTAGGCATATTGTTTAAATTATATTGCAAAAACTTATTTTCTCTTTTTTAAAACAGTTGAGCATGGGGCAGTTTGTGTAAATAATATATTTACCTAACTTTTAGAATTTCTGAACAGAAATAATAAATCTGGCCAATAATAATAACAACTGTGGAATTGAACACATTTCCTCAGAGGGGCACTCAGTAGGGGAATCTGGTAATTAGAGTCAGCAAACCGCCCTTCGCCAGCAGAACGTCTTTCTTAAAAGCTCAACAAAAATAATTCTGGGGAAAATAAAAAGGCATAATCTGTGAAATGCTGAATGCAAACTATACCACGTGACCTAATTAAGCGGACTGCTATGAAGGCTATTTCCAAAATATTCAATAAAATGAACCTCATTATGGCAGTTTGGGGAAGGGAGCCTGTTTGTTTTGGAGGTGGAAATTCCAGATAGTACAATATTAAAAGAAGATAGATTTGAAAACAAAAGAGGTTACTGTGAAGAGCAGATAAATGAAGTGTAAGCATATTTGGTGTTAAACATAATTTTTTCCCACAGCTACAATATCAGGTACTGCAGCCACACGTGAAATTGAATCTTTTTTTTCACCGTGAAGACACTGTGTTTAGTTAGATCCATGGTACCCATCTAACATCGTTGATGTGAGTCTTAATAATATTGAAGGCCTGCTATTTATTTAGCAGGCTGAGAGTTTCAAAGTGGGTACATGACCTCGTCACCGGATTGGAGAATGTGGAGGTACTTACTGAGGTATGTTAATGCACAAAGTAGATGATTGTTCTGTTGCTTCTAGTCAGTTCATCCTTCTGTCCATCCATCCATCCTTCCATCCGTCCACTCAGCTGTCCATGTTCTCTTTTATAGGGAGAAAGAGAATGAGCAGAGGGAGAGAGGCAGAGTGAGAGTGAGAGGGGGACAGAGAGAAACAGAGAGAGAGAGAGAGAGAGAGAGAGAGAGGGAGGGAGAGAAAATCTCAAGCAGGCTCCACACTCAATGTGGAACCCAACCTGGGGCTCATTCCCATGACCCTGGGATCATGACCTGAGCCCAAATCAAGAGTTGGACACTCAACCTACTGAGCCATGTGGGTGCCCCTCCTTTTTTTCATTCAAATGTTTATTGAATGTCTGCTATGTCTTTTGGTGCTATTTTAGGTGCTGGAGATAAAGCAGGGAATCAAATAAACAAGGTCCTGCTCACATGTGCTTACATAGTAGTGGGGGTTGGGATGGAGAGAGATAATGAACACACAGATAAATAAGTACATGGTGTAACAGGTAAGAATAAATCATAAGGAGGAAGACGAAGCCTGCTAAAGCATAAAGCCTAACGGAAGAGTGTGTGTGTATGTGTGTGCACACTATTTCAACAGAAACCAGGATGAAGTTTGGAAAAAAAGCTTGAGATTACCTGGGGGGAAGATCCACAGAAGTGGTGCAAAGGCTCTGAGGTAGGAGGGAGTTGGGCTGTCTAGGAATATCACAGGACAATTTGACTGAAGTAGAGTTTTCAAGAAAGCAAGCCATAGAAGTCGAGAGCTGAGAGATACCTTTTGGCAACGTAGAGTACTCAGGGCCTTGCAAGTGATGGATTTAGTCTTTGAGGGATGGGAAGCCAGTAGAGGGTTTGGGTTTTCCAGTCACCTCATCTGATTTATATGTTAAAATACTACTTCTGGGGGCACCTGGGTGGCTCAATCGGTTGAGCATCCAACTCTGGCTCAGGTCATAATCTCATGGTTCATGAGTTCAAGCCCCGCATCAGGCTCTGTGTTGACAGCTCAGAGCCTGGAACCTGTTTCAGATTCTATGTTTCCCTCTCTCTCTGCCCCTCCCCCACTCACACTCCATCTGTCTCTGTCTCTCAAATATGAATAGACATTTAAAAAAATAAAATAAAAAGGAAGAGAAAAAGCTGGGACTCGGGGCTCCGAGCCGAGACTTCTGCATTGCCATTGCAAACATCTAACCTTGAGGCCTGAGCTCTGAGGTCACTTTCTTCTGAGTTGTATGTCAGATGCTATAGAAATGGAAAGTTGTCAGTTTCCTGGGACTCTTAATACCCCTGTACTCTAGAAAGAAATTGGAAATGTTCTCATTTTCCCCCACTATGATTGAACATTTCTGGAGAAGCTAGCAGCCTAAATCAGGTTCCCAGCGGATATAATTATTACACCCAGATCATTAAGGTGATGTCTCTAAAATCTAGTGATTTATTTGGCATTTTTCAATTGGAATAGAATTGAAAAATTAAATTTCATGCTGAACTATGAAAGAAGAAAGTGGGAAGAAGAGAAGAAGAAAAACAGTGACGTGTCATTTGCAAATAACATGTGAATCGTGTTCAGAGCATTCTTTAAAACATCCTTTAGAAATAACACTCCCACTATCACATTGTTAGTGAAAGTTTAAATTGATAAATTTATTTCATTTCTATAGGGAAGCTGGGGGGAGCCCCTGTCAAAAATGTACAGGCACGCACTCTGGAATGAATAAATTCTAGTGCTAACAACTCCTTCTTCAACTTACACAAGTTCCCAAAGATAACCTAACATCAAAGATGTCCACTGCAAAACTTGGTAACAGAAGGTCCCTGTAAACAATCTAGATGCCTGTCACTAGAAGACTAGAGAAATAAATCCTGGCACATCCAAAATATAACTGAAATATAGAAGGAGATCATCTCTGAGTTCTAAGGTGGAAATAGATCTAAGATCACTAAGGAAAATCAAGCACGATGGCGTTCACACTGCAAAGTCAGGTGCTACTAGCTTCGGGTTCTGCAGCGAGACTGGCTTTGAAACCCAGCTCTCCCATTCACTGGCCATGTGACCTTGGACAATTCCTTTCATCTCCTTCTGACTCAGTTTCCTTTCTGTAAGATAGGGTTAATATTATTTATCTCAAAAAGTATTGGTTGGGATGAAATGAATTAGTATATGTAAAGCACTTGAATGTGGCCTCAAGAAAGGCGAAACACAGAATTTTGAGACATACAAAAGCAGGAAGAATTCATCACCAGCATGCCCACACTACAAGGCCAGGTAGACGCTGTCCTTTCAGGCAGAAGGAAAATGATGCCAGGTGGAAATTCTGATCCACACAAAAGAAGTAAAATCACTGGCCATGGTAACTCCGTGGGTAAATATCTAAGATTCTTTTCATATTACTTAAATATCATTAAAAGGCAACTGTTTAAACAAAAAATAAAAACAATATAATATTTATTGGATATACAGGGTTTATAACATATATGTAACTGACATATAGGACAATGCCAAAAAGGCAGGAGGGGAACCAGAAGTAGACTGTTGTAAAGTTCTCACACTATGTGTGAAGTGGTATCATACCACTTGAGAGTAAACTGGGGGCACCTGGGTGACTCAGTCGGTTAAGCGTCCGACTTCGGCTCAGCTCATGATCTCACGGTTTGTGAGTTCAAGCCCTGTGTCAGACTCTGTGCTGACAGCTCTGAGCCTGGAACCTGCTTCAGATTCTGTGTCTCCCTCCCTCTCTGCCCCACCCCTGCCTGTGCTGTGTCTCTCCCTCTCTCAAAAATAAATAAACACTAAAATTTTTTAAAAGAAAGTACACTGATAAAGTTAAAGGTACATGCTACCACCCCTAAAGCAACCGCTAAAATAACAAAACAACTCCTGTGGCTAATAAAACCACAGAGGAGACAAAAATAAGGTATATGAACATTTAGGTTATCCAAAAGGAGGTGGATAATGAGAGAAAAAAGAACAAAGAAAAGATGAGAGAAACTTAAAAAAATCTCAAGATGATAGATTTAAATAAAAGCAATACCCAAGTGTCTACTGTCTATGAAGAATGAGCTCTAATATAATGACACACACTGGTTAAATATAAAAGAATGGAACAAATGTAATACGCTAACCCTAGCCAAAAGAAAACTTAAATGACTAAGTTGTTACAAGAAAAAGTAGATTTCATAGTAAAGAATATTTCCAGGTATAATGAAGGCCACCTCAAAATGAGAAAAGGGTCATTTCACCAATAAAACATAACAATCCGGAGGTACCTGGGTGGCTCAGTCAGTTAAGCGTCCGACTTTGGCTCAGGTCATGATCTTGAGGTTCATGAGTTCGAACCCCGTGTCGGGCTCTGTGCTGACAGCTCAGAGCCTGGAGCCTGCTTCAGATTCTGTGTCCCCTTCTCTCTGCCCCTCCCCCGCTCACGCTCTGTCTCTCTTTCTCTCCCAAAAATAAACATTAAAAAAAAATTTTTTTTAAGACATAACAATCCAAAACATTTATAAATCTTATAACAGACTTTCTAAATACATGAAGTAATGATTGATGGAACTGTAAGAAGAAATAAAAATCTAGAGTTGTATTCAAAGACATCAATACCCTCTCTTAAAAACTGATAGAACAAGGGCACCCGGGTGGCTCAGTCAGTCAAGCGTTTTGTTTGTTAACGTTTTTGTTTGTAATTTAAAAAAAAAAAATTTTTTTAAACAGTTTGTAAAATAATTTATAGAACAAATAGACAGAAAATCAGTAAGGATACAGAAGACTTGAACACCATCAACCAACTTGACCTATTTGGTGTTGATCTAACAACAACAAAGTACACCCTGAACATTTACTAAGATAAATTATATGCCACACTACAAAATAAGTATCAACAGATTTGAAAGATTTAATTCATATAAAATATTTTTTGCCCCAATAGAATTAAATTAGAAATCAGTAACAGAAAGATTGCTGGAAAACCCACAAATATTTTAATATTTAATACCCTGAAATATACACCAAATATAACCCAAAGGACCAAAAAAAAAAAATCAAGTGGAAAATTAGAAAGTATTTTGAACCAAATGGAAATGAAACAACAAAATAACACAACAAAAAATATTTGTGAGATGTTGCTAGAGGAAACTGTATAGTTTCCTATATTTAAATGCCTATATTTGAAAAGAAGAAAAGTCCCAAATAATAGTCACAACATGGATGGCTCTCAAGATAATTACGCTAAGTTACAGAAGACAGAACAAAAAAAAAAAAAGGTTATACACTGTATGAGTCTATTTTTATAAAATTCTTGAGACTATAAACTACTCAACAGTGACAGAAAATAGATTGGTGTTGGCTGGGCACCTCCCAGGGGTGTGAGGAGGGGTCAGTAGGGACTGGTCACAAAGGCACATGGGGAAACTTTTGGGAGTGATGGTTAAGTTCATTATCTTAATGATAGTGAATGGATTCATAGGTGTAGATATGCCAAATTTTATCAAACTTTATACTTTATGTATGTGCAAGTTTATTGCACATGAATTATACTTCAATAAACTGTTAGTATTTATTTTTGAGAGAGACAGTGTGAGCAGGGGAGGGGCAGAGAGAGAGGAAGACACAGAATCCAAAGCAGGCTCCAGGCTCTGAGCTGTCAGCACAGAGCCCAATGTGGGGCTTGAACTCATGAGCCGTGAGATCACAACCTGAGCCGAAGTCAGACATTTAATGGACTGAGCCACCCAGGCGCCCCTAAACTGCTTTTTTAAAAACCATGCCTATTTGCTTATTAACCTATCTTAACTAGGAGTGGGATACTGCTGATATGTGAGGGTAGGGGACCTGAGCAGCAAAGGGAAAGAAAAGGACTAATACAAAAAGGTACCTATGAAATGTTCCTGTGCATGAATTTATGTGCAGTTTAAATGAATATCTGCTAATGAAGAAAAACATCTTTAACCCACTTTGTTCCGAAAGTGTCCAACTATGCCTCTGAATCCCATCCCCTTCTGAATGACCAACAATATAATAATGAAAGTAACAAAACTCCAGTGCCTTTCAAGAAGCAGGCACCATGCTATATGCTGGGCACATACATGGTCTCATCTTATCTTTATAACAATCTTATGAGACAAGTATTAATATCATCCCCATTCTTCAGATGAGGGCAGCTGCTAACCAGCCCAGACTTTTCTCAAGCACTGATTTCCTAGTGCACTCGGCTGTCTGATCACGGCTCCCCGAGAATCGTCTATGTTCACAGACACCAAACCCTAAAGGAGACATACTCTGTGCCAGAATATAACGGGACCATCCCCCCAAAAGAGCAAAACTCCATTCCTAGTGAGAAGAGTTTAAAAGTAAGTAAAAAGGCACTTTATCTGGTTGGAATATACCAACGTAAGTATACAGTCGAATGGTCCAATGTCTACGCATCTAGTATGTTACCTACACATCCATGTTAAATCACACATGGGGCTTGGATGGCCCTAGATGAAGGAAACGAAGCGATCCTGGTTTGGCTGCACAGTAGAAGCATGTGGGGGACACCACAAAGTCCAGGCCACACCTCGGGCTGAATCCACCAGATTCTCTGGGAGTAGAGTCTGGGCATCCAGCACTTACAAACAGAACAAAACTCCCCAGATGATTCTAACCTGCAGCTGAGGTGAATAAATCGCTATTTGTTCTTCAGCGTACAATAGAGGAATGGGCTCTCTGGAATAGGAGACATTTTGAAAATAAGAAGACTCCTTGAGGTAACGGAAACGACCATAAACATTGTCTGATCTTCCGACATAAATGACATACAGTTGCATGGGCCCAGACAAATCTCTAGAATCAAACAAACAAACCAATCTTACCCATTCTCCTTGGAGAATCAGGGAAGTCTGGATGACTTTTGCCCTTTTAATTTCTGCCCTCCATTTCTGTTGACAGTTTTAACCACACGCATGTACTCTCAGGCCTTAATTCTGAAAAGAAAAGAGAAGGAAGGTCACCTTGAGCCAATCGGATAGTCCCAGTTTCCTTCCACACATCCCTGTCGCGTACAGCTCAATCTTCCATACCAGCTCCTGGTAAGAGCCTTGGTTCTTCCCCAAAAGAAAACCCACATGATCCAACAATTCCTCCACCTCTTCCTGCTCCTGCCTTGACATTTATGCCCATTTGGAATTAACTTCATGACTCTATCCCTTAATTCCCACTTAAGATATTGGTAATTGTCCCCTCTCTAGTTGAGACCTCCAGTGTGGCCTCCAAGTTTGGGACATGATACAAACAGTCTCCTAGCAGCACATAAAAGTTGATCTACTGAAATCTGGACCACGATGTGCCAACAATGAACATCCTAGGCACCATGTTTTCTGTTTTAATGGAGACACCCTATGTGTTCAGTTTGACCTAGCTTTCTGATTAGGTTGTTGGCAGTCTTTTACGGGGGACAATGCCAGTGAAGGTGCTTCCAAAGACCATAATCTTCAAATCTTGGTGCACACTTTGTGCATTTGCTCATTCATTCATTCATTATACACCTTCATGGAATATGTTTTCCGGAGTTGGCATCTGCTTAAGGGCCCAGGCCACAAAGCTAAGAAACACATTCTATATCCTCAAAGAGTTTACCACCTAGTAAGGAACTCAGGCGACCAAACCAACAACTAAACCAAAGGGTGGTTCACAAAGAGAGAAGAAAACAATAAGCTAAGTTCCATCAATTATGGGCTGTGTGATCTTGGGAAATCTACCTAACTGCTCTGTGCCTCAGTTTCCTTGTCAACAACATTGAATTATTTTTTCTTTTTTTTTTTTAATTTTTTTCTTAATGTTTATTTATTCTGAAGGAGAGAGAGACAGAGCAGGAGCAGGGGAGGGGCAGAGAGAGAGAGAGAGAGAGAGACAGAATCTGAAGCATGCTCTAAGCACCAAGCTGTCAGCACAGAGCCGGAAGCGGGGCTCGAACCCACAAGCTGTAAGATCATGACCTGAGATGAAGTCGAACGCTTAACCGACTGTGCCACCCAGGCGTCCCAACAACACAGAATTATTTTTTTTTTAATTTTTTTTCAACGTTTATTTATTTTTGAGACAGAGAGAGACAGAGCATGAACGGGAGAGGGTCAGAGAGAGAAGGAGACACAGAATCTGAAACAGGCTCCAGGCTCTGAGCGGTCAACACAAAGCCTGACGCAGGGCTTGAACTCACGGAGTGTGAGATCGTGACCTGAGCCAAAGTCGGCCGCTTAACCGACTGAGCCACCCAGGCGCCCCAAACAACACAGAATTATTAAAAGCACCTGCCATTACGGTTGTGATGAGTACTAAAAGAGTTATGATTTGTAAAGTGCTTTGAATGGTGTTTGGTATATATCAACGTTTGCTCAAGAAAACAGATAAAAAAAATTTTTTTAATCTGCTATTACCAGCATAGAGAAGGCAGAAATAAATCCACACAATACTGGCCAGTTCATTTTTGACAGTGGTGCAAAGGTAATTCAATGAGGAAAAAAAATTTCTTTTCAATAAATGTTGTCGGAATAGCTGGTTATTAGGTACCAAAAGAGGAGGACCTTGACTTACATTTCACTCTAAGGACAAAACCCAAAGCGCACCCACCGTAGGTCCAAATGTAAAATCTAAAATTATAAAACTTCAAAAGGAGAACTTCGGAGAAAAGTCTTTATGACCTTGTAGTGTGCAATAATTTCCTCCAGAAGACAGAAAGTACAAATCGTAAAAGAAAACATGGGGGGGGGGGGGGGAGGGAGAAAGAAAAACGTTGAAAATCTGGACATCATCAAAAGTAAAGACACGTGCGTCGGAAAAACTATTAAGAGAATGATGGAGGGGCGCCTGGGTGGCTCAGGTCATGATCTCACAGTTCGTGGGTTCGAGCCCCGCGTCGGGCTCTGTGCTGACAGCTCGGAGGCTGGAACCTGCTTCGGATTCTGTGTCTCCTCCTCTCTCTGCCCCTCCCCTGCTCATGCTCTGTCTCTCTCTGTCTCTCAATAATAAATAAATGTTTAAAAAAACAATTTTTTTTTTTTGAAAAGAAAAGAATGATGGGATGATGTGTCGTGACCACAGCCAGGAGTGAGGGCAGGACGCATGGAGGCTGGGGAGCGAGGGGAGGCAGACACAGGCCACCTGAGCTGGGCAGCTGGCCGCTCTGACCAGCAAGGGAACTTACAGACGCGGCGGTCTCTGCCCGGAGCGAGGAAGCCTCCGCACCAACGGCCAGAATCTTCAAAGTTCACAGAGAGGCCTCACGGGGCCACGTCTACCGTCCAGAAGGGCTCTGGGCTCCACCCCGCCTTGCTCCCTCAAGGCTGCGACCTCGAAAATGGCTCCAGAGAAGGGAAGGAGGAAGGGGGCAGCGACCACGGTCAGGGGCGGGGCCAGGGGCCTCCAATCCCCAGGCAGCTTGAGGGTCAGCCCCGGCCACGCCCCCTCCGTGAGCTCCCCCAACAGGAAGACGCGTGGATGGCGAATGGGCCACAGAAAGAAGGCTCAACATCATTCCTCATCAGGGAAATGCAAAGGAAAACGATGTTGTGATACCGTAACACATCCATTAAAGTGGCTTAAAAAAAAAAAAAAAAAGAAACACGGACAATGTTAAGTGTCAAGGACGTGAAGCAGGTGGAACCGGCATGCATTGTTAGTGGGAAGGCAAAATAGCACAAGCACCGTGGAGACCAGTCTGAAAGTTTCTAATAAACATGCACTTACCGTAGGACCCAGCAATCCGGCTTCGAGTATTTATTCAGGAAAAATGAAAATGCATGTCCACACGAAACCCTATATGCAAATGTTTAGAGCAGCTTTCCTCATAATTCCCCCAAACTTTAAGCAGCTCAAATATCCAGCAGCTGGGAAATGGATAAAGAAGCCGTAGGCCTGCCCTACAATGGGGTGAACAGCAATAAAAAATAATAAATAAATAACACACCACTGATACCTTCACTGGTGGATGCATTTCAAAAGCATTATGATACGAGAGAGCACATACTGCTATATGATTCCATGTGTATGACATTCTGGGAACATTAGAAGTCCAGGGACAGAAATCACATCAGGAGGTGCCAGTGCTGGTGGCCTGGGGCGGTCAGAAGGCTGGCTGACTGCAAAGCGGCTTCAGTGGGTTTTCAGAGATGACAGAAATGTTCTTTATCATGATTGCGGTGGTGATTCCATGACCATATACATTTGTATAAACTCTCAGAACTGCAAAGGATATATTTACCTGTCTGTAAATTATACTTCAATAGATCAGACAGAAAGTGCTCATAAAAGTAAGGTGTGCTTCTTGTAAAAAATAAAATACACAGTAAAAAGTGAAAGGTTCGCTGTCAACAGATCACGTGTGTGTGCGTGGTTTTCCTCTGGTCACACCACTGTATACACTTGTTGAAATAAACAGAACCATGGACTTGGAAGGGGTGAATGTAAATAAACCTGACTTTAAAAAAATTATAAGAATGCCCCACTAAGAAGGGAAGAAAACAGAAACTCCCTTGAGAGATTTAGTGACTGGATCGAAGGTTTGAATTTCATTAAAAGACAGGTAACTGTCGGGGCACCTGAGTGGCTCAGTTGGTTAAACGTCTGACTTCAGCTCAGGTCATGATCTCGAACTGTTGGTGGGTTCAAGCTCTGTGTCGGGCTCTGTGCTAACAGCTTAGAGCCTGAAGCCTGCTTCAGATTCTGTGTCTTCCTCTCTCTCTGCCCTTCCCCTGCTCGTTCTGCCTCTCTCTCTTTCTTGGAGAAAGAAAAAAAAAAGGTAGGTAACTATTTATGGTTGGAAATCGACCATTGAAATCCCACCCCGTTACCTACAGAGCCACAGAAAATCCATAGGCTTTTTTTTTTTTTTTAACTTTGAAATGTATCCTAGAGCTTTTTAAGAAACATACTTTGGCCTAATTGTGTCATGCTTAGGCATCGGCATTCTCTGAGCAGGGCTGAAGGGCCAAGCAGGGATAGAAAAAAATAAGTAAAATCAGCCACTGTTTGACTAGGATAAAAAGCAAAAACCAGGGGCACCTGGGTGGCTCCGTCGGTTGAGCGACTGACTTCAGCTCAGGTCATGATCTCGTGGTTTGTGAGTTGGAGCCCCGTGTCAGGCTCTGTGCTGTGCTGACATCTCAGAGCCCGGAGCCTGCTTCGGATTCTGTGTCACCCTCTCTCTCTGCCCCTCCCCTGCTCGTGCTCTGTTTTCTCTCACGCAAAAATAAACATTAAAACGTGTTAAAAAAAAAAACTGAGGGCATCAGAGGGGCCTCCAGGAAGAGATGGCATTTGAACGGGGTTTTGAATGGTAAGTGGAAGTTTGTCCTTTGAGGAATTATTTGGTGGACATTCTTGGTATGTGATTTGAAATTCAGTCCACAAAATATTTATCGAGCACCCTCTCGGTGTTAAGCATCAGATTAGGGTGGAGTTTCCGGCCACCCCACTACTGGCACCTGGGCTGTGTTACTCTGTTGTGAGGGGCCAGCTTGTGCAACGCAGGGCATTTAGCAGCATCCCTGACCCCAACCCACTAGACGCCAGAAGCACCTACCCCCTAGTTGTGACAACCAAGTGTCTCCAGACATGGCAGATGTTTCTTGGGCAGCAAAATCAACACACACACACACCCTGAATCACTGCACTAGAGTCCTAGGATCAAAATATTAGCGAGACTCCCTACCTAAAGAAGCTGACCATCTTATCACAGGGAGAAAAAGCAAATAGGACTTATGGTGCTGATTCATGTTACAGATTGTGTGTGCGTTTGTGTGTATGTGTGTGTGCACATTTTGAATAAGATAGGTCTGCATGGGACGGTGGTTAGAGATGCAGAATCTAGAGAACTGAAGATAGACCCACAGGGTCTAAATGTGAGCTCTATCACTTAGAAAATATGTGATCTGGGGGACTTTTCACTTGAGTTCTGTATGTTCCAGCTTCCCTGTTTGTAGAATATGAGGAAGAAACCTACATCAGAGGATTGTCAAAAGCATTGAATAACTCCAGATCAGGGGCGCCTGGGTGGCTCAGGCAGTTAAGCATCCAACTTCGGCTCGGGTCATGATCTCACGGTTCGTGGGTTTGAGCCCTGCATCGGCTCTGTGCTGACAGCTCAGAGCCTGGAGCCTGCTTCGGATTCTGTGTCTCCGTCTCTCTCTGCCCCTTCCCTGCTCATGCTCTGTCTCTCTCTGTCTCTCAAAACTAAACACACGTCAAAAATTTTTTTTTAAAGAAAACAACTCCAGATTGGAAAACACAGTGTCTGAAACATGGTAAGGACTCAGTGAATGAACTCAATAAATGTTAGTTGTTGTTAATTTCTCCCATTTAAGGCCAAAAGGGTCTTGAAAGTCTATAATAAGTTGTGCGTGGTGTGCCTTCAGTATAGTAGATATTTCACAAGTATTTGAGGGAAGTGGGGAGGGAATACATAAATAAAAATATTAGCTGGTTATAAGTTACTCTCACCTCTCAAATAAGCCTGTGAGTATCTACCTAACAGAATGGCAGTGGGAACAAAAATCTTTGAAAAGTGCCTGATACTAATAATAAGCATACAATGCATTTTTCAATTGGGGTCATTATTAGTAGTGTTATTTTACAGTCAGTCATCAAGAGATCTTCACCGGGTGAGGTTCCTCCAGAAAAGATTGAGAGATTCTGAACTTTTCTTCAAAGACCTTCATCTTTCACAAACGTACCAGAAAGATCCCCTTGTGATTACCAGCCAGGGAGCAAGGTAGCTGTGACATCACTAATTTAAGCTGAGAGGGAGGAAAAAGAGTTGGGACCGATGGCAAGTGTTTTGGCATGAAGCTAAAACACTCGCCCACTCGGACATCTGTCTGCTTATGTTCTGGTTTCATCGAACATCACGGAGACGAAGACGCCAGAAGATGAACAAAATAAAAACACGTGGAACTTCTGGCTCTGTGTGGAGGGCCGTCACTCAACACAAGCACACTCTTGACATGTCCAAAGGTCGGGCATTTCCTCACCTGTGGTCGGGGATGGAGGCAGGAGCACGGGTGGAAGGAGAAGTGGAAGAGTGAGGGAGGCCACCACCTTTGTGTGTGGTGCTTGCTGGGTATGAGTTCCAGACATGAAGGTAGCTGGTCTCAGGAACAGTCAGAGAAGAGGGATGATAGGTGAAAGAGAAGCACAGACTTCCTTCCTGGAAAACTGCCCCTTTCCTCTTCCACTTCACGTTCATTAACACTCCCCATGGTGGACCAGATTGTGTCTTCCCAAAGTTCATACATCGAAGCCCTAACCTCCTGGGGGACGGTATTAGGAGGTGGGACTTCGGGGAGTTGACTGGGGTTAGACGAGGTCTTGAGGGTGGGGCCCTTGTGTGAAGATTAACGTCCTTATCAGAAGAGACACCAGAGGGCTTGCTCTTTCTCCCCACCATGTGAAGACACAGCAAGAAGGTGGCCATCCACAAGCCAGGAAGAGAGCTCTCAGCAGAAACCAACCATGTTGGCGCTTGACCTTGGACGGCCGGCCTCCACAACTGTGAGAAACTAAATGTCTGTTGTTAAACTACTCAGTCCATAGGATTTTATTAAGGTAGCCTGAGTTGATGGAGAAAGCTCTTTAAATCTCAGCTCAAAGAGCTCATTCTTAAGGATTATATTTCTTTTAATCCAACAGATTAGAGAAGGGCCTTCAGCTGTACGCTCTGGTTGAACCCTGGCTTTTTTCCAAAGTAGTTCTATATGTGGGGGAGTGTTTCATGGACATCTATTCCCCACCCCACCTCTACTGACCTGGAATCTCCCCGAGGACAGGACCACATGTATTTAAGATCATCCCTCTATCCCTAGCATCAGCATCCTGGATTAATATGATAATACATTTGCTTGGGGGACTTGGAGAGACAAAAGACTAAGATATATTGTCCCACAAAGATGTCTAGCCTTGCTTGCGCTCTCTCTCAACTGCTGTATCAGATGCTGTCTCTGCATTAAACATGGCATTCTGGGTCACATTCGCAGCCCTCGGTCTTACTTCTGTAGTTCTCGTCTCAACCCATTTCACCCTGACTTGCACCTTCCATGTTACCAATGACATTAGAATTCAAACCCTCATTTCTTTCCTCATGTCACTCTTTATATCTGACTCATGTGATTGTCTTCCTGATCATGACCTGGAACTTGGCTCTGCATGGGGAGCTGTCTTTCAACCCAAGCTTTCTAGATGTTTATGCGCCTAGTGACTGCTTCAAAATACGTGCAGCAAAATGACAGAGCAGAAAGGAGAAATGGACAAACCCGTAACTATAGTCAGAGACTTCAAAACCCGGTCTCTCAAAACTTGATAGAAGAAGTAGACAGAAGATCAATATGGATATACATGACTTGAGTTAATTGTCAACCAACTTGCCCTCGTTGACATTATTGACATTCCATACAAGAACACGAGAATACACATCCTTTTCAAGGGCGCGAGTATCATTTCAAGAGCATATGGAAGTTCCTGAGGAAGTCAAGGGGAAAAGGAAAAACTCAAGAGGTTCAAGCTTGGGCCACTACCTGCCTTTGTTCTCACAGTCCAGATAAGCTCATTTCGAATCCCACTGTGGTTAATCAAGCAGTGATTAATAAAGCAGTGATCACCTTTAGTCAAATAAATAGCAGATAATGAAGGAGATTTAAAAGGGAGATAAAGAGGAAGACAATGAGGAACGAAGCCCACAAGCTCATTATCCATTCCAAAAAGAGACAGAGAAACCTATTCGTTACAATTACAAATAACAGTTTTCTCTGAATTAAGGTATTCTTCAAGAAGTCATTGCACTCCTAAATATCCAATTAAATAAGTAATACTATGACGCATCGTAAAACCCTTTCAGGGCTTTGAGTGCTAAAGAAAACTCCGCTTAAACGTCGGAAAGAGTATGGTACATGTGGGCCTATAATTCTTGCCTCCTCCTATTGTTAATAGCTCTATGTTTCTTGTTTATTTTACAGATGGGCTCAGCCAAAGGCACACATGCAGATTCTTTGTGTGTATGTGTGTGTGTGTGTATGTGTGTGTGTGTGTGTGTGTATCTGAATGTGAATGAATTCTGTTCCTTGAAGAAAACCATTTGGGGAAAATAAAACTTGGAAATAATAAATTAAATATCAGAAATAGAAAGAGATGTTTATGTGTAGATTGTTTTTCATATATTTTTTCCTCTCTCTCTTTTTCGATTTCCTCTCTCATCAGCTCACCTTTGCCCTCCAAAGGTGTGATCAATTACTGCTTTTTGTCTTGAATCAATATGTTTCACAAAAAAGGAAAATTGGTTTTTCTTATAGACTGTGAATCAATTACATTAAGCTATGTAATACAAGGTGTTAACATTCTGTTTAAATGCGTTGTTTAAAAGATTCTGTTTTAGCTAAGTCTTGAATAACTAGAAAACATAATAAAATATGATTGCATTTTGTGAGTCTGGGCCAATGATTTTTTGGTGAACAACAATAAACATTAGATTTGTCCTGTCTCCTGATCGTCTCTCCTCCTTAGGGAATATTCTTCCTAACATCAGAGACATTCTTTAAAAAAACGTAGAGGCTTAAATGTTTTGTTTTAAAAGGCATGGCATTCATTATTGCCCTCTTGGCCTTTCTGTCCATCCCTGGGATTGGTTTTGAATGAGCTCTGTGAACACTAACGGTATGGAAACCATAAGTGCTCAACAATGGCTTCTTTCCCCCTCTCTCTGCTTCCCTACATGCCTCAGCCTATCTCTGCTTCTAAGCAGGGCCTGCCGCCTTCTTTTTGCTCTAATTCACATTTTAACTGGAAATGACTTTTCATTTCCTAAGCTCTTTTTGGCATTTTAAGCTCTGTTAAGGGTTTTCCTTAAACGTTAATGCATTTCATTAGAAGGATAAAATAAAGCAATCTTACCATCCTTTTTGAATAATTAGTGACTTAGAAACAAGCCTTGAAGCTGGTGAAAATTTCACTGTAAGGTAGTGAAATGATAAAAATACACGGAAGCATATACTTCGATGCACTTTAAAGAAACCATCATAGACTAATAATATGGTATCTCAAAGGAACAGATCAGACTGACAGCAAAATTACTTTTCAGGAAACAAAGTAGTTATGACATTTATAGCAACCTTTATAAAGGTTTGTAGCATAAGAAAAGGAAGACACTTAATTCCATTATTTTCATGTGCTTTATAAGTAACCCCAGTCAAAAGGAAAGCTCGTGCACACACACACACACACACACACACACACACACCCCTTTAGGAAAAAGAACACATTTTCTTTTACTCCTAAGCATAAAGAACGGATAATTTTCTAGCTGCTGTTACCTCTTCCTTTCCTAGAAAAGGCAAACTCTGAACAGAATCAAAACCACGTTTACACGCCAAAGTGAAAAATGGTAGAGTTGCCATGAGCCAGCCCATTCATATGGCATTTTTCATCTCTATAACCCCGCTTTCTATAAAACTTAACACAACAGTGTTTTCTTACATTGTACGGCCTTTGTTAATTCATTCAGTTATCTCCAAGTTGCTTCCTTTCAATTTTTCTTCAAGATGATTTATTTATACAAAGCCATAAAGTGGATCCCGTGAAATTGAAAGTCATTTCTTCAGTAGGTGAATTCACAATTCTGTGAGTGGGTTTTATTTTTCTATTTTTCTATTCCCAAAGTATAACCAGAAGTCACCAAATATTAAAGAATCTTTTCAAATGAAATCAATAATTAAGCCAGTTTTTTTTTTTTTAACTCAAACTGGGTCAATCTTGTTGGCTAGACAAAAAAAAATATCAATCCAATTTTGAAAAATAAAGGTTCATACAGTCAACACTGGAATTTTGTAGAAATACTTACCTTATACGCGAGTATCTTTGGTTGACTCAGAGATCGTATTGTCCTGTAACACAGTCATCTTACAGAGGTGAATGGACAGCATTCTCAGAGGGCCCCCCAATGAACCTATCTCTTGGTTTTCTAGTATTTCTTCCCGTGGCTAATCCCCTCTTCTTACTGACCTGGACTTACTGAACTGCTTCTAATGAACAGAATATGACAGAAGTGATGGCTTCTATATTGAAGTCTCTCTCTCCCTCTTTCTTGCTTCCGGGAGAAGCCAGGTGCCATGTTGTGAGGCAGACCAGTGGAGGGTCCATATGCATCAGCATGGGTGTGTATCTTCTGGGGCCCGACAACGGCCACCTAAGTGAGCTTGGAAGCACACCCTCCCAGAGCTGCGCTCTGTGATGACTATATCCCTGGCAGATGACTTAGTTGCAGTCTTGTGAGACCCTGAGCCAGAGGCAGCCAGTTGAGCTGCTCCTGGGTCAGATTCCTGACCTACAGAAACTGTGAGATAATAAATGTTTATTGTTTCCAGGGGCTGACTTTGGGGATGATTTGTTACACAGCCATTGATAACTAGTACAAGATGTAACTGAACCCCTTATGTGATGTCCGAGATATGTAAACCTTATAAAGGATGCAACTATGAATTGTGCTGTGGAAAGTCACGGTGTGGTTATTCATTGAATTGGTTTCCAAGTTGATGTAATTTTGTTAGGTATTCACTTCCTTCCTATGCCAAGAATTCATCTCGTTTTTCTCTCATTTCAAAGGAGATATAAATATGGGGAGGAGAGAAAGCTGTAAGACACTCTAAAAGGTTAAACAAGAAAACTAAGAGATACTTATAAAGTCTATGTGTCCACCACAGGCACATTCCCAGAAAAAGTAGTCAATTCTTACCTTGCAGGCATATAAAAAAGGACTTGCTAAAATAACATATTGTTGGGGCACCTGGGTGGCTCCGTTGGTTAAGCATCCAGCTCTTGATTTCGGCTCAGGTCATGACATGATCTCACAGTTCATTGGTTTGAGCCCCACATGGGGCTCTGTGCTGACAGCATGGAGCCTGCTTGGGATTCTCTGTCTCTCTCTCTCTCTCTCTCTCTCTCTCTCTCTCTGCCCCTCCTGTGTGCACGCTCTCTCTCTCTCTCTCTTTCAAAATAAATAAACTTTAAAAATAAAATAAAATAAAGCAATTTTTTGTAAATGAAGTCATATTAGAAAGCTGACTGATAAGAATAATGATCAAAAGAGAATACACAGGACAAAAGCAAGGATAAACATGATGCAAGGCTCATAGATTCACTCTCTAGCTAAAATGCATTGGTTGTCAAAAATGTAGATATTTCAAGGCTTCGACACTTCCTAGTGAGCACTCGCCACTTGCCTCGCCGACACCAATTCCCACTTCTTTGTATCCACCTCCCTCTTCTCAGTTCTTGCTGAGCGTGGCTCCACCTATGTTAAGGATAGAGCACCCAGGCCAGGCAATCAAACCACCATACATCCCTGCTATCGGTCGATGATGAGCATGTGACCTAAGCTGGTCCAATCAGAAGGAATCTCTGTTTCCTCTGTGTGCTCCCGAGAAGGCTTTCTTTCTCTCAGGTGGCTTCAACCCAGAGCTGTAGGAAGACAGAGCCCCCAAAGCCATCTGTCACTGGGCGCTGTTGCCTGTATTCTTCGAATAAAGCCAGCACAGAAGATGGCATCAGGAATAAATCCTAATGACAGTGTGTGAGCCCTGAATCCAGCTCCCCTGAAGCCAGTCCTCCCTGTGAATGTTCGGTTATTCCGCACCAATAAATTTCCTTTTTAGCTTGCATCGGTTAGAGGCAAAATTTTTGGCTGATGAGTTGTTTGGATTTTTTTTTTAATTTTTTTTTCAACTTTTATTTATTTTTGGGACAGAGAGAGACAGAGCATGAACGGGGGAGGGGCAGAGAGAGAGGGAGACACAGAATCGGAAACAGGCTCCAGGCTCTGAGCCATCAGCCCAGAGCCTGACACGGGGCTCGAACCCACGGACCTCGAGATCGTGACCTGGCTGAAGTCGGACGCTTAACCGCCTGCGCCACCCAGGCGCCCCAGATTTTTTTTTTTTTTAGATCACATTTGATAGAAAGTTTCTTAATGCCTTCAGGTCCAAGCATTTAAAAAATCTTAGCCTGTTTCAAACTTGATGGATAGCCTCAAGGGTTTGAGTATTTTGGGTCAGCTTATATCAGAACCTCACAAAATCTTTGTTATATAAAGGATCTGCTGCTACCAGCCAATGCAACAGGGAAGTATGATAATCATTACAATAATTTTTACAATAATCATTTTTGTAATCGTCGTTACCATCACCACCATCAGCCACATACTAAGCGCTTCATATGCATCAAGTACTATGCTAAGCACTTTACGTATATTATCCCATTATTCATTTTCCTAGAAACAGGAGACTAGTTAAAATACAGACTCTAGAACCCAAGCACTCCAGATTTAAATCTTTTTTTCTGCCAATTTCTACCAGTGTGACCTTTGTCTCCACTTTCCTTGTCTGTAACATAGTAATGTTGCTGTTTTCATTAGAAAGTTGTGAGGATTAAAATAATTAATATCTTGGGGGTGCCTGGGTGGCTCAGTCAGTTAAGCATCTGACTCTTGATTTCAGCTCAGGTCATGATCTCCCATTCAGTGAGTTCGAGCCCCATGTGGGGCTCTGTGCTGAGAGCATGGAGCCTGCTTGGGATTCTCTCTCTCTCTCTCTCTCTCTCTCTCTCTCTGCCCCACCCCTATGCTCTCTCTCTCTCTCTCAAAATAAATAAGTAAACTTGGGGCACCTCAATGTCAGTCGGTTAAGCATCCGACTTCAGCTCAGGTCATGATCTTGCAGCTTGTGAGTTCAAGCCCCGTGTCAGGCTCTGTGCTGACAGCTCAGAGCCTGGAGCCTGCTTCGGATTCTGCGTCTCCTCCTGCCTCTGCCCCTCCCATGCTCATGCTCTGTCTCTCAATAATAAATAAACATTAAAAATTTTTTTTAAAAAAGCAAACTTAGAAACAATAAAAAACCAAATAAAAGAATATCTACAAGTGCTTAGTGTGGTGTTTGTCCCACACAAAGCACTACCTCTGTTAACTTGTCCTGTTTCTTACAATAGTCCAATGATGTAAACGTTATTACGTTCTTTTTCCCGACAAAGAATTTGGTCTTTATGGGTCTTTACAGAAGTCTTTCCGAAGTTTACCCAAGATGGCCACTTAAAAATTTAATTCCATTATTGAAGCAAAATTCTGTGAGGATAAGGACTCTGTCACTCTCATCTTTGTATCCTGGACATTACCTAGTCCAGTGTCCTTCTAGTAAATATTAATAGAATGTAGACAAAGAAATTGAAAATATATATACAAAGAATATAAAGGCAGCCAGCTAGACAAAGAACAGTGGCCAAGAGTCAACAGTTCTGGGATATTGTATTAGTTATCTATTACCGTGCAACAGAGTTTTCTCAAAACTTAGCAGCTGAAATGAGCATGCAGAGATCACCTCCAATTTCTATGGGTTAGGCCTTCATCGCTCAGCTGGATGTCCCTGGCTTAGGATCTCCCATCAGGCTGCAACCAAAGTGTTGGCTGGTGATGCAGCTTTATCTGAAGGATGCAATTCGAGGCCCCCTCAGGTTAGCTGGATTTGGTTACTCCAGGGCTACGGACTGAGGGCCTCAGTTCCTGACTCAGTGTTGATGGGTGGCATCACTCAGTCCTTTGTCACAAGGGCCTCTCCAGCTGGCTTTATCAGAGCCAGCATGTTAAGAAGAGCCAGAAAGAGAGAGAGAGAGAAAACCAGTGAGAAAGAGAGCAAGCAAGATGGCAGCCATGGTCTTTTGTCACCTACACTTTTGTGACCTACAAGTGACATCCCATCACTTCTGTCATATTCTACCCATTAGAAGCATGTCACCGGATCCAGCCCACGTTCAAAGGAAGTGGATTACACAAGTGCGTGAATACCGGGAGGCAGAGGTCACTGGGAGCCAATTTAGAAGGCTGCCTACCACAGACATGGAACTGCAGTTGATTTTGTTTTGCTCTTTGACCCTGACCAAGTCAGACATTCTGTGCCTCAATTCCTTTATCCCTAAAACTTGTACCATAATTCCCCGGGATTTTCAACTCCAAAGTGTGATTCTAGGAGGTCCTGAAAAGGAACACACTGCACTTTAAAATCACACTTAATTTCAGGGCACCTGGGTGGCTCAGTTGGTTAAGCGTCCCGACTTCAGCTCAGGTCATGATCTCACAGTTTGTGAGTTCGAGCCCCGCGTCAGGCTCTGTGTTGACAGCTCAGAGCCTAGAGCCTGCTTTGGATTCTGTATCTCCTTCTCTCTCTGCCCCTACCCCCCTTGCTCTCTCTCTCTAAAAAATAAAGATTTAAAAACTTTTTTTAAAAAATCACTCTTAATTTCAAAATGGCTCCAGAAGCTCACCTGCAAGAATGAAAAGGGCTTTAACCTCCCCCAACCCCCACCTTTCGTGAGCATCACATCTGGTAAACTTGTGTGTCAAGAACTATAGTGAGGAAAACACTGGAATGTGCCATTGGATCCTCTTCCCGTGCCAAGAAGAGACTTGAGAAAAAAAGGGGGCTTCTGTAGGTATATGCCCGTTTGCAGCATTTGAGAAAGAGGGACCATGGGCTTCCAAAACTTAATTGAAATGGAGAGTTTGATTAGTTTACCCTGAAGTGTCAATAAAAAATGGTGCATGGCAGATGGTTTTCCTGTGATCCCAACAGCAAGTCCATTTTGAGGTTAATAACCTTTTTGCTTTATTGACTTGTGGGCAAACTCTCTCTGGTGGTGTTTAAGTTTGTTTAGATGTTTTCTTGACCATTATTAAAAACAAACAAACAAACAAAATTCTGCCCACCACTGTTTTTTTATCTACTGAAGAAACTTCATACTGCTTTCCTTTTGAGCAACGTTCTGAAATCTCTTTTCACCCATCATAGCAACTGAGTAAGACGTCAACTAAAACTACATGTAAGCCATTTATTGATGTTGTAAAAAATATCCCTGCCATGTATTTATTAACTTTTCCTTTGGGTTGAAGATAGGCAAAACAGGGAACATATTGGCGAATAGTGTCCTTTGGCTAAAACTCCAAAGGAAAGATGAGATTTTCCTTTTGACTATTAATTAAAAGGTGTTTGTCCGCCCTTACAGGTCTCTGTTGATGTTCCCACATGAACCTGTTGTTCATATTCCCACATGAACCTGCTACGAGTTGGTGGCCTCTGAATGAGGATGTGCATACGTTCGTTGTTTGTCTCTTATTGCTCTGTTCTTCTCAATGCCTTTGAATTGGAATGATTTGACATGTAAAAATTGGGAAATTTCACCGTGAAAGAAATTCGGATTTCTGGCTTTCTTTCATCAATCAGAAGCTTCACGAGTCTTGCCCACATCCCAACACAGTGACAGCTGGGTGAAGCCAAAGAGTGGTTTCTTCCTTTGGTTAGTGCATGTCCTTGCCTGTCTTTACCATCACCCCACTCCCAAGTCTTCTAGGAAACTGTAATATCAGCTTAAAATGAAAAACAACTTAGGGGCACCTGGATGGCTCAGTTGGTTAAGTGTCCGACTCTTGGTTCATGGGATCCAGCCCCATGTTGAGCTTTACACAGACAGCTTGGAGGGAGGCCTGCTTGGGATTCTCTCTTTCCCTTTCTCTCTGCCCCTCCACCACTCTTTCAAAAAATAAATAAACATCAAAGAAGAAGAAGAAGAAGAAGAAGAAGAAGAAGAAGAAGAAGAAGAAAAACAACTAAAAATCTCTCTCCCGTGAAAGCCACGGTGACTTTTAAGAGACAATGAGGGCAGGTATAAACTGTGGAGAATTCTGCCATCTCTGAACAAGGACAGCCTCTACTCACCCAGCCTGCTTTGTTCACTTCTGGGAGCTCCCCAGTCATGGGAGGGAGACATCTGGGGGTAGATCCAGGCATAGCATTTCTGGCCTGAACGTATCTTAGTTTGGGGTAAGATTATCTCATCCATCACGATGAAGGCCAACAGCATGAGAAAACCGCGTTGGGCCTTAACCCATTTTCTTTGCATTGTCAATGGCTTTCCTGTTGGTTTCCCATTCACCTGTTCTCACATTACTTGGTCCTTGGAGCAATCACACCCGACACTCTTGACAGAATGGGAAGGTACATTATTGTCTCTGTGCTGTCTTGGTTTTGTGTTAATAGCAGCCATAATGCTGAAATTAACCCATATTTTACACTTACCCATTGTCCTGCGTGGCACACAGCTGTCGTTAAGTGCACAGAATGAAGATGTGTAAGCATCCTGTTGTGTCCTATGTAAAATTTAGAACCTGCTCGGTGCATTACTTCTGTTCCCCCATCCCTATGTGTTTGTTTGCTTTTAAAGATCTCCATAAAAGGTTACAAACACCAGTTACCAGTTAAAAGCTCTTCAAATCCCATGAACAAACACCATCTAAGTTGCTGGGGGGATTTTTTTTTCTTCCAGTGCTTTGTCAAAGGCCTTCTAGAATGGTTCAGACTCAAGGCAAATAGGTCATTTAAGACTTTCAGGGAAACACGTATCCTATGCGATGCTGGATGCTAATGGTCTCTACGTATTATATTTAGATTGGCTCTGGCAGACTACTATTTAACTTGAGAATAAAATTGTGTATCTTGAAAGCCCCAAATCATGATTCATTATTTACATCAAGGCCTACTTAAATTCTAGCATTTCAGAGCATTTCATCAATGCTGTCTTCCCACCCTGTTCCAAATCAGGTAAAATGACACAAAACACTATCTCCACGAATTGCAGTCTCCTTTTCTGGGTTGTTTTCTGCTTTTTCATTAAATCAAAACGTCTTCATTATCATTTGAACTCAAATGTCATTTCATGCTGATGGCTGAATCTTTCACAGTAACTATGGCAATTGTAAAAAGAATATGAAAAGTAAAATCTCTTCCCCTCAAAAAATTTTGCCTTCAAAATTCTTCAAAGAAGAATTGTCTTCAGTTGTATTTTTCAACCACAACGTCCCCCCGCCCCCCAGCCCCTGACCCCCTCAAAGAAATCCATTAGCTTCATCACAGGCACCTGACAAATCCCACCTTGTCCATTTAGACCCAGTGGGTATAGTGCCCATGGCCCACAACACCTTAGGAGTCCATGAAAATGTTTTCATTTCTTTTATAATTAGAAAAAAATAATGACTACAATCCAGGTTGGGTTACATTTGTCTTTATGCCAAGGGAGTCATAAAATATACTCTGTAATATTTGCCTTATGGGGAAAAAGGCTCAGGAAGGCAAAAGTGTTCAGGGCCCAGGAAAATCCTAGCAGAGGCTAATCACTCAGGCTAACATGGAAGTCACATAGAATCCATCCACACGATAGAATTCATGGTGAAACTGCACACGTGCAAAGTTACTTAGTTAGATGGCCTTGAGCAATGTCTCTGAGCCTCCATTTTGTCATAGGACTAATCCTAGCAGACAATATTTATTGAGTCCTTACCATGTTCCAGGCCCAGTGGGGAATACTTAACGCGGGCTGTCTCATGCGGTCTTTGGGCATGGCAGCCCTGGGCCATGGTTCTTGGGCAGCACTGTGCTGGAACTCTCCACACCCAGTGAGGTCATGAGGAGCAAGAGTGGATCCAGGTCTGCTCTTATCAGCACCGTGGCCTTGGACAAGGAATTTCCCCTCACAGACCCTTGGTTTCCATATCTGACAAATGGGCATCATGAAAGAATCGGTCATAGGGTTTGAGGAGGGCGTACTAGGTAAGGCATGTCAAGCACTTCATGGAGTGTCTACGCTTGAGTAAATGCTCCATAAATGGTAGTTATTACTATCCTTCCCTAGAAGGTGATCTTCCCTTACGCTCCACTATTTCTAAACTTCACGTATGTGGAATCATACAGAATATCCTCTTTTGTGTCTAGCTTCTTTGTCTCTGAGATTCATCGATTTCTCTTGCATGTCATAGTAATTTGTTCTTTTCTACTGCTATATAATATTCCATTGCATCCATTCTCTTGTTGATAGAAATGGGGTTGTTTTCTGTTTGGGGCTATGAAGAATGAAGTTGCTATGAGTATTCTTGAATCTATCTTTTGATAGACACAAACTTCATGTCTGTTGGATACCTACCTAGGAGTGGAACTGCTGGATCATAATAAATATTGAGTCCTTATGGTAGGTAGGGGCTGGGAATATAAGAGGGAGCAATAGATCTGTATGTTCCCTGACTTCAGCCTAATGAGGAAGACATAGCAATAATCGGCACAGATCAATGTAAATTTAATAGCTGCACAAGCCATAAAGGACTAGCACATGGTTGCTGTGAAAGTATGGGGGTGGGGGTTGCATGGTATCTGGAAAGGGCACAGGTCTTATAATCAAAGGAGCCTGACAAACTTGGGGAACCGGAACAAAGGCAGTTAGTGCAGAGAAGAAAAGGGAAATGGAGAGGCTGGCAAGGTTCAAACCGAACAGGCCATGTGACATGTTTTCCGCTAATCTTACTGAGCAGTGGGTGGGGGGACATTAATATTTTGAGGGGGAGGAGGAGGGCTGGGTAGAGAGTGATCTCATCAGGTTTGGAGTCTGAAAACATTTGTCTGGCTACTGGGTGGGAGACCGATTCCAGGAAGTATGTGTAGCAAGAGTGGACGTGGGGGACTCATTAAGACATGAGCCATGGTCCTAATGAGCAGTCGGGTCAGGCCAAGGTGGGAAGGGTGGAGACGGAGGCATGGGGACCATGTTGAGAGTCATCTCATACACAAGCTTCACCAATCTTTCGTGCTGGTCTCATCACAGTCCCTTTGCCACTGGGCAGCTCTTGAGAACCGGACCTCCTACATTTGAGCTGAATATTTAAAACAATACTTAGTTGGGGAGCCTGGGTGGCTCCGTCGGTTGAGCATCCGACTTCGGCTCAGGTCATGATCTCACGGTTGGTGGGTTCGAGCCCCGTGTCGGGCTCTGTGCTGGCAGCTCGGAGCCTGGAACCTGCTTCGGATTCTGTGTCTCCCTCTCTCTCTGTCCTTCCCCTGCTCACACTCTGTCTCTCTGTCTCTCTCTCTCTCAAAAATAAACATTAAAAAAATAATAAATAAATAAAAAATAAAACAATAATTAGTAGATTACTAACGAAATCCAAGTCCTCTTCAGGCTGCTTGTTTTCCATTGCAATCACATCCCAAGGAAGATTCAGTTCAGTTTCTCAGTGCATTTGCTCACCCGTATCCGCGTTACTGTGGGCTTTACAGACGTCTAACTGGACAAACTCTACCTATGATTCTAGCACTGCTGCCCGTTGCAGCATGACTGTGAAAGTCAGAGATAAAAACCACAAAACGAATCAGAGATCAGGACTAGTGTTCATCGTCCCTTTCCAACAGAAATGACCCTTCCCCAGCCCCCAGTATTATTGTGCACGGCGGCATAGAAAGCCAAATTCAAGGTTCCGGGTGTTCTGTGGGCATGACCGGATGCCTCCCCTCATCTTACAGGATCAAACTGAAACGTGTTCCCAGTAAGAGGGGTCTTTTAAGGTGGCTCCTAGACCAAGGCCATCGCTGCTCTACTTTCTAACCCCTACCCATTTCTAAGGGAAGTCGTGGATTTGAAGTGACCACGGGCTCTCCTTAGATCAAGGGGAATTGCTAGAAGATTGTACGTTTGCACATTAGCATTGCAGTGGGGGGGTTGGGTGCTCAGAGGTGAAGCCCCACGGCTTGGGTTTGAGTCTTGGATTCTCTCCTTAAGGACTGTGGAATCTTGAGCAGGGCCCCTAATTTCTCTGGGCCTCCATTTCCTCGTCTGTAAAGCGGAGATGGTGGTAATGATCATTGCCGCTTGCAGGGTTGTAAAGACTAGATTAATTCACGTATATGAAGGGCTCAGGCCGTGCCTGGCTGTATGGATGTTGGCTGGTTATTACCAGCCTCTCTGATTCACTTCCATTGGATCGAGGTTAACTGTTGCGTTGCTACGGGAACCGGCCATGTGAATTCTGCTCTCGGATTTGCTCTGAAGCAGGCGTTGAAGTCACCATCTACCACACTGCCCAAAGCTCGTGCCCACCGGGGAATTTTTTTAGGGTCAGGCCTCTGAAAACGTTGTCTTTCTCCTGAGATACTGGTATATACCCCTCATTCTTTTTTTTTTTTTTTTTTTACATTTATTTATTTTTGAGAGAGAGACAGAGCACAAGTGGGGAGGGACAGAGAGAGAAGGAGACAGAATCCGAAGCAGGCTCCAGGCTCTGAGCTGGCAGCACAGAGCCTGACGTGGGGCTCGAAATCACAAACCACGAGATCATGACCTGAGCCGAAGTTGGACTCTCAACCGACTGAGCCACCCAGGCGCCCCTATGCCCCTCATGCTAATGTGGTATTAACTCATTTTTTCTGTCTTTGCCTTTGCCACCCAGAAGCTCAGAGCATGCTCATCTATCGTGTGGTCTCTGCGGCCAATTTATTGACTTTCCCCATTTTCACTCAACTCATTTCTGTTCTTTTTTCTTTTCCTATTCTGTTAACGTCCCATTTCTATTTCATCCATAGACACTATACATTCGCATGTGTATTTGAGAGGCTTTGTGAAATTCTGTTTGGTAAGTAAAAAAGACACAGATGAAATCATAAAACAAAATAAATCTCAGAAGTACAGCGTGCGCATTCATTAACAGCCCATTTGCAAGCAAACTGTAGGAGTGGGGGTGAGTTTAATCTCCACATCTGTACAGTGAGGGGTAATGAGAGAACCTACTTGAAAGGGTTATTACAGGACAGGAAAAAATTAATCCATAAAACGCATTCAGAACAGGGGCAGCGCATACTGTAGGCACTTGGTGCTGGTCTTTGGGGTCACGGTCATTGGAATGATCTGTAGACATCACAGTGGAGATGCTCTCAGACCACTCATTACTGAGAAGCACCTAACACCAATAAGCCCTGCATGTTGTTCTCCAATTTTGTTTTCCTGTTTACTTATTTACTTTGAGAGGGGAGGAGCATGGGGAGGGGGAGAGAGAGGGACAGAGAGAGAGAGAGAGAGAGAGAGAGAGAGAATCCCAAGCAGCCTCTTACTTTGAGAGGGGAGGAACATGGGGAGGGGCAAAGAGAGAGAGAGAGAGAGAGAGAGAGAGAGAATATCCCAAGCAGGCTCCGCGCTGTCAGCACAGAGCCCAACGCAGGGCTCGATCCCATGAACCGTGAGATCATGACCTGAGCCGAGATGAAGAGCTGGATGCTTAAACCTACTGAGCCAGGCGCCCCCTCCAAATTTTTTCTACCAAATCGTCCAGGCAACTTGTAAATTCTATCCACTGCGTGTTGTGCGTTATCTTTAACAAAGATCCGTGTTTTGGATTGCTGCTGTTTTCCCACCTTCGAAAATGGAGAGTCTCAATGCTCCACTTTATGTCAAATGACACAAAACAGTGTTGGAAGTGATGTAGTAAGGGATCACAAACAACCTCATAACAGGCGTGTTTTTCCCGTCTGTATCTGTGCCGTAACTAATAGGATTGTATAAACCGCTTGTCATCGTTGACGGAGTTCGTGCACCACCAAGGATCCATACTGAATATGACACCGAATGTGAACAGCTCTGTCGCCCACAAACCGGCCTCCTGCCCTGGCTTCCCCAAGCCCATTTTCCTTGCCCTCCATAACTAGTCACTGTTCGGAATCTGCACTTTAAAAAAAATTTGTTTTTTTAACATTTATTCATTTTTGAGATTGAGAGAGGCAGAGCATGAGCAGGGGAGGGGCAGAAAGAGAGACACAGAATCCGAAGCAGGCTCCAGGCTCTGAGCTGTCAGCACAGAGCCCGACACGGGGCTCAAACTCACGGACTGTGAGCTCATGACCTGAGCTGAAGTCGGATGCCCAACCGACTGAGCCACCCAGGTGCCCCAAGGAATCTGCATTTTCTTCTAGCATTTAGTCCTCAAGGGAGGGTTCTATAAAGTTAACTTTTTCCCGTGTGTTGTTTGTCTAAGCACTGTGCCTTCCCTTTCCTCCACAGACTCTTCCGGTGCTGTGTTCCCCATCTCTCGTCTCCTGACTTTGTCATCACCTTCTCTCCTGGATTCCTCCCCATCCACTCCTACGTGTTCTCATATATGCCCTGATCTCATTAAGAAAAACAAACCAGAAAAAAGCCCTTTGTTCCACACTGCATGGGCATTAATGGTCATCTGCCTCCTTCCTTCCACTGTTAACTTTCTCGTAAAAATATTTCTCACTGCTGCCTCCGAATCTCACATCACCTACTGCTTAATCTTTTATAATCTGTTCATCACTGGCAACATGACCCCTCTAGCTACCCTCTACCCCTAAGCTGGATGGGTCAGTCTCTTTGGATGCTCCCATATCTTGTTACTCTTCTCATCGTGAGGACCACACATTAGGAATTCTCAGTTGGTACTCAGTCTCCTTCCCCAACCCCCAGACAGACTGAATTATTTGAGCCAGACTTGTTCTTTAGCTGAGTCAGAATCACCTGGAGGGCTTGTTAAAACATGGGTCTCCACCCCCAGTTTCTACAAAATAGTTGTTGAAGGCAACATCCATTCTACCCCATGGTATCACGCCCGATTGGGGAAATCCTTTTATCAGGGTGTAGTCCTATGAAAAAGGCCGCATCCTAACATGTCCGGGATCCTGCCCTCCCCTGGGTCTCACATCGTAATTGCAGCCGCTGTCTCTTCAGCCAGGCCTTTCCCTCATACCTGCACTTTCCTAGGCCCCCTGTCATGACAATCTGTCTTAGCGGTCCCATGCACAGCCCACGCAGTGGCAAAATCTGCATCGTCTGGAAGCGTGCTAGGAATGCCGACTCTCGGGTCCCAGCCCAAACCCACTGGAGCAAAACCTGAATCCTAACAGAATTCCCCAGTGATGTGTACGTGCCTTAAATGTTAAGAAACACTTGTCTCTAGGATGAGAATGGTCCTAAAATATGCCTCCCTGGTCCGGCATGGAGTGGAGGCAGCCCCAGGCTCATGGAGCTGGGAAGTGGGGACACCAGCGCGGATTCCTGCCCCATAGCGCTGTTCCCTTGAGCCCCATGGGGTAGGGGGGGCGCTGCACCCCAGGGGACTGGCTGCAGCCATCCTCTCCGCGACCCAGGGTGGGTTCTCTGCTGGGAGATTGCCCAACCCACCCTGGCTCCCTAGACCCGGACCGGGGCTCATCTGTCTTCTCAGCCCTGACATTTCGCCACCAAAGAGGGGCAGCTCTCCTGGGGGCAACCACGCCAGTTTCCCACCCCTCTTGTCCCAAAAGTAGAGGCAAGTTTCTACCCACCTCTCCCATAGCCGGTTGCCCATCTCCATGTGGTTGTCCTCCCAGCAACTGCCAAGGTCCAAAGCCAAACCCCCGCCCCTCCCCGGGGCCAACCAGACACTTCCGGCGGCCCTGCCCGAGGAATCACGGCAGCAGGCTGCGGGGGCTCACAAGGTCAAAGACAGGTGTGCGGAGGTGTGTACGTGAGCGGGGCAGGCTGGGGCTGAATCCGAGACAGCTTGCTTTGTCCACGGAGTGAGCAGCTGAGGACCGCTCTTTGGAAATGCGGTCCCGAGGTTGCCAAAATGCATGTGAATTTTCACGGGAGATCTCCTGTCTTCATTGTGGCCGGAAGTCCTTAAAAACTTTTTTTTCAACTATGAGAGCCAAAGAAAACCTGTCACAGGCCGTTACGTGGCCTATGCTCAGAACCAAGTTCTTCGACTTTGGCCCCCCGTCTTTCCTTGGTCTGTCCGTGTCACTGTCTGCACCCCTACACTCCACCTGCTCTCAGCTCCTGCTTCCTTCTCTTTAGAGACTCTCGTTGGCCTCCAGCTGTCAAAACTTAACTGTACTGGCTGGCATTCCCTTCCCTTCCCACCCCGTTTTGACTAGGGCTCTTAAGACTTGGACAAGCCTGAGGGTGGTTGTGGAGACGGGAAGAAATGGACAGGTTTGAGAGGTATTTAAAACTTGGAGTCAATAGCACAAGCTCCCAGGATTCTCAGTACAATCTACTACCTACTTCCTATCAAAAGCCTCGATACGATGTAGCATACAGTGCACATGAGTTTGCAAACCGGCTGCCTGATGCTCAAATTTGTTTTGTAAGTATTTTCTGTCTAGCCTGTATTAAAAAAAAAAAAAAGTTGCACTCTAAAAAACCGTGATCAAGTGATTGTATGTAAAACTCAGGCGGGGCACCTGGGTGGCTCAGTCAGTTAAGTGGCTCTTTGTTTCAGCTCAGGTCATGATCAAGGTGCCTGAGATCAAGCCCCCCATCGGGCTCCCTGCTGACAGTGCAGAACCTGCTTGGGATTCTCTCTTTCACTCTCTCTCTCTCTGCCCCTTCCATGCCCACACTCTTGCTCTCAAAATAAACAAACTTAAAAAAAAAAAAAATCAGGACTCCTGGCCAAAAAATTAGTGGTGACACATCCAGACCAAACTGCTGTGTGGCCACTACTGGCTAGAGTTGAGTGTTAGACGCTTTGTTTCAGATGCGGGGCAAGCTGTTTACGTCTGCACCTAGCCCTACTAACCAAAAAGAGGCTTCGGACACTTTAGAAATGAATTTAAAACGGGAATCAAATATTCCTGTTGTCCTGAAACTTCCCAGGTAAATAAAGAAAAACAAGGTATAGTTAGCAACAATATATATTGATCTCCCCTGACCCTCATCCCCAATGTTAGAGGGTTTTCTTGTATTAGGCTTACTTGTTCCTGTGCTCACAAGATTTTTTTAAGTCCTGGTCAGTTACATAATTCAATTTCTGGCACATGAGTGCGGTAAGCCTTCGTTGTTAACATTTCTAAATGGCCCAGCTACAGCTACCCTCCTGTGCTGTGTCTCCGTGGGCCTTCCAGACGCATCCGTTCGCCACCCCTCTCCAGCTCTGAGAAAGATGGAATCCGACGAACTACCTCCCGATCCCAGTTGGGTTTGGCCAATGGTGGGCACCAGCTGGGTTTTGGAGCAAGAACGAGGCCAACCGCCTAGTCTCCCGGCTCTGTCACTGCAGGGAGGTCGCAGGCTAGCTGTGTCCCACTTCAGAAGGCAGCCTTTCCCCGAGTTCCAGAGTGAAGGGCGTGGCTGCTCCCTCCTCTGGCCTCTGATGGTACACAACCCTCCTCGTGGTTACCCTCCACCCTGGGAATCTCGGCGAAAGTGTCCTCAAACTACGCAGTGTGTGCTTTTATCTCCTGCTACGGCCTGACTGACACACGTCTCTAGTCTTACCCCTCTAACTGAGCACTAACCACATGCATGCAAGAAAAAATATCCTTGTAAGAATCGTTTTCTAGAATCTGAATTATCACCGTTTGGGGACATTTTGCCCCAATTTAAAAGTCTGCCTTTGTGTCTTAAAGAATCTTAGAATGAACGTATTTTATCGTTAAGCCTGAATCGCGTCTAAATATTTAACCGACACCTGGCGTATCAACGTTTAGCCTTGAAGGTGAACAAGTGACAGCACCTCTGAAATTATGTATATCTAATCCTAGAAATAGCCTCATTTTTGTATTATGATCCTGCCCTTGGTATTTTGGTGTGTCAGTGCCATCTGCTGGTAAGTTAATAAAATTTAGGTCTTCCAAATCCAAAACGTGTATCTTGGGGGCGGTGGGGGGAGCAGCAAGGGATAAATGTACCGGTTAAGAAAAAAGCCTTATCTGTAACCACCTAGCTCCTGAACTTCCACACCATTGTCAGTATAAGCCCAATTAATTACAATGCTCTATCACAAAGTCTAAAACTTAAAAAAAAAAAAACAAAAAAAAACGCTAAATAGTCCTTCCTCCTGGTACATTTCTTGGTTTCTGAAACATTCTTCTGGCATTCTGTTCCATGTACGCGGCACAACATGCCCCAGCAGGTCTCCGCACCGTCTGGTTCTCTCACCAAGGTCTAGGACACCGACATATACATCACAGACACGTGAAATACGTTATGTCTAGATATGACATGTGCTACGTATATTTAAATGAAATATGTACATTCAGCAGAGGACAAAGTTTTGGTGGTGAAGTTAGTAGTCGGGCGCAGGACGGGATCTTTCTGTAGTCTTCGGCCACCTCCAAATACAAACTGGAAGAGACGTATGTAAACAATATGACCCAACGGCTGAACTTCCTTACAAATAAAAATTGCACCAAACATTCTAAATAATATAGAAACATGAAAGGTTGCTCAACCAATTTTAATAACATGACATAAAGCCCCTACACTTGATAGAATCGTTATGCAAAATACATAGATGAATACTGTCTTCTTTTAAAAATATAAAATAAATAAGCAAGACATGTGAAAATAGGCAAGTTTCCATTAAATAAATGAAAATTTTAAAAAAAGAAAATTTTGCTTTCCATATCATTTGAAGAAGGGAAATTATCATTTTAAACAATATTCAAGTTTATTAAACAAATTAAAAAAAGTATTATAAAATGTTTAACTGTCATCAGCTTCGAGGTTTATGTTGCTCCCGAATTTTGCATATAACTGAACTTTCAAATCTGCTAACACCCGCTGAATTGATTCCACTCTGGCTTCTAGGGCGTCAATTTCTTCTTGCAAATTTTTCTGGAAAAAATAAGTTGTTTAAATTAATTCTATTCAACGGATGGTTTCTGAGCGTCTGTAGACGAAATAACATAGGGGAAGATTTCTAGGTCAAAAACTTTCTAAACTTGGATAGGCAGCTAAGTGACACTGATAATTAAATCTAAACCAAAAGTCTGAATGCAGCTATTTTTAATTCATGATTTATATTTGCTTATTATAGAATACATCAAGCCTGTTTCCTCAGTTTTTGCTGATTTAAAACACAAAATGGATAAAAGAAAATTAATTCCTAAATTGTCATATCCTAATAAAGGAAGAGCCTCTATTACAAACACTTCTGGTAAACAGTTTATCAAAGGCCTCGCTTCTGACCCAGCCTCTTCCAACGTCCCCCCCAAATAACTACGAAACGAGAAGAAATGACAGAAATTCACACTACCACCAGTAATTTAGAAGAACAACTTATAGTCAAAAGCTGGCAGAAATTTTCACTAACTGCAAGGCTCCTGGAGCTAGACTTTGAGAGACAGCAGTAGTGGGTGCCTCATTCATGAAACAGATCAGCACCGCCCACATGAAATGCATGGAATATGAGAAGTTCCTTCCTGGCCAGGATCAAAAAAAAGGAGTTCTCCTTAAACATGACCAAGAAACTCTGTCAGTACTGGGCATTCTTCCCTTGTTCCCCTGCACTATTTCAATGTTATTCTTTTAGAAATCTGGCCAATGAATCTCAAAGTATGGCCCCTGGATCACTTGGAAACTTGTTGGAAACAAATTCCAGGGCCGCGCTCCAGGCCTCCTGATCGAGAGATTCTTGGGATTTCGGTGACTGAAATTGTCCACAAGCCCTCTGGGTGACCCCGATGCCTGCTACAAGTCTGAGAACCACGGCGGTAAGAAAGAGAAAGAAGATGTACAGCTATTAGAAAGGAGATAAAACTCCTCTACCCAGAAAACCTAGTTCATGAATGAAATTGTAACATGCAAGGCAATTATTTTAAAATCGCAGACCCTACCACATTATCGCACATTTCTTAACCCCCCCCCCCCCCCCCCCCCCCCCCCGCGAAAGGCTCCCCTTTGCCTTGGGCCGGGGGAGCAGAAACCAGTCCCCGGGCCAGATCTAGCCTGACGCTCGTTGGCACAGCTTTACTGGAGCACCGTCATGGGCGTGCACGGACACTCCCTGCTCCCGTGGCAGCTGCGACAGGGCCCAGGTGGCCCACAAAGCCTCAGATACCTGCTGCCTGGCCCCGCACAGGATGTTCGCTGACCCCTGCTGAAATAAAGTCAATTCATTCAACTTGACAGACAGAGTTCTTCAAGACGTGGCCATGATTTCAGATGTTCCCAAATCTCCAGCAAATTAAACTCTTACTTGTATTTTTGTGCCGTGATCGTTTTAGGACCATCCACACACGACCACCCCGCATCCGTCTGGAACATCCCGTCCTCCTTTCCAGAGAATACCCACTTACTGTCGAGTTGCTTCACCCCTTTGCCAGGGACCCCCTCCTGGCCCTGATGCCCACGCCAGACCCGGTCCTCCGGCCGCCTCTCTCCCCACACGGCCTCCCGCTCGTTAGTAGTTTGACTTGTTGAACTTCCTCTTTCCATTTACACTACACACTCTGTGCAGGCAGGAACCAGGCGTGTCTCGTGGTTTCCCTGTCCTCCCTCCCCCCCCCGCCCCCCAAAAGCCCATGCCCTGCTCCATGGCAGAACCCGGTAGAGGGTAAGCAATCCACAAATACTTCTGGAATGAACGCATGAATGAACGAATGAATGTATGAATGACCAAATAAAGGTTCACTACCTGCGGGGAGAGGGAGGACAGTATGTTCAGAGCAGTGGACACAAACGATAAACTATCTTGAAATACATCCAGCAAGACTATTTCAGGGTGATTAACAAGGAACAGAATTATAAAATTTTACTACGAAAGAGAAGATTTAAACCCGAGACACCAATGTTTCTGCGTGGAAGATTCTGGAGTAAAAGGGTTAGTTCTTCCCACAGGTTTATTAAATGTGGGTTTAATTCAGGAGAAGTTTTGCTTTCTATGACATTTGAAGAAGGGGGACTAATATTTTAAATAATATCTGGACTGATTAAGCAAACTTCAGAAGAATTAGGAAATGTTTGATTTCTATCAGCTTCTCATATGCACAATGTGATTGTTCTTCTCATAGACGGGTGGAGGGCATGTGAACCGGAAACTAATTTCATACCATATCTCAAATGCCTTAAGTGTCAATAAATCCATACTCTGACTCAGTAATGACATGCGTCTGATCATTTCCTTAAAAGAATTTCCTAAATGTGAAAAAACCTCAAGTGTAAGAATGCTCATTATAACATGACTGTGGGAACATACTGGAAACAAGTGGACAGTGTCCACCAGCATGATGTTAAACAGTCATCAAAAATGTTGTTTTTAAAGCATGTGTGCTTGGCCCAGAGCAGGCCCCCGATGACTTTCTGCTGGACAAAGGAACGTTAAATAGAACCGGATTTAGAACTGGGCAAATGTGAAGCAAACCTACCCAGAGAAAAGAGAAGGTGAGAACATGAAAGAACTATATGAAAATGTTAATTAAGGATGATTATCTCAGGGAAATGGGATTCCGGGTGATTGCTGCTGTCTCCCTTATCATGTTCTACAGTTTCCACACAGTTGGTTAGAGCACGGGTTCTGCAGTCAAAAGGCCACTCCCTCCGTGTCCCCCTGAATGAGTCCATGACCTTCCCCAGCCTCTACCCCTCAATTCTAAATTGGGATGCGTGGTCCCTATTTCTCAGACCCCTTGTTAGCATTGAACGCAATCATGCCTGCCAGGCTTTTGGAGCATGCCCGGGACGCTGGAAGAACCCCCGGAGCGTCACCTCGCAGCTGCCGTTCCCCGACACCTGGAATTAACGTGGTCCTTATAGCAACACACACCCTGACTTAAGAGCCAGACTCCCTCGCCCAGGGAGAGACTTCAACATACCTTCGCTTCTTCTAACATTTCCTGTGTTTCTTCTTGAGAATGGCTAATGAAAACATCACCAATTTGATAGGGTATCATTAAGCAATCATCATCCGCAAGCATGATGTCCTCACAGGCATCTTCTAAATTTTGGAGTTGTTTCTATACACACAAAAGGAAACAGCCATGAAAAGCGCACTCAAACTTCCCCGATAGAAGCTGAAACGGCCCATTTTAATCTGGGGACACCAGCTCCGGGAGAGATCCTTTCACAAAGGTATTGTTACACGAACCGAAGACTTTCTTACAGTTTTAGATGGCGTTTCATAAGGAAGCAAGCGCTGAAAAGCGAACTCCCACACCGAGCTCTAGAGATTTCCAGAGCGGTGTTTCCAGAACACGCACCGGTGCTGGGCAGAGGGTACCCGTGGCCACTCAAAGTGTCTCCTACCCTAAGAGTTTCCACTTTGGGAATTCTGCCTCCCTCGGTAGAGTAAAAACGAAACAAACCTGCACTTCGCAGCCTTGCCTGATAATAGGATGAAAGCAGGTAATAACTCAAATTCCACCAGTCAACCCGAACTGGACTTGCGCGCGGAGGACCCCACAAGGAGAGGCTGGGCCCGGGCCTGTCGCGCAGGCGGGCAGGGACGGGGGTGGCAGCCCAGTGATCTGCCGGGCAGCTTCCCCTGGGGAGGGAGGCGGCTGGCTCCGGGATCGCCGCAAACAACAGTGATTCCATCACCGGCCGCGTTCTCGGAGACGCCGTTCCCGGACCTGCTCCTGGAGCCCCGGCCCCGGCTCATACCCTCAACGACCTCTAAGTTCTCACACGCCCCTCAAGCGAGGTCTTTCTTCTTAAACTAACTAGAGTGGATTGCGTCATCTGCGACACAGAGCCCAGAGAAATATAATCACATACTACCGAGTTCAGTTTTAAAAGCTGCAGTCTAAAGACCTTTTCCTGTCCTTAAATAAGATACGTTTCTTCACTACCTTCTTTACTTCTATTTCCTCCTTCAGCTCTGTGATTCTACTCGTATTCCGTGCAAATTTGTTTATCTTTTGTTGATCTTCAAAAGTAACGTTGACGTCTTCTGCAGCCTGAAAAAAAAAATGTTTAATTTTTTTGTAGAATTAATTTTAAGGGAGAAGATGTAGGTTGGCTTTTTATATTAACTCTGAAACAACTCAATAAACCATTTGCCCTCATACAGTCGAGAATCACAAGAGGTACAGAAAATCACAAACACAGGCGTTATACTTGTTTGCTCCACGAGCTCAAGATTTGTTCATACATCTGGGGCAACTGGTTGAGCGTCCGACTCTTGATTTTGGTTCAAGTCAAAAGCCCAGGGTTGTGGGATCGAGCCCCATGTTGGGCTCCATGCTAAACATGGAGCCTGCTTAAGATTCTCTCTCTCCTCCCCCTCTGCCCCTCTCGCACTCTCTCTCTCTCTGAATAAAAAAAAAGATTTGTTCATGCATCTATGATCTCTTCTGACATCCTACAGAATAATAACTAAGCTACAAAAACACTTCATATATAAACAACAATTAGGAGTAAGTCCTAAATCAAGTCAGCCAACTTTGGCCTGGAGCACAATTTCTCGAGTTAGAACATTTGTCATCAAGATAAACCAGAGAGCAAACATGATGTGGTTACGAACTCTGGCAAATGCCTCACACCAGTTTCTTCTCTCAGACTTGAAACCTGCCTAAGCTTCCTGAGGCTATCAGAAATCTGAGTCTCTGTTTAGCACAAATGACATACTGGCAAAAGGTTACTAGGCATCTCAGTGGCTATATTCCACACAGAGTAAAAATTATGTTTCTTTTTTTAAGTGTTTATTTATTTTGAAAGCCAGGGAGAGAGAGTGAGAGAGAGAGGGCGCGAGCATGTGTGCATGAAAAGGGGAGGGGCAGACAGAGAGGGAGAGAGAGAATCCCAAGCAGGTTCCACTGTCAGAGCAGAGCCACGTGTGAGGCTTGATCTCACAAACCATGTGATCATGACCTGATGAGAAATCAAGAGTCGGACACTTAACTGACTGCCACCCAGGTGCCCCCAAATTATGTTTCTTTTAATGCAAAAGCTTTTACATACCTTAATTAAGAATGAGGGGCACCCTGGGTGGCTCAGTCGGTTAAGTGTCTGACTCTTGATTTCAGCACAGGTCATGATCCTACTGGTTTGTGAGTTCCAGCCCCATATCAGGCTCTGCACTGACAGTGCAGAGGCTGCCTGGGATTCTCTCTCTCCTTCTCTCTCTGCCCCTCCCCTGCTTACGCACATGTGCGCACACGCACACACACACACACACACACACACACACACACACTATCTCTCTCAAAATAAATAAACATTTAAAAAAATGTTTTAAAAAGGGGGCACCTGGGTGGCTCAGTCAGTTAAGCATCCAACTTCGGCTCAGGTCATGATCTCACAGTTGGTGAGTTTGAACCCTACATTGGGCTCTGTGCTGACAGCTCAGAGCCTGGAGCCTGCTTCGGATTCTGTATCTCCTCTCTCTCTGCCCCTCCACACTCACGCTCTGCCTGTCTCCCTCTCTCAGAAATAAACATTAAAAATTTTTTTTTTAATTTTTAAAAGAGAATGAGGTGTAATGTACTATATATATAACATGATTAAAATCAAACGTTTAAAAATATTTAGTGATTGGGGCGCCCGGGTGGCGCAGTCGGTTAAGCGTCCGACTTCAGCCAGGTCACGATCTCGCGGTCCATGAGTTCGAGCCCCGCGTCAGGCTCTGGGCTGATGGCTCAGAGCCTGGAGCCTGTTTCCGATTCTGTGTCTCCCTCTCTCTCTGCCCCTCCCCCGTTCATGCTCTGTCTCTCTCTGTCCCAAAAATAAAATAAACGTTGAAAAAAAAAATTAAAAAAAAAATAAAAAAATATTTAGTGATTAAATTTGAAAACTAGAGTACTTAGATGACAATCTATAAAATCATAAAAACAATAGCTAACATTTATTGAGCTCTCACCGTGTGCCAAGAACTTTCTGAAGTTTATCATCACTGTTAATCCTCCAATAAATCTTAACAAGTAGGACCATCAGGAAGTAGCACTATTTTACAGATGGAGAAAGTGTGGCACAGAGAGGGAAGGTAATTTTCCCAAAGTCACACGGCCAGTAAGTGGTGGAACTGGATTTCAACCCAAGTAAGTTGACTCCGGGTCCAGACAGGTCCTCGAGCTCTCAGAAATTAAAGGGTGAAAATGTGTGTGGGCACGTGATCATGCACAGTTGGAAGAGGCAGCAAGAAGTCCTTGACTTTCATCAGATTCCCAAAGGAGGACCATACATTAAAAAAAAAAAAAAAAAAATTTTAAATACCACTCTCCTTAGAGTTTCCCCTCATTTATACAATAGGAATAAGAGCACTGGATTGCAAAGTAAATGAGGAGGGAGAGAGGGAAGGAGAGAGGGAGGGAGGGAGAGCGTGGGCCTTTCAGCGAGGATTATTTTTGCTCTTTGGTGAGGATTCACAACAACCACACCTCATCCTTTTACCTGGTTTCTCATGACCAGTCACATAAGAGGTGTATGCTTTTTTTGTTGTTTTTAATGTTTATTTATTAATTTTGAGAGAGAGAGAGAGGGAGAGAGAGACTGAGAGAGTGCAAGCGTGCAGAGGAGGCAGAGAAAGAGAGAATCCCCAGCAGGCTCCGTGCTATCAGTGCAGAGCCCAAGGTAGGGCTGCATCCCACAAGCTGTGAGATCACGACCTGAGATGAAGCGAAGAGTCAGACACCATCGACTGAGCCGCCCAGTGCCCCAAGGTGTGCACTTTGATTTCTCCAGAGGTAGAAAGTCAACCTGTTGTGTCAAGCAAGACTGGAGCTCAGTGGACAGAATGTCAAGGAAGAAGCCTAGAACTCAGCCCTTCCCCGTCCCGGGCTCTAACCACACCACGGTTTCACATGCATCAGGCTCAGCATCAGAGACCCAGAGGACATCTTGAACAAATCCTCTCCGTCACAATACATATAACTTTGAATATTCAACTTTGTGCATGATTTTTATGAATATGGAAATTGGGAAACGCGGGGCTACGCTACAGAAGCAAAGTCCATATTCAGATATCTTGGCATTCAAGTTATTTTGCCTACATGAGAACTACCAATTCCCAAAGCAAACAGGGCGCGGAGAATTCTAGAGAGTTCCTGCTTGCCCGCAGAGTTGAAACACTGAGCCCCTGAAAACGTGAATAAGTATTTATAGACACATTTGTCATCCTGAGGCTTTCATGGGGTAATTCCCGTGAAAGCAACTACCACAGGGCTGGCCTGACACACAACGGAGGCTAATAAATTGTTTCTGACTTTTTTTTTTTTCAACGTTTATTTATTTTTGGGACAGAGAGAGACAGAGCATGAACGGGGGAGGGGCAGAGAGAGAGGGAGACACAGAATCGGAAACAGGCTCCAGGCTCCGAGCCATCAGCCCAGAGCCTGATGCGGGGCTCGAACTCCCGCACCGCGAGATCGTGACCTGGCTGAAGTCGGACGCCTAACCGACTGCGCCACCCAGGCGCCCCAATTGTTTCTGGACTTAAATGTAAATCATGCTTGATCAGACTCACATACATGTAGTTTCTGAAGAGTTGTGGAGGAATTTGGCTGTTTTTCCAAAGCAGGCGTTTCCTATTGTGGTCTCACCACACAGTAGCCCCCAGAATGTACTTGGGGCCTAGAGTCCATTTCCTTAACGGTGGTTTTTTTCACCGGCGTTAAGGGCTACAGGTGGTGAGTGAGGCAGCGTGAGGTCGGTGTGTAAACTGAATGCCACCCAGTAGAGTTCTGTTTACAGCAAAAAGTGAGAAGTCAGCACCTTCCATGACTAATAGCAGTGGCTTCTGTTTTCATCTCACTGTTCTAGAACACTCCTACACTGCTTGAAGCTTCATTGTGGCAGGGAGGGGCGAATTCTTCACTGGAGATCCCCAGACACCAGGAAGTCCATTTACCCCCTGAAATTGTATGCAGCGTGGCACATACTGGATGCACATTCCTCTGGGACTTCGCAGCTTTCCTCAGATCCTCAAAGGGATTCACATCCCCAAAGGTCAGGGACTTCTGCTTTAAGAGAAGCCAGATGTACTCACTGCTGCTCACAAAGTCACGAGAACCCAAAGAGGAAGGAGTTATGCTTTATTTGAGGTGGCACAGAGTGGTGGTAACAATGGATTTAAATCCACAGAGATAGTAACAATGGATTCAAATCCAAGCAAGCAGGAACTTGGACAAATGAGTCAATTTTTTGTAGCCATCTCAGGGTTGTTATCTATAAAATGGGGAAGTTGGTTCCTACCTCGCATGAGTGATAAAATGAGCAACTAGCACAGGGCCTGTGGACAGAATCACCTTTCAACAAAAGATAGCTAAGTGCTCTGTTTCCTGAATAATGCTTACCAAAAAATCATTACAGAGGAAAAAGACACAAGGATCTAGAAGAAACTCCTGCTACTCCAGGGAGAAATAGGACTCCTCAAGATGAAAAGTGGAAATTAAAATTCCCTAGACCCTCTTCTTGAGAATCAGCATCTTGTGGGATTATGTGAGGCAAGTGAACCACACTCAGTCTCGCCCCACACCGAGTTTGGCTATTACCAGCAGAATGTACACTGACAGGTGAGTCCATCGGTATTCAAAAACCTAGAAGGCAATTCTGGCCGATTTCAGTCTGCCTTTATTTTTGTTTTGTAAAGGTGTCTACCAAGTCCCCAAGACAGTTTCGCTTCCTATTTTTATTCACTTTTCATGCTTACAGTCATCTATCTAACAGCTATGTGGTAAATGTTTCCTACATGCCGGGCATAGTGAAGAGAGCCACCATAGTCCTACCCTCCTGAACACCTACCTGCAAGCTTACATTCTCGCGAAGGAGGTGGGCAAAAAGCAAGGTGAACAAGGTAATGCTAGATGATAATGACACATGTGACGGGGAAAGTAAACCAGCTCAGGGGTTGGAAGTGTTGGGGGCTAAGGAGTGAAGGGGGCTTCTTTAGGTAGGGAGGTCAAAGATGGCCTCTCCAGGGAGGGGCCATCTGTACTCCGGATCAGAGACAGAAATCGAACACACTCAGTTCCCAGCTGATGGCCAGGAACCAGGTCTTGGAAAGCAGACCTTTGGAGAGGGGAGGATTGAATCACCTCACCTAAACATTTTCACCAGAAAAGCCTTGACCCGTTGGGATGTAAACGTAAATGTCAAGCACTCCAATTTTTTTTTTTTTAACGTTTTTATTTATTTTTGGGACAGAGAGAGACAGAGCATGAACGGGGGAGGGGCAGAGAGAGAGGGAGACACAGAATCGGAAACAGGCTCCAGGCTCCGAGCCATCAGCCCAGAGCCTGACGCGGGGCTCGAACCCACGGACTGCGAGATCGTGACCTGTCTGAAGTCGGACGCTTAACCGACTGCGCCACCCAGGCGCCCCAACAAGCACTCCAAATTGTGAGCAGTTGTTATTAAGTTCAAAGGACAGTCCCTATGATATTTCACACTCACTCACTGGCAGGCCTGTTTGATCCCAGGGTGGGCAGAGGGCCACACTGCACACGCAGGTCACCGACCAGAGTGCCCCCAGCACTGGAAAACACCTGCGGGAGGCTGCTGCATCTATCAGGCCAGTGTTACTAAGACAAAGAAAATCCTTCACGTCCTGGCCACCCCTCCACCCCTGGATATGTTCATTTACCATCTTGGCTCGACCTCCCCCAATTCTCTATTGCTCTAGCCACTCTTTCTTTCTTTCTTTTTTCAAGTGTATTTATTTTTGAGAGGGAGGAGGGAGAAGCAGAGAGAGAGAGAGAGGGAGAGAATCCCAAGCAGGCTCCGCACTGTCAGTGCAGAACCCAACGAGGGACTGGAACCCACGAACCGTGAGGTCGCGACCTGAGCCGAAATCGAGAGTTCGGACACTGAACCAACTGAGCCGCCCAGGTCTCCCTGGCCACCCTCTCTCTAAACACACTCGGGGTCTCTGCAAGTGATGCTCTCCCTCCACAACGCCTCATCCCTTTCCAACTCTCCCTTCCCCTCCTATGTCATCGCCTAGACCACACTTTCTCACAAAAGCCTTCTCTGCTCACAAAACAGACTCCCTCCAGCACTCATGTCACAAGTCCTTTCTCTCATGGGTCTTAGCAGAGTTGGAAATTTTACAGTTTTCCGGAGGACTACTGAGTAATGCCTGCCCCTCCCCCAGAACAGAAGTTCTACAAGGGCTATGAGGATAAGGGGATAAAAACATCACTGCTGGGGCGCCTGGGTGGCGCAGTCGGTTAAGCGTCCGACTTCAGCCAGGTCACGATCTCACGGTCCGTGAGGTCCGTGAGTTCGAGCCCCGCGTCGGGCTCTGGGCTGATGGCTCAGAGCCTGGAGCCTGTTTCCGATTCTGTGTCTCCCTCTCTCTCTGCCCCTCCCCCGTTCATGCTCTGTCTCTCTCTGTCCCAAAAATAAATAAACGTTGAAAAAAAATTAAAAAAAAAAAAAAAATCACTGCTATCGCTGCTTATCACCTCCAACTGAAACTGTGACACATTACATGCTCAGAAAGTTTGCTGAATGCATGAAAATGTGCTGGTAATCAAAACTTTTGCCGAGTCCAAGGTTGAAATCGTTTTTCTACGTTTACTTCATCTCCCCGGGCTTCAGTTACCACTTCTGTCAAGTGGGGGAGGGGAGAGCCTACAACTAGTATCTCCTATGGAATTAAAGATCATACCTCACAAAGCGCCCAATTTACTTACTTATTTTTTTAACGTTTATTTACGAACGAGAGACAGAGCGTGAATGGGGGAGGGCCAGAAGAGAGGGAGACACAGAGTCCAAAGCAGGCTCCAGGCTCCGAGCTGCCAGCACAGAGCCCGTCGCGGGACTCGAACCCATGAACCTGAGCAGAAGTCAGATGCTTAACCAACTGAACCATCCAGGTGCCCCGACAAAGCGCCCAACTTAAATACAAAACAGGGGTGGAGTAAATCTTCCAAAGTTTCAGACTCCCCAGAGTCACCATGACCCTGAACCGTACTCTGGTAGTAGTCAATAAGAATTTGTGGGCGGCAGGCCAATAGAGTGCACAACTCATCCTGGTGTGCCTGGGGCGGTCCTGGTTTTAGCACCCCACAACAGAAGCAACTGGCTCAGACTATGCATATTGCTGAGTAGGAGAGCCAAGGAATTTGAAGTTGAATGACGCCAGCAAATCCCTTTAGCCGGGGGAACTCATCAGACACCACAGAGGTTAAAAACGCTCTAGAATCACAATGGTTGTGCTCATTTAAATCCTACCTTTGCCTCTATGCTTCAGTTGCCTCATCCGTAAAATAAGAAGCAAAACAGTCTCTCTCTAAAAAGCGTGTTAAGGTTAAAATAACGTATACAACTCGCTTAGAGCTGTGCCTAGCACACAATAAAAAGTGAAGCCTCAGTAACGATCAGATGTTATTATGTCCTTGCCCTTCCCCGTTTCATTTGTCTTCTATCTAGATACTTTCAAGCATCTGGGTAGACTCGGTGAGTTACAAGCTGTGAACAGGAATTCAGTGTGCTTAGTAGAATAAAAGGTGGGCTTTGGGAAAAACAGAATAAAGACTGGGTTTGCACTCCAGCTCCGCTTATTAGCTGAGTCATTTTGAGGCCACTAACGTCTGTTATGTTTCTCCATCTGTAAAATGGGAGGAAACCGTCTTTGCTAAGTTGCTGGGAGGACCAGAGATAATAAACAGACGGCTTCTGGGCCCTGGCCTATCGTCTATCCTCCATACATAGAGTTTTAGTCTGGAAGCACAGAGACATCGAGTGTGGATGCGGGCGGCTCAGGGCTACACACAGGGACTCTGGGGTCAAATTGCCTGGGGATGCAGGGTCCTGATCCGCTCCTTACAGCTGCGTGACCTTGGGCAGGTGACTCCACCTCTCTGGGCCTCGGCTTCCTTCCGCGCAAAGGACGGTACCAGCAGCACCCACGCTTGTGGGCTTGCGAGGGCTAAATGTGACAACCCAGGTAAAATGCCCAGCGGTGACGGCCAACCGCAGTCAATGGGACCTCCGGCTTCTCACCCCCGCAAGAACAAGGCGTGGGCCGCCGGGTCCACAGGCTCTCCACGGCCGTCCCCAGCACCGCGAGAGGCGACCCAGAGCTCCCCGAGGGTCCCGGCGCGGCTGCCCCGCCTCGGCCGGCCGGGGGGCCCGGGAAGACGCCCAGGGCGCCGGGCGCGGGGAGGCCTCGCCGCGGGGCCGCTCTCAGGGCCGGTGGGCTCGGCCTCGGGCCCCACGCCGGGCCTCAGAGCTGCACACCCCAGGCAGCCCGCGCCCGGCCCCCGGAGGCCGACCTCCGCCTGCCGCCCGAGCATCCCGCACCCCGAGCGCCCCACTCACCGCCTTCTTCATGGTGGCCGCCATCTTGGGACTGGACTACGACGCGCGGTGGGGAGGGCCGCAAGGGCGCGCCTCGGCCCGGGGCCGCTTCCAGCTCCCTGTCGGCCCAGAGCGCCCCCAAAATACAACACTGTCCCCACATTCCCTCCTACCGCATCACCGACCCGTGATTCCTAACGTCTGGGACTCAGGGAGGTAATGTATCCTGGAAGGACTTGGTACATGCCAATTAAAGGCACAGGCAACGCCCTGTCGGCCGACAGAAACTAGGGGGTGTGGCGAACGGCCCCAGCGTTCCGCGGCGGGCGGTAGGGGGCGCCCCGCGCAGCGGGGCGGGGCCGGACGGGGCTGGGGGCGGAGCCGGGGCGGGGCCACGAGTGGACCAAAGGGAAGTTCTCTTTCATCCATCCCACAAACCTTGTAAGAAACCGGCATGCGTTAAACAGAGCTAAGAACGAATGACCTTGGTCTGGAATGTGAGACGTTCGTGCCCTGGTGTAAAGGAGGAGATACTACTATTAATTTATTAAACACTTACTGCGCAATTACTGTGTAGCCTGACGCTTGTGCCTCCAAATGTTTTTCTTTTTCTGTGTGTGTGAGGATTCCTTTACACCTAAAAATTATTGAAGACCCCAAAGATTTTCTGTGTGTGTAGGTTATTTTCATCGATATTCACCATATTTGAAATTAAAACAGAATTTTAAAACATTTATTAATTCACTTAATAAAGAAACTCATTCTATATTAATATAAATAACATTTTAAGTTACACAAAATCACTGGAAACTGGCATGGGCTTCTGAAAACAAGTGAGAAAAAAGGATGTAAGCATGCTTGGTCAGCAGCCGATAGTGTTTTCTACCTGGGGCTCTGGGTGGTGGGGTGCTCCCCAAGCCAGAGTCTCATGGCCTGGGAGGGTGTCATTTGATCTGGGCAACCGCTTGGACAGTGGCTGACCCCTGGCAACCATGGTACTGGCTCTGTCCGGCTCAGAAGCCCTCCGCCTCACTCTGCATTTCACGGTCTCCATTCCCCTTCTCTCCCAGCCCTGGCAACCTTCAAGCAGATCTCTTTCCCAGCAGGAGAACCAGTTCTATAAATATAAATGGGGACTTTCAAGTCTTCTGCTAAGCCTCCTCTCCTTTCCTTAAATTTGAGCATTTCCAACCTCTGCTTCTGGTTCTTTCTCTAGCAGGGGCCTGTCCCCACCTGTTTGGACCAGCAAAAGAAAGAAGCTTGTGGTGCAAATGGAAACAATTGCAGGTCAGGAAGGAAAATCACCAGTCACCACTTGAAAATACTATCCCCACTAAGGGTGACTGAACATATTCCCTTACACTAAGATGAAGACTTAGTGTCATCCACTGACAGGATCCATGTTTTTGTTTTTTGGTTTGGGTTTTTTTTGACCCACGCAGTATTCTTATTTAATTGAACCGACATATGAAACTTACGAAATTGCACTCAACAGTATCAGATTTTTTATTTTGCTTGAGCTTGTAAAATCAGTGTCCCTGTGACCTTGAATCTACATTCCTGCATAGCAGCCAGCTGCTGCTGGTGATAATCAGGTAAGGCCTGTTTAGCTAACAGGCCCTCTCCAGGGCCCTGGCAGATCCCCACCTGCCCCATCCTTGTGCCTAACTGTCAGACCCTCCAGGTATATGTACTTGTCACTGGTCAGGCTTCTGTTCCAGCAGATCTAAATGAGAATGTTTGTGTGTGCATCTGTTTGTTCGAAATCTGTATCATTGCAGATGCTATTGCAAAAAGGAAGATGAATTACACAAGGTGCTTCACATCAAGAAGCTTACAGTTGGCACACATATATCCCCACAAATTATAGCATGGGAGCTGCAGCCCTGGGACCAGTGCCTGAGGGGTCCTGGGGAGGAAGAGCTTAGCTGGAGTAGCCAATGAAAACCCTGGAATTGGTGGCAGGCTGAATGGATCAAGAAGGGCAGGTGCTGAAAAACATAGACAAAATTCCTTATCCTCATATAGCTTACATTCTAGTGATCAGAGACAGACCATATTCAAAATACAGAAATGAATTATATAGTATGTCAGAGATGAATGTTATTACTATGTGTTATTAATAGCTATAAGAAAGGACACTTGGGGCGCCTGGGTGGCTTAGTCCATTAAGCATCTGACTCCAGCTCGGGTCATGATCTCATTGTTTGTGGGTTCGAGCCCCGCGTTGGGCTCTGTGCTGCCAGCTCTGAGCCTGGAGACTGCTTTGCGTTCTGTGTCTTCCTCGCTCTCTGCCTCCACCCCCCACCCCCCCCACCCCCCCACCCCTGCTCAAGCTCTCTCTCTCAAAAATAAATAAGCATAAAAAAAAAAAAGACAGAACACTTAAAATAATAATAAAAGACTGTATAACTACCAGGATGAAAACTTCAGGAGAAAGATACAAGAAATGGTAAGTATGTTGGCTTGAAAATTGAAGGGGAAAACCCCCCACCTACCCATCTATTTGAGTTGACATGTAACCTACAAAATTGTCCAGACATGTCCTGGTTTAAGATTCTGTCACAAAGCAATAATGGACTCATGTCATAGCAGAACGTGCATGAATGCCCTCCAGAACCCGCTCCATCCGCGCCAAGCTCCTGGTTCTGAGACTTCAAAAGGAAATCTTGGTGGGATTACCTGTTCACGCGGGCCTTGAGGAGTAAGGGGCAACAAGGAGCCAACCTTATTATCACGTGGTAATTTGTTCCAGGCCTGCAGGGGGCGCCCGAGGGTCGTGGTAGTGCAGCCATTCAAGGCAACCTTTGTAATGTTTTGCCAAAATACAGAACTATTATTTTCCTAATTTTTAAGATACAGTCTATTTTTTAAATTTAGAAAAAAATATATTTTAAAAGAGCATTTAAAAATCTCTGACTTGGGGCGCCTGGGTGGCTCAGTCAGTTAACTCTCCGACTTAGGCTCAGGTCATGATCTCACAGTTTGTGAGGTTGAGCCCCAACAGCTCAGCTCAGAAACTGCTTCAGATTCTGTGTCTCCCTCTCTCTGCCCCTCCTCTGCTTGTGTTCTCTCTCTCTCTCTCTCTCTCTCTCTCTGTCTCTCAAAAATAAATAAATAAACATTTTTAAAAAATAATAAATGGGAAGTCTCACATTGTCAAAACCTTCACTCAAAATCTTCACGTATGTATACCAGGCAGATGGAAGGCATAAGTCACCCACTCGCTTGTGACCATCCGCAAACCTCCCCATATGCACATATTACGGAATGTTCTTAAGCCCAAATTTTCCTCCTAAATGAAATTTTTAATAAAGTCCCTAAGTTTACTGAAGTCAAAATGCAAATTAGGAACTCTGGCTCTTACTGAAAATTTCATCGCCAAGCTGTCTGGTTAGTATTTTCCCTTCTCGCCTCCTTCCTATGCTTGTCCATGATCATCAGAACTTCTTCAGGACTCTTGACCTCGGGTGGTGCCTTTAAACCTAACTCAACATTTAATCCATTCTCTAAAGACTTCCTTGTTTCTCATCAACCTGGTCCATCTTTAAATTCTCCACTTGCTACACAATTTGGTGCTTAAAAAAAAAATGTTTATTTTTGAGAGAGAGACAGAGCATGAGCAGGGGAGGGGCAGAGAGAGAAGGAGGCACAGAATCCAAAGCAGGCTCCAGGCTCCGAGCTGTCAGCACAGAGCCCGACGCGGGGCTCAAACTCACGAACCGTGAGATCCTGACCTGAGCCGAAGTCGGGTGCTTTCACAACTGAGCCACCCAGGCGCCTCAATTTGGTGCTTTTCTAAGCTACCACTGCACATGCCTTACCCTTTCTCTCTCTCTGCTACTTCTTCTGAATATTCTTACTATGATGGGTAACATAAAGTAGTGTGAATTTGTATACACGACCCTGGATGAAATTCTTCTCTGTCTTCCCATTGCACTTAGGGTGTAATTTAGATTTATTACCAAGGCCTAGCCTCTATCTCCGACATTATTTTTTATACCATCTTTCCCCTCAATATCCTCCATCTTCTTGGGTCTCCTTTTGGGAATGATACCTGCTCCCTTCTACCTCAGGGCCTTTTCACCTGCTTATCTTGCTACTCAAGAGGCCCTTCTCCTGTTTTCCACTTGGCTGAATTCTGCCCATCCTCAACACTCAGCCTCTGTGTCGCACCATCAAGAAATCTTTCTCAAACATATCCACCACCCAGAAAGAGCAACATCCCCCTTGCAAACACTGTTACAAGCCTCTCTCGCACGTTTTCTTTTGAAATAACGTCTCCCCTGGTTTACTCGCAGCACCCACTAGTATGTAATTCAGTAGTATGTAATGAATTAGGGTTAGGGTTAAGCCCCAAAGTAATGGGATTAATACAGTAGTATGCAAAACAATATAGCCGTTGATGAATTCATTCAGCAATACGGTACAAGAGTCCATGGCTTATCTCCACTCGCTTTGTGTGTGTGTGTGTGCGCGCTGGATATGGTACCAGGTGCCTCGCCCAAATAGCGATCACGTGATCATGTGGCTCCATTGCCTGCGCAATCCTTCCCTTCTTCACCAGGTGGCGCTGTGACTCCAGGACATTTTATTTCTGACATTTTTATTTCTGCAACTCCTTAGGAACTGTCCGCGTTCCCGGCTACACTCTGCCAAGCAGGAATACACAAAATCAAGGAAACCTCTCTTTGAGACAAAATGTACTCATCTCTCACTGGTTTGAATTCTTACCTTAATTTTTACCTGGCAAAAAGCAAAGCATTTTCCAGAACCCTCAAATGTATGCATTGGGTTTAGGCCTTTATGAGATAGACCATTAACTAGCCTGTTTATTTCAAGGGTACATGCCTGTAGCAATTTTCATATTAAGCAAGGAGTCAGTCATTGGGGCACCTGGGTAGCTCAGTCGGTTGAGCGTCCGACTTCCGCTCGGGTCATGATCTCACAGTTCGTGAGTTCAAACCCCGCGTCGGGCTCTGTGCTGACAGCTCAGATCCTGGAGCCTGCTTTGGATTCTGTGTCTCCCTCTCTCTCTCTGCCCCTCCCCCCCCCCATGCTCTGTCTCTCTCTATCAAAAATAAATAAACATTAAAAAAATTAAAAAAAAAAAAGAAATGAGTCAGAACTTGTTATAAGTACCAGTCACTACATATCTTCAAATTAAAATATAAATTTGATTCATTCAACAAGAACCTCGTATTGAGCCAGGTAGCCTCTTCGCATAGATGCTATTCATAAAAAGGATCTGTTTTGTGCTGGAGTGGGCATCTGTTGTCTTTTGAATACTTTTCTCCATATTTAACATTTCCAGGTGATGAATGTCGCCCCTCCATTCTGGAAGTCGGGACTCAATTTCCTAGCATCCTTGAAGCTTGCAGGCCTGTGATCAGAGTCCAGCCAATCAGATTCACCAGTGACAGGCCAGTGACCAATGAGGGGAGAGCAATGGAGGCAGGTGCCAGGTGCCCAGGAGATTCCACTCCAGACAGCCAGAGCAGCCTGGCAAGGTCATCTCAATGGCATCCCTGGCTCTTTTGTGTCCACTGTGGATCCCTGGCCACCTCACAAAGGGTCTGTCCACATTTCAACGTCCTATTTCAAATTCTTGTGCTATATCTATCTATAGGGAGTTCTGGTGTTTGACACAAAGAACCCCGAAGAGATGTGACTTTTAAAAGAAAGTTACTCTTTAGCCATGGTAAATTCAGCTGAGATGATCAGGAGATGGAAAGAAAAATGTTGCAGGATCCCTGTGCTCAGCACAGACAGCTGTGCGGGTGAAACTACCTGAAGAAAAAAAAATCCACTTGCTACATGGCCACAGCACACGCAATGCCGACATAAGGACGCTGAGCTGATTTTTCAATACTTTTTATTTTGTAAAGCACATTTGATGAAGAGCCATCAGCTGAAACCAGCACCAGAACCATCAAAAACCACAGCCACAGAATGTCAGTCACCTGGGAGGGCTCCACATGGAAACGGAAACTGATGGAGGAAGAGAGAAGGGACACTGGTGAGAAGTGGCCACCGCCTGGGACTGGGAGAGCCTCAGAGGGAGGCATCAGGATGAGTCTTGGCAAGAAACCTGACTCCGTTTTGCTGACGAGCAAAGGACAAGATTGAAGACGTCATGGGAATCAGTGTTGTCAACTCCTAACGCTTCTGGGGTCTCTCCTTGAACAAAATACTTGGCGGGCACTGAGGCCAAAGAGGGGGAATAAAAAGCAGCCTCTGCCCCACGCTCACTCACTGCCACCAGAAGAGAAGTGAATGCTGAGACATGTGTAAACAGCAGTTAAATAAAGTGAAACACCATTTCTATTGTTTAGGAATAATTCTACTTCTGGCCACCTATTCTGAGAACATAGGTCTAAAAGCAGAAATAGACTATTCCAAGAGTGCGTAGGAAAGCGGTGCTTATAAAAATGAAGCATTTCAACTACTCTGAAGGGTTTGGCAAAAGAGACCAGTTTAAGTGGCCCATAGGATACTCACCGCAATATGCACGTGTCATAACGCCCATCCTAAAAAGTAACAGCAGAGGGAAACGTGGAAAAACAGGTCAGATGCAAAATTACAATTCCAATTTTGTTTTTAAAAATCATTTCTATATGAGACAGACACTTAGAAACGTATAGGAATGAAATATGTAAAAATGTTAATATGTAACAGTGATTTTATGTAGGAGGTATCAGGAATTAAATAGAACTTTTTACTTCCATCTTTATACTTTTCTGTATTTTCTAAATTTTAGAAAGTGAATGTGGATTCATGTTTAGTCAGGTAGAAATTAGTATTAAGCTAACCAATATGTAGAAATGCAAGATGTAGTGAAACCTGATGCAAGCTATAAGGTGAACACGTGATAGAACATGTGATTCTAACTAGAACCACAGACAGAATATATAGAAAGAAATACACAACTATTCTGAGCAGCTGTCACTGGGTGGTGACATGAAATCCAATGTTTTCTTTTTTGTACTTTCTTAAATTTCTTTTAATGATTATATGTTACTTTAATAATATTTGGGATGTAGCAGGATATTCTTGCACAGAGTCGTGACCCCCCAAGGCTTTCCTTTCCAGGAAGCAACTTTATTCGTGTCGGCACAGCTCAGTTGGGTTCATACGTGACAAACTGAGCCCCAAACGCCACATGCATTGTTTTTCATACATTTTTTACTTCTTTGTCTCCCATATATGGTAACACACAAACATGTAGTCTGATTAAGTGGTCTCATGTTACAGGGTCGTGAGAGATGTCATGTACGCGTATAGCCAGGTTACCTTGAGGTTTTTTATTGTGGTTTGGTTGGTTGTTGTTTTTTTTTTTCTTTTCCTTAGAGAGGGGACCCTATCACAGGGAAACTTCTTTTCCTTTTTTTAAAAAAAATTTTAATGTTTATTTATTTTTGAGAGAGAGAGAGAGAGCACAAATGGGGAGGGATGGAGAGAGAGGAAGAGACAGAATTTGAAGCAGGCTTCAGGCTCTGAGCTGTCAGCACAGAGCCCGACGCGGGGCTCAAACTCATGAACGATGAGATCATGACCTGAGCCAAAGTCGGACACTCGACTGACTGAGCCACCCAGGTGCTCTGGGAAACTTCTTTTTCAAGATAGGACTACACTATTACCTTCTCAGTAAAGAAGGCTAGATAATTCTCACATTCTCCTAATTGCAGGATCTCAATCGTCAGAAGCAAAGGATTTATATTGAAATAAGTTCTTGACATTATTGTCCTAAGTCTCTGAGGAGGAATAAGAAGCTCCCTGAAGTATTAAATAGTTAACTACAATTTTTAAAAATTTCTATAAACTCAATCTTTAACATGATGAGCACAAATCTTATAAAACATGGTTGCTATGAGAATTAGCGTTCATTTAATCTGTAAATGTTTGTTATAAGAAATTATTTTGCTAATTTAAACTATACCTAAATATAATTTTTTATCATTAACTTGGTATTAAACAGAGATATATAGATATATGGAGACATATACTTATATGTTTTATATATATATAGGTAGATAATTATCAAATATATATTATATTTATATATATTATCAAATATATTTTATATTTATATATTTTATATTATCAAATATATTATATGTTATATTATCAAATACACACACACACACACACACACACACACACACACACACACACACACACCATTTGATTATCTGTCCAAGAAGAACTACTCTTCCTAAATACATGGCATTTGCTGCCCCCACATGCATTTCCCCTTCTGGCAATGGTGCTGATTTTGGTTTAGAGATCTTCCTCTAACTCCCTCCAGTGGTCACTTTAACATGCAACTTGCAGAGACATTTGGCCAAACATCACCTTGTGTGTGTCTATAAATGTTTTTGACTGAAATTAATATGTGAACCATAGAGTAAAGCCCTTCCTAACGTGGGTTGGCCTCATCCAATCAATAGAAGATCTGAATAGAACAAAAAGATGCCTGCCTACTGAGCTGGGACACTGGTCCTTTCCAGTTTTCAGACTTGAACTGACACATCAGCTCTCCTGGGTTTCCGGCATGCCAACTGTGGATCTTGGGATTTATCTCCATAATCACATAAACCACTTTTTGATAATTTTCTTTCTTTCTTTCTTTCTTTCTTTCTTTCTTTCTTTCTTTCTTTCTTTTAAAAAAAATTTTTTTAACCTTTATTTACTTTTGAGACAGAGAGAGACAGAGCATGAATGGGGGAGGGTCAGAGAGAGAGAGGGAGACACAGACTCTGAAACAGGCTCCAGGCTCTGAGCTGTCAGCACAGAGCCCGACACAGGGCTTGAACTCACAGACTGCGAGATCACGACCTGAGCCGAAGTCGGACGCTTAGCTGACTGAGCCACCCAGGCGCCCCATCTTTCTATCTTTCCATCTATCTTTCTATCTATCCTCTATCTATCTATTTATCTATCTATCCATCCACATTCTACTGGTTCTGTTTCTCTGGAGAACCCAGACTAATATACTCCCAATCAGTCCATGTGATCTGGATGGGCTCTAACACTGTCCTAGGAGTAGAGCATAAGAACAGGCTTCAGCCAATCAGCAAATTGTGGCCACGTGATTGTTCAGCAATCAGCATATGACCAAATTTAGGCCAATCAGAGCCAGGGCTTCTGATTAGCAGGGGCACCAGAAGACATCTCTCCCCGCTGGCTGTGAAACTATAGGAATGTAAATTCTAGAACAGTGGCCAGCATCTTGCCTTATAAAGAGTGAGCTCATCTGAAAAATGGAGCCAACACACAAGTGCAGCCGAGGAATGGAGAGAGATAAAATAAGGCTTGATTTCTCAAGTGTTGCCCTGGTCCCACTAAGCTCGGCTAGCTCTCCTCCTGAACTTCTCAGTGACATGAGTCAATTCTTTATGTGCCTAATGGGACTTGCCTTAATTTTCTGTGATTTATAACCAAAAGAGTATTAGCTGACATGTTCTAGCAACAGCAATGTCTGAACAGAGCCTGAGAAAAAGACTTGCCACAGGGAGTCAATATTGGGAAGTGACTCTGGAGAACTGGAACAGGGGGTAGGGAGGGGGCTGGGGAAAGTGAAAAAGGCTGGGCCAGGAAGCTGTTCCAAGGGCTGTTTACTGAGCTAGTTACCCCATGGCCAACTGGACTTACCCTTCCTGGGAACCCTTCAGGGCACCTTGCACCACATATCATAGAATTGTTCTCACCACAGAAATAGCACTTACCTACCCTTTCTGGTTTGGTCGAGGGTTGCCCTGGGGTGTTAACTTTCTTGCACTTTGTTCTGGTACCAGAAGGGTTGCGGAAGCTACCTGCAGCCAGCAGAAAATCCTCTAGAGGTAAGGCAGAGATGAGTAAGGTGCTCTTTGCACAGCTGTTGGTGAGGCCAATGGCCAGTGTGGAAAGAGAGGTCAAGGCAAGGATATAAGACAAGGCCTTAAAGATACACAACACCATTATAGATCAGTTATCGTTAGAACAGATTTCCCCTCTAAGATTGAACTCCACCATTTTTTAATGTTTTATATATTTTTGAGAAAAAGCGCAAGCAAGGGGGAGCAGAGAGAGAGGAAGTGAGGAAAGGAAGCGGGCTCTGCACTGACAGCAGCCAGCCTGATGTGGGACTCGAACTCACGAACTGCAAGATCATGACCTGAGCCCAAGTTGGATGCTCAACTGACTGAGCCACTCAGGTGCCCCTCCACTATTTTTTTTTTTTTAATGAACTCAGAAAAGAGCAGGGCTGATTCCTGTGGAGTCCAACCAGGACTCAAATATTGATGTCTCCCCTCACTCTTACTTAAGACTAAGTAATCCCCTTTGGGAGTTTCCTGAATCCAATTCTTAGGAAATCGTTCTGTTGCAGAACAGGGTCAGACCAGTTGTGTGTAGGTAGAGGAGGGCTTTCCCCTGAAATGAATGAATGGCCCCCATTGTCATTTATCGATGCGAGAGATCAGTCTGGATCTGACAAATTAAAACGAGGGAGGTGAATTTTAGATCAAGTGAGGAAAAAACCTATTTTTTTTTCCACCTCCATCCAGAATTTAAAGAGGTGAGGAAAGAGGGACCTGCCCTTATTCACTCACTCATTCATTCATTCATTCATTCATTCAGCATGTTATTTATTGAAGTTACCAAGAGCAGGCACATAATTTGCAGGTCGTAGCACAAAATGAAAATGGTGGGGAGGAGGAATTGTTCGAGTATCATTAAGAATTTCTGTAGGGCAACAGCAGAGCATTAGACCAAGTGTGGGGACCTTCTGAGCAAGGGGCCCGAATGTCATCTGTGTGTCAGTCATTGTGCTAAGTTTCAGACGTACGTTGGCAAACAAGACACATCCAGCATTTGTCCTCGGGCAGAGTCTAGGCTGGGATTCCTGCTCTTCCCTCGCTCGGTCTCCCTCACAGCCTGAGCACCTGCTAGAGTGAGTTTCATTCTATATTAAAGAATTTTTCATGCGACCTCCTCCCTAAACCCCGGGAGCTCACCGGAAGAACCAGTGATATATTCCAGGGCAGAGGGGGTGGTCTGGCTACGTTGAGGGACGTCAGGTGTGTCTCCGGGAAAGACATTGGTCCCGAGGGCCAGCTTCCTGGGGATTGTCAAATATCAGTTTAATTACTGGTCACAGTTGATTTCTAATCTCACTTAGACCCTAACTGCTAAGTGATCTACGACCCCGGTGGCCTTCCCACACTCCGTACGGCTTTCATACCTGACTGCTTAACACAGCTACCCTATCTGCACAGTCTGCGAAGCGTTTTGAGTCCGGGGCTGCTGAAATCCATAGTACTCACTTGCTAATCTTTAAGGTATTCCTTGCAAATGTTTTCAGAGAACATCTCTGCAGCCTCTAAAGCTTGCCAAACACCAACATCTGCATAGGGGAAGAAAGCTGCCAGATCCAGCATGAGCCACGACGAGTTCTCCTAAGTTGGGGAATGAGGGCAGGTGCCACTATGGGAAGCATGAAGGGGGCTCAGGTGCAGTTAGGACACACGCAGGAGTTCGTGACTCAGGTGTTCTTAGTGCTCCTGGTAGGGGACTTCCGGGACTCGCCTTGCCATGGGTAACGCGGTTTACATTACAGGAATTTGTGTTTCTTTTCACTGGGTTATATGAATTACTCTTATATTCTCAGCTGCAGGCACTTTCACCGTGGCTTATGTTGTGATGGGTTCAGTAAACTAAGGACTAAAAATTTTAGGAATCCTGCGAAGATCTTAATCCTGAAGGAGGCATCTCCATCTGCTGAAGATGCTATGGGGCAGTTCTATTTCAAGTGTAAGAAAAGGAAAAAAAAATGAATCTGAAGGTACATTTCATTTTAAAGATCTCTAATTCATACGCAAAATTAGGATGCTTCATGTTCAAGTTTTCCACATTGGATACAGTCCCTGATTAAGTAATAGATACTTTTGGGGTGCCTGGGGGACTCAGTCAGTTAAGCGTCCGACTTCAGCTCAGGTCATGATCACCGTTCGTGGGTTCGAGCCCCGCGTCGGGCTCTGTGCTGACAGCTCAGAGCCTGGAGCCTACCTTCAGATTCTGTCTCTCACGTTCTCTCTCTCTCTCAAAAATAAATAAATATTAAAAAAAAAGAATCTATAAAAAAAAGTAACAGATACTTTTTTTAATGTCAAAAGTGACTCCTTTTTTGTATGTATATTACAGTTCAATAAAATTTTTTAAAACGTGTATTTATTATTCAGAGACAGAGCATGAGCAAGGGTAGGGGCAGAGAGAAGAGGAGACACAGAATCTGAAGCAGGCTCCAGGCTCCGAGCTGCCAGCACAGAGCCCAAAGTGGGGCTCAAACCCAGAAACTGTGAGATCATGACCTGAGCCGAAGTCGGACACTCAACCGACTTGTCCACCTAGGGGCCCCTAGAAGTTTTCTTTCTAAAACAATTCTACTGTTTGTTTTTTCCTGGTTCATATGATTGCAGATGGTTTTTGTTGGCTTATTTTAAATTTGTTGCATTTCCTAACTGCCTGGGATGAGCTGCTAACGCTTTAATTCTTTCCCTATCAATTCTGTCCTTGTCCAAAATCGATGATCACGTAATGAGCATTTGCTGATACAAATGTTATCCACCTGGTGCCCCAAGCCCAGTACTTCTCAGATCAGAAAGGAGATACACGCACGCTGAGATAACGTTGTTCTCCTGAGCGAAACAATTCAGTCTCAAAAGTTTCGAGTTACCTAGAACAAAACAAGGAAGTGTTGCTGAGATCGTTTGAAAGTGAAATGCTTACTCATTTGAAACCCGCCCCATTTAATGATTTCCTCTTGTCTTGGCTCCCTAAGAAGTTCGGAGTATATTCAGAGGACGTGAAATTTGCAGCATTCACCGGTACCCATCTGCAGAACATGGTTTATTCTGAATGGGAGCCAAGGTGACTTTTGTGAACAATCCTGAGTCTCAAATCCAGATGCCCGAGAGGGTCACCGGAACGTGTGATTCACCCAGCTATTTGAGCAACAAAAATGTCCAAGCGCTCCGAGTCTTAAGAACCTGCAAGCGAGAATGCTGATCAAATATCCTGCTGGTGTTCCAATGATACCTGCTGAATGCCGCTCCCGGTCTCCTTGTCCTGCAGCCTCGGTGCTGACAATCCTCTAGCGGTGGGCTTCTTTCGGAATCCTTTCACATCCTCACCTTGCAACACTTTGGCAAGCCTCTGTCATATGCCAGATAAATTCTCTTACTGGTTAGGATAGTCGGCACCAGTTTCTGTTGCTTATAACTGAAAGAATCTAAATTAAATTTCCACCCGCAACTCCAAAAGGTCCACCCACACCGGGCCTCAAGAAAGGCCTGCAAATGGGAACTAGCAAACCATCAGGACCCTCCCTCCTTTTCTCTGCTCGGCTCAGCTGTTACAACCTTCTTTATCTCTGAAAATTTTCTTCCTCTACTGATTCAGTGACAGAGGGGTGGGGAATAATGGGTGCTCTCTCCATAACTTCTGATCAAGAGACCAGTTCGCACTAACGAGCACGCTGTTTCCCAAATCCCAAATCGATGAAATGCTTCAGAGTAAGATCCAAGTGGCCCATTTGAATCCATTGTCACTCCGGAAGGTATGGCCACAATCCATTGTCATATACGATCATGGCTGCCAAGGGGCCAGGCCTGTGCGGTAAAGGGAGAGAAACCATTTTTCACTCTCTCACCTTTTTACCTTTCACATGGGCTTCCCTGAGTCATGATTCTGGGAAGGTTTGCATTGGGATCTGTCATCACTGCCTGGCACGAGCCTCTCGGTGTCTTTCATGAGATTATTAGTCAGCAGAGACCATGATTTTATAAGGGTTAGTGGAAGATAGTTCCTTGAAAGTTCACGGGTGACAAAATAGTAGGAGATAGTCGCTTTAGAAACTGGGTTTGATCTTCTGTGCCTTCATTCATTGTCCTCATTAAAATATCCTGGTTGATTTTTCCTGATCAAAAAAAAAAAATTGTTCTATTTGTATCTCCTGGGCCGAAGGTATTAAGATAGCAGAGGGACACAGAAGCATACTATACTTGGGATAACAGGGAGAGTTGCTTGATCATGATATGAATAGTCCTCAATCCTTTGAATTTCACATCCCAATACATTTTTTTAAAATACAGACTGGGGAGCAGTATCATCAGAGAGGTACCAACTGTTTATTTTGACAAGGAAGGATGTGAAACCAAGGAGGCTTACATCTAAGATCAACAACAGAAAAACAAAGACTTTACCATGGGGGGAAAAAGAAGGTGCCGGAACAGAATAAAGAACTACCTTTCCCCACAAAAAGTTGTTCTGCTAAACTTGTTCCAATTCGATAAAACCCCAGGCCACTGAAGCAACAGACTACCCGACAACCCTTGCTAGTGAACTCGCATTTGAAATCCACTCCAAGGCACAACCTACCTTTCCAGAGAGTAAGGGTAAAATGGGGCCAGAGACAATACCACTTCCATTAGAATTCTTCCCTCCTGCAACCACGGTTTTCGACAGAAGTGAGGACATGCTCCCCCATCTGAGTGTGATGTCCTTTTGTGCCATGAAGTTCTAGCTGGAAGCAAAACAGACCCTTATACTATCTACTTGGCATGTGTTGGGCACTCCGCTAAGTGGTATCCATACAACTACCCATGAATTTGGTAACATTCTCCTTTTCACTGATGAGGAAGCAGAGGCTGGGAGAGATGCTATCGCTTTCCAAAGGCTGATCAGTTCTGGGGCTGGGATTTGAGCCCAACTGCCTCTGAGGCCAAGTCCGCTCTTCCAACCACGACTCTCCTCCTTTGAGATTCAAACCAGGGTTTTGACAACCAGAAGACACACACACATTTTCATTTTAGAGAAAAGTCGTTTAGGAAAGAACTCATTTTCTTTTGGGCTCCAGACCTGAGACCTCAGAAAATGTTCCTAGCTCTGTTGCCTGAGTCATGGCGGAGTCATCTTGTTGAATAACAAAATATCTGAGTCACTCGGACTTCATGTAGGAAAAAAACAAAACAAAACACACGAGCGGCTTTATTTGAGATTGAATAGTTTTGAAATCAACTCACAGGCCGGGGCATGAGGCTAACAGACTCATTTATGTTGGTGAGATGAACTGATTGTAAGTGTTATGTAAGTAAAAGTGACACTCCCCAGGATGAAACAATGTTTCATCAATGTCACCATTGTTAACGGTGAAACTCTATGGACTCACTGATCATTAGTCTTCAGAACAGGCAGGGAGCCTTTTTGTTTCACTCTGTCAATTGCTTATTTATCTCAAGGATAAAAAACAATTCCCCTCCATACATATGTCTTCTGATATATTTCAAAGTCTGAATTTAATTCCTGTACGTTCACTTGCAGGCTTGACCGTGTATAGGTGGAATTGTCATTGAGTTCTATGAGTGCAGACTCTTATGTCCCTGAAAATATCCCCTGAACTTCTATAAACATCTCCAGTTCTCTTACCAGGAAATTCACACTTAGAGAATGGGCTTCACTTGAGGATATCCCACTGAGAGAAACAAATTCAGACTGAGATCCATACACAATATCAGATTCTTTTCTGAAAGCTGGTTTTGACAGGAGCAAGGGGACAAGAACAAGTGTGTATTAGATATGACGATGGGGCGCCTGGGTGACTCAGTCGGTTAAGTGTCTGACTTTGACTCAGGTCATGGTCTCACGGTTTGTGAGTTCCGGCCCCACTTCGGGCTCTGTGCTGACACCTCGGAGCCTGGAGCCTGCTTCGGATTCTGTGTCTCCCCCTCTCTCTCATGCTCGGTCTCTCTCTGTCTCTTAAAAAATGAATAAACATTAAAAAAAGGGGAAAAAATGAGATATGATGAAAATACGTCAAGAGCTAACATTTGCCTGGCATTTACAAGGGGCAAGACATTATTCCAGGTGTTTGACATGAATTAACTCCTTGAATCGTTTTAACAACATTAGGAGATAGGTAGTCTCATAATCCATATTTTATAGATTAAGAAACTGAGACACAGAGATGCTGAGTGATTTGCCCAAGGTTGCACAGCCAGGAAGTAGGGGAGCTCGATTGAAACTCCATTGGTCTGACTTAAATTAGTCCCTTTTACCCACTGCACTAACTAGGCCATTGAGCTGGGGCAGGAAGGGGCCGGGTGACCGCAAGAACATGGCAGACAGTGAGCTGGATCCCAGGAACGACTCCCGGCTTCCAACCTTACTGAGGACGCCCCGCCAGCCCTGTCTGTATTCATTAAGCCTGGAAAAGAAAATGGACAATTCTCTTATTGATTCAAAAAGAAAGATGCCGATATTCCAAGAGTCTTTATGAAAAGTCTGTTTACCGCCAGGGCTTGGCAAGTCTCAGAAACGGGCAGCTGCTCAGGACCCTTGCAAGGTTGAAGGGAGGACACCCCTGCCACATTTGCAAAGCACACGGCCTCTTTTCTTTACCGTGTGGCCACAGTGGGTCAGATTTCTTGTGTTTGAGTAACAGACGTCCATGACGGCTAACCAAAGCAGAAAAGGAAGTTGTCGATGGGATATTGCGGAGCCCACGGAATGGATGGCAGAGCCGCATAAGCAGATCTGGACAAGCGGGCAGACCTCGAGGGAGATTAAGCAGCCACGCTGTGGCCTGAATTGCAGCAAAAGGAAAGTCTGGTTGGATTCGGAGTCAGGGAGACCGCCACAGCACGGCCGGCAGAGCACATTTGATTCCCTGGGGGCCGTTCACTACCCGACCAGCAATCAGGACCGCAGGCTCTTGGGCGGAGCCCTCAGCTGGAGCATCCGATTGGCTGGGGTTGGTCACATGATCTCTACTTGTTGAGCTGGGAGGCGGCCTTTCTGTTTTTCATTCCCCCCTAATTAACGTGCAGTGTCATATTAATTTCAGGTGCATGATATAGCGATTGAGCGATTCTTGTTCAACAATTCCGCGCTCATCGTGATAAGTGTGTTCTTATTCCCCACCACCTGTCTCACCCATCCCCCCGCCCCCTGCCCTCTGGTAACCATCAGTTTGTTCTCTATGCTTAAGAGTCTGCTTGTTGGGGGCGCCTGGGTGGCTCAGTGGGTTAAGCCTCCAACTCCTGGCTGCAGCTCAGGTCGTGATCTCCCGGTGTGTGAGGTCAAGCCCCACATCGGGCTCCGTGCTGACGGTGCAGAGCCTGCTTGGGATTCTCTCTCTCCCTCTCCCTCTGTCTGCCCCTCCCCCGCTTGCTCTCTCTGTCTTTCTGTCAAAAATAAATAAATAAGCTTAAAAAAAAAAACAAAGAGAAGACTCTGGCCTTTGCTTGATTTTTTTTTTTTATTCTTTCTTCTTTGTTTTGTTTCTTAAATTCCACACGTGAGTGAAATCGTATGGTATTTGTCTTTCTGTCACTAACTTATTTCACTTACCATTACACCCTCTAGATCTACCCCTGTTGTTGCAAATGGCAAGATCTCATTCCTTTTTATGGCTGAATAATATTCCACTGAATATATACCTACCACCTCTGTTATGTTCATTAATCTATTTATGGACACGTGAGTGGTTTCCATATTTGGCTACTATAAATAATGCTGCAATAAACATGGGGGTGCATATATCTTTTCCAATTCATGTTTCCTTTGGGCAAATACCCAGTAATGGAATTACTGAATCGTATGGTAATCCTATTTTTTTTGAGGAACCCCCATACTGTTTTCCATAGTTGCTACACCAGTTTGCATTCAAGGGGGACTTTCGGGAGCCCCTTTGGCTTCTGTAGTTGGTACAAATGTCCCCATTTTAGGATTTCTCAAAATATTCTAGGCTCTCGTGCTGGGCAGAATGGCATATTTGCCATCCCGATTTAAAGAAAATGCAATAATCATCAAAAGTAGGGCAAGAGATTATTCTCAAGATAGAACGTGGAAGAGTATGGATGAAGACAGGCTTTGATTTTCAGCTCTCCCACAAGCTTGCCCCATGACCTTGGGAAGGTCGCTCACAATTTCTGACCTTGCATTTCCTCATTTGTAAAATGATAGTCGATGTGGTATTTACCTTCAGGATTTATGGTGATTCCCGGAAATGGTGAGAGCAGGGAAATTCACATTTACAAGGCACACCTGAACATCTTACATATGCATCTATATTTATTTTCCACTTCCCCTGGATACAGAAGTGGCAGAAATAGAGTTCTACAGTGGGAAAGGGGCCTTAAGTTAGGGTGGACCACGAGAGATGCAGGGTTGAATTATGGAGAAAACCTGGAAAATGGCCATCGCTGTTAAGGTTCATAGAAAAATCCGCTCACGCCTTCTTGCAGCATCCTTGAGAATGTAACACCTCAGGGACTTTTTCTCCTACAACTAACTGGATGACCATGATCCCTGGACGTTCCTTCTGGGTGTGTGTTTTTCAAGGTATCTGGCAAAAGTTTCCCTTTAGGAACCTTCTGTTTGTTCCCACATGATGGAGGCTTCTGAAGATAGGATTACACATATAAAAAATGCTCCCTGGCCCCAATATTCCACCACAGATAAACCTGCCCAAAACATCCACCAAAAGCACTACTTCTGGAACTAAGACATTCCCGTCTGTGGCTTCGATTAATAGTAATTTAGCTGACATTTCCTTGCCAATATTTATTGACTACTTGTCACAGGCCTCATCTGCATTGTCTTATTTAATCCACAAAGCAATTCTATGAAGTAAGTACCACCATTTACAGAAAATGGAAATCGAGTCTCAGCGAGAGGATGTCACGTGTTCAAGATCATGCCTCAAACCCAAGTTTCTCTTACTGTAATCTTAACTATCATCCTGTGGACAATGTATTTGGCGGGATGGGTGAGCAGGTGGAGTTTTTGCAGAAAATTAAGGGCTGCTGTGTTCTTTGAGGGCCCTCGTGCAGTAATTGGTTCCCTCACCCCTCTGTGGCTCAAATGGCAAGGATCGCTCATAGCTACCCTCACCTTTTCCCCACAAACATAGGTGTGTGCCAAAAATGAAAAAATTCTGAATGCTCCCTCTGGGGCTTATCAAGAAATTCCATCTCACACATTCTTTTGACATCCCTTATGGGGTATCTATCTTCCATCAGGCCGTGTGAGGAAGTACCCTTTGGAGATAAGCCAAAGGTTGTTACGGCGATTCCCCTTGGTTGAAGCCTTCGTGGTTCAGGGAAGCTGTGCCTCTCCACACCACAGTGGGGACAAGGACTTCGGGTAGAGGGCTCAGTGCCAGACCACAGGGTATACCAGGCCTTCTTCCTCTGAGTTGGGGCAGGGACTGAGGGTAGGTGTTAGGAGAATTCAAAATTCCTGTTTTGGGTTTTTCTGGAAATACAGACCCATTATCTTCTGGACTGAAGATCATACGTGATTACAAAAAGGGGCTGGGGGGGGGGGGCACCTGGGTGGCTCAGTCGGTTAAGCGTCCAACTTCGGTTAAGCGTCCGACTTCGGCTCAGGTCATGATCTCGCGGTCCATGAGTTCTAGCCCCGCGTCGGGCTCTGCGCTGACAGCTCGGAGCCTGGAGCCTGCTTCGGATTCTGTGTCTCCCTCTCTCTCTGCTCCTCCCCCACTCATACTCTGTCTCTCTCCGTCTCAAAAATAAATACACATTGAAACAAATTTTAATGGGTTGGAAAATGACATCGTAGACCTTCAAAACAGCAAGTGCTATTAAATCTGCAAGTGTGTGTGTGTGTGTGTGTGTGTGTATGTATGAGTGTGTGTGCGCACGTGTGTGTGTGTGTGTGTGTGTGTGTGTGTGTGTGTGAAGGCAGAGGTGTGCCAGGGATAAGCACATATGCATGGGTGTAAGCCTGGGGGTTGTGTGGTTGTGCGGGGGTGGATACGGGTGTGTGTTGTGGGTGCTTGTTCACGTGCTGGAAGGCGTGCTTGTGAAGAGGTTGTGCCCCCGCAATATGTGTGTGTGTGGGAGGGTGTGACTGCGGGGGCATGTACAGATCCACAGCTATAAGTGTGTGGGCAGGTGTATGTGCTGGGGGGCTGTAGCTCCACAGTGGAGACAGATTTCCGACATAAAGGGAGAAGACGGGGTTTCTAACATCATGGTAGGTCTGTGAGGTCCTGAGATTTTGAGATATAAGTTGCCACTTAAACTTGCCATATGAGACTTTTAGAGGTCCTCATGATTTTACCCGTCCACCGAGAAGGCCACTGTATGTCTCTTCGCACGATCCTTGTGAGATGATCTCTGTTGAAATACCCACTTTCTCTGAAGTCTCTAGCTGGTCAGGAAGAGCTTTTCTGATGATCACTTCTTTTGTAGTAGGTTACGAAAATCAGATCCCAAAGAACTCTCGAGCGGTGTGCTGGAGTTTTCCTGGAGTAGCCACATAAGTGGCCTTAGATGAAGGCTCTCTGGCAGATGCTTTTCACCTTGGACTCCACTTCTGAGGGAGTGTCTGACTCGAGCTCCCCAGTGTGGATGCGGCCACCCAGCTTTCCTGCTGGCGGGGCAGAAACGTAACTTCTGGAATAAGAAGCATGGGCTTTTTGTCTTTTCCTTTAATACCTTTTACTTTTTAATGTTTTTATTTATTTTTGACAGAGAGAGAGAGGCACAGAAGGCGAGTGGGGGAGGGGCAGAGAGAGAGAGAGAGAGGGAGAGAAGAAATCTGAAGCAGGCTCCAGTTCTGAGCTGTCAGCACAGACCCCGACGTGGGGCTTGAACACATGAATGGTGAGATCAGGACCTGAGCCGAAGTCAGATGCCCAGTTGACTGAGCCACCCAGACAACCCTCCTTTAATACTTTAAGGTAAGAAGTTGTCACACATCTAACACTGACGTTGAAAAGAACAGAAAGAGTCATTCATTAACAATGATGGAAGAATGGGGCATCTGGGTGGCTCAGTCGGTTAAGCGTCCGACTTCGGCTCAGGTCACGATCTTGCGGTCCGTGAGTTCGAGCCCCGCGTCGGGCTCTGTGCTGACCGCTCAGAGCCTGGAGCCTGTTTCAGATTCTGTGTCTCCCCCTCTCTGCCCCCTCCCCGCTCAGGCTCTGTCTCTCTCTGCCTCTCAAAGATGAATAAACATTAAAAAACAACTTTAAGAAAAAAGCAATAATGGAAGAATAGAAAGAAAGAGAAAACGAAAAGAGAAAGAAAAGGAAAAGTGCCTGCATGGAAGCATTCACACCCATTGGAGAAACACTTATTTTTTTTAGGGACAATAAAGTTATTCTTGGTAAATAAAGCAGAGTAACTTTGGAGTTAGACAGACTTTCTAACTTGGACAAAATACTTACCCTGAGTTTCATCTGTTTTCCTGTAAAATGGATAATAATATGCACGCTTCTCAAATTTAATACTCATACAAATCACCTAGAGGTCTTGGAAAAATATGGATTCTGGGGGAACCTGTGAGTGTTCACGTAAACATACAAGATCTGAAATTATTCTGTCCAAGTTGCAGTAGGATCAGACTCTGATTGACTTCCCCCTCGTTGCCGGAAGCACCACCATTTGACCTTGCACAAGAACCAGCCTGCAGGAGGTTTGCGTATGGTTCTCCGGCAGCAGAAGATCAGGTCACAGGATCCGGACTGTGAGAGCTATTTGGCATCTGCTCCTATACGAAGGCTGCTTAAGTCCTCTGCTAGCTGAATTTTATTTTCCCAATGGACAAAAGAACTCTCCCGGAGTTTTCTTACTTCAGAATAGTTTCACTTGGCCCACTTCACGAATACTGAACAACGACCAGCTATCCATTTGCATTCGTCCTGGAGTTGACTCACCCAGACCACAGAGGTACTTTCCACCGGTTCCCTGTAGGTGCCTGTCCCCTGTGGAGGTTTGCACTGCTGGTTCCCATTAAAGCCCTGGCAAAACACAATCAGAGCTCGACGATGCTTCATGCAAGTCAACAGCCACAACAAGAAACGTCAAGGCAGGTTCTCAACTTACGGGAGCAAAAAACGAAATGGACTTTGCTTCCAAAGTAATGAGCAGTAATAATTCTATCATGGGATTTCTCCAATTTTCACCCCGATGGAATTAGCCAAGTTATATTATGAAAAAAAAAACCCACAAAAAAAAATTTAAAAAAAACAACATAGAATAGGTATCAAAGTGATAATGCAATGATGATGTACTTGTATTTTGATTTGATTTTAAGTAGGCTTCACACCCAGTGTGGAGCCCAACATGGGGCTTGAACACATAACTCTGAGATCAAGACATGCGCTGACATCAAGAGTCACACACGTGGGGCGCCTGGGTGGCTCAGTCGGTTAAGCATCCGACTTCAGCTCAGGTCACGATCTCGCGGTCTGTGAGTTCGAGCTCCGCATCGGGCTCTGCGCTGACAGCTCGGAGCCTGGAGCCTACTTCGGATTCTGTGTCTCTCTCTCTCTAATATATAATATATTATATATTATATAATATATATAAATATATATAAATAGAGAATATATAGAGAGAAATATAATATATATTAATTAATTAATATATATTAATGAATGAATATATTAATTAATTAATATATAATATATAATAATATATTAATATATAGAGAAATATAATGTATATATTATATTTCTATATTATATAATATATTTTATATTTATATTTATATATAATATAATTATATAATATATAAATATAAAATAATATAATATAATAATATATAATATATTATATTATATATTATTATATTATATTATTATATATAATATCTAATATAATAATATAATATATAATGTATATTATATATTATATTATTATATTATATATAATAATTATATTATATATATTATATATATATAAGAGAATAAAAGAGACAGCCACTATTATTTCCATGTTATAGATGAAGAACCAACTCAGCAATACATGGAGGGATAGAATGAAACTCAGGTGTAGCTTAAACTCCCTAAGAAACAAGCATTCTCACATAAAAAGCAAAACAACACTTACCTTAGAGTTTGCCGATGTTCGTAGAGGTAGTAAAACATCTGGCACACACATAGGAGCTCCTCGATAAACTATACTTTGTCGTACAAGGAGAACGATTCATGAGCTTGAGTGTACACATTGTATCTTTCATCTCTTTCACAATGGAACGGCTCTTTTAATGAGGACCCTTTTCAAAAGCTCTCCCCAACGATGGGACTCAGTCAGTTAAGCGTCCAACTCTTGATTTCAGCTCAGGTCATGATCTCAGAGTCGTGAGACTGAGCCTCGAGTTGGGCTCCTTGCTGGGTGTCGAGCCTACTTGGGATTCTCTAAATAAATAAGTAAATAAACAAACAAGCAAACTTGTTTTCAAAAAGTTCAATAAGAAGTTCTCTCTGTGTTGGGGCGCCTGGGTGGCGCAGTCGGTTAAGCGTCCGACTTCAGCCAGGTCACGATCTCGCGGTCCGGGAGTTCGAGCCCCACGTCAGGCTCTGGGCTGATGGCTCAGAGCCTGGAGCCTGTTTCCGATTCTGTGTCTCCCTCTCTCTCTGCCCCTCCCCCATTCATGCTCTGTTTCTCTCTGTCCCAAAAATAAATAAACGTTGAAAAAAAAATTAAAAAAAGAAGTTCTCTCTATGTAAACACGTCTTGGGGGATTTAGGATGCATTTTTCCATAATGTAACTTTAACTTACCAACAGGACTGAACTGTACTCGGAAATCATTAAGCATATTTGGGGCCAGATGAATGTTTGGGAAGATAGTGTTTAATTGTGTCAGGAAGGTATTTCAAGTATTCACCTTGGAGCACCTGGGTGGCTCAGTCAGTGTAAGCATCCAACTCTTAGTTTCAGCTCAGCTCGTGATCTCACGGTTTGTGACTTCGAGCCCCGCGTCAGGCTCTGTGCTGACAGCTCAGAGCCTGGAGCCTGCTTCGGATTCTGTGTCTCCCTCTCTCTCTGCCCCTCCCCTGATCACACTCTGTCTCTCTCTCGCTCTCTCTCAAAAATAAAATAAAACATTAAAATTTTTTTAAAATCAAGTATAATCTTAACCTTGCTGACCTATAGGCATAGCAACCCCCAATTTTTGAATGAGGAAACTAGGTCCAGAGAGATTAAGTAACTTGCCCAAGGCCACGGCTTGTGAGTAATGGAGCCATGGTTTCAATCCAATCTGTGGAGACTGAAATTACTATTTTTGTCATACAGAATTGCTTCCTATATGACACACAAATAAAGCCCTCCAGGATTTACCAGCAAGTTCTCAGAAAACAAAAAATGCGTTGATACTGATCTTTTGCTTTCCCTAAAGAATGAGGAAAAAATCAATAATCAATTGCCTATTATTTGCTTATTGGGTGCTGGCCATGGTAAACACCACTAGATCATGTACTCCAGGAGAGACAAAACCAAAGAGACAATATCTGTAATTGCAGGGAGATTTTTTCTCTAATTAGGCAGAGGACTCTGAGACGAATATACTAGAGATTACTTATGAGCCCAATTCGTGTACTTCATCACTTTAATGATAAACATTTCAGAGCTTTAGTAGCTGCCAGGAACTTCCAATGCTTTGTCAGCCTCAGAAAAACCCCACTAGGTGGGTAAGACCATTATCACCACCGTGAGAGGAGGTACTTAAGCTTACAAAGATAAGTACATTACCCCTGGTTTATCTACCTACTGGGCTAACTGGGATTTGAACTCACCAGCATTTCTTTGCTAATATTCCTTTGGCTTAATCAATTATACAGTTTCCCAAGTTGAAATTGCAATGTTAAGTTGGACACAAGGTATAATCATTGAGAGGTTATACGTTGCCCCTCTTGTATGTAGTTTGCAAAAACCAAGGCATGCAATACAGGAATGCTATGAGGTATTATCCACTAAATGCTCTCCCGTGCTGAGAACTGTGTACTCACTACTCTCACAGCGAACCCCAGATTGGCTATTATTATTGCTGTTCCCATGAAGCTTAGGCTTTACTCAGGTTGTGAAGTTGATTCTAACCCCATCTATTCTACAGATGTGGAAGGCAAGTCCTCTACAGATCTAGGGCCTACAGCAAGTTTAGTAGACTCTGAAGCACAAAACTATATAACCACTTAATATATTTGAAAGAGTTTTGTGTTTTTCAGTAGTGAAAGCAGCTATTGTCCTTCCAAAGATTCTTCCACTGCACCCTCGCCACACAAGCTCACACACATGCACGTGCACACACACACACACACACACACACTTTGTCATCTGTGGTGGTGGCTTGGTGCGTGAGGGCTGGAGTATAATTATCCATTCAGGACTTGGTAAGATTTCCCAGAACAAAACAGAGGGCCTGGACCTGTCTCCGTAATGAGGGTGGGCATTTATGAGATGCTACAACATCTCTCATTAGTAATTCCCAGCAGGATCCCGGGCAGGATGACTCAGAGAGGCTTCGTAATAAGCTAGGGATGAGGCCCAGTCAGGAAGAGTGTTTCTGGGACTGGTCATTTTGAATTTAGCTGTGCCTTGTCAAGGAGGGATGTGTGTTTATGTCAAGCAAGTTTCCAAGAACCAATCTTCTTCTCTCTGCAATCCGGTGTACAAATTACTGGGGACTCTCTCCACTGGACACGAGAAGCCAGTTTTCCTGAAATAAGAATTCTCTTGCTGACCATCGTTGGCACTAAGGACTGCCTGCACTGCCCAAGTGTCTACTTGGAGTTTATAAAGCAACATAGTGCTAGATTCGTATGAAAACCTAGAAAATATGAAATTATTTCCCTTTCTTCTTGAGTGCATCTGCAGGGAGGGGAAGCAAAGAAAAAATAAGGACGGGGGATAACTTAATATCTGACTTAACAATAAGAGTTAAGCGGTCAATAAATATATTGAGCATTCTCTATGTGCCGAGCACTTGCCAGACACAAGATACACACAGTAGTCTAAATTCATCTTCTATTTGGGATTCTTCTTCCTCTTCCCCTTCCCCTCCTCCTCCTTCTCCTCCTCCCTCTCCTCCACCTCCTCCCCCTCCTCCTCCTCCTTCTTCAGTTTTTCAACCACCATTAGCACATAAAGCCACATTGTATCACGTAGCCCCCCACAAACCGATCCCACCTACCCCCTTTTGGTGGTATTTCCACTTAGAGAATATTTCCAAAATTCTGAGATGTTCTTGGTTTAAGAAAAGGTGATATAAGATGTGGATGGGTGTATATCGTAAGGGCCAGAACCAGAAAATTGGGGGGCTGAATCCCACATGAGCCACATGTGACATCGGGCTTAACTCTGGTTTTATTTCTTCATTTATTTTTGTCATTGGACTGAACTAAATGGGGAAACTTATGTAAAATGTCTAGCTTAAGTGCCTGGTTTATCATAAACCCTAGAAAGCTTTCATTTGTATGCTATGTAACATAAGATGTATATATTACATATAGGATATAATCTATATAGTATGTGATATATAAAATGTACTATATAATATGTATATATAAATGGATATCTGTCAAGCAGATATGATACGTTATATTAACATCCTATAATGGTAGATATAATACATTATATTAATACAATTAAAATAATAATTAACATAACACCTTACATTAATATAGGTATTGTTAATATTAGTAATCATTAACATCTCAGGACAAATCTGAAATGGCAGTGTTCCAGCTCAAGGTGGACCGCAAAAGTTTTCGAGAAACCTGAAAGTTTACAATAAACTCACCAGGGAACGGGTTGCGGAACAGTAGGGTCAGAAAAGAGCCAGTCACGTGACTGGAAAGCCTGGCGAGGAAACTTCTGGCTGGCGGTAGTTGTTGGTGCTGGGTCATAATGACAGCACACGAATTACTTTAAAACACTCAACAAAAATCTTCACCTTCTCTTCCTGAATGAGTAGAACAAGTTCTACCCCTGGCAGCTAGCAGCTAGGACGACTCCTGAAAGTGTGTGTGTGTGTGTGTGTGTGTGTGTGTGTGTGTGTGTGTGTGTCTTGCTTCCTTGGGGTGCACTTTGCAAGGGAGGGTGGGGAAGGTGGGGCAACGCGACTTAACGCTGCCTGGGCGCATCTCTGCACAGGGCAGTCGGTGTCCAAAAAGAGAGGGGGCCGATGGACTTGGGAGAGGTAACCCAGCCTGGAGGGCAAGCCACGTTTTCACCGCGTATTTCAGAACTGCCCCAAGAGGAGGTAACAAGACTACACTGAGTACTGACTGCGGACAAGGCTCTGTTGTGTGCGCTTTACCTACTGTAATTCATTAAATCTTCAGAAGAACCGAGCAAATGGAGCAGCCAGGGAGGAGCCTGCAAACCCAGCTGGCTCTCCTCGCCCCGGCGAAGACCCGAAGGTTGAAAAGCCCTCTCTGGATGCCTTTCACTAAGCCTCAAACACCCCACGCTGGGAGGCGCAGAAAGCCAACCTTCCTCCAGAGAGAGCTGGGTCCAGGCTGGCAAGCCCCGGCTCCCGGGAGGCGCGCGGACCCCGGGGCCCCCCTGAAGGCGCCGGCAGCCTCCCCGGGGCCGCCCTCGGAGACCTCGCCCGCCCGGCAGCGCGATTGTGCAAGCGCGGGGCTGCCGCCGCGGCCGCCACTGACGGCTCCTGCCCGCCGGGTCAGGGCGGGGAGGCGCGCCGGGCGCACACCCGGTGAACTCCGGGCGGAGTCGGCCGCGCTCCCGCCCGGGGAGCAGCGTACCCGCCACCCGAGGCCCGGGCGCCCTCGCTCACCTCGCTGACTCCATCCTATTTCCACCCCCGGCCCTGCCCTCCGCCCCCTCCCCCCCCCCCCCGGGTCCCGCGTCCCTCCGGGCCAGGCCAGCCGGGGCCCACTGCGCCCTACCCAGCCTGCTGATTGGCCACCCGGGGCCTGCCCCGTGTCCATAAATACGTGGTCCCTGGGCATGGAGCGTGGAGAGGGACAGGACAGCGCGGCGCCGCGCAGCATCCCTCTGCCCTCATTGACACCTCCACTCCGCGGCTCCGGACCTGGAAGTCAGCCTCGCAGCCCCACAGGCGGACCCACATCCCTTCCTTTCCCCTTCCAAGAGACACCCGGCCCCCGGAGGCACTCCTCCAGCGGGTCCCCGCGCCCTGAGGCTGCCGCACCCGGCAGCGCCGAGCATCCTTGCCGCGGTCCTCTCTGCTCCCCTCTCCTCCGCCGCCCCCTGCGTCACACCTGCTGGCCCTCTTCGCCCTTCTCCCCCAGAATCGTCAGCCCCCCCCCGCTAGAGCCCGCTCGCGCCTCTTTAACAAAGTCGTGCTTCCCGGTCCCCGCGCGTTCCCACGCGCCAGGTGTGCCCCGCTGCCATGAGCTCCCCCATCGGCAAGAGCCGCTCCCTTGCCGCCGTCCTCCAACAGCTGCGCCACCCGGGGCAGCCCCCCAGAGCCGTGACGTCTGCGGCGTGCGCGCCCCCTCGGCCGCGGGAGGTGCCCCTCTGCCCGGTGATGGAACGCGGCGAGGCGCAGGACGCGGCCGCCCTGCCGGGTCCCACCAACTGGCCGCTGCTGGGCAGCCTGCCGGAGATTCTCTGGAAAGGGGGGCTCAAGAAACAGCACGACACGCTGGTAAATGCCTCGTCGGGCCCCAATTCCCTCTCCCCTCTCTGCCCCGCGCCCCAAAACCCTCCGTGAGACGCGCGGCCGGGGCGCACGGGGCGCTCCGGCGTCACGGCAGCGGCTGGGACCCCGGAGGAAGGAGGCGGGAGGAGGGAGACGCGCTCCCGGGACTGCTCTGGGGGGGACGCGCGCTGACCCGGCCCTGACCTCCGCTGCAGGCCGAGTACCACCGGAAATACGGCAAGATTTTCCGCATGAAGTTGGGTTCCTTCGACTCGGTGCACCTGGGCTCGCCGTGCCTGCTGGAAGCGCTGTACCGCACGGAGAGCGCGTACCCCCAACGGCTGGAGATCAAGCCCTGGAAAGCCTATCGGGACTACCGCCGGGAGGGCTACGGGCTGCTGATCTTGTGAGTCCGGGCGGCGGCTGGAAGCTGGGAATGGGTTCTCAGCAGGGTCCCCTTCCTACGCAGCGGGACACGAAAGCCCCCACCAGGCGCAGTCTCCAACTCCTGCCTGGATCAGAACGGGTTGCACGCAACTGTACTGCGCGCCCAACACCTGCGTCGTCTCCGGCAACTGGGCAGCGCCATGCCTTTCCGTCCAAGAAAGCCCAAAAGGGTTCTACAAATAGCGGGGTTCAGACTTTGGGGCCGGACGAGGTCGTGAAGTCACCGTGCCAGGCCAACCTATTCTCTACAAAATTATCCCTTACAGTTCTCTGTATTCCCCTTCTCTGAGCTCAAACGCCAGAAATTGACTTCTTTGGCTTTTGACAGTTACCTTTTTTTTTTTTTTTCTGGAGGGGAATGGGGGGTTATGACCCAGGTCTAGTCAGAAAGGTGAGGTTCAGGGGCGTCAGGGTTGCACTGTAGGTAAGTAAAGGCCATAATGTGGTGAGGTTCCTCTGCTTTTAATGGTTAGCATTTAACAGGTTAGCGCGTTTGGGTTTGTTTTTTTTTTAATCCCTAATAGTTGTATTTTGGAGGATAATATATTTACTGGAGTTAAAAGCCATAGTTATGCGTGGTGCATCAGAGGCTGTGCCGTCTGCTCTGGGATGAGGGAAGAAGGTGGATGATAAGAATGAGAGAGAGGGAGAGAGAATCCCAAGCAGACTCCACACCGCCAGCATGGAGCCTGATGCCGGGCTCAAACTCACAAACCATGAGATCATGACCTGAGCTGAAGTCGAGAGTGGGTCGCTTAAGCGACTGAGCCACCCAGGAATGTGACTTTCAACCTGAGTCAGTGACTAAGAGAAGACAACGTTGTTCTCAAACAGATCTGGGTTGCTGGCGAAGAGAATGTTCAGGTATCTACTCTTACTGCTGAGAATTGAGATACCTGGCCTCCCAAATCAACCCCGGCAAGGGCACCTCAAAAGGCCCGAGCCCATATTATCTGGACTTCACCTTTCTGGTGTAATCTTAGGCGGAGAGGAGAGGTGCTTTTTCATCCCGTTGTGAAGCCAGCCCCCAGTGTTCCAATGTGCATATTCTCTGGATAGTTCTTAGCAGGAGTCTCAGTGCTCATTTGATTATTTAGTTCACACAGTTCCAGCGCTGGAGGTGTCTTTGCTGCTCCATTCTTTTCTCTACAATTTGCTCTACGTAAAATTTTGCTTCTCTCCCAGGGAAGGAGAAGACTGGCAGAGAGTTCGGAGTGCCTTCCAGAAGAAACTAATGAAACCAGTGGAAATTATGAAGCTGGACAACAAAATCAATGAGGTTTGCAGGCTGGGGGCAGCTTCCCTGGGCCTCCTGGGGAGGGAGAGATGTCTATGGAACTTTAAGTCATAGCTACAAAGTACAGGCGGTTTGGATGGTTCAGGGGTCTCCCTTTACTCCTCGCTGTCTACTTCCTTCTCCGCCAAAACCTTACTCCTCCTTCCTTCCCTCTTGTGCAAAGTAACATCTCAGTGAGGGAACGATGACAAGCAGAGACTCTGGGATTCCGGTCTTGGATTTGAACCTCAGCCCTCCACCCTCTGGCCCTGTAAACTGACTATACCCTTAACTTCCCTAAGCTTCACTCTCCCACTCTACAAACTGGGCCTCGCAGGATTAAATGAGATAATGCTTATAAAATTCCTAGGTCGTGCCATTTAAGCTGGGTTTTGCAGGATGAGTAGGAGTCTTCAAGCCAGAGCAAGTGTAGAAAGGCGTTCAGGCAGCAAGACTAGCCTGCTGAAAATAGTCAGATGACATGATGTGTTCAGGAAATAGTACGTTCAGTGCAGCAGAGGTGAGGCTGTCTGTGCAATGATGCTGGACAGAGGGCAGCTCTTAACAATGTTTTTGTACCACGATAAGGCATTTAGACATTGTCCTTTAGTTAACAAGGGCCAAAGAGGGAGGGATTTAAGCATACAGTAATCTCTTTACTCCTGTTCACTTTGGGTGTTTATTTGGAACTGAACTTGGACCCAGAAAGGATCATATAGGTGCAAGAGTGCCAACCCAGGAGGTTTCAGGGACCAGGTAATGAATATAAATGTATAAGGAAGGCCCAGCAGGGATTTTTGCAAACAGGATAGGACATGCCCTTTCTAGGAGGGACAGCTGCCCCATTCCAGCAGATGACTGTCACATGGGGATGCGGACCTAGTGGCTCCAGATTTTATCATTATTATTATTTTTTGGTTAAGTGGTGAAAATTCCATATGTTGATGAGAAATTTCTGGATTTTGGGGGGGAAACAAATGCAAAGTACTTTTTAATGCACTAAGTGGACAAATTCACAATGCCCGTGGGTGGGCTTTGTACTCACACATACCTTGTTCCAGGCCCCAGCATGGCCGCTTTGCAGCCACGTGTCCAAGGGCGAGTGCCTTAGCCTCACTCGAAGCCCATTCTCTTGTCTGTTTCTGCGGGAAATGGAAGGAAGATCGTATTTCCTACCTCACAGAGTTGTGGGGATCTGCTTACGTAGCACGCTTCAGGCACTGCTTGGTACTATACAAGCCTTGTAAAATGTGAGGCTTTAGTCATCAAAAACCCTGATTTGGGGGGTGCCTGGGTGGCTCAGTCTGTTAAGTGTCCAGCTTGGGCTCAGGTCATGATCTCACGGTTCGGGAGTGCAAGCCCCACATGGAGCTCTCTGCTGTCAGTGCAGAGCCTGCTTTGGATCCTCTGTTCCCCTCTCTCTCTCTCTGCCCGTCTCCTTCTTGTTCTCTCTCTCTCTCTCTCTCTCTCTCTCTCTCTCTCTCTCTCTCTCTCTCTCTTTTTCTCAGAAATGAATAAATAAACAAACAAAAAATCCTGATTTTGGCCACTGGCATCTAGAGCTCTTACATAACATGTCCCAGGTCACAGAGCTATTTAGCAAAGGAGCTGTGTCTAGAATTTGCAGATTTTTCTGGTCCCAAGTTCAAAACGCTTAACACGACGCCAACTAGTAAGGAGATATTTGCTGGCCCAGGTATGGAGGCAGCAAACCTCATAGGGCTTGGGGTGTTGTGACAACTTGGTTGATTCTGATTAGAAGAAATGTTTTCCTTTTCTTAAATTTAGATCAAGAGCTGAAACCTAAGATTTTGGGTGGTTGTGGGAAAAGCTGAGAAAATAACCCAGGACGAGGTTGTCAGGGCAGGAGGTGAGCCCCCGCAGGAGAATATGCAATTAGTGTTGCTTCATAATGAATAACGTTATAAGCAGTGAATATACAAGGTAGCAAACCCCGAAGTCAGCGTACTGAGCTTTTAACCTTTTGTTTTCCTTTAATGACTGAAATGTGTCTTTTGTGGTTTCTTTCCTTTAAGGTCTTGGCTGATTTTATGGGTAGAATAGATGAGCTCTGTGATGAGAGAGGCCGCATTGAAGGCTTATACAGCGAACTGAACAAATGGTCATTTGAAAGTAAGTTTGTCAGGATACCTGGGTGGCCCAGGCGGTTAGGCGGCTGACTCTTAATCTCCACTTAGTTCTTGATCTCAGGGTTGTGAGTTCAAGCCCCGAGTTGGGCTCTGCACTGGGTGCCAAGCCTACTTTAAAAACGAAAGTAAGTTGCCTTCGCCGTCTTATTCGTTTGATTTTCCAAGGGATTTTGAGGCTAAAACGTGGCTCTGAGGATAGTTCCTCTATAACCACGTACTGCTGCTGACAAAGAAGGGCCGCCTGCACAGTCTTTTGTGCTTTCGGGCACTTAAGTTGTGCTTTGCACTATAGGTTGTTCGTACAGTCATTCAACAAATATTTATTGAACACCTGCTATGTGCCCGGCACCGTGCTCGGTCCTAGAGATAGAGCAGCGAACAAAACAGGCGATGACCGGGCTCCCGCGGAGCTTAGGGTCTAGTAGGGGTGACAACCAACAAGTAAACACACTTTATTATATACTTTGCCAAGAGGTAAGGGTAAGGTATGCGATAAAGAACGGTAGTGCCCAGAGGAGGCAAGTCTGCTTTGATTAAGGAGACAGTCGAGGTGACACCTAAAAGAACAAGCCACAGGGCATCTGTGGGAAGATTATTCCAGACTGTGGAGACAGGCAGGGCACATCCCCCTGAGGAGGAAGCATGGGCGATGCGTCCGAGGCTCTGAGTGGGTGGGTGGGTGGGGGAAGGGAAGGAGGAGCTGAGGAGAACCAAGCCAGGGGCGGGAGGAGGTCTCAGCCAGAACTCGGGCTTTTAGTTCAAGTCTGATGGTGATTCATGGAGGGTTCCAAACAGAAGCTGGAGATGATCCCTTTCTTCAGGGAACCCTCAGGGAATAGCAAGCAGGGCTCTGCCTGGCCCAGGAAGCTGCCCAGGGCCGAGAGGCAAGGAAACACTTTTTATAGAGTGGGCAGGCACCTGACCGAGGAAGTTCAAGGCTGTGGGAGAATCCGAAGGGCTGCATCAGCTGAGGTTGGTCATGGCCCTGGTGCCGTATCAGCTAAGTCCTGGCAGCTGAGTAGGAATTCACCAGGTGAAGGTGGATGAAGGAGCAAAGAAAGAACAGGAAGGCCTTCAGAATGACGGGAGCGTGTCCTGTAAGGGAGGGCCACTGCGAGGGCAGAGGATGGGAGGAAGGCAGCAGCCGACCCCTGTGAACCAGGGATGGGAATTCGGTTTTGAGCACGGGGGCACCTGGAAGTGATGTTCCACGAAGCGTTTTTAGCAGAGGGGGGCTTGGGCTGATGTGCTGGCAGGATCGCTCTGGCTGCTACTGTGAGGGATCGGAGAGGGCACCCCAGGAGGGAGGCTTTTGTCGTGACCTGTCTCCCCCATCAGCTCAGCCTCACTTTAAATTTTTTCGTTTACATTTATTTATTTTTGAGAAACAGAGTGAGACAAAGCGTGAGTGGGGGAGGGGCAGAGAGAGAAGGAGACACAGAGTCCGAAACAGGCTCCGGGCTCTGAGCCGTCCGCACAGAGACTGACGTGGGGCTCGAACCCACGAACCGTGAGATCGTGACCTGAGCCGAAGTCGGATGCTCAACCGACGGAGCCACCCAGGCGCCTCTGAGCCTTACTTTAAAGCTACAGCCCACCCGACTATGTTAGCACATTAGAAAACGCCATGCAAAGAAGAAACCCGCAGAAGGTGTTAAGGGGACGAGGACAGGAAAAAGTGAAGGGATGATTACAGAGGAGGAAAGGGAGTGTATATTTTGGAAACTGTCCACTGGAAATACCCAAATGAAGGAGTATCAAATGCATGTCTTTGCAAGTCAAAGAAGATGTGACCATGGTGGTTTAAGAATTATTGTCTAGCGTTATGAGAAGTCTCGAGGAAGGCAGTCCACGGCCGGCACACAACTGATGTCACTGGGGACCCTTTCTATCTTTTTGTTCATCCATCCTTTTTTTTTTTTAATGTTTTTTTTAATTTATTTTTGAGACAGAGAGAGACAGAGGGTGAGCAGGGGAGGGGCAGAGAGAGAGGGAGACACAGAATCGGAAGCAGGCTCCAGGCTCCGAGCTGTCAGCCCAGAGCCCGACGCGGGGCTCGAACCCACGAACCGTGAGATCATGACCTGAGCCGTAGTCGGACGCTCAACCGACGGAGCCACCCAGGCGCCCCTTGTTCATCCATCCTCATTGGCCTGTTGCAAAATGGCTACTGCCTCTCCTGGTCTCCCCTCTGCCTTCTAGGCAAAAAGAGGAAGGAAAGAGGGAAGAGTTCAGCCAAACGCACTTGCTCCTTTTAGCAAGAAAGTGAAAGTATTTCCTTTAAGCCTCCTTGGCCACGCCTGTTGGCTTCTCAGGCTGCTACCGGAAGCCCGGGAAGTCAGGGAGCGTGATTGACACCGGGGTCTTAGATCAATCCAGATTGTTGCCCGAGGACTGATATGTTGACACCCTAAAAAAAATCGGGGTTCTCTTAGGAAAGAAATGGGGGAGAATGAGTACGGGTAGGCCGTGAACAATGACTACTATGCATGGTATCCGGGACAAACTCTGACAAAAGCCAGACATTGAAGGACAGATTCATTCGTGTATAAAAATGGTTACGTTTTCACCGTGGCATTTCTGACCCGGAGGTTCTGCAGGGGTTGGGTCATGGGGCGTGGAGACAGCTTCTGGAAAGTGGGAAAAGTATCGTCATGCCCCTTTCTCCCAGACTTTCTTCCTTTCCTCTGTTCTTTGAAAGGACCTCACTTTTGCAAAAGACGGAATCGTGCCTTCAGTAGCTAGCTACTTGGAGACCCCAGTATTGCTGCGATTGTGTGACTGTTGGTTGTTTTTAAATAACAGGCATCTGCCTTGTGCTCTATGAGAAGAGATTTGGACTCCTTCAGAAGAATGCAGGAGATGAAGCTTTGAACTTCATCACGGCCATCAAAACGGTAAGCATCGCCTTGAGGAGCACAATTTTCCTGATTTGCAGAATGTCACAAACGCGTCGTGTTTCCCCAGGAGTAGCACACACACGTTATTGTGTCACAATAGTCAAGTGTTAGTTTCAAGGTGTTACGTGTTGTCATGGATGGATGTGCATGGATGGTCATGAACCAGGAAGCATGCTACATCATGGTTTAGGCAAGTTTAGGTAGGTGTTTCAGTTGAAGGTCAGTTGGTGGGAGTCCTATTTCAAACAGAGTCTGACGTTTTTCAGATGTAAAATTTTTGAATCCTTAGGTCACAGGGGGATATAGAGATACTGTGAAGCTGGTATAGAAATGGCTGAAGTGGGGCGCCTGGGTGGCGCAGTCGGTTAAGTGTCCGACTTCAGCCAGGTCACGATCTCACGGTCCGTGAGTTTGAGCCCCGCGTCGGGCTCTGGGCTGATGGCTCAGAGCCTGGAGCCTGTTTCCGATTCTGTGTCTCCCTCTCTCTCTGCCCTTCCCCCGTTCATGCTCTGTCTCTCTCTGTCCCAAAAATAAATAAACGTTGAAAAAAAAATTAAAAAAAAAAAAAAGAAATGGCTGAAGTTTGGAAATCATTGGAAATTGAAGTCAATAAGAAAGTGATGGTTTTCCTTTTTCCTTCTTGTGTAAAATATTTAGGTCATAGAATCAATTTTTTTTAATGTTTATTTATTTTCGAGAGAGGGGCACATCCAATGGCAAATCGTCCCAAAGATTGTTTTCAATGTGCTATGGGGCCCAGGGGAGGGTTCCACCCCCAGAGTTGGTGGGAGAGGCCTGGGGGGTGGGGGGGAGTGGGGTCTTTGAGTTCCTGCCTTTCTGGAAGCACGGGGTGCTGGGTGTGGAGAACGCTCCTCTTCCGGTGAGGCGGTTGTCTTCGAGACCAGGGGCATCCAGAATGAAAAGGCGTTGCGTTCCCCACAGATGATGAGCATGTTTGGGAGGATGATGGTGACCCCGGTTGAGCTGCACAAGAGCCTCAATACCAAGGTCTGGCAGGCCCACACGCGGGCCTGGGACACCATCTTCCGATCAGGTAATGGGGCCACACACACCCGGCATCCCTGTCTCTGGAGCCTCTGCCAGAAGGTCTGGAATGATCCCGATGGAATTTGCTCCTCCTGATTCTTATGGGCTTTGCAGTCATGAGTTTAGAATCTTCCCGGTGTAGACAAATTCTAAGGAAAAGGCACATGGCAGCTTTCTGCAGTTTCTGGGAACTCGAAGCAGTTAAAAACAGGAGCTTTGGAGTCAGATAGGTGGATTCAAACCCAGGTCTGTCACTGGTGTAGTGGGTTGACCACATGTGCTCTCTCTCTTTCCTCCTCAGTAGTCTTGTCTCAAATGGGCTAATAATAACAATGCCTACCTCACTGCAACCGTTTCTAGGTCTAGTGTAGATACGGTCAAAACCTGGCTTCTCGCAATACCCAGTGGGTCCGAGCTGTTTCTGCTACATTATGAGGGGAATATTGATGCCGAATATTGTTCAATGAGTATCTCTGTGCTTACCAATATGTACCAGTAGGAGGTCCCGTATCCTATCATACCATGCTGTATATTTCATATACACACATAAACATATCCTCATTGAGTTGTCACCAAAACCCCTATAAGGTAGGTCCTCCTATTAGCCCTGAGTGACAGAACTGAGACATAAAGAACTAACTTTCTGGCCAGGGTGTGAAGCCAGAGAGAAGGGCTCCCACAGCCCAGACTCTAACTGCTGCACCGCTTACGGCCCTTGTTATTGTTGCCAACCTCACCCTTATTATTATCCTGGCTTGGCTGGCACGGTAGACTGAAGGGAGAGAGACGCGTGCCTAGAATGTTCTTTACAAACGTTAGAACTTTCTACTACTATCGTCAGCATGCACGGGCACGGCAGTGTGTGTGTGTGTGTGTGTGTGTGTGTGTGTGTGTGTGTGTGTGTTTGATTACACTGGGGACGGTTCTCGCCTCCTCTGTGGCCCAGATTTGGGAGCTCAAGTCCCACTACCTGCATTTGTGACCAAAGTGGCTAGGCACCTGGATCTGGGTACGAGTTCTGATTCCGAGAGTGGACCCGGGTCCCACCTATGTCTCATGATGGGCTCTTCCACATTCTAAGCTTTTAAACTCAAACTGTGACCTGTAGGCTAATGGTTGTAGCAGCACCTGGGAGCTTGTTAGAAATACAGATTTCCAGGCCCGCCCCAGACCCCTGATCCCAAATCTGCATTGTAAGAAGATGCTCAGGTGATTCTTGGGCATCTTAAGGTTTGACCAGCCCTGCTCACGCGGTCATCGATCAATCCTTGGCGACTTAACGATGAGGCAACATTAGCTCATTGGACACATTGTCAGTGTCCCTGCAAAGGCCCTGTAAGGTGTCATGGGGGGATTTCGGTTGGGGTTCCCTCACGCTCGATCCTAATCTTCACCTCACTTCCCTTCCCTCTTCTCTTCTCCAATAGTCAAATCTTGCATCGACAGCCGGTTGGAGCACTATTCTGAGCAGCCCAGCAAGGATTTCCTTTGTGATATTTATCTCCACAATCAGCTTTCCAGGAAAGAACTGTATGCGGCTGTCACAGAGCTCCAACTGGCTGCAGTAGAAACGGTAAGGGCTTGATTTTCCTTTGCTGAATGGTCCAGAAAATCTTCTCGTGATGCATTTTTTTTTTAATTTTTTTTTCAACGTTTATTTATTTTTGGGACAGAGAGAGACAGAGCATGAACGGGGGAGGGGCAGAGAGAGAGGGAGACACAGAATGGGAAACAGACTCCAGGCTCTGAGCCATCAGCCCAGAGCCCGACGCGGGGCTCGAACTCACGGACCGCGAGATCGTGACCTGGCTGAAGTCGGACGCTTAACCGACTGCGCCACCCAGGCGCCCCTCGTGATGCATTTTAAAGAGGCATTCAACTCTCTCATTCCACAAGGATTAACTGAGCACTAGTCTAGCAAAAGGGTGCGAGAGACCCAGTGCACAGCCTTGGTCCTTAAACTTGAGATGGGAGGTGAGTTCACGTGCTCTATAGCGGAGAAAATCCGTGCGCTCTGTGACAAATACATACGCTCTCTGGGAATTCAGAAGCAGTAAAATTCCACACCATAGAAAGATAGGTCATCTAGGTTTTTCTTTTTCTTATTCTTTGATAATCTAGATTTTTTAAAAAACTGAACGTATTCTTGAAGGCTGCGAATGTTACCCCAAAGTGCCTGATTGTGGTTGTTACTCTAAAAATATTGCAATGCTCTCTACCAGCCCAATATTTTTTCTTTTTATAAAGTTCATGTATTTATTTGGAGGGAGGGGGGCAGAAACAGTGGGACAGAAGATCCCAAGCACCCTCCAGGCTATCAGCGCAGAGCCTGGCATGAGGGTCGAACTCATGAACCTGAGCGGAGATCAGGTCCCGAGCCAAAATCAAGGGCGAGACACTTAACCGACTGAGCCACCCAGACACCCCGACTTTTTCTGATTTAAAGCTTAAAAAGAGTGAGTCAGGGGAAACTTGGTTTCACCTTGCATGAAACAGCTAATTTTAAATGCCCAAATTCTGTCCCCATGTGCTTGATACCTGTGGGAGTACCAAATCCAGCCAGACTCCAAATGCACATACTGACAGATGTCCGGGTGGGTTTGATTGTCCTTGATCTGTTTTTTTGAGCTCTCACTGGCGGGATGCATATTAATATTCCTCGTGACCCAACGTTTCATGCACCTGTAATCTCTAAGAAGAATGGGTCCTACTTCATTTCTTTTCCGTATTTCCCGTTTCTTTAGTGTCTCTTGTCCACAGAAAACGTAGGGGTTTCTACCTCAGGAGGAACAGCAAAATTGTAATTTCTCCTCATGCCCCAGAAGGCTTTGAAAGGGGGAAATTCATTTCAGCTCACTTTCATACTGAGTCACTTACCCTAAGAGGATCCTTGGAGGGGTAGAAGTAAAGCCTCACCCTTTATCTTTTGTTTCAACTGGAATGTGAGCTCCAAGGGCAATGACTTGGTTTTGGACCTGCTGTATTCCCAGGATGTAGAACAGCACTTAGCATATAGTAGGTGCTCAACAAATACTTGGTGAATCAATGAAAGGATGCAGAAACCAAGTGCCGGCTCTGGGGCAGGCGCTGTTCTAGGTGCTTGAAGGAACACCATGAACCAGAGACAAAGGTCTTGGCCTTCATGGAACTTAACCACTAGCAGGGAAGACCAACCCGACACACGTAAACAAATAAATAAATATGATCATATCAAAGAGTGGTAGGAGATATGGAGGAAACCATCAGAGTAAGGGGACAGAAGGGGAGGGCAGGGTACCCTCTCTGGGGGAGTGATACGGAAATGGTGACAGGGAGCCGGCCTTGGGAGGATCTGGGGAAGACTCCTCCTGGTAGAGGAAATAGCATGTGCAAAGGGTCTGGAGCAGCAAAAACATTGGAGCTGGAGACCTGGCAAATGTGGTCAAGTTGACATTGCAGAAGTCCAGGGGCCGTGTTAGCCAGCAGCCTTAGTAAACCATTCAGATTTTATGACACCTGTGATGGAAACGTCTCAGGGCATTATAAGCCGGGGAGTAGCCTGATGGAATTTATGTCTTGAAAAGAGGGCTCGGGCTGGTGGGGTGGAAGGTGCACTCAGCGTAGGAAGAGTGGAAGCAGGGAAATCAGCTCCGCGATGCATCTCCTCCACGGAGGTCAGGCCGGGATACTTAGGGCCTGTGAGGTCTCCCAGGGCCCTCCCGCCTCGATTCAGGCCCTGCAGTTACCTAAAAAGGCCCCGGCTGTCTTACAAGGCTTTGGCGAAAGCTACAATCATTTGTCTTCTGGAAACTCTATTTGGTACTTGCGGTAAGGGACCCGCTGATATGCTTAAATGTTTCCTTTTTAGTCCTGGCAATTCTGGAAGTCACTTTTGGAAAATCAGAGAAATTTGAAAGTGTATCTAATTTGGTGGCTACGCCCTCTTCCTGTTTTGTAAATTGGACTCTTGTAATAATGCCCGCCAGGGTTTGTTTGCATCTGAGGCCACCGGTCTTCCCGTGAAGAAGGTTTGCCTTGGAGGCATCTTCTTCCCAAAATAGTAAATACCATTGGCTCCGAATCGTCTCGCACTTTGCTCATTTATGTGAGTGGCACGTGCAATTGGCAGAAGATCTTCGTGTCTGCAATGACCGTTTTTACAGGAATATTTGGCTTATGTTAAGTAAGAAAGTAAAAATAAAATAAAGACCTAAAAACAAATACATATGACGACCAGTGGTGAATATCATGAAGCTGAAAGCTATGCTGGCTATTTCTGCCCATATTTTTTCTCTTCTTGTTGCCTTTGGAAAGGAAGTAAAACACTCCACTTAAGGGACCATGAGCCTGTGTCAGAAACTGTGGCTGGTTCCTTGACATACTCAACGTGATGCTAGAATTTCTTATTTTGCTATTGGCCCCCTCCTGCAAGGGTTCTGTGCATGTGGCGGAAACTCTGGGTTTCACAGATTCAATTCCAGAAATGCATTTTTTCGTGTGCATTTGCACTGTATACTTAAAAAGAAAAAAAGACTCGTTAGCAAAGCTGCTAGGATCCCCATCCCTGTCTCGCCACTGAAGTTTTCTCTCCATTTTCTATTTTAAAAATGTTTAATTAAATGTTTTCCTTATTTTGACATAATCATAGATTCACATGCAGTTCTTTTTTTTAAGTAATATTTGTTTTATTGGGGGGGCAGAATGCAAGTGGGGGAGGGGCAGAGAGAGGGGGACAGAGGATCTGAGGTAGGCTGTGTGCTGACAGGCTCACAGCAGTGAGCCCTATGCGGGGCTCAAACTCATGAACCCGCGAGATCATGACCTGAGCTGAAGTCGGATGCTCAACCAACTGAGCCACCCAGGCACCCCTCACATGCAGTTCTAAGAAAAAATAGAGAGGAGTCCCTTGGACCCTTCACTGACTTTCCCCCAGTGGTAACATCTTACAACCATAAAACCTTATCGCAACCCGGAAATTGATGTGGATACAGTCCTACCAGCCTGCTTTCCTTTCACCAGTTCTACAAGCGTTCATTTGTGTTCAAACAGTTTTTGAATCAAACTATATTTTAAGTGTCCCAATGCAGCTGATTATTCAAGGAGTCTATCTTGATTCCCGCTGCTATCCTTAATTGGCATAGTTTATAAAACAAATCTGAATTTTCACATCCTGTATTGTTTACTGCACAGCGAATAGGGACACGTGAAAAGGCATCATGAATGCATTTGCAAAGCAAGGTGCTAGGCATCAGCTTGTATTCAGCTCATAACGGTTTTAAGGCAGTTTATTTGCAGAAACCCAAGTTTACAAGTTTATGTCCCTTTGGCTTTCAGACGGCAAACAGCTTAATGTGGATTCTCTACAATTTATCCCGTAATCCCCATGTGCAACAAAAGCTTCTTAAAGAAATTCAGAGTGTATTGTCTGAGAATCAGATGCCACGGGCAGAGGATTTGAGGAATATGCCATATTTAAAAGCCTGCCTGAAAGAATCCATGAGGTGAGAATACATGGGGAAGCCAAGAAGAATATTCTAGGAAGCCGTTCTCTTAAATACACAGTCAGGGTCTCCGCACCCACAGACAGCACCCACAGTTGATTCAGAAACATTTGTCAAAATGCAAAAAAAAAGAGAGCCTTCAGATCATATGACCATATTCTTTTTCTATTACTCACTTCCTAAATCATTTGGGCAAATTCTAAAATTTGGGAAAGTCAGTGTCCTCTCCTTTAAATCAGTAATAATAATAATAATAATAATCTCATGAATGCTATAAGCACTAATTAAGATCAGGGCATAATTGAAGGATATGAAAAGAGGTTGAGCGAGGGAACCGTATTATTATTTGATAAGACAAAGAAACATCTTTGTTTTTGAGCCTCTGGTATAAAATGTTCTGTGAAAATTATGGTTCCACCCTTTCTGGAAAACAAAACTCACAACGTGTCAGCATTAGAAACAAACAGCTTTCGCTTCAGGAAGGGCAGATGGGAGAACACTAGGACAAATCAGGCTGAAGCGTGACACGTAAAAAACACACATTTGAAGTCTAGAATGAAACAGAAAACCACTTTTGACAGCTACTAAGCAGTGACTGGGGAGTTAACCAACACGATAAAAACAAGGGGTTCAAACAGGAGGTATAAACATCAGGAAGAAAGAGACTGAACTTTACGAGAGTTGTGATCATGCTCCCTTTTTGAGTACGAACTTGTGCAAGGATTATTGATTTAACCAGAAACTGCATTGTCTTCGACACTTGATCTAGAAATGGGTCTGTGCTCACCTTTACGCCTTTCATTTTGTTTTTTCAGGCTGACCCCAAGTGTACCATTTACAACCCGGACTCTTGACAAAGCTACGGTTCTGGGTGAATATGCTTTACCCAAAGGAGTAAGTAGCACTTGCTCTTGAAGAGCTTTGAAAGATACACTTCATCAGATCTCCATAAACACCTGTCCTGGGAGAGCATTCATTTTGGAAATATGTATATTTTAGGATGTAGTTGACCTGTTGCATCGTACGGTGTTAAGATGAATGTTTTCGGGGACTCAGAGACCTAGATTCAAGTATCGCCTTGAGTGAGTTACATAACCTCTGAGCCTCAGCTTTCTCATCTGTAAAATGGGGATAATAGGGGCGCCTGGGTGGCGCAGTCGGTTAAGCGTCCGACTTCAGCCAGGTCATGATCTCGCGGTCCGTGAGTTCGAGCCCCGCGTCAGGCTCTGGGCTGATGGCTCGGAGCCTGGAGCCTGTTTCTGATTCTGTGTCTCCCTCTCTCTCTGCCCCTCCCCCGTTCATGCTCTGTCTCTCTCTGTCCCAAAAATAAATAAACGCTGAAAAAAAAAATTTTAAATGGGGATAATAATGGAACGTACCCCCTGGGGTTGGTGAGAGTGTGATGCAACATTTTAAAGTTCTTCACCGGTTTATCGCCTGGTACATTTCTAGTATTAAACACGGCCTGCCAATCACCATATTATAAACTTGGGGGTTGCTTTTACATTGTAAGGTGATCACTTCTGTAAATCTTGCTCTTCAAATGTTTTCTTCTAGTGATTTTTAAGTGCTTTTGTGTTTCTGTGTGTTTTTAGACAGTGTTGATGCTCAATACCCAGGTGTTGGGATCCAATGAAGAAAATTTTAAAGATTCCAGTCAGTTTAGGCCCGAACGGTGGCTTCAGGAGAAGAAAAAGATTAATCCTTTTGCACATCTTCCGTTTGGTGTTGGGAAGAGAATGTGCATCGGTCGCCGACTGGCTGAGCTCCAGCTCCACTTGGCTCTGTGCTGGGTAAAACTCTGGTTCCTTTCTTTCTTTCTTTCTTTCTTTCTTCTTTCTTTCTTTCTTTCTTTCTTTCTTTCTTTCTTTCTTTCTTTCTTTCTTTCTCTTTCTTTCTTTCTTTCTTTCTTTCTTTCTTCTTTCTTTCTTTCTTTCTTTTTCTTTCTCCTTCCTTCCTTCCTTCTTTTTTCTTTCTTTCCTTCCTTCCTTCTTTCTTCTTTCTTTCTTTCTTTCTTTCTTTCTTTCTTTCTTTCTTTCTCCTTCCTTCCTTCCTTCTTTTTTCTTTCTTTCCTTCCTTCCTTCTTTCTTTTTTCTCTTTCTTTCTTTCTTTCTTTCTTTCTTTCTTTCTTTCTTTCTTTTTAGTGTTTATTTATCTTTGAGAGGAGAGGGGCAGAGAGAGAGGGAGACACAGAATCGAAAGGAGGCTCCAGGCTCGGAGCTGTCAGTGCAGGGCCTGACGCAGGGCTCGAACTCACGAGCTGTGAGCCAAAGTCGGATGGTTAACCGACTGAAGCCCCTGCACTCTGATTTCTGCATTTGTGCTCTGTGCTATTCCACCACCCAGGAGAAGAGGGGTAACGCTACCTTTTCTGTGCATGTGTGTTCCAGATCGTCCGCAAATACGACATCGTGGCCACGGATGACAAGCCCGTAGAGATGCTGCACCTGGGTATTCTGGTACCCAGCCGGGAGCTCCCCATAGCTTTCTGCCAGCGGTAAGAGCCTCAGGTGAGCATCCGGGGTGCTGTGAACGACCAACGAGTGAGCTGAGCTCAGAGGTCAACCACACTTGGCTTTGAATCCCTGCTCACCACTGATTTGCTGGGTGACCTTGAGTAGTTTTCGAACCTTTCCGTGTCCGTTTTCTTTTCATTTGTAAAGTGGGGACCGAAATTGTATCTCACTAGAAAGTTGATATGATACTAAATACTCAACTGAGCCGAAATCCTAGCATCAACTATGTGCTCAGTAAAGACAAGCTGCCGTTATGGGTTTCGTGTGTGAACAGCACGGGTGGACAGCCGGTGAATAGCCGGGTGGCAGATATTTTAGGCTTTGCAGGCCACGAGGCCTCCCCCACGTCCCCTTAACCCTCTGCCTTGTAGCTCGGAAGCAGCCTCGCAGGATTCATCAACAAACAGGTGTGGCTGCTGTGTTCGTTTTCTGTTGCTGCCGTTACAAATTACTAAAACAAATGAAATACAAATCGCTAACGCTCGTGTTAAATAATAAATGTATTCGCTGAACAGATTTGTGGGTCAGAAATCCGACCCAGCTCTTACCAGGCTAAAGTCAAGGTACTAACAGGGCTATCTAGATTCCTTTCTAGAGGTTCCAGGGGAGAATCCATTCTCTTGCTAATTTGGGTTCTTGGCAGGTTATTGCTGCTGCCGGAGGGCAGCTGCTCCCAGCTCCCGAGGCACCTGCGTTCCTTGGCTCATGGCCTCTTCCTCCATTTTCAGAGCTAGTCAGAGTGGCCAAGTCCCTCTCCTAGCTTCCAGTCTCTCCTCCTTCTGTCATTCAGAATAATCTCCACCACCCCCTCCCCCGCAACCCCTCCCAGGGGCGCCTGGGTGGCTCAGTCGGTTAAGCGTGTCTGACTTCAGCTCAGGGCATGATCTCCCAGTTTGTGGGTTCGAGCCCCACATCGGGTTCTGTGCTGACAGCTCAGAGCCTGGGGCCCGCTCCAGATTCTGTCTCCTTCTCTCTCTGCCCCTCCCCCGCCCACACTCTGTGTCTCTCTGTTTCTCAAAAATGAGTAAACATCAAAAAATTAATAAAACAAAATAATCTTCCCATCTCAAGGTCCATACACATAATCTCATCTGCCAAGTTCCTTTTGCCATGCATTCACAGGTTCTGGAGATGAGAGCATAGCCATTGTCCCAGGGCTATTATTCTGCCTACCGAGACTGTTCCAATAAAACTTTATTTATAAATGCAGGTGGTATGCTTATTTGACCACAGGGCTTTGATTTCCTGGAATGTAAGTGTATATATTTACTACCCTGTATTAAATACAGTGCAACACTTTTTCTGCATTGTACCATTCACCGCCTTTTCCAACTGTATACGTGTTCTCTTACCACCTTCACAACTGTGGCCATATGCACATACCAGCTACTATTTATTTAATCACTACTTAATTGTTTCCTTGAAATTAACACAGACCTAATAGTATACTTTAGCCTTATTTCCCAGGCAATAATTTCCTTGATGAAATGGTAAGTGTTTCAGTTCAGTTATTTTTCCCTAATGCACAATACAGTGAATTTTTAACTATTAAGGTGATACACACTGAGCTTGAAAAATCTCTACTCTCATCTTCCGGGGAAAGATGACACTTCCAAAATCAGGCTTTCTAGCATCACATGCCACTATTCAGTCTCATTCTGCCCTCTCAAAAGCCTCTCCTGGGATTTACCTAGAACTGGCTGCAATTTGCTAACTGCGAGTGAAGGGGAGTTTGCTGACAGGTGGATTATTGCGGGAAATATGCATTTGTAGATGAAATTTCCCCCCAGGTGTCTGGCATTAGACAATTGTCACATTCTGAGCATCCCAACAGAATGGAATCAAGTAGGATAACGAAGGAATTTTCGATTAATTTTGAAACGCCCAAGTCTTCAGCAAGGACAGCACGCACACTTATCATAAGAGAAACACACCTTCGACACGAGCCCCTGGCATTTTTGGTGTGAACACTTATTTTTTCGCTAATAATTCCTCTCATTTAATTATAATCCTTTAATGTATAATTGGGGTTTACTTTACTTTCCAGAATTTTTTTTTTTTTTACCATGACCAAGAGCGGCGATTTTTACCCTCTTGCAAGAATGGTCCTTATGGCTTCTACGTTACTGGAAAGCAAACTGCAAAAGCTAGAGCCTGCAACAGCGCACAAAGGACAGTTGGATATAGATGCTTATACTCATTCTTCGATACAATTGTTCCGGAAGCTGCACTATGTAGACGATGGCATTTAATAAGATTGTATCTGGCTCCAGAGAGCAGACTGAGTGTTGGGAGACAAGGCGCTACAGGGTATGCTGCTGGCTTACCCCGAACCCGTGTCCGCACCGGCTTGGCTTAGAGAATTGTTCAGGATCCTGTTTTCTTTTGCATCTCACCGTGACGTGACAGGGAGGCTGGGCTTTTATTTGTCAGTTAGTCTGCAGACGTCACGACATGTTTCTGTCCCCACTCTTCCAAATTCACACCGCTTGGATCTTTACTTCTCGAGAGAGAGTTTACGTTTCATGATGTTAAGCTAAATTGTCTGGGGCTTGGGGTTAATAATGACAGTCCATTTATTGTAACTCTGCTTAACGTGACATTGGGGAAAACTTGTTTATCATGTCAGCAAAACTAAATGTTAAAGTTACCGGGTCTCCGTGAAACTGCATTTTTCCTGTTTTGAAATTGCAGCATTCTTGGGAAATTAGAGAAGAACTCTATTTTAAGAAGTATTTTGATGAAGTCAGAACCTCTTATCTAAGAATGCCTTACTGACGTACTGTGGCATCATTTTGTGAGAGGATTCTGAAATTCTTTGTTTAGGTAATGGATTTCCTCTATGGCATTAAGAAGTGACTCAGCAGTTTTTTAAAGTGTGTGTATGTGTGTGTACTGTAATGGAAATTTGCTTACGTCATTTTTAAAAATATATATGGTATTTGATTTAGGATCTGTGGTTTAGAGCAGTGTTTCCCAAAGTCCAGCCACAGTTTAAAAATATTCAGTGACTTATCATGCCTTAATTTTCCCCTCTATAGAATGGAACAGTAGTAAAATGTGTATATCTTATAGATTTACTGTATCGGCCATGTTATGTGATTTCAACTCCCTGAGAAAATACAGTTTCATAATGGAAAATGCATAGAGATTTATACAATACTTACAAAACTTTGTGAAAAAACATGTGTACGTATGGTTTATTTTTATATATATTTACTACTACGTTTCCTAAAAACATACTATATGTTTCTGTATATTTGATAGGTTTCTCTTTTTAGGTTATATTTTTAGGATATTTCAGAAGCGTACCTTTATATCGTTCCATTTGAATGATTATGTACATATCACTAAAATAGATGTATGCTTTCTCCCTACTGTGAAATTATTTTGTAGAATTCTAAATCCACATGTCATCAGATCTCATCTGTAGATCTTCACTGAACTCCCTGAAAATCAGAATAAAAGTTTCCAAATATTCCAAAAATGTTTCCTCTTTATTGCATCTGTTGTCTTGCTAGGAAATTTTCTCAGTGTGTCCATTTTACAAGCCCCGGATCACAAAATCTACTCTTACAAACAGCTGGACTCGTCCAGAACAGTTTTACAGAAAGATAATCATTTGAATGGCAAAACAGTTTTCCATTTTTTTGCTGCTTAAATATTTTTCAAGTCCATCTAGTTCTCTTTTTTTAATGTTTATTTATTTTTTTAATTTTTTTTTCAACGTTTATTTATTTTTGGGACAGAGAGAGACAGAGCATGAACGGGGGAGGGGCAGAGAGAGAGGGAGACACAGAATCGGAAACAGGCTCCAGGCTCTGAGCCATCAGCCCAGAGCCCGACGCGGGGCTCGAACTCACGGACCGCGAGATCGTGACCTGGCTGAAGTCGGACGCTTAACCGACTGCGCCACCCAGGCGCCCCTGTTTATTTATTTTTGAAAGAGAGAGAGAGCGCACAAGTGGGGAGAGGGGGCGAGAAGAGGGAGACACGGAATCTGAAGCAGGCTCCGGGCTCTGAGCTGTCAGCACAGAGATCGACACGAGGCTCGAACTCACAAACCGTGAGATCATGACCTGAGCTGAAATCGGACCCTCAACCCGCCGAGCCACCCAGGCGCCCCGAGTCCATTTAGTTCTATCTGAACCACCACCTCCCTCCGGATGAGTGCAGACCCTCCCAGCTGCTCTCCAGTCTGTTCTTTGTCCACTGGCTGTATTAGCCTCCTCAAACCCCAAACCCGATTTTGTCTTATCCCTGCTTCTGTGGTGTTCCATTGCTTCTATGAAAGGATCCAATTTCTTAAGCCAGACGTCAGTGTCCTGGCATATTTGGCCTCTCTGAACCACAGGCCCCAGCCCACATCGCCCACACCCAGATGCCTCTGGACCCCTCCACACTGGCTTCTGCCAGTTTCTTTGATTCCTTCAACACTATCGGCCCACAGGGTTTTGCACCTGCGGTCCCGCCTCCTACCATCTTCCCTCCTGGCACATTCTTTACCTGCTCTTCTCCTATGCACCAGTCAGAGATCAGCTCAAGCTTCCTAGAGGAAGTCTTCCTTGATGACTAATATGCCCCAGAGGCTGACCCTGGCATCGGGATTCATTAAGGAAGTGATTCCAGAAGATACTGTGAGAGACTGAGGGCAGCAGGGTAGGAAAAGGAGCCAAAGGCAGTGCAGCTTGGGGAACGTTCCAGCTTCCTGATCCTCTGGGGAGCTCTGGGCTTGTAGCTTACAGCATGGCTGGTTTGATCTGTGGGAACAACTCCCAGGCCGCACCGTGGGGCTGTCCTCTCTAGCTCTTAGTGGTGTCCACACAGAGTAGCCGCAGAAGCCCAGATTCATCCTGTTGATGGGATTCATGCCAAGTCATAAGACCTCTTCCCTGAGGCCCGGTGGTCAGTGTGGAGTATGGTGCTGGTCACAGGGCAAATGTAACTCAGATGTATTAAGATTGTCACCAGTCATGCATGCCATTCAGTGCCTGTTCTGTCTCCCTTAAGACCGGCTCAATTCTTTAGCTTGAGCAAAAGCCTAGTGGATGTTTCTAAGAAACCAGCTCATGTCACCATGGAGAAGACAGTCCACTCACTTTGTGGTGTCCAGATAATTTTCTGAGAGAGCAAGAGGGAAGAAAAGAGAGAAGGAGAAGACAGGGAGGAAGGAAGGAGAGAACTGAGAGATCAAGGGACTCCCTCGACGTTTGTGGTGGAGATTCCACACACTGGCACTGACCGCCTGACAGGCAGATTATTGATGGAGTAACTACTCATATGCAGGTGGTCGAGTGGAGTTGCATCACACGCACGCATTCGGCCCATGCAAACTCGACCACCCATGCCCAGGGTGGAGGACCGACTGAGAGCAGGCGACACAAGTGATTCCAAGAACCTCACTCCACGAGGAGCTGGTTGGAGCTGGAGACCCAGCTCCTGTCCCATTTCTCATACACATCTCAAAGTGTGAGTGTCTTCCGGGCCTGTATGCGGCCTGAGGAGTCAAGGATGTGCATTTTCACATGACCTAGACCGTAGACATGAGCGAACCACTTCATGGTGTTTCCAGTCAAGAGAGCAGAAATGTCTTCCAGCCCTGGAGGGAATGCGAACTGTGTGGACGGATAAGAGATGATACTTTGTCTTTATAATATACGTTGGGGATGGTTTTAGGGAGGTGAAGGTAACTCTAGGCAATTTTGGCCTTGCTTGCTTGATCCGAGAACCTAAATCCTCAGGGTGCCTCCCCTCTGAGGCAACACCTCTGTGTCCCATGTCCTGTAGACTCCGTGTTGGTGTAGGAGGAGAAACATGGACTTAGGTTATTAGCCTCACTTGGGTTTCCGTTCTAGAGGTGCCATCTTCTACCTCTGTGACTTGGGTTATCTGCTTAACCTCCGTGAGTCTCAGCTGTTCAACGGAGGCTAACATACCTCATCCAGAAGTGTTCCTCTAAGGGAAAATTTGACGTGTGCCTAGCCCAGTGCATGGCACAGAGCAGTAATGGTGTCCAAAGTCATATTTCCGGATCAAAGGAACAAAAATGAAACAGCTCCCCTTATAAGCTCTCCTTATAGAGCACGTCAAATAAAATGTTCTGGACCCAGATGGAAAAAATGGGACACAACCACAGCGTCTACAAATTCGGTCAGTTTTATCTCCTTATGGAGCAGGGCTTAGGACACTGGGTGTGCAAGGAATTAGTACTACGGGGTGTTTATTTCTGTTCAGTATTTTCACAAAACTGATGGAGAATTCTCAGAGCAATAAAAAAAAAATACTGTTTATTCCATCAGACCAATAGTCTCTAATCATGGGAGCTTTTGTGCTAAATATTGGAAACCACATTCCATTTGGTCCAGACAGAGCTGCCAAATACTGATTATTCTAATTCCATCGATCTTGGATTAATCTACTTTTATTCATTGGTATTTTGTTAGGAAGAATTTTTTTTTGTTTTAAATTTTTATTTAAATTCCAGTTAGTTAACATATAGAAGAATTTTTCTTCTTCATTTGTTTATTTACATGTGTGAGCTTATGACTTTTTAAATAAAGTATAATTTTTCACTATCATTATTTATTTTGATGTTCAAATTGTCCCAGATCTGGCTGGTGGGAGCCTTTTCAGATAGGTTCCTCTGTGTGCACAAGTGTGTGTGTGTGTGTGTGTGTGTGTGTGTGTGTGTGTGTGTGTAAAGAGAGAGAGAGAGTGGGACAAAAAAACAGAAGTAGGAAAATGCTAATGCTTGAGGGATCTGGGTGAAAAGCATATGAAAATTCTTTGTATTGCTCTTTACCTTTAAAAAAATTTTTTAATGCTTATTCATTTTTGAGAGAGAGAGAGGAAGAGACAGAGCACGAGCAGGGGAGGGGCAGAGAGAGAGAGGGAGACACAGAATCTGATACAGGCTCCGGGCTCTGAGCTGTCAGCACAGAGCCCGATATGGGGCTTGAAGTCACAACCATGAGATCATGACTTGAGCTGAAATCAAGAGTCAGACGCTCGACTGACTGAGCCCCCCAGGCGCCTCATAGCAGGAGGTATTTTAAGATCTACTTATGTCGGACCCTTGTGAGATTTGACATATGATTTTGGATTTCTAGCTTCCATGGATCCACGGGAGGCCTGATCTTAGGCTCCTGCAATCGCACAAGGGCCATCAGCAGACAGGCTCCTCCCCCAGAGGCAGGGGTGTGCTTCAGGCCCCAGCGTACCTGCCAGCCCTCCTCTGTATTAACCGCCACACCTCATTTCCTAACTCCATTTTGCACATCCTAGGAATCGCCTACATTTTCCCCTTGGTCTTTCGGGAATCTCCTTGGACTTCACTGACATATTAAAAAGCCCAAAGATCCGATTAGAACAACTCACATTTACAGAGTGCATTCTGGGTCCTTTCCTGTGCCTTATTCTTCACCGGTCTTGCTGGGCAGCCGGGAATCTTCCCATTTTTTAAATAGGTTTGGAGAAGTCAAACATCTTGCTCAAGAAAAGCACAGTAGGCAGGAAACAGACTCAGCCTGATCTCCCTGACTCCATGGGCCTTACTCATTCCCTCATACTTCGTAGAGCTCAAAGCACCTGCAAATGGGTCAATCCATTAATCTATCAGCAAGTATTTCATATAAACCTGTTGAACAACTCTGGCTGAAAGCCAAGGCTCCATTTATGGTTCAGCCTAATATGTTGGACTTCCCCTAATCTCCTGTATTGAACGTTGATCCAAATGACATAATCACTTATTGCTGTCCATGATTGTTCTGTCCTGCAGAACCTCCCTTTATCAGCAAAAAAATATTTGTGGAACTCTTAATCATCAGGACGCCTTGCACCTGAGGCCATCCGAGTAGCATCAACTCCCAAACACGATGCCTTAGAATTAATGAGAAGATTTGCACCGTGGACACTTTTCCTCCAGATTTGTTTTGGTTTAATGAAAAGGAGCGTGAGATACTTTCCACACATGCTGAGCAGGAAGGTGAACCGAGGAGGAGCAAAAAAAGATCCAGAAGTCAAAAGCCAAGAGTTGGTGGCACAGCCTTGAAGGACGATGAGTGCCTCGTAATTGTTTTTCATTTACATTTGCTTTTTTTTTTTTTTAATCAGGAAATTTCCTTCCTCAACTTATTTATTGTTAATGCTCCTTGTTTCATTCGCCCAGACTTTGTGACACCGGGCGACCTCTCTCGGAGACCAAAACCAGTAGGTCGGTGGTGGCTGCCCGAAATACAAAATTGAGAAGAATTGGAAAATTGAGTCCAGATACAACAGGAAGAGAATCACGATTAGCTCGCAGAATTTCACACCCTGTGTTAGAGATTTATCCATCCTACACACAATAATATTCTGGATACCAAGCCTATAGATATTTAATAAAAACACCTAACCTTTGATAAGCACTGTCTGTCTGGTTGGCACTGTATTAAGTCTATTAAATTGTTTTTCCCCCCAGTGCTTTTATTAAGGGTGCAGGTATACTCCTCACAAGTTATGTGATGAATTTTGAAGGTGGGCAGACAAATCATTTTCATTACCGATAATCTGTGTGTTTACAATTATCTTCTGGTAATACTAGTTCTCTTTTAATATTTCCAGTAGTATTATTAAATTTGCTTTTTCAATGAGTCAATTTAAATTTTAAAGAGAGGATGATAGTAAATGAATGACATTTCATGAGGCCTACAAATGAGGCAACAATCATGAAAACGGCACAAGGGTAGCTGGGAATTAGGGATTGCTGGAATTTAATGACCCGGCGATGAAGAGGTGAGTAGATTTTCCATCTTACAGTTGAGGAAGCCGAGGCCTGGAGAGTACTGATGCTCGATGGAACTGACGTGCTACAGGGCCAGGATATGAACCCAGGAGATCTGACTGTGGTGGTCAGAAACTCAGGTGGCCCGTGGGTCCCCACCTCGTGGTGATCACCTATTTTTGACTTGGGCATGGGTAGCCCTGTAACTTGCTTCTAACCAATGGTTTTGATGGGTAAGCAGCTATGTTGGAAAGCCTGGCAAGGAACCAAGGGTGCTCTCCTATTAAAAAGGAACGTCCAGAAAGGAACTTAATAATTCCTAACAGAACCAGCATCATGCACTCATTTATCCAACGAATACCTATTAAACCCTTATGTATTAAACTGCATACCTGTTAAGGGTAAAGGAATTCTGTTCTATGACAAGAGTCGTTCCTTATGGCCACCTTGAAATTCTGTTCTCCACACTGTAATTCACTAGGGGACAAGCTCATCCCGCCTTTCAAGCCTGACTTCATCGGTTCTTTTTTACATACCTGCATTGCAGGAAATTGTCAGAGATCATTGCTCTCAAATAATTTCCAGGTAGGAAAGCCCCACATAGGAGCTATCTCACCTCTCCTTGGAAACGAATACATGAAAACAAGAAAGAGAACATGAGCAAGAAGAGACATCACTGAAGTGGACCCTGGTTTTCATTAAATAACAGAAGCAGATTATTCATTAAAACAAGCAATTAACATCACAAGGCCACAAAGACTCCTTCAGGGCTGCCTTCTGGAGTTATGGTGGTAGTTCCATCAGAGCTATAGAAAAAAACAAATATGTTGCCGTTTTGTTTTTAATGAGATTCCTGAAACTAAGTCCTTTTTTTTTTTTTCTCTTTAGAGTTTCCGGAGTAAGGTGCTGAGTCAGACTTTGGACGACCATTAAGTAAACTTGCCAAATCCTTCCAAGGTTCACTAGCAAGTGACCTGGAAAAAAATTCATATTAAGGCTTTAAAAGTCTACAAGTGCCGGAAGAGCTTAAAATAGTTAACTCATCAACTGGCCCAGCATGAACTTGGGATAAGCTTGTCTTGCATGTTCCTTGTTGGGACCAGAAAACAAAAAATCAGAAAACAACTTCATCGGAGGAAAGGACGATTCCATTGTATAGGTCAAAATCAAACGCTTTAGGTAATGAATGACTACGTAGTTATTCATGTTCTGGCAGAGCTGATGAAATCACATTTTCTCCCTTAATTTCTAAGTGACTGATCAGGAGATCTTGGAAGTTCATGAAATTACACTACTCTTCTAAAATGAACTGCGTAAGTTGCCTTCTTTCCCCTTTTTTTCAGAAAAGTTTTGTATTGTCAGTACCTTAAAAGTGACCTGTAAAACTCACCTATGAAACCATATAGACGTGGACAGGATAGGCTACATACATTGTAGGGTCCAATATGCAAGGAAAATGAGGAGTTCCTTGTTAAAAAAACAAACAATTAAGAATTTCAAGATAGCAGCTTGCAAAGCATTAAACCCAGAGCAGGGCCCTTGTAAGCATGAGACCCCATGCACCTGCCCAACAAAGGTCCCATACGCCTAGACTTGATGGAGACCTTTGACCATGACATTAATTCCTTTAATGGTTACTGCTTTATTCAGTTTTTTTTTCTTCGTGGGTCAGCTTAAGCAATTCAAACATTTTTTTTTTGAGAAAAATATCAATGTCATTTTAATTTATAGACAACTTGGCCTATAATTGCTCAGTATATTCCCTTCCAGTTTAAAAAATATCTACCATAGGGGTGTGCCTAGCAGGCTCAGTTGGAGAGCATGTGACTCTTGATCTTGGGGTTATGAGTTTGAGCCCCACGTTGGGTGTATAGATTACTCAGAAATAAAATCTTTAAAAATGTTTTAATTAAAAAAATAAAAAATATCGACCATAATTGTAGGATCTTTGAAACTCTTACCATTATTTATTTGTATGCTCTCTGTACCTCAATAAAAACCTATGTCCAGTCTTTACAAAGAACAAAACTTTTTTTTCCCATTTCATTAACTGATGTTTTCATTCCTATTATTTATTAACTTCTCGTTTCTTCCTCTTCATTCTGATTTTCCCTCTGACTTTTATAGCCACAGATATTGAAAAAAAAATAGGGCTTGGACTCTTTCCCTTCAATAATCACTAGTTTTAAAAATCTATTTTTAGTTCCAAAAGTTTTGGAACAAACTTTGTGAATTAGGAAGAAGCAAGAGAGGGGTGCCTGGGTGGCTCAGTCGGTTCAGCGTCCGACTTCAGCTCAGGTCATGACCTCACGGTCCGTGGGTTCGAGCCCCGCGTTGGGCTCTGTGCTGACGGCTCAGAGCCTGGAGTCTGCTTCGGATTCTATGTCTCCCTCTCTCTCTGCCCCTCTCCCACTTGCACTCTGTCTCTCTCTCTCAAAAATAAATATTGAAAAAAAGCAGGGGGAAGAAGCAAGAGACTAGTGAATGAGAGAACCCATGTTGGAAACCACAATGTCCATCCGGGCCACAGTTACTCTTATTCAACTGTCTTCACCAAAGGGAACCCAGGTGCCAAACTGGTGCTGACCCCTTTCAGAGAATATATACCCGTAGTTTATAATTGCTCACACTTGCAAATGTCACTTTGGTGCAACACTTCCGCCGTAAATAAGGACAAAAAATAAATTTTAAAGAATAACCCTTTAAAAACGCTTGATGGAAGTTATGGAGTGGCGAACTTCCAATAAAACTTGATTTGCAAAAACAGGTGGCCATTCTCTGGGATGTGATTTGCCAGTTTGATTTTTTTTTTTTAATATTGCGTTGAAATATTTATCTAAACTAAGTTTTTTGGAAGCATCTTTATATTTGCAGCCAGAGGGGAGGCTAGATGGCACAGTATTAAGCATCCAACTCTTGATTTCGGCTCGAGTCATGATCTCGCGGTTCGTGAGTTTGAGCCCTGAATCGGGCTCTGCACTGATGGTGCGGAGCCTGCTCGGGATTCTGTCTCTCTTTTTCTCTGCCCCTCCCCTACTTGCGCGTGCTCGCTCTCTCTCTCAAAATAAGTAAATAAACCTAAAAAATTAAAAAAAAATACTTGCATCCAGAATGAGAACCTCACTTGCTTTACCCTAGCCCTGGTTCCGGTGAGTAACAAAAGTTGCACAGAAAGCATGAGGAGAAGGAAGCTAAGAAATCACCACGTGCCTTCCATCCAGCCTGCCTTGTAAATCACATGACTCTAATTCCATCTTAGACTGGTACCACCGTCATCTACGTAGAGAAGCTAATAGCAATAACTATCTTTTACTAAAGGGCTTACTATGTGCCACGAATGCACTCAGCACTCTGCCTACGTAATTTCACTTTAAACATACAGCGATAAGTCATTACTATTACCAAAGCCAGGATACAAGTGAATAAACAGGGTTGGATCAATAAACAGGTTGGAAACTTGTCTGAGGTCATCTGCCTAGAAAGGGAGAGCCCAGACGTGGACCTTGGATTTGATTAGAAAGCTCAAAGCCTTAAAAACAGTATTTTATCACTTCATTTTATATGATTTTTTTTTAAAGCAGAATTATCCAGACCAACCCAAGGGGATCAGGGTTTCTCAGCCTCATCTGTAGTGACATTTAGAGCTCAATAACTCTTCATTGTGGGGGTGCTTGCTGCCCTGTTCATTGCAGAATATTTAGTAACATCCTTGGTCTCACCTTCTGGATGCCAATACCACCTTCTCTTAGGTCAAAATGATGTCACCAGACATTGTCAAATATGGTGAAATCACTCTGGTTGAGAATTAGGGCTCTAGATCTCTCTTTCACTAGACTTTTTCTCAAGATACTATTTAAAATACACACACACACACACACACACATATGTACACACACATATGTGTGTGTGTACATATATATACATGTATATATATACTATTTTAGTGCAAAATTTCAAGAATTCAATGCAAATTCCATTCATTAAAATGAGCATGCATTCATTCCACAAACATTTATTGTTTCCCTAGAGACCTGTATACACACAACTTTAAAAATACCTACATCGGCAGCTGTGAACTTTCCAAGATATGTAGGAATGAGGTATTAATTGTTGGAGATCACAATCTGCACTATGGATTAGCAATGAAACAAAAAATTGGCTTGTCAAACCAGATTAGGTTGACCAGTTTATGACCCCCAGGAGCAACTGAGTTCATTGTAACAAAAGGTGCAATTGACAGAACGCATTCCATTTACCCAATTCGGAAGGAATTTCACTTGCCTTTGAAACAAAGTTTAGGGAATGTATAAATTTCCATACGGTGTTGAAATTGCTCTGGGAATCTGTTCACTACTAACATATTTACCTTGCAGTACAAACAGTTCCCATGGATCCTGTATCATCATCCTTCCGAAAGTCAGTTGAGAAAAATGACTTGTAATCATGATATTGCTCAAGCCACGTTGTTGGCAATTCGATTCTAGGCAGTGGCTTTGGGAGACACGTTTGTCTCAACAAGTTAATGCATTTCTATTATTGAATAATTAGGCTGCTAATTAGCTGGGTACCGGTGCTGTATGGCGAAAATATTAGGATTTTTTTTCCTCCTGCCCACCACTAATTCTACTCGTTTGAATAGATAGCTGGTAATACTTCAAATTTCCAGTAAGTTGTAAGAACTTAAGCCATCAAACCAAATATTAAGGGCTATGCACTCAACTGGCTGTTGACTTCACCTTTGAACACTATGTGAGTTGGGGGTTTCGGACAGTCTAGTCTTGATCTGATCTGCTTTGTCAGAGCCCAGTATCTGGTATACGGTAAAGTGCTCACAACCTTAGCTGGAAAAAAAAAAATGGATGATCTTTAAAAGTTCCTTAGCTTCATTCCCTAGAAGACTCACCAAAAACTGTAATTCTGGAATGACTATGAAATCCTGCTTGTCATCCTCTGCCACATTCCAAATAATCTTTTAACACCTTTTGATATAAATACCTGAATCGTTAGCTCATTCTTCGACCTTGAGAGTTGATTAGATTGTTGCACTGGGGTTGAACTTAGATGCCTCCTATTGTGCTGACCCAGTACTTGACTCACAGTGGAGGATGGCAGGAGGTATTGCCAAGTTCTACCGTATCGAGGGGGAATTTTTTTTATTACAGGTCTGAGCTGCTGGCATCCTGAATATGCATTACCAGGGCACATTAAGGGCATCAAATTCACTGTCCCTGCAATCTAAACGGATTGCAGGCTTGGCTTCCCAGAAGTGTTACCAAACTTTATGAAAGACTTCAAAAAGTCGCTGCATTCTGCAGTAATAAAAAAGGGAATCCGAGCCAGCGCAGTGGTAGGTAACATACACGGAGACTGTGTGTGCCGGTCTTAATGGCTGTTTGCTAGAAGCACTCTCTCACTTTTGTCTTCCTATTGATCGGAAGGACTTGGGATCATCTCCATGGATAAGAGGACAGAAGCTTAGAGGGGTCAAGAAATATGCCACAGGTCACAGAGCTAATAAGTGGTAGACTTGGTTTCTAAATCGAATACTTATTTATTGTATCCATTTCATTTCATTTCATTTCATTTCATTTCATTTTATTAGCTCTTCCATACTCCTTCACTTTTTAAAATTTAAATCCAAGTCAGTTAACATAAAGTGTAATGATTCCAGGAGTAGAATTTAGTGATTCATCACTTACATCACCAGTGTTCATCCCAACAACTACCTCCTTAACACCCGTCACCCATTTAGCCCAACCCCCCACCCAACATCTCTTCAACAGCCCTCAGTTTGTTCTCTGTATTTAAGAGTCTCTTGTGCTTTGTCTCCCTCTCTGTTTTTATATTATTTTCGCTTCCCTTCCCTTACATTCATCTCTTTTTGTTTCTGAAATTTTACATATGAGTGAAATCATGTAGTGGTCTTTCTCTGACCCACTTATTTCGCTTAGCATAATACAGTTTAGTTCCATCCGTGTGGCTGCAAATGGCAAGATTTGACTCTTTTTGATCATCTAGTAGTATTCCATAATAGAATCTTCTTTATCCAGTTGTCTGTCAATGGACATCTGGGCACTTTCCATACTTTGGCTGTTGTCGATAGAGCAACTATGAACGTTGGGGTGCATATGTCCCTTCGAATCGAGCATTGGCTGACACCCTGACTGCAGTCTCATGACAAGACTCTCAGACAGAACTGACCAAGTGAGCCACCCTGGATCCTTGATCTACAAACGCAGCATGAGAATAAGATTTAAAAAAAAAAAAAAGTTCTTCCCGTTTTAATCCACTAATTTTTTTGTGTGAAATCGGTTATGTGGCAATAGGTAACTAATACAAAAGGGGAGAATGTTTTCAAGGGAATGGTCATAATGACAAGCCATGGGACCTGGGATGGATAAGCAGGAAAGTGAAGAAATGTGGGGTGTGCAAAACCAGCTGGATGGGTACAAGTGCAACAAAACCCCAGCTCCTCCGGGTGCCTGGGGACTCAGTCGGTTGAATGTCCAACTCTTGATTTTGGCTCAGGTCACGGGGTCAAGCCCTGCGTCGGGCTCTGCACTGAGAGTGGAGCCTGCTTAAGATCCCCTGTGCCCCTCCCCCACCTCTAAAAACTGAAAAATTAAAAAAAAATTTTTTTAAAGTCCCAGCTCCTCCCTATGGTCAACATAACCCAGCCCCTGACGTCCTCTGATGTAATCTCTCCCCATCACCCTCCAGCTCGCTGGCTGGTATTGCCACACACTGATTCTGCTGGTGCTATTGTTATAACTTCTCCAGTAAACCAAGTTCATGCCCGCCTGACAACGTTCTGCAGTGACAATTCCTTTACCCAGGACACTCTTCTTCCAGATCATTACATTGCTGGCTCCTTCGTTACATCTCCACATAAAAATCGCTTATCCAGAGAGAAACACCTCCTCCAATGCTGCCATTCCCTACCCCCTACTAAGCTGCTCAATAACATCACCCTGTTTTAGTTCCTTCATAATTCGTAGCACTATCTAAAATTTTTACTAGTTTGCTTCTTTGTTTACTTATTTATTCCTTCAGCCAAGAATAGAAGGGAACAGGCATTTTAGCTACCTGGCTTACTGCTGTGTTCCCCGGCATCTTAAATAGTACTTTGGCCACAGTGGGATCCTAATAAACAGCTGCTGAATGGATGGATGGATGAAAAGAAGCAAATAGAGAGAACATCTTGAATCCCGACTCACGCACACGGTACAAAGTGTGGACAACCAGGAAGTGTAGTTAGATGGTAACTGAAAGGAGCAATGGAGAAGCTGAACAAAGACACCTTCAGCCTCAAAGGATCCTAAACCACTATTCATGACTCACCTCTGGGAAGGAAGCCAAGCACAGTGAAACCAGATCCTGATTTCTGAGTGGACGTGGCACTTTAGCCACATGAACAAGGGTTCTGATGTGTCAGGAAGAGATGGGAAGGAATCTCCCATGTGGGGCTGGCCCCCCATCCCTACACCGTATCTAATCCTATCTTGGGAAGCTTCTGAAACACCACGAGGTCATCACGACTCCTTTGGCGCTCTGACTATGGCCACATGGTGACGTAAACGTTATCTGCAAAGTCATTCCTCTAATTTCATAGAACACATTGCAGCTTCAAAGAAAATTCCACCAAAACATGAGTGATCTTGTATTCGTTCGCTACCACACATCATCTTACGTTCCACCCTAATTGGACACTCTGAACCTGATATTAACACACTATTGGCAACTAAAGCCACGGTAGCCTCACCCCAATTATGAAATTACAAGCTATTGACACATCACATGTGGGCATTTTTTAATCATTAAAGACAACCCCGGGAATAGTTTAGATTTTATGCCCATCTGCATGTTGCTCAATGTCTATAATTGGGCAACTTGAGACTTCAAAGGGTGTGAAGTCCGATTCCTTGTCTTCATGAATCACTACCCCCTGTGAGTAGATCTCAGCACATTGTAGGACTGTTAAACACATGCTTAATGTCTTAACCCAGAAAATAAATTCCTGGTTTGAAAGGGAAGTGGTTTTCTCTCATTCTGATGAAAGGCATAAGTGTGTGTTTTGAGAACTGTTACCAGAGCAATAATGAAATCATCTTTAGAGTTGGGAACTGGGGTGATTAAGAACCAATATTTCTTAATAGGAGGCTGATTTGTGTGGCACCTCTCCAGCCCACAGGCATTGTGTGGACCAACCGAAGTGGCTTCATTTCATTTAACCTGAAACACAGCTTTGGGATGCGTCCCAAGAAGCACTTGAGTGGCATAGCCAATGCTCAGCATAGAAACTGAAAACAACAAACACAAAAGTGATGGGTAAAGCAATGAGGAAATATCAATGATCTTCTGAGAAACAGATTTCCGGTGTTCATGATGTTTTTCTTTCCTTTCTTTTGGGGATTTTCTATTCTCTTGCTACACGACTCAAGTAGTACTCATTTATCTGAAATCACTCTACAGTCATAACCTGAAGGAGAATTCCTGAGCAATTTTTCTGGGGTCAAAATTAGAACCATCTTACAGAATCCTCCTGCTTCACTGGAAAAAAAAAAGATATTATAAAAGAGACTCTTGGTGGTTTTCAATGGAAGTTTATGATCTCTGTTAGGCTGAGGGAAGCTCGAAGAATAGGAGAGATGCTGAGCAGGAGAACAGAGAGAACAGGAGACAAGGTGAAGAATAGAAAAAACAAATAGAGGAGAAAAGGAAGGGTAGGAGATGCTAAGCAGGAGAGGAGACTTGCTGGGTGAAGGCAAAACAAAGCCAAAGAAGTTCGTGTGCCAACAGGCATGAGTCCTTTGTTGGTGAGAAGCCATGTAGCTATGGCTGGGGTAAAGGCTCTTGAGTAAAAATGCCCTAAGTGGAGGGGTTTCTCTGGGGTTACATCACCCCTATCCATGTGTTTGTCTCCCCACCCAGATCCATTTTTGCCCCCCTCCATTCCTGAGAGTCTGACCTCCATGGTAAGCACCACTTGGACTCTAGATCCTTTGCCGGTGGCTGCGTTTGGATTTAGCCAACGGGAGAGCACCAAGAGCAGGAAATCAGAGGATGGGAAGTGAGAGAGGTCAGAGTATCGCTTCTGTCACCGCTCTGGCCTCATGTCCAGCACTGGCTTCATCCCACGAGACGACAGCTCCTTCCAGAAGGACTCTCCTCCCCTGGTCCAACTCTCACTGGGCACCTGCAGGAAATATTTCCTCTACTTGCCCCTTCAGGCTATAGGCCTAGACCTCAGCATAAGGTTGTGCTTCAAAACGATCTCTCAAATGAATGGAAGGAATGAAAGAAACAAATGTTTGTTTCTGATAACCAGGGGAAGTACATTCTATCAAGAACTCTTCATGTAAACTCATTCCCCCGGAGGGGGAAAAAAAAAGAATTAATGCCCCTTTTCCTACAGTGGCAGATCAATGGCATCATCATGACAGATTTGTGCCAAGCAAGAAAGCTAATTCCTTTGTTTTTAAAAATAAAGACGAAGTGTTCTACTGGACAAAAGAACTTCAATCCCTAATATCATTTCTAGAAATGACCTCTAAGAAGAAAGAACTGATTTTTGATGAGGAAAATAAAAAAACACTTTGAAGAAGCTTAAGTGGAACTCTAGGTCCCTTCCCTGAACCACACAGATAGACCAAGGTGTCAACCCACTGCTCAAGCCAAGAAAAGAAGCAATCTAGAAAGAGAAACCAAAAGACTATTGAATTCCCTACTTCCTTGCCAAAATACATAAACCAAGGGTCTTTAGGCATCCCCATGAGATATTTCCTCCTACACATTTTGGCCCATAGCCAGTCACAAATCCCCTGAGTTCAATTACGGCTCAAGAATCACCATCCCCACCAGGGATGTGATAAAATTCTTCAGTGAACTCATCAGGAACTCTGTGTACAGGGGGGGAGAAAAGGCAAAATCAGGAAAAACAATGCCCTATGGGGATGGGCCAAAATTCTTTCTTCTGAGCACTTAATCACAAAATAGATATCTTATCTACTTTCCCATCAACCACACCCTCAACTAATACTGGATTTGAACGCTGGGGTCCACGGCATCCAGATTTAGGAATAGTTTATTATCCCATGCTGGTAATTTTGAGGCAGATACATAAAAACAACCAATTAAAAAATGGTCAACTGGCCAAAGATAAGTGGTAGAGAAGACGGAGGAGAAACGTGAAGGGAATGTGTACTTTGGGAAACAGTTTTGTAACGACCAAACATGCCTCTCTGGGTTGAAGACTTTTATGTGTCAGACGGAATGAACATCCAAAGGCTTGCAAAGATTCTGATTTGACAGTAATAATATTTCTCTTGAAGAAAAGACTAATGATATACTGCTACACACAGGAATCTTCCAGACCTACTTGCCAAAGCCGGTTATTATCTGCAGTAAACTGAGATTGTGGGGGTAATGTCATGGTGTCTTGTTCTATTTTTTAAACACATTGGGATAATTACAGAATATTATGTGAGTGCCCCAAAACACCTCAAGGAAGGGAGGCACTGCCCATAAAACCGGCTCCCGCAAGGAAATCCATATAAACTTATCGTGTCTGGTGCCCAGAACATCGAGATCCCTTTGCCCCTTTCTGTCTCTCTCTCCTTCAGGACACCTGGACCAGGTCTGTAATATTCGTGTGGGGAGAGGAATTCAGTCTCGACCCAGACATGACCAGTCCATAAGACAAGAACTATGATATGAACACCTCTGACTTGCTTCATTCCTCTTAGTTACTGGCTTTGTAAACAACCACAGATGAGGTAGCCCTTCCCCAAACGCGCCCAGAGCACTTACCTCCATGACCTTCTGCTAAAGGCCTTTTGGTTGGGTGCCATTTTGAAGCCCCTTTCCCTTCCTTTCTCCTCTGAGTATTCTTTGACTTTCAGACAGATACTGGCAATAATTGAAACCCATACGTTGGTTTTCTGTGCCATAGAACCCAGAAGGTGCTGGCCTGAATTCTTGCTTCTCTTTCTTCTCCCTTCTCCATGTGTTGGAACCCTTCCAAAATCCCATGCTGCTAAAGACATTACCAAAATACATTTTTCACATTGCAAAAAGAAACTGTGAACCTGTTTCCACACATGAAGATGTGCAAGCCACAAATAGTTAAAGCTTAACTTGACACAGCAGCAAAATTTTAAAAATTGTGTACACATATTCTCTTTTTCCATGGTCCAAATCACTGGACTACTTATATATGAAGAGGAAAATTACCAAAATCACCAGTAAGTACATTTTGACACTAAAAATATTGAATCTAGTGTGTTAAAACATAATTAAAAGAATTAAGTCAACAAGAAACTGGCATATAGGAAAAAGGAAGTATAACCCCTCTTGAAGTGGTTCTGTTCTTTATTCTCCATTTTACAGGTGAGGAAACCAAGGCACAGGCAGAAGTAACCTACCCAAAGATAAGGGACAGAGCTGGCCTCAAACCCCAGCAGGTCGTCAACATAAACCCTGGCCACACACATATTGACTTCGCCATAATGCCTTACTCCGGAAAAGCAGTAAATAAGAGAATGTCTTGAGAACTTACTATGTGCCCGCCATTGTACTCTGTGCAGTGGGCGTAACACAGGAAGCAAAAACAGACACATTTCCTGCCGCCATGAAGCTCCCAGTCTGGTGGGAGAGAAGGACATTTAATCAAACATCGCCTGGGGTGCGTGGCCGGCTCTGTCAGTGGTGCCTACGACTCTTGGTCTCAGGGTGGTGAGTTCGAGCCTCCTGTTGGGTGTAGAGATCACTTTAATCAGACATTACTGAATCGGGGGTGGTTCATGGAGCCATAAGTGCCTTGAATGGTACCATGGTTCCAATTATGGGTGAGGGTGTTTGCTCATTGAGAACTCCTCCTATAGACGCCCTCTGATATGTTGGTCTTCCTTTGAGGATGACATTTATAAGAGCACTTGATTTGCTCAAATTCATATATTATTTAGGGCATAGACCCCTCTCAGTTCAAAATGTCCCTTGAGGGACCTCGGTGCACACACTGGACCTCCTTTTCATTTCTCCTGCCTTGCTGGGAGCGGGGGGCGGATTATTCCCTCCCTTTGCAGGTCAACAACAGCGTCGTGTCCAATCAGCCAGTCCCAGGATGGCACCACCTAGATTTATCAAGTCAGTAAAATCAAGTCTATAAACTGAAAACCTTGGGAATTGTCTTGGGAATTGTCGTAGAGGAGCCTCTGGAATATGATTATTTATTGATGAGGCCATAAAACCTATGCTCCCCTAAAGGCCATTCATCTCAGCCGCGTCAGAACTGTTTGAAAGAGGATGGGGTTTCCACAGGGGCTGGGTTGGGACTTGAAATGAAAAGAAAAGAATGGTATGAACAAGAAGCATCAAAACCTCACGCAATCGACATTTAACTAAACACGCACAAAACATAAAACTATAGCGACAACCAGGTGCTACTCAGATTCGTGTGTACGTGGCCACACATACATGAGGATCCAGGTATATATACAAATACGACTTAGTGTGGGTGTGGTTGACGTTAAATCTGACACGGGGTGCGGTAGAACAATCCAGATACAGGAGAAACAGGAGTTTGGGAAAAATAGTGGGGTGGAGGCTTTCCCTGCGTTCGGGATTAGGCCTCCGAAGAACAACCCAAAGCGATCATCTTCTGTTTGCTGTTGGTCAGATTTTGAAAATATTTCTTCTAATTGTCTGAATCGAGTGGCCTTCTGTCAGCACACTGGCACTCTTGAATTCGCACCCCAGGAATTTACGGGGCGCCCACACTGCTGAATGACCCTCACGTTCCTCTTCAAGACTTCACCCCATCGGCACCTTCAGAAGCCCCTTTGGGTTCTGCCCTGGCACCGAGAGACGGAGACAAAACCAACAGCGTCTTCTCGCCTGACTCTGGCAAGAGACAACATGACTGCCCTTCCCAGTGAGGGTGAGGAATGTTGCCCGATGAACCTGTTCACCTCAGCTCCCTCCATCTGGTGAGTGATTCAGAGGGAGGCCGGCCCTGCTACGTCTCCTCGCTGGATCTGGTGAGCCCGATAAACAGGCAGTTTGCCTTTTGATGTGTCTAGACACAGAACTGACTCAGAAAGTCCCTGTCAGGAGCTCCTACAAAAAGTGCAGAGAAACTCAGGAGACGAAAGGCTGGCTTCCTAAGCGCTGCACTGAGCAGGCCCCTGAAGGGCTAAATGCTCTTGGGTTACTCCCTCTCTTCCCATGAAGGAACCAGATGATGAGTCAGCGGCTTGAAAGACCCTGTTCTTTCCTTTCCTTCCTGAAAAACAAAAATAAAACTTCCAAGTGCCAGTAAAAAGCTTCCCTCTAACAATACCTCTTTACCTATTTATGTTGCCACGATTCAGAAAAGACTGAGCTATCCTGACGAAGACTAAAGGGGTTTGCATATGTAAACACGCTTTTCCAAGCCTCTTTCAGGTGTTTTCTAGACAGGGGCTCTGAACCTGGGGGTGAGGAGGTGGGCGTCGAGATCTGTGGACCCTTGAAGAGCCATCCAAATTGGGGGTGCGGGGTTCATGAGCATTTTCAGGATGGGGTCCACAGCTGGGGGCTCAAGGTGCAGGATCTATCTGTTAGCTCTCCAAACCGACTGAACCGGTAGGGCTCTTATTTCCTGAATCTGTACTCGAGGCCGGGCATTGTTCTAAGTATTCATTTCCTCGTCCCAACCAAGTTATGAGTCGGCAGCCGCATCTTCCTCATCCCCATCTTACACACCCCAATAAAAGTGGGCACAACCAGGGGCGCCTGGGTGGCGCAGTCGGTTAAGCGTCCGACTTCAGCCAGGTCACGATCTCGCGGTCCGTGGGTTCGAGCCCCGCGTCAGGCTCTGGGCTGATGGCTTGGAGCCTGGAGCCTGTTTCCGATTCTGTGTCTCCCTCTCTCTCTGCCCCTCCCCCGTTCATGCTCTGTCTCTCTCTGTCCCAAAAATAAATAAAAAAACGTTGAAAAAAAATTAAAAAAAAAAAAAAAGTGGGCACAACCAGAACTCCGACCCAAGCCCTCTGGGTCGAGGCCTTGTGTCCCTAACCCCTGGCCTGGACGGCCTCTCCGAAAGGAGAGGAGGCAAAGTGACTCATTCGTTCCCACTTGGGCTGCACCCGGTCGGAGCGGGAAACTGAAAAATCAGGTGGCTCCAACAGAGAAACGCTGCAGCATCCGGGCGATATTTTGATTGAAATCCCACGATATTTGGCAAGCTCTCCTCCGTGCTGCAGGCGTGGCTGGCGCAAAAGCTCGTGGGCGACAGCTACCTGCCAAGCACCTCGGACCCGTCCGGGAACTCCGTTTTCCTCCCTTCGGTCTTCAGTCTCCCCGGCAGGCCATCTCGCAGAGAAGACATATAGGCTTCATGGGGAGATCTACAATGAGCGCTATGGATGCTTCTAGGCACAAACACACTCGCAGCTGGTGAGATAAACGTTGCCCAGCGTGCTCCGCTTTTCTCTCCTGACGTGATGCGCTAAGCGAGCTCAAGTGGTGAATGCTGTCACGTCTGTCCTGCTCGGGGGCCTCGACAGGAGCATGAGTAACAGAAGCAAATAGAAGGTGAGCACGGGGACAAGAACCACACAGAGAGTGGAGCTCAGAGCCCCGAAATGAGCTGATGTGACTGGTCACGCTACATAGTTGCTCACTACCTTGTGTCTTGAAAATGTGCGCGCGCGTGTGTGTGTGTGCGTGTGTGTAATTTGTAACCCCAAGTTTAATAGGCAAAAACTCAGATTCCTCTCCTCGATCATTTTATGATAGTTTTCTATTCTCAAGTGTTAGAAGCACAGTAACCTTTCCATCCTTCTTTGAAAGAGGACGTCTGTCTAGCGACTGGATTGATAAGCCAGTAAACACCTTTGCTCACTGAGTAGGAAAAATTATTTTCCTGGGGAAGCTGCCTTGCCTTAAATGAAACCAAAGTGCTCGGGTTTACGACTCGCCTCTGAGTCGTTTTCTGGGTTTGCACGGAAATCCAGGAGAAAGGCTTATAACTCAGCCAGGTGTTTGTGCTGCTGTTTTTTCTTCTCGTTGCCCTACAGATGCTCGAGAGGCATCAAGAAATAGAATCCAGAGTTCGTGAAAAATGAGATGAACCTTCCGGTCGGCGTCTTGTTGTGAGTCGGAGCCGGAAGCCGTTCCAATGGCTGCATTAGTTCAGGGAAGGAAAGGCACTTGGGCATTAACGATTTACCAAGTTGTATTTCTGCGGTTCTATTTTTGGGCTCTGCTGATCAAAAAGCCCCGTACCTTATGAACCCGGACTCTGAACATCCTCTCCCTAGTTTACTATAAAAAGGAGATTCTTTAATAAAAAATAGAGCTAAGGTGAGAATCCAAAAGGTTCCTGAGTCCTTAGTTTTCCTTGCGGGTCCCGAACTTCTGGCTGAACAAGCACAACCTGGCGAGTGGTAGGAAGGAGACAGAAGTGAAGTGTTGTCTTCCTGTGAGGTCTTTGCTCAGAATGAAGAGTTAAGGAAATGGTCAAAACGAGGGTTCCTGACTTAAGTTAACAATGCTTCCTTGGGAGGGGAAAAAACAACAACAACAACAAAAAACACTTGACAGGAAGTGCGGTGGGTCGTATGTTTGTGAGGAAAACGAGTGGGGCCCTGGAAGATTCTCTAACCTGTGTCACAAACTGGCAGGTTTTGAGCCAAATGTGGACCTCAGCAATGCTTTGTGTGGCCTCAGTGGTGTGTTTTAAACTTTGAATTAGTTGACAACTTTTAAAAGTCAGATTTCCTCCTCAAAATTGGGATTTGCACTTCTCTTCCAAAGTGGGAACTGTCTGCTGTGGACCAGCTGGGCACGGTCGGTAACACAGACCCCTGTGGGGAGGCCAGGCCCTCCCTGGTGCACCCCAGTTTCCATGGCCTATTGCCTCCCTCTGGGTCTATATGACTCATTGAAATCTCTTGCCTTCCCCTCTATGCACTTGGGGTTTTAGGATGTGCTATGGGCCACGGGCAAGTCCATTATCCACTCCAGTCTCCATTTACCTCCAAAATTAAAAAAAAATAATTTTTTTTAAGTATTTAGTTCTGTTCAGCTGTAAATTCTGTAAGAGGAGTACCTTCCTCCACTCATGAAAACTCTCATGGAAGAAGGTGGGAAGAGAGACTCACCATTATGTTCCTAGTGATTTCTGGGTTGAGAAATTTTTCTAGAGAGCTCTGATTTGCATGTCTGATTTCTTTTTCTCTTATTTCATTCTCTTTGATTCTTTCCCCTAAAAAAAAAAAAATCAGTCTGTTCTCTGGCTGCCGCTTGACCCTTCACACAGCTCTGCCTTTTCTTCCCGGCAACATTTTCAGCAGTCATGTCAGACTCATGTGACTGAAAACTCGTCTTTTGGCTGACGTGAGCCGTGTCCCCAAATTAATCTTCCAACCTAGCCCCTAAAAGCACAGGGGTTCTTGAACACATGCTACAGGGGCACCTTTACAAGCTAGGCAGGTGCCGACTGGACATTGACTTTCTATACAAAGCTGATCAGAAACTAGTCACATACATGTGCACACGTGTATGCTTGAGCATGTACACACACACACACACACACACACACACACTGAACCCTGGCCAGCTTTGCAGATGTGTTTTACTTATCCCATTTTGTATTAAAAAAAAATTGTAATCCATTGTTTACAAACAAACAAAAAGAGACATTTCACATGAGAAATCCAGTTATCTGGCCACTTAAAAAAATTTTTTTTAACGTTTATTTATTTTTGAGGGAGAGAAAGACACTGTGCAAGCAGGGAAGGGGCAGAGAGAGGGAGACACAGAATCCGAAGCAGGCTCCAGGCTCTGAGCTGTCAGCACAGAGCCGGACGCGGGGCTGGAACTCACAAACTGCGAGATCATGACCTGAGCCAAAGTCGTATGCTCAACCGACTGAGCCACCCAGGTGCCCTCCCCCTTTAAAAAAATTTTTAATGGCTCCTCTTTAAATAGAAGGCATGTCGAACGTGGGCCGACGTCCTCAGACGACAAGAATCGGCCAGGCTGAACAGCAGCTGCCTTGCCAGAGATGGGTCTGTGCTCTCCAGGCTGCCAGAGGTCCAGTCTAGCACTTTTGTCACCACCCCCAATTTTCCAGCTCCAGACAGCATGGGAATCCGATCTACAAGTTCCTGTTTGGATCTGAAATGCCTTTGTCCTTCAAGAACAGGATGCGAATCTAGATCAGATCAAACACCCGCACCCCGAGGCAGAAGCGTATGCTTGCGTTGTTCCCATTTTACAGATGGTAAAGAGGGGCACGGAGAAATCAAGTCCACTGTCCAAGGTACGCACCCCGTGAGTGGGCCAGCCAAGGTCTTTGGTGCAAGAGTCCACTTAACCAAATTATGATACTTTCTTTCTTTTTTCTTCCTTTTCCTTTTCTCTTCCTTTCTTCTTGTTTTTTTCTGTTTTGTTTTTGTTTTAGAGTAGTGTTTGTAGGAACAGTGAGTTGACTTAAAAAAAAAAATCTGGAGTTAAAGGGGCACCTGGGTGGCTCAGTCGGTTAAGCATCAGACTCTTGATTTTGAGTCAGGTCATGTTCTCGTGGTTCGTGAGTTCAAGCCCCCCGTTGGGCTCTGTGCTGATAGCGTGGAGCCTTCTTGGGATCCTCTCTCTCTCTCTCTCTCTCTCTCTCTCTCTCTCTCTCTTTCTTCCCCTCTGTCTCTGCTCCTCCCCCACTCATGCTCCATCCCTCTATCAAAAAATAAATAAACTTTAAAAAAAAAGAGAGAGAGAAACGCAGCAACAGATGTCCCCCGAGAAGGCACGTGCTTCTGCAGGCTGCTCTACCTTCCACCATGTCCTTTTTATAAGCAATTGCTCCAAAATCCCTCATGACACTGCCAGACCCCTCTGCCACCAGAGCTGACTTCTCCAATAGGCACAATGCCTGGGGATCATGATACTCTGGGTCCACAAAACTGTTTTAACTTTTTTTTTTATTAGAAGAGAGGTAAATATACTAATAAATGTATGATAATGAATCCAACCTGGATTGTGTTTGTCTTCATGGCAATGCAGTCATTAGATACAATGATATTTTTTTTTAATTGGAAGAAGTGGCCATGAGAGCAAAATTGCTTGCCGCAGGATTGCTGAAAGACGTCAGTTTGCGACTCCTGGTTCAGCAGAGCCACAGCTGTTTTTCTGAATTTCTGTGGATGCTATAGGGTGACTACTTTTCATATGGAGATCAAGAACACAGAGTCTGGGAGCGCCTGGGTGGCTCAGTCTGTTACGGTTGAGCGTCCGACTTCAGCTCAGGTCATGATCTCGCGGTTCGTGGGTTCGAGCCCCGCGTCGGGCTCTGAGCTGACAGCTTGGAGCCTGGAGCCTGCTTCGGATTCGGTGTCTCCCTCTCTCTCTGCCCCTCCCCTGCTTGTGCTCTGTCTCTCTCTCTCTCAAATATAAAAGAAAACATTTAAACAAGAGAAGAAGAAGAAGAAGAAGAAAAAGAACACAGAGTCTGGAACCAAACTGTCTGGGTCTGAAGCCAGGTTCTGCAACCTACAAGTCATGCGACCTCCGACAGTTGACTTGCCCTCCTCATCTGTGAAGTGGAGATAAAATCTTTAGACTCGCTTGGGGAATGAATGAGCACATATATATGTAAAGCACTTAGAACAGGAAATGCTCACTCTTATTCCTTGCACTGCGGATTGAATGATTGTGTCCACCCTGCTGCCCCCACGAAATTCCTAAGTTGAAGCCTAGCCCTCCAGTTGGAGGGTGTTTGGAGATGAGGCCTCCCTCGGAAGTGATTAGGTTTTAGATGAGATCATGAAGGTGAGGCCCCCATGGTGGGATGACTGGCCCTATAAGAGACAAGAGAGAAAGCTTCTCTCTCTCTCTTTCTCTCTTTCTCTCTCTCTGCTGTTAGCATTTGGTGGCAACTGTCTGACACTTCGCTAACTCGGGGCTTCTCATCCTCGACACTATTGACATCTTGGATCAGGATATTATTACAGCTGTTCTGGAGTCTCCCTGACCTCTACCTTTCGGACGCCAGAGACATCGAAGCATCCTCGCATCTCTGGCTGCGACAAACAAAAGCGTCTGCCGACTTCAACCCGTATCTTCTGGAGGGGATCCGTTCATCTAAAAATGGTCCCAGGGGGCGTGGGTGGCTCAGCTCACTCATTCCTCCAGATACGTTCTGAAAAACATAACTGGAGGCAGTATGGTACAGTGGTCGGGGCTCCGCTTCCCAGGGGAAAAGAAGAACAGGCACAGAGCCTTGACCCCTGCTCTCAACCTTCTAACGGCTTCTTGAATGGGAACAGTCATAAAAGCCAAAACCAATTCAGTATGAAACGCACTTAGCTCAGACCTTTGAACGTGGCTAATCATGCCATCAGGGGAGCGATAATAACAACTTATATTTACTGAGCACCGACTATGTGCTAGGCTGCTACTCTACACGCATGATGACATTTGAACCCTTACCACAGGTCGCTGCAGTGGGTGCTTTTACTCCCATGCTTCGTTTATGAGAACCAGAAATAGATTCACAGACGTTCAGCAATTTTCCCAGGGTCCCATAGTAATCAAGCGTTGGAACCAGAATTTGAATCTAATGTTTGCCATCCCGACCACACTGCTTTTTACTCATTGCATGTTCGTGAAAACTTTATCAAGTGGACACTGTTAACGGCCCCATTTGACAGACGAGGAAACTGAGGCACAAGAAAGTTCACTAACTTGTCCCAAGCCACCTAAGTCAGACATGCTCATATTGGCTGCCCCGGGGGCCAGGCACCATCCAGAGTACTCCCATGTACGGTCCCATTTGATCTTTGCAAACACTACTGGAAAGAGATTATCACCCCACCTTATAGAACAGAATACAGAGCCCCCAAGATCCACTGTAAGTTGGTTTTGGTTACACAGCAATTATGCAGGGTCATTGGGATTCAAATCTGGTTCTGACTGACCACAGAGGTTAAGCCCTTAATTGTCACAAGATCCAGTGGCCTCCTCCCCCTGGCCCAGTGGCCCAGATCTCATGTGGACATTTCTCTCCCTTCTCTATGTCCCTTCCCCTCATGAATCCCCAAAATTAGGATCCTGTAGATGCGGCCTGAAATTGGGACTAAACTTTAATCTCAGGAACTCACTTAAAGGTCACAGCTCCCAAACAGAGAAACTAGGGACCTGCCAATGATTGCCAGCTGAACTTGATCACCTCCACGACTCACCGCGGAGTCATTCGGTTCACATATTGCAAAACTGAGTCAGAGACACATTCTTCTATTCCTCTTAGGCAAACAAACAATTAAAAAACAGCTCTCGGGGCGCCTGGGTGGCTCAGTCGGTCGGGCGTCTGACTTCGGCCCAGGTCATGATCTCACGGTTCGTGAGTTCAAGCCCCACACTGGGCTCTGTGCTGACAGCTCAGAGCCTGAAGCCTGCTTCGGATTCTGTGTCTCCCTCTCTCTCTCCCCCTCCTTAGCTCACACTCGCTCTCTCTCTCTCTGTCAAAAATAAATAAACTTTTAAAAAATTAAAAAAAAAAACAGCTCTCTTGAAAGCCCAAAAAGCACCGTGTTCATCGATTGGAAAACTTTTTCTGTATATTTGGATAAGCACTGTTGTTTCCAGAATAAATGAGATTGATCAGTTATATTTATAAACTCACCTTAAAAAATTAAGAATGTTTCTCTAAACCTCATGCAAGTTCAAGAAGCCCCAAGGTTGGTAAATACTCAAAAGCAGTCTGTATCATGTTAGGGTTGATTCAGGGAAGCAGAGCCACGAGGAGTGGGACAGAAAAGAGATTTATTATGTGATTAAACCTCAAGCAATTGTGGGCGCTGAGTAAGGATTCTCAAGGGTCCTTGATTCTGGTTCTGGCCCCAAGCCTGACGTCAGCAGAACTGGTGGTTGGGAAGATAGGCAGGAATTGGGGAGACCAAAGACAGTCTAGAACCTCCAAGGTACACGAGAACTTTGTCTCTCCTCTTTGCCTCTGATCCCCATGATATACGTGAGCCACAGGAGCAGCTGAACTCTTCTCACCATGGCCTTACACGCCTGCCCGGCCCGGGACGCGAAGGCCAGAAGGGGTTGACCATTGGGGCTGGTGGAGACACCACCCCAGGCCCACAGCTTGAACGGATAGATGAACGACAGCTTTGGAGGGCTGCGGAAGAGTCCTTCAGAGAGCTGAAGAAAGGGCTTCTCCTTCATTTCCCTCTTCTGAATCCCATGCAGATTTCTCTCGTGGACAACTCGTTCTGGAAATATACAGGAAAGCCAATTTGGAGAAATGTCCCACCTTGGCTGAACCGACATGGCGCAAATCTGCCAGACATCTGATGAGTTTCTTACTTGGAAATTAATAATAGAAGCAAATGTATTGTTTCTTCCACCCACCCACCCACTTATCCATCCATCCATCCATCCATCCATCCATCCGATCGTCCATCCGTCTGTCCATTCATCTGTCCGTGCATCCATCCATCCATCCATCGAACACTAGCATCCCTCGTTAGGCACGGGAGACACAGGCCAAAAAAATGAGCTCATAGTTCTCCGGGAGAACACTTCTTTCATCTGGGTACTGGTCTCCCTGCTTCCCTTGGGCACAGCCCCTCCCACCTCACTGGGTTCTCTACAAAATCGCCAAAGTGATACTTTTAAAACATGGATCACGTCGCTCCTTGCTCTCAGCCTCCCAATGGCTTTCCACTGCACTAACGATAAAATCCGAATCCTTACCATGGCCTAGAAACCCTCCCCATTCTGACGCCGGCCACCCCTCTGTTCCCATTTCCTGAGGTTGCCACCCGCATCCCCCACCGCATCCACACGGCCTCCTGCTTTCCCTTCATCTCACCCAGCAGGGCCCCCCAACCTCCCGGTCTGCGCATGCGCCGTCTGGTTGCCTGGCCCACACTCCTAGGGCCTCCGGGCACCGGCCTCGCTTCTTTTCAGCCTCCATCGGATGTCACCGCCCGAACAAGGTCCTCTCTGTCCCCCATATAGATCCCTCCAGCACGTTCTCCTCTTACCAGCTTCGTATCTCCTCATAACGCTCCTCACTACCTGACTCACTATGAATTTGTTCATTTGCTTATCCCTGGTCTTCCTCACTGCCAAGGGCACTCCAGGAAGGTAGGGACTCTTATCTGCAGTCACTTTGTCCCTGCCTTACTCTCTGTCCCATTTCCTAGTTTTATTTCCTTCACGGCACTTAGCACAATTTAAACTGACTTATTATTCACAGCATTTGTTTGCTGCCTGTCCCTTTAACACTAGACTCTGGGGACCCCGGGGGGGGGGGCAGGAGGTGGCCTTTTAAGTTCTAGGCAGAGGCTCGCAGACACTCAGCTCCCTTCTGTAGGATTAACGAAGGGCCCTCCTGAGGACAGCCATGCGCTACAGCAACCTTGATGTTGGGGGGGGCCATCGTGGCAATAAACTTTTTCCAGTGAATTGCATCTTAAAAATGTCAGAGCCCCGCCTAACCCAGCGATCACAATCCATATCGCCGATCAAGGGGCAGACTGATATACCACACGCTTCCTGATCCGGTGCCGTGATATGCACACGGCACCACTCATGGAGTGTTCCTGTCAAAACGCTCCACCGGCATCTAATCAGGAAGAGGCAATCAGAAAAACAAACCCGAACGGACACGGGTTCTGCAGAACAGCTGGCCGGCTCTCTCCCAAACTGACAGTTAAGCGTCCGACTTCGGCTCCGGTCACGGTCTCGCGGTTTGTGAGTTCGAGCCCTGCGTCGGGATCTGTGCTGATGGCTGGGAGCCCGGAGCCCGCTTCTGATCCTGTGTCTCCCTCTCTCTCTGCCCCTCCCCCGCTCATGCTCTGTCTGTGTCTCCCTCAAAAATAAATAAACATTAAAAAATAATAAATAAATAAATAAATAAATAAATGGCATTTGGGGGTGGGACGCAACTGACAGATTTGAATGTGGACCAGACTGATAATGGCATTGTATCAACACCAAATTTTCAGAATTTGCTAATTGCATATGCCTGTGTGGAGAAGGCCTTTGCTCTTAGGCGATACTTGCCAAGGTTTTTAGGAGTAAAAGGGCATGATGACCGCAACAATTTGCTCTCAAATGACTTAGCAGAAAAATAATGTATGTATATACTACATTATTATGTATTGTACGTGTTACACGATATATATTATGTATCATAAAGAGAAGGAAGAAGCAAGGAAGAAGGAAGGGGCAAAATGCTAACAATGTCAAGAATCTGGGTGAAAGGTAAAAAATGCATTAGTGGTGCTAATTCTTCCAATGTTTCTGTGGCTTGAGATTTTCAAAGTCAAAAGCTGAAACATTTTTGGAAAGCACCAAATGGATGAATGGATAAAGAACCCGTGATCTATGTGAAAGACGGCATACAACGTCATGCCTGTAGATAACAATATTGCGGAATACACTTCAAGACTTGTTAATAGGGGCAGATCTCAGTTTTCAGTGTTCTTCCCGCCCTAAAATTGTTTTTTTCTTTCCTATTCCAACCTACTGCAAACCAACCCACAGAGAATTCTTTCGTATTTCCACCTGGCTTCCTTGGAATATCAGCTCTCCAAAGGATACAAAAGCCCTCCTGTCTTTGATGAGTCATTTCACCATGTGTCAGTTCATGGTTAGACATTTCACATTTCACGGTGGGTTGAGTTGGGAATTTATAAGCTCTTATACAGCAAGTTATTTATGTTAGACTTAATACGTTTATTTTAATGGAATGCTGCACTTATTCACACACACACACACACACACACACGCACGCACCGAGTCACCAGGTTGGATTTGTCCCCATTGACACTGATCTCATCCAAGAACTCGATGCCTCATCTGCCTCCGTTGTCCACCTCACTTTCCCCAGGGTGAAGTCACACTTTGACCAGAAAGTCAGGCCTCCTTGGCCTCTTTGAACCCTCCCTCAGGAGGTCAGTAATAACTCCACAAACAGCCAACTCCCTCAGTTGGTCTGAGCCACGCTGCTGACTGGTTGAGGCCCGCAGCAGAGACGCTGAGAGAGAGAGATGCTGTGGGGACAACCTTTTGTTCTCCCCCCTCCAGCCTCGGTGGGTGCAGGGGGCGGCTCTCAGAGCAGCTCACCGGAGCTCACACACACCAAGTGGGAGCTGTACTAAATCATTAACTCAACCCCGACCCCGGCTTGCACTTACAACTTGGCATCAGAACACAGCAGGAAACAAGTCCTCACGCTTGGCCCTGAACCCCATAAACCCGAAGCCTTTTTACAGAAGGTTTGTAGCGGTAAGAAAATGCCGTTCTGAAAAATGCACATCAAAGCAGAAGGCGTTAAAGATATTGGAACTATAAAACAAGGAGAAAAGGGTCCAGGTGAATTGCCCTGATTCCTTCTCAGCAAATCTAGTCTTTCTCTTCTTGGCCAGAAATAATTACTACCCGGAATTCCTGAATGTGGTGTTATTTCCAACTTGTTTTACACGATGGCTATATAGGAACATATTCATAAGAAATATGTCACGTTTGCAGGTTTCATGAAGCACATCTCTTTCTGCAATTGGCTTTTTATCCATTAAGCTTTTGAGATCTTACCTTGGTGATACCTAGAGATCCAATTCATTGATTTAAAAAAATTTTTTTTTACATTTATTTTTGAGAGACAGAGAGACAGAGCACAAGCAGGGGAGGGGCAGAGAGAGAGGGGGAGATGCAGAATCCGAAGAAGCCCTCAGGCTCCGAGCTGTCAGCACAGAGCCTGACGCGGGGCTCGAACTCACGAACCGTGAGATCATGACCAGAGCTGAAGGAGGACACTTAACAGACTGAGCCACCCAGGCGCCCCTGGCCCGTGTGAAACTCTTAATGAACAATTTTAACACATGGGGGGGGAGGGAGGGGGAACGCCGTATACACTTACAACTTAACATAGCGTAACTTTTATCCTTTGTCCCATGTCCACACAATTGTCTTTGCATCTTATATAAAAAGCACCTGCCTCCCAGAATAACAGCCTCGTAACACGTAAGTCAATCTACTAATAATAATGATGATGATTTAAAAATAATAGCTAACATATACAGAGTGTTGGCTGTGTGTCAGGAGCTTCTCGCATTCAGTAAACTACTTCCAAGCCATCCTCACAATCACCCTATTATTTAGATACTATTATTATTCTAATGTTGCTGAGGAACCAATAGAACTTAAAGCAGATACACCACTTGAAGGGGGGGGGGGCCCGCAAGGCTAGGAACTGGCGAACTCAGAATTTGCACTGTCCCCTTAAGAAGATGTGCGACGTTGGCAGATTGACTTAGTTATTCTGCCTCTATTCCACCTCACCTGTAAAAAGGCAGAAAGTACTAGGAGTTGTTATTAGAAGGACAGAACTTGCCTAATGTAGGTAGGCGGTACGGTGCTGAGCACGTGGTAGGCACTTAGTAATTAGTAGCGATCATGATTTTTGTGCTTAGTAGTTCTGTCATTTGAGAATATGATAAATAGGGGCGCCTGGGTGGCTCAGTCCATCGAGCATCCAACTTTGTCTCAGGTTATGATCTCACGGTTCGTGGGTTCAAGCCCCATGTCAGGCTCGCTGACATCCGCACAGAGCCTGCTTCGGATGCTCTGTCTCCCCCTCGCTCTGCCCCTCCCTCGCTTGTGCTCTCTCTCTCTCTCTCTCAAAGATAAATAAATGTTAAAAAATTTTATGAATAAAGGCACTATTAAAAGGAAAAGCTAGGGGTGCCAGGGTGGCTCGGTCGGTTAAATGTTGACTTTGGCTCAGGTCATGATCTCTTGGTCTGTGAGTTCGAGCCCCATGTGGAGCTCTGTGGAACCTGCTTCGGATTCTGCGTCTCCCTCGTTCTCTGCCCCTCCCCCACTCGCACTCCGTCTCTCAAAAATAAATGAACGTTAAAAACATGTTAAAGGAAAAGCTAAAATGAGAGATGCTTGTTGTCACACTGTCCTGTTCTGAGGGCGAATTATTCTGACCCCTTGACATCTGGATATTTCTTAATCTGTGTGACCGTTGGGGATGGCTCGTAATCATCTTCACGGCTACTCGGAATACTCTCCCCTTCTTTTTAAAAAGGTTTTTAAAAGTTTATTTTGAGAGAAAGTGTGCAAGCAGAGGAGGGGTGGAGAGAGGATCCCAAGCGGGCTCTGCACTGTCAGCTCAAAGCCCGATGCGGGGCTTGAACTCACGAACCGCAAGATCATGCCCTGAGCTGAAATCGAGAGTTGACACTTAACTGACTGAGCCACCCAGACACCTCGAATTTACCCTTGATTCTAAAGTCAGGTTCAACCCTTTACAATCCACGGGAGCAAGTGATACAACTCAAGTGTCTATCCAGCTTAAAAGAGGGGATAGAACTGAATAATCGCATATGTCTCGAGAGAGAAAACGTTAAAAAAGTTTTGCCTTAACAACCCGAGTCATAACCAGAAAACTTTTGTTGTGGAACCAGCCATTGTCCATGGCCCAGGTATTAAAATCATAGAATTTCAGGCCTCAAGGAGCTTCACAGATGATAGAGTAAAACACTTCCAAAGTCCTTCAAATAAATTTGGGTAATGCTGTCTCCCACGCACCATCTTGAAGGTCACGCCGCATGTACGGGCACTTTAAAGGCACCAAGGAGTCCCATAATGATAATTTAAAAGTCTTTGTAATCTGCTTAGCACCTTGCTTCCCTAAATAATTGGGTCACAGAATGCTGTAATTATTAAGGCCACAATGCCCACGTCTGGGAATCAATACCCCACACTCACTCAGCTCAGGGGTCATTGATCTAAGGAAACCTACTTTACACAGAGAGAACGCTGAGGCCCAGAGGCAAGTGGGCAGATGGCAGACGGGGTTCTCTGATACCCAGCTTAGTCCCTTGTCCACCATCCCACACATTCCCCTTTCTGGAAAATAAGAGCTACCTTCCTAAACTTCCCTCATCCCACCGCCCAGAGAGGACACATCACGTTTCGTGCAGAACTCAGCGTCCATGATTAGAGACCATTGCTTTCTGTCTCCTCTTCCCCTCCAATTATGACATTATCATCAGCATCTGTTGAGAACCTACTAAGCACTGAGCTAAATGGCTTAAGCCATTGAATTCTTACAACCTAGACATTATTATCCCCGTTTTATAGATGTGCTAATTGAGGTTTACTGAGAAAACCAGCACAAAAGACATCTGCCTTTTTGAAAGCCCTGCTCCTTCTGTGTATGGTAGCAAACTAATCTAGCCTGGTCACAAGTGATGGATAGGCAGGCTTGCAACGGACTCTAGCAAAGGCGAAGAACTTTACAGCTGTTTATTAGTCATTCCGCCAAGCAAAGAGAATATCGTCTAAATTTACAAGGGAGCTCAAGGCTCAGGGAGAGTAAGTCACTTCCAAGGCTTCAGAAAAGTTCAAAAGCTTTTCACAGCTCTGATCTTGCTCAAAAGTTCTCCTCTTCCAGTTCGACGGGGAAGATCCAAGCCGTATCATTGCCATCTTCTCGGCCAGTCCTCAGCCTCACCTAGCGGAAGCAACTTGAGTTGAGAGTTAGGTCTAGACCTGCATCCTGGTATGTGTGCCTTGGGTAAGTTATGGCCCCTCTTTGAGACTCAGTTTCCTCATCTGTGAAAGGGGCGCCTCGCACAATGCTTGCACGCACTTGGCCTTCCATACGTGGCAGCTGCTTCCCCTTTTACGTACCTGGTGATTCTTGCCTATTTGTATCATCCGCGTGTTGTGGCTTACGGTGTCCCCCGTAGGTGCCACGGTACCACCACTGCATGCGTGTGCTGACGATGGGGATGTTTTCCCATCACTGTCAACAGAGACCAGCGACAGGCTGGGGCAGTCCGTCACCTATGCCCTCCGTGACTACAGTGACCTGGGGAAAAAGAGATTGCTCAAAAACTGCCAGTGACCCTGCCTGGGGATCTGCCACACGCCAGCTGGACGGCTGCCCTTATCGGGAGGTCCTAGTCGCATTCTCAGCTCTGCACCTGCGGAAGGAAAACAGGCTGTCAGCCACCATCCAAAGGTCGAAGGAGAGCTCAGCAGTTGTCAGCTGCTGATCCTGTTTCTTTGTGAGTCGCCCGCCCAGAATGTTCAAAAAATCTGCTCACTCCCGTCTTTTACACTTACCCAAGGGATTAATGCCTCAATGTGTGACGAGTCCCATTTGCTGTCCATTCCCTCAGCCCGAAAGTTGGTACGAATACAACCACACTGATTACTTCTGCATCTTTGGGTAAGGCTTCCCTCGACTTTGGGTCTTGTAATTTCCCTCGTTGTATATTCCCCAAGGTTTGCCTTGGGGCTTTGTTGTGTCTTTCGTGAGAAGGAAAATGGGATAGAGGAAAAGGGAAATATTTATGGGGAGACATCAATGGGTTTTTGTGCGAGGCTGTATTACAGCTCGTTGGGGTGGGCATGATTGTCCTAATTTTGCTCAGAAAAGCCAAGTAAGTACCTAAGCACAAGTTCTCTCTCCACGTGGCACGATCAATATCAAAGAAGGTCAATTATGGATTGAGTTCCGACGATCTATGATGACGATGGTGATAATGATGAAGGAAACAATACAGTATAACCCCATGGAATCATGACCCATGGGGTTCAGTCCCAGGTAGGAGTCACCATGAAAGAAACACAATCTGCCACCAAAAAAATAATTATAACTCAAGGTTTTTACATAGATTTCTCTACAACAATGAGGGAATCTACAACCAAGAGAGGAAGACAGATGTGATTTAGATTTAGCGTCGTCAATGCTACAAGGTGGGGCAGACAGGTAGAGGCAGACAGAGAGTTTGGTGAGATTGATCCCTTGTGGATGAAAGCAGGAGACACTCCGGCCAGAGCCCGCCTCATCTACCCCATCCATCCGTTCTCTACCTTGCTGACCTCACCCCTTTCTCTTGGTACTGCAGTCTTGCTCTCGGTACTCCTCATAGTCACAAGGTGGCTGCCGAAGGTCCAAGAAGTATAGCATCCCAGGCAGGCAGGAAGGGGAGGAGCTTTCTTCCTAGAGCAGTCAGGGAAGAACATCTTTCCCAGAAGCAGCCTGCAGATTTTCCCATACATCTCATGGGCCAGACTGGGTTATCTGCCCATCGCTAGACCAGTGAGCTGGATGGATGTCTTCCATTTGACCCCCAGATTATCATTCTGCTCTTCGACATCCTATATAGACCAGTAAGGACTACCTGTAAGGACATCAAGGCTCCCATCTTCCCTGACTGGTTTCAGCCAATGGGGAATCCTAGCAGATGGCTGGAGAGAGAGAGAATACAATGATGGGGTAAGGGGGGGGGCAATCCCCCTGACCTCTTCCTCGAGTGTGGCCTCAGGCTGTCTATGGACTTTGCTCCTCTCAAGAGAGTTCCCCCTACCTGACCCTCTCCTAAATTCTGTGATGCCTTTCCTGATCCCTTCGGCCAAGGGAAGGTAAGAGCTCTGTTGCTGCTAATCTGTGGTTATTTCACTCCCCCTCGAATTGCCGTGCATGCCATGAACTGCACGCCCCGAGGACAGAAGGACCCTTTGGGCAGAAGTGTCCCTGTCCGGAAGCTTCAGAGAGAGGGTGGGAATTGAGCAACATCTAGAAACCCATAGAGACGCCATCCCCCCCCCGCCCCCACTCTTCTTCTCTCCATCTTCTCTCTCTTTTCCTCCATCGGTTTTCACTTGTGGGCAGTGTATTCTCACGACTCCACGTCACCAGAATGATTTAGAATCTGAGGTATGTTTCAGTGGTTCTCAAAGTGGCGCCCCTGGGCCAGCAGCCTCCAGCATCTGGGAACTTGTTAGAAATATAAATGCATAGTCCCCGTCCGGATCTATTGCAGCAAAAACTGTGTTTAGCAAACTCCCTGGAAGATTCTGGTGTGCATTGTGGCTAGAGAAGCATAAGTCTGGATGGTGGCCCACACGGTCGGTCACCTGCTCGCCGCCGGACTCAGGTAGTGCTAAGCCTCGGGCGAGGAACAACGTTCCCAAGCCAGTTCTTTCAGGACAGGAGGTGGAGAGGTCTTCCCCCCCCCCACCCGCCCCCCATCCTTCGGTCCTTTTCCTCCTTAGCAACCAACCCTACTGAGGTTTGCAGTCAGAACTGTTGCTGAAGAAGTGAGCCCTGGGGATAGCAAGAGGGAGAGGAGGGGGGAGAAAAGAGAAAGAAAGAGATTGTACAGAATCCCTGGGACCTGGTTAAAATGCAACTTCTCCAGTACATCCGGGTGGGTCCTGAGACTGAATTTCTAACAAGCCCCGCACGGTGGTCAAAATTTCTGGTCCCTGGGCTCGCCAAATGCCCCTTCTTTACCGATTTACCTTTGGAGTCAAAACTGAGAGCTGGCTGCCCTTAAGCACTGCTCCAGCGTGGGCGTTCTCGACCCCAAGCGCACGGGCGTCACCCAGGGCTCCAGAAAACACCGAGGGCTGGGCCCACCCCTAGAGGCTCTCATTCAGCCCCGAGGAGGCGAGTCTGGAGAATTTGCCATTTCCAACAGGTCCCCCCAGGTGATGTCAACGATGCCGACAGTGTGAGAACCAGCGCTCTAGCGGAACTTATTCTTTGAGATTTCTTGCCTTAAGGGACATTGATAGCCTTAACTGATTACAGCAGCTGCTGATCCCAGGTATTGAAAATGAAAAAGACAATTATTTACCGTTTCACAAAGCTCCCAGCGGAGGGAGCGCCAGGCCCCGGCGGCCTAAAATGTAATCCAACCCCACCACCTGCTGGTTGTCTCAGGAAGTGCATAGGTGTCTGGGGTGAAATTAATCTCCGCCGATGCGATAGGACACGGGACCCTGACCACCGCCTTCCTCGCCTTTATTTCTTTAGGAAATAAATAGGATTTGTGCATTTAAAAAAAAGACAGTTCCCCCCATTCCGACCTAAGTGGTGCCTGGCCCATCGTAGTAAAAGTGCGGGGTAGCATTTACTAACATTTGCAACGTGCCCGGCCAGGGTCTGCACTTTGGCAGACCGCCCTCCTGCTTGCTGTGAAAAACTGAGGCGGAAGGCACTTAAGGACCTCACTTAAAGCCACACAGCAAAAATGGATGGAGACGGAATTCAAACCACCTGCCCCCAGAGCTCCCTGCTCCGAATCCCCATGCTGTGCTGCCTCGCAAAATATTAGCTGGGAGAAGCGCCCCGTGAATATGTTCTGGACTAGTTAACACACGTCTCCCAGTTTAGCACTAGAATATGCTTTAGATGCAAACTTTCCCCTCCCCTAAGTTCTATAAAGGAAAAAAATATATAGGGCACAGGGAGGTGAAGTGCTTTGCCTAAGGTCACACAGCAACTTGGTGAGAGAGCAGCAAGATCATTTGGGCTCCTTCAGCCACACCACACGTTCAGCAGCATTTGCTGAGGGCAAATTGCCAGGCGTCCAGCCCCGGGCTATGCCCCATGGGAAAAAGCGGACTTGTGACTACACCCCTGCCCTGGACAGTTAGGGGCTCTGATTAAATCATCTTATGATTCTAGAAATGATAATGACGTCACTCTTTAAAGATATATAGTCAAGGGCCCACTTGACTATTCCACTATTCCACCACTTGAAAAATTATTCTCGGGGCGCCTGGGTGGCTCAGTCGGTTAAGCGGCCGACTTCGGCTCAGGTCATGATCTCACAGTTCGTGAGTTCGAGCCCCGCATCGGGCTCTGTGCGGACAGCTCAGAGCCTGGAGCCTGTTTCAGATTCTGTGTCTCCCTCTCTCTGACCCTCCCCCGTTCATGCTCTGTCTCTCTCTGTCTCAAAAATAAATAAACGTTAAAAAAATTTAAAAAAAAAATTATTCTCTAGTTATTCCAATAAGCTATTAACATTTAAAAATTTTTTAACATTTATTCATTTTTGAGAGACAGAGCACAAGAGGGGGAGTGAGAGGGAGACACAGAATCTGAAACAGGCTCTAGGCTCTGAGCTGGCAGCACAGAGCCGGACGCGGGGCTCGAACTCACGGACCGCGAGATCATGACCTGAGCCGGAGTTGAACGCTTCACCGACTGAGCCACCCAGGCGCCCCAACTATTGACATTTTTGGCATGTAATACCTACATTACTATTTGCTCCATATTTTTCCTGTAATCCATTCATTTTGCTTTTACGTGTCCTTGTCCTAAGGAGTAATCTTGCTCAATCCTGTGAACGACATTACTTGACCATAAGTTTGCTGTTTTATTGATTCATTTAAAACACACAGAATCCATTTGTGTAATGCCTAAAAGCATCTTGCTATCCACCACTGACAACCTACCATGTTTTGGGGAGAGGTGACTGGGTCCTCAGTAGTCTTGGGACATGCATTCCTGCCTTGGGAATGACACCTGTAGGTCAGGTAATAGGGGCGTCATACTCATATGGGGCATTAACCTCACTGAACCCAGGTTTGATCACCTGAAAATCGGAGTTAATGCCATTTCCTAGCTGATGTGGTTGTTATTGAAATCAGGTGTGATCATCCAAGCCAGAATTTGACGAGATGCCCACACATAGCAATTATCCAATCAATGCCAGCTATTAGAATGAACTAGTTACTCTCATGAAGCATTACGTTGTATTTTTAAAAATGAAGATCCATGGATCTCAAGGCCAGTTATACATTTGGCTCTTCCTCATTTTCTTTAAGAATGTGGGTCTCTCCAAAACAGAAGAGACTCCTAAATATGGAGAACAAACTGAGGGTTACTGGAGGGGGTGTGGGAGGGCGGATGGGCTCAATGGGTCAGGGGCACTAAGGAATCTACTCCTGAAATCATTGTTGCACTAGATGCTAACTAATTTGGATGTAAATTTTAACAAATAAAAAATAAAATTAAAAAAAACAATAAAAAAAAGAACGTAGGTCTCTCTTTGGGAGAAGGAACTGTGTTACCCATTTAACACTTGGAAAAGGTATGAAAAAGTCATTATTGTGAATTCCCTAAAGTTTTTGCACAACTCAGTGGGAATATGGGCTTTCTCAAGTCTTAAAATAAGTAGGAGATTTTCACTCTTATTTATTTTCTAAATCGGTGGGTTGGGAGTTGATGCTGTTAAAAAGTACTTGGGGTGCCCGTGTGGCTCAGTTGGTGGGGCGTCCGAGCCTTGATTTCAACTCAGGTCATGATCCCAGGGTCGTGGGATCGAGCCCCACGTCAGGCTCTGTGCTGAGTGTGGAGCCTGCTTAAGATTCACTCTCTCTCTCTCTCTCTCTCTCTCTCTCTCTCTCTTTCTCTCTCTCTCTCTCTCTCCCTCTGCTGCTCTCCCCGACTCATGCTTTCTCTCTCTTTCTCTAAAATTAGAAAAAAAGTGCATACTTTTTCAACATCAGGAAACAGACCGCAAATTCTTAATGCTTAAGGAAACAGACTCTCCCTGAGGATGGGCTTCTCCATGATTCACAAAGGACAGTTCTCCAGCTCCAAGAATAAATTGTTCACATGGAGGAACCAATTAGAATTCACAAAATCTTCGATCTATTCAGGAGGAGAAAATTCAATTTGACTGTATTTGGGGGGCTTTTGATGCCGTAGATATGAAAATAAGGCAGGCTTCCAACTTACAGGAGGACCTTACGACCCAGGGTGTTTAAATAATTATACACGGAACAGAAAAGGCCGGCATTATTAAAGCAGACTCAGATTCAAGCTCCGAGTCCCGTTCAATGGGAGGTATTGTTCTCTTCTTGAGGGAAAGTTGAATGAAAGTGGATGGTTGCAGACAAAATCAGAGAAGCATTTTTTTCCTCCCCACGGCTGGTTCTGCGGTGGCATTACATCCTCGCGCACCAGCTGGGGGAAGAGAGAAACAATACTGCAGTTGAAAGAACACTGTGTTTTGCACACATGCTTGCTTTAATAACATGCGTGGTGTTTCTGCTTTGCACATATTGTTTGATCTCTGGTTATAAATGCCGCAGCCAATTAGCAAAGCTGTAATCTCTGCCCACACCAAAACAGGAAGAGTGGAGGGCCTGACACGGCTCCCTCCTACAGGGATTGTCACCCTGGATGAATACTGACATGACCCGAGTCACCTGGAAAGAATATAAAGTACCTCCGCGCATGCCCGCTCAGGACCTAGGGAAACTTAAGCCCCGGGGAGGGCGGCTCAGGTGACTCCCGTGCGCAGCCAGGAGGGAGGACCCCGGAGCCAGCCGGCAGGTGGGAGGGCCCGGCCAGCTCTCCATCATGAGCACACTGGGCTCTCCTCCCCAGAAAGAGGTAGTGTGGGTGACTGCGGGGCCTCGTGGCGAATGCTCAGCCATCAGAGGAGAACTTGGTCCAATGTCATCCTGACTCTGATTGGCCGAGTTTCTTCAGACCTGTTCTGTAACCTGCCTGAACCTCTCTGAACTTCTGTTCTGTGAACCCGGGGTAAGAACTCAATCTCCTAATGTTTCACAAAATCAATATCGTGGCTCACAAGGGATATATATATATATATTTTAAAGACCAGCGTAGGATACAGTGGACTATAACTGAAATAAAATGTATCACATAGAGTAAGTATGAGCATTTTTTTTAGGTGTGTGTGTGTGTGTGTGTGCGTGCGTGCACACACACACGCACAAATTTCTATGCATGCATAAATTTGTGTGTCTTAATCATCAGTGACCATCAATAGAGTTTGAAAGCCTCTGTTCTCTCCTGTGGGGTTTGGTGAGGATTAAATGAGATAATGCTGTGGCAGATTTCAGCTATGAAGTTCTACATAGATTAGGTAGGTCGATAGGTGGACAGATGGATAGATGGACAGACAGGCAATCTAAAGCACACATGCCTACTAATTCAGTGTAGAGACGGCAGAAATAGCAGGATGAAAGTGTGACCACACCAGCTGCGGTATGGTGAGCAGAAGTGGAAGGTCAGTGTTCTTAAGGGAGCGTGATTTTCAAAGGCACTTAATTCCCTAATGTGATGAATGGGAATGTCCTCCCCCACATTTAGATGCAGGAAATATCACATCCCTTCTTCTTCTTCTTTTTTTTTTTTTCCCAAATGAATCCATCTGCAAATCTTCAATCTCAGCCCTGGTTATAGGGTCTCTGCTTTTTAAAAAATAATCATACAGGGACGCCTGGGTGGCTCCGTCAGGCAAGCTTCCGCCTCTCGATTTCAGCTCAGGTCATGATCTCGAGGTTCGTGGGATCGAGCCCCGCATGGGGCCCCATGCTGATGGTGCGGAGCCTGCTTGGGGTTCTCTCTCTCCCTGTCTCTCTCTGTCCCTCCCCCCCCAAAATAAATAAACAATAAAAAAAATCACACAATATTAGAAAGTAACAATAATAATATGATAGCTACTATTTATGAACAATGCCAGGCCCTGTGCTGAGTACTTAAACATACGGTATTGTTTAATCCTACCTACTATCATCCCTAATTTTCTAGGTGGGAAACTGGGGTTCCAGTGCCCCAAGGGTTCACTATGAGGTTACTGTCTCTGTTTCTGCTGAACTACCTCTGTCCCTGACCTGCCCTTCTTCCATCTGCAGAACCCAGGTGCTTCACACGGTCTCAGAGATGCTGCTGTTGACATGTCTTTGCCCTGACCCCAGGCTCAGACCTCACTGCCGTCTTTCAACCTTTCATGATGACACAAAAGCCACATTACGGGGAAGTGCAAACGCTGAACACAGTTTGGCTTGTTTCTCGAGGGACCTCTCGTGATTTCAAAACTCCTACGTTAAAAGTAAATATGTCGATATTTGAGATACACCGCGGTAATGAAAACCTTGCACCAGGCACTGTTGATCCCCCCACATCTTTGCAAGCAGAACCCGGTTCATCGTTCCAGGCGGCGAGGCATCCAGCCCTGGGGGGGGGGGGGGAGCCACACTTGCTTCAAGCCAACAGCAGCTCTTGGCAACTCGTTACAGTTTTCCAGTGATTTGTCTGCAGATGGACAAGTGGCCCAATTGGCTCAGGGATGGCCAGTGAGGGAAGGGAAACTCTGTCAGAGGTTCTTGGAGACATTTTCCTCCCATCAGAGAAAACCACATAAAGAAGACGAGACGCCCCTTCCTGCTTTGGATGCTGTCATGTCAGGATATAACATTCAGATCAGTACAACCATGATATCATCACCCCAAGGACAAAAGTCAAGGTTTCGAGGACAGTTCAGTGGAAAGACGGTAGGTTTTACTTTCCTTGAGGACATTATGAAGTCACGGTATCACCCCGGGGCTGCAGTTCTGTGGATTTCTTAAGCTATAAGTAAACGTACTTATGGTTTAAACCACTGCTTTGGGGGCATGCTGCTTCTTGTGGCCAAGAGTATTCCCTACCGATACATGAGTCTTTCAGTCAAAGAGAGGAAATAGGTCATTAGAAAGAAAAACCTGAACAAACCTAGGGTACCCACTTCCTTGGCCTCAAAGTGTCTTGATCATTTCTGCTCTTGCTTATTTACTCATTCAGACTTGATGGTCAGCAAGCTTAGCCCCCAAAGCTCCTTTGAGTTTAAGGAGCTTGCATAAAATGTTACTATCTATAAATACAAAGTCTCTGGGTCCCTTTGTGTTTTGGACAATATTCTTCAGAAACCTTTTCAGATAATTCCATGAGCGTTTATCGGTCGCTGAGAATGTTCCAGAGCATGCTGGGCAGTGAGGGGACCAAGACGCCTGAGGCACGTTCCCAGTCCTCGTGGGCTCGCCATCTAGTGGAGAGACGGGGAAGAAGCTGCCACGTGAGCAGAGAGGAGGGACGCTCTCACCCAAAACGTTCTCAGCTCCCTCAAAGAATTTTGCTACAAAGCAGAAATGGTGTGACATGAAGGGCCTGTCCCATCCTTGGTAATGTTAAGAGGCCGGTGAAGAAATGTTTCGAGGTCTCTCTGAAGCACGAGAGAGGAAGAGGCATGAGAAAAGTTTGCGGATGAATAAAAGGATGTCAGAGATTCCAGGAAACTCCCAAGGCTTCAACTGAAGTGATTTCCGCAGAAGCTTCTGCCCTTCTTGAAAAATCCCTCAAGGCAGGAATCTTTAAAGCCTGGATGTTAGTCTGAACTGGAGACAAGGGGAAAATATGTCCCTAACAAGCACAAAGTATAAATACACCTTTCTAGATTCTTACGTTGCCCCACCATCATCATCCACCGTTGCCTTGTTCATAACTGATTTGACAACTGTTTTTTTTTTTTTAAGTTGGCCTTTGCTGAGTTTTTCCCCCTCAAGGAACTTGACTGATCTTTCACTGCAGCAACAATTCCTTTTGTTTTGATCCTTATGGTTTACTGAATCATTTACTATGCATTTTAAGTATCACTAACCGGAGCAGGTAGGATGCAAACAAAACGGGGTCCTGGTGAGCATAAAACCCAACGGGGAGGAACAAAGCGGGCCCAGACCATAGTCAAAGCAACCTCCACGCTATCGGCTGCTAGAGGCATCCTCAGGGCATTTTACAGGCTCTGTGTGTGCAAACAAAAGAATCACCTGTTGGCAGAGGTGAATCATAAGATCTATTTTACCTCAGTCAAACATTCTGTTATCTGGGCTTTACAATTTGCTTCCCTGAGAAAAACGTGGTAGTTCTTGGGTTGGAATGCAACATGATATTCTTGTTTTCGAAGATTTGCCCAACTTTAATTGATACCTTGAGTTGCAATCTCAACGGTCCATCAAAAATGCGACTGGTCTTACAGGATCAATATCTCCAATGCCTTCACACCCGGGTGGCCCATTAGCCCCACCTCTCCAGGGACATTCCGTCTGTTTGCCCCTCCCTGCCCACCTCGGACCCCTCTCCACCTGGGCTCTGCCTCCCAAGGCCAGGCTGGCGGACTATGTCAACACACAATGGACGTAGTGCCGTGCCCTTGTGCTCCGGTTGGGTTTGGCCAGTGAGGACACCAGGCAGGGAGAAAGAGAAAGAAAGGAGAGTGAGGTGATCCCAGGCTGGCTGTGTCCTTCCACGAAAAGTCACTGCTCCTAAAGCAACCGGCTTTATCCCACTCTCTTTCAGGCTACCTTGGGGTTTCTGTGCTTTGTCCTTTGCTAAGCCATGCCCACACCTCAGTAATCAGTCTCTCAGGAGATAAATCATCCTTGGATTGTTCTCATCGGAGTGTGCTGTCTGTTTCCTTTTGACCCTTACTGAGGTTCTAGTGGCTGGCTCCTTTGGATTCTAGCCACTGACTTAGGATTCCATAGTCGTAGGAGAAAACCAATAAGGGAAGACCCAGTTACTGAAATTCTTTCCTTTATCACCAAGAATACAAAGCTGCTCTTCAGAAAAGGAACTTGGTGGCAAGGGTGTGGGATTATTTGAGAAGCTCCCTTCTAGCACATGTTCTGTGCACAGCTGTTCTTGGCTTTCAAACAAGGCAGTGTCCCCTTGTGGAAGTTTACACACTGTAACCGAGACAAGAAAAAATATGATTCGCAGGAAATCGGTAGCCATAAATGTGTCATCATGGAATGTCATGATACGGAGAGAAAGCTGTAGTGCCCTGTTTTCAAAATGCTCTTCCGTCTCTTTGGAGTTTAGGGCAGGACTGAGAGTGGGCTAAGTCAATAGAGCACTAAAAATCGCAGTAATTGAATCATTGCACACATCGAGCAAGCGCTGACTGTGTGCAAGGCACAACGTTGCAGGCTTTCTATGTCCTGTCTCACTTGGTATTCACCCATGCTTTAGGACTAGCTACTATTTTTTAAGTTTATGTATTTATTTTGAGGTATATATAGAGAGAGCACAAGCAGGGGAGAAACAGAGAACAGAGAGAGAGAGACAGAGAGAGAGGGAGAATCCCAAGCAGGCTCCGCAGTGTCAGTGCTGAGCCCGGTGCAGGGCTCGAACTCACGAACCGTGAGATCATGACCTGAGCTGAAATCACGAGGCAGACGCTTAACCACCTGAGCCGCCCAGGGACCCGAGGAGTAGGTACTATTATTCCTATTCTACAGATGAAGAATTTGAAGTGGAAGGAAGGGAAATGACTCATGCTTGGTCACCAAGACTCTGAACCACATTTGTAACAGAAGGCTGGTACTGCCTGCGTCCCAGGACCCTTGTCAAGATGAATCAAGGTCCCCTCTGCCTCCCGCAGAGGTCCTTGTCACTTAGAGGACTCTCGGGGACATGCAGAAGGGCAGGAGGTTGAAATTGCAAGGTCATGGAGTTTCTTTGCTCCTGCACATCTGATTGGATAACTCTTTGTTTGGCCAACTCTGCTGGCGCTTAAATTGAAGCTAATAATAACACCGCACAAAACAACCTCCGTTTATTTTATGCTGACTTGACACCAAGAGCTTTATGGGCACAAGCTCGCACCAACCCCACACAGTCCCAAGAAAGAAAATATTATGCTCATTTTGGTAGTGAATAAACTGAGTACTCGCCCAGCCAAGAGGTGACAGAGCTCACAGTAGAACCCAAATCTGCCTAGCTCCTCCACCTTTGCTCTTAACCACTACCCTATGCCCTGTGCCTACTTTTTATTGTATTTAACACACATCGATAACACATCGATAACACACATCGATCTCGTGCGCCCAAGATCACACAGCCGTTTCAATGCCAAACCCCCTTTTTCTTAGTTTTCAGGTGAAGTCAATGTCAGGCACCGTAGTATTTTGGGAGTGATCGGTTTGAGTTGTCCAGCCAAACTCACTGTGCTATAAAATTGTCCTTTGCAAAAGAGTGAAGGAAACCTATTGGTTCTCAACTCTCAGCCTTACTTAAAATGGGTTAAACCTCCATGGGGATTCCAAGAAGATGCAAAAATCAGACCCTGTACCGGTTTAACCTCAGCTGCCTGGGAGAGTCTCCACAATATTTGTCCACAGCCAAATTAATTCTACACCAAATGTCTACCACCAGGCAGCCCTAGGCCAGGACAAACGAGCTGGGGAGAAGCCCGGTCTCTTTTTTGACAGGGTTACAGTGGGCGTGCTGGGCTGAACACTAAAGGTTAATTGCTCTGAGTAATACTGTGGCATTTAATCCTGGTGCCAAACGACTTGAGACAATATTGACCAAGATTCAGCCAACATCAGAATGCAAACACAAATGAAAAATCCAGGTCCTTCGGCAGAGGGAGCCCAGGCAGGAATCTGAATATCCAGGAAGATCAACCCAGAGGGAGGCGGTCTCCTCAAAACCTCAAGGGCCTTACATGCCCCTGATACGCCAGCATTCTACCACTAGAAGTGCTGTGTGTGCAGGGCCTTTGTGTAGGCAACTCTGTGCTAGAAACAACTTTCTCCACCCTACCAGGCTGCTTGTTCTCACCTGACCAATGCCACATTTTATTCAACTCTCATGTATAAGATGTTTCCTTCAGGAAGGCTTTCCTCCCCACCCTAGGCTGAGATAGGGTGTCTCATCCTCAGCAATAGTCCCCCTTTGCTGACCGCTATTTGAACTTTTTTTTTTTTTCAGATTATACACATGTGTTTCTCCCTGTTATTCTGTGGCCCAGACAGTGATTATGTTCTTTTTATCTTTGTGTCCTTTTATAATCTCAACACTCAGAGCAGGCCCTGGCACATAAGTACTTAATAAATGTTGAAAGAAATAAGGATGAATGGATGGAGAGATGGGTGGGTGGATGGATGGATGGATGGATGGAGAGATGGATGGATGGATGGACAGATGGATGGATGGATGGACGGATGGATGGATGGATGGATGGATGGATGGACAGATGGAAGGGGAGATGAATGGTTGCCTAGCTAGCTGGCTGGATAGATGATGACTGGAGGGGTGGGTGGATGGATGGATGGATAAATACATAGTTGGATGCTCGGAGGGATGGGTGGATAGGTGGGTGAATGGATGATTGAGTGGATGGTTGAATGGAAGGATGAATGAATGAGCAGATAGATGCCTCTTTGAGGCAGCTGATGAAGGAGTGACAGGAGCCCCCAACTTCTGGGATTCAAAGAAAACAAGTCTTTTCAACTATGATTGGTCCATAAAGTTCTGTAAATCCATCCCTACAGAAGAAGGCACAGGCCATGCTTTCCCTTTCTCAGAATGTAAGTTGTGCCATTTTTGGACTCCTACTCTCCTTCAAGATGGTCTAGTGGCTTATTTTACCAAATTTCACCTAGATAAAAGTACAGTTCAATGTGGATCACATCTGTGATTGGTCCCAAGAGTCCGAAACCACACCTGCACTCGTTCCTAAGGAAACATAACACTTGGAGAGAGTTTCCTATCCTAGCTCTCTGGCAGGGAAGCTATCAGAACACCATTGGTTTCTCAAGTTGTGGGGATGTGGGGGTTGGAGGGGCAAAACTGTAGTGCAGTTGGTAGCTGGTCTATAGGGTAGATAACATCAACCTGTTACACGAAATATCAGATCTGCCTTTGAATTTCAACTCTATCACTTAAGAGTTGTGAAAACTTCAAGCTAAGTGCCTTAACGTCTCCAAGCCTGACTTGGGTCATTCACAAAATAGGAAGTCGTAATGATGGAAAAGTAGTATGAGAGAATATCTCAAGGCGTTGTGTCAGGATTTTCAAAAATAGCACAGTGGAGTAATTGTTCAACCCACAATAGTTGACATAGTAGCTAGGAGGTGAAGTAACTGAAGTAGTAACACAAATATTTTCAATTCAATTAATACATGATTAATAGTTTGCTAGGAGAGCATTTCGCAAATTACGGAGTACGTGCCAGTGATGACAGAGAAGAAAATTTTACATAGTATATAAAGTGAGCTTTAAATAACAACAAATCACCAACGAAGAAAATGAGAACGTTATTCCTTCTGTGATTTTGTTTTTCAATTATCAATGAGGGCTTCTAATTGTGTCAAAGAGAAAGTCTTCGTTTGATGCCAGAATTTCTTTAACATCTTTTAACCGCGTGAACGGGACTCCGCTGTGGGTCTTGGGCAGGCGGGAGAATCTAGCTAAAATGTAAGACCTTTCTTTACGGTTGTTGCGTTATTTTTAATGTTACCTTTCATTCGTGGGAAATAATACTGGCTTTCGTTTCCTTGGTGACCCGGGTAAACTAGGCAACACGTGTCCCTTTAGAAAGCACAGCCAACATTTCAGTTCTGATCAGTTATGGTAAGAGAATAATGCCAAGTGGCCTCATCCACTTTCCTTTTTAAATGCATCAAGTAAGATTTAAGTCAATTTGAAGAAAGTATGTACATAACTGTTTAAGTGGCGTGGGGTTATGGTAAAAGCCATCAGTGAATAACTCACGTTTGGAAAACCCTGCTCCAGGAAGAAGAAAATGCAAACCTAGCTATACTGAGGATGTTCAAATCCACCTGTGGAAAACTTACCATCTTTTTTCTAGGTTTCTGGGTTTTTTTCTTAATACTTTCTAACGTTTATTTATTCTTGAGAGAGAGAGAGAGAGAGAGAGAGGGTGTGAACGGGGGAGGGGCAGAGAGAGAGAGAGAGAGAGACACAGAATCAGAAGCAGGCTCCACACTGTCAGCACAGAGCCCAACTCGGGACTTGAACTCATGAACCATGAGATCACAACCCGAGCTGAAACCAAGAGGCAGATGCTTAACCGACTGAGCCACCTAGGCGCCCCCAAACTGTGAATTTTTATATGCAGTTCTCTGCTTATTGAATGTTGGCAATTAATTCTTGCTTTTAAAAAAAACCATTCTTTCGGGGCGCCTGGGCGGCTCAGTCAGTTGAGCGTCCGGCTTCGGCTCAGGTCACGATCTCACGGTTCGTGAGTTCCAGCCCCGCGTCGGGCTCTGTGCTGACGGCTCAGAGCCTGGATGGAGCCCGCTTCGGATTCTGTGTCTCCCTCTCTCTCCGCCCCTCCCCCGCTCATGCTCTGTCTCTCTGTCTCCTTCAAAAATAAATAAAAACATTAAAAAAAAAATAAAAACCACTCTTTCCTCTCCAACATCGTGAGGAATTAGTCACTAAGATCATGGCCCTCATGCCCTTTATTTGTACTCTCCTTGGAAGACTAATGAAACCCAACCAGCGAGGAGCTCCAGCGTTGGCCTGAGAGAGAAGTTGGGTGTCAGGACCCCTTTGCTTTGGCAGCTGACAAAGAATAAAGACCAACGCCCAGAAGCACATGGTGACATTTTCAACCTCACGTCACCAAGGGAAAAACTGATGAGACAGAATGCTGGTAAGAGACCATTTTCTTTGACTAAGCAAATACAAAATAATTTAACTGCTAAGGCCCGATTTTAACCTGGACACAAAGAAACAGTCCCTCTCATACTTTGATTCATTCATTCATCCATCCCACTGTGGAAATACCAATTTGAGGGATAGAGACCCAGCTCCTGGCTCACAGAAGGTCATTTAGTTGGAGAGGAATTTGGCTGGCTGGCGATCGATTGATCGATCGATCAATCGATCGATCATCGATCTCATGCTTTTAAAACATGACTACCCTTTGACCCAACACTTGACCATCTGGGAAGTGCTTCTAAGAGAAATATCCAGAAAATGGCTGCAATCCTATGGTTGCAAGAATGTTCATCTCTGCCATGTTGATAACAGAAGAACGTGTCAAACACTTAAATGTCCAACATGGCCAGATGGTTAATTCATCTGGAACACAGCTGCTCAAAGGGATACCCGGCCTCATTTAAATGACATATTTGGCATTGTATAGAATGGTAAACCAACCAACAAACAAATAAGGTGTTGGCTCTAAAACAGTAGTTCAACATTTTATTTATTTATTTATTTATTTATTTATTTAGACGAAGAGAGAGTGGGGGGAGGGGCAGAGGGAAAGGGAGAGAAAATCCCGAGTAGGCTCCACGCCCGGCACAATGTGGGGCTCAGTCTCAGGGCCGTAAGATCACGACCTGAGCCAAAATCAAGAGTCAGACGCTTAGCCGACTGAGCCGCCCAGGCGCCCTCTAAGTTTTGATCTTTAGAACTCTTTCACATGGTTAAAAGTTCTTGAAGACCCCAACATGTTTTTATTTATTTTCGTTAGAGCTATCAATGTTAACCGTATTAGAAATTAAAACTAAAAATTTTTAAATATTATTTCATTAAAAAATAATAAATCCATTCCATGTTAACAAAAATAACATCTTGATGAAAAATAACGGTTTTCCAACAGTTTCAAACAAAACTATTTTGTTTGTTCCAAAACGGGGGGGGGGGCTAGAAAAGCAAAAATACGGTATGATCTTACGTTTTTTGCAAATCTCTTTAATTTCCGCTTTAATGGAAGACAGCTGGAGTCTCATACTTGCTTCTGCATTCAGTATGTTTCCATAAGCTGTTTGGGTTCAAGTACATGAAGAAAACCCAGCCCCGCCCAGTTTTGTCGCTGAAAAAGAAAGAAGTTACTTTAATAGTTTTTTTCAAATCTAACGTGTGCTAGGATACTACACGTGACAAGGGATAGTTTCTTAAAGTTAGCTGCAGTGCGAAATCTGAAACCATTTCAATGAACGTTTTTATTCTCTCTCCACCTGTGAGGAGAGGGGAGTGGAAAAGACAAGATCAGTATTATAATGAAGATTGTATGACTTCACAGATGCCCTGAGAGGGTGGAGGACGTCCATGGGTCCCTGGACCACACTTGGAGAATCACCGTGTAAATGATACACAAACAAATGTGTCGCTCTGGGGAGGTAGCCTAGGACGGCTATAGCTCCAGCTTGTGGTTGCTGTTTGTTTGCATTTGTTAAGATGACCTTTTGAATTATTCTACTTTTCCCATGTGCATTTTAATGTCAAATATCAACTTTTCCAAAGGCCATCGTCACAGACCGGTCCTACGGGCAGCGGATTCTGAGGTGGAGATTTGCCTGTAGGGAGTCCATCCCGACATGCTGTTGGGAAGCACCAGGAGAGGGAGGGAAGGAAGCGTGGTTGGGCGGCAGGAGGAGGCAGACACCGTGGTGTGGTCTCACCATGCCCTCAGTCAGATGGGGAGCTCCAGGCTGAGTCACCCCTTGAGAGATGCCCCCAGTGAAGCAAGGTGACCAGGTCTTCATATCTCTATACCAACGGGTCATTGGGGGCCGACTGCCAAGGGTCTGGGGAGAGGGAAAATTCCAGAGAGAGAAAGAGCCATGCCCAGCCAACCCTTCCAGAAGCTGGGGAATGAGCAGTCGGTCCCGGAGTGGTGGTCCGGGCAGGGTACCGCAGCCACATGGCTGTCAATGCCAGAGTTGGGATTAGTTGGCCATCTGGTTGCCTCCTGAGACTCTGTAAAGAGACCCTCTGGACACTTGCTTCATCTAGTGTAGGCTCGATGACCATCACACCGGACTGATCTCAAGTTAACAACGAGAAGAAGAAAGGATGGCGTCCACACACCCTCCAGTCCCGCGTGAATACAGCTGGCCCTCAACTCTCTGCCCCCCTCGCTAGGAGAATATGGTCCACCTGTCACGTGCAAATATGAAAATCAGGCTCATGTGCAATTCTCTCTGGGTCCCCCCGGGGTGTATCCTGGGAAAGTGGAGGACTTTTCCTGAAGGTGCCCTCACTGTCACCACGGCGGTGGAGAATGAGCTAATTGATCAGGAAGGAGAAAGGCAAAGGTAGAAACCATGCTTTGAGAGGCTCATCTTGAATCTGAAGTGCTAATGTTAATAAAGTGAAACCGTTGGCATAGAAATCCGTGCCCGTCATTTAAGACTTGGGGGGGTGGGGGGGCTGGGGGTCACAGGTACTGGGGTTACAAACGCGTCTGACACCCACAGAGCCATAGCGAACACAGTAGCTGCCTGTGTCTGGCCGGCCCAGTAACCTTTGCCCTATCCTGGATGCCGCACATGAAATCTCTAACTGGCTTCTGTCTTACAGCTCATGTTTGCTCTAACATGGAGAAGAAACACCAAGGACGTTTACTGACATGGTTGCTCCAGAATGCCACCCACTTTCTTGAAGGCAGGAAGAGAAAACCAAATGGACCCTGCCTGCCCTCGAGTGGGTATCTTCTGCCTCTTATTTCATTCCCTGCAGGAAGGAAAATCTCCTGAGTGTCCACATGATGAGGGAGAATTATTAGCACCTCACCATACCATATTTCCATCTCTATTTGCAGGAGTATTTGCAGATGCTTCTAACTGAGAACAGCTTTCTGACCAAAGTCTCTCCGCAGCAGAGCATATCGACAACTTTGCAAATATCCATACGGGTAGGTTCACCGTAATGAAGACTTGGAACAAGCTGGAAAAGGGGCAGAAAATAGATTCCTGTCCTCTTGCCACTCCCAAGGACACCATTCAGCATGGAGACCATTAATTCTAACGATCAAAAGAAAGAACCCAGGGGCGCCTGGGCGGCTCAGTCGGTTAAGCATCCGACTTCGGCTCAGGTCATGTTCTCATGGCTCGTGAGTTCGAGCCCCACGTGGGCTCTGTGCTGACAGCTCGGAGCTTGGAGCCGGCTTTGGATTCTGTGTCTCCTTCTCTGCCCCTTCCCCACTCACACACTCTCTCTCTCTCTCTCTCAAAAATCAATAAACATTAAAAAAATTGTTTTAAAGAAAAATAAAAATAAATAAAAGAAAGAACCCAACTCCTGACACTGTGGGGGTCGAACACGGTTTAATTTCCTTGCCAGTTCATGCAGATTCATGCACTGTCTCAGTGGCCTCTCGGGGCTGTGCTGTCCCTCCCGTGGCTTTTATCTGCTGTAGACTTGAGCAAGCAGGGGGTGGGGAGCCCTTGAAGCTGGTGTTGGAACCCAGTCTTGCCAAATCACATGGGTTAGATTAGGTGAACCCCCCTACCCGCCCACACTCTAAATCTAGTCCCCGGGTCTACCCTAGGATCCATGAAGTCAGTGTCTCCTTTCCCATCAATGCTGTCATATAGGAGCTAATGTGGCCCCTCTCTTCCCAAACGCAGACCCAAGAGTGGCAAAGATTCTATCTCCCAAGAGTGTTGGATCACGTGTAAGTGGGCCGCTCTTTCAAGTTTTATTTATCTTGAGAGAGAGAGCGCGAGCAAGACAGACAGGGAGAGAGAGGGAGGGAGAGTGGGGGAGGGGCAGAGAGAGAGAGAGAGAGAGAGAGAAAGAGAGAGAATCCCAAGCAGGCTCTTCACTGTCAGCGCAGAGCACGATGTGGGGCTCGAACACGCCAACCTTGAGATCATGACCTGAGCCAAAATCAAGAGTCAGTCAGTCGCTTACCCAACTGAGCCACGCAGGTGTCCCCAAAGTGGGCCACTCTCAATAAAAATATCTACGAACGTTTGTGGAGACTCTTCTCTAAGAGTCTGAAGACACTGTTGGGCTTCTGTGTCAACCAAGGGAGCATCTTCCTGTGGACTTCCTGTTCACTAAACAAGAAATGTTCTATCTAAGCCCCTGTCAGTTTCCTGCTCTTCCTGGCTAAACGCACCCTCCTTGGTCTGTGGGTCACCGTTCCCTCCCCCCCGAGTGCTCCCTCCTCAGCAACGGCCCCAAATCACAGTTGCCGGATTTGGCAAATAAAACTACAGGGACACTCCGTTAAATTTGAACTTCAGATAAGCAACAAATAATCATTTAGTGCAACTACGTCCAAAAGAGTGCACGGGACATATTCCCACCACATCCATGCAACATTTGGGATATATATTTAAAGCTGTTACTCATTCGTTTTCTGGCTTTCTGGGAAAATTCAAACGGAACACGCATTCTGCATTCCCTTGTTGTGATAAAATATGTGGGACATAACGTTTACCGTTTGAACCGTTTTTAAGTGTGCAGCTCGGGGGTGTTCCACACCTGCCTATCGTCGTGCGGCCAGCCTGCCCCCAAACTGTCGTATCTTCCCCAACCCCAGTCTGTCCCCACTAGCCAGTAACCGCCACCCCTCCTCCCCACGGCCTGGGAACCGCCATTCTTCCCCCTGTGTCTGTGAGCTGGGCTGTTCTGGGTTCTGGGTGCCTCATGGAAGTGGGGGTCACCCAACATTTGTCCTTTCGTGCCTGATATGTCACTTAGCGTAAAGTCATTAGGGTTCATCCATGTTGTAGCAGGTGTCGGAATCTCATTATGTAGTCTGGCCGACGCTCCCCCGAGGTGTTTAAACACCTTCGAGGGTAAAGCCCAGACTGCAAGGAAGCAAGGTAACAATCAAGCTCTCCTGATCTGGCCACGTTCACAGCCTTGTCCTTTGGTGTGAATGGTGGTGCTACGAGCCCCAGTAGTAATGTCCTGCGCTCCCCTGCCGGGTGACCGCATGACCCCAGAGCCTGCTGTGTGCTTCTCTGCCCCTCACCCCTCTCTGGAATATCTATCCTGCTTCCTCCAAGGCTCTTATCCTTCTGGGTTTGCAGGTTTCGAGAGCTCACGTATACCTGCAAAGCGGTCCCCACGCTCGCCCGCCCTTCTCCCCGGTGGTTCTCAACAGGGGTGATTTTACTCCCCGGGGGTCATTTGGGAACGTCCGGGGGCACTTTGGGTTGTCACCACTGCTACTGGCACCCAGCGAGGCCCCAAATGCTGCCGAACATCCCATATGGTCCAGGACACCCCCACAGTGAAGGAAAACGTCAGTGCCAAGTGTCTATGAGGGCGAGGGAGCCTGTTCCACCTCAAGCGACACAAGTGGCTTCTCCCTTTCCATAGTCCTTGTCTCATACCTCAGGGATATTGTTAATAATAATAACAGGAGCTGCCCTCCGCTGACACCCGTCACAAGTCACGGACCAGGCAGCGTCCTAAACATCCGAGAGCCACCAGGCATCGCATTCCCGTGTCACATCGAGGAAACAGTCCCAGGGAGCTTAAGAAACCTGCTTCCATTCACCTGGCAGGTCTGCGGCAGAAAGAGGATCCAAACCCAAGTATGGTCTCTCCCACATTGGATTCAACATCCCATGAGCCCGTTAACAAACGAGGCAAGGTGCCGACTTTTGGCTGTCACTCCACGTACACGAGCAAGCGAGATGCTATTTTTGCAAGGAAAGAAGGTGCATGGTCCCGGGGAAGACACATTTAGTCTCTGAGTCAGTGATCGCATCGTGGTCTTAAGCATCCACCCATTTCCGTGGGCTGAGTGATAGACGATAGCAGCAGGTCGCCCTTAGCGTGGGCCAGCATCTGGGCTTGGGTTTCTGTCTTCGGAAACATGTGATCCTCAGGGCAGACGTTACCGCCCCCATTTTAGAGCGAGGAGGTGCACCATAGTCGGTTTCTCACAGTCTGGACGCAAGAGCCAGGATCCAAACTGGGGTCTGACGCCAGGGGCCCCGCTCGTAACCACTCTGCTGATGATCGCCAACTCTCTCTCACGGAGGCCAGTAAATCACACGGAAGGATGGACACCACGGTTCTGGATTAGAGGAAATGGCAGATGTGGCCTTTGCAGGGGACGGCAACATAGCCCGACTCTGTCACCAGGGCCAGAGAATGAGCTGGGTCAGAAATCTGTGCTTTGAACTGAAGCGTCTCGCTGACCCGTCCTTTGCAAGGTGTTCTCACACGCCAGTGGGAGTCGGAGGGTGAGACGTGGGAAGGCGTAGCTCCCCAAATATTGCTTGAGTTAGAAACATGATTCCGAGACAGAGACTGCACACAGATGAGCGTAATCAAGTGATCGACGTTCCCCGCGGTCCGCGCGTGGGTTCTAGATCGCCTGTCGGTCTTGTTGCTACTATTTTTTTCTCTCCTTTTAATGACCTGTGTGTGCCTTTTGGTGTCTTTACGCATGGATGTATATATCGTATTTTTATATATATCCAACTGTTGAAAGCCCAGGTCCGGAAGTTAGATGCATGTGTTTAAACCCCAGCCCTACCCGTTAAGTGGCTGTGTCATTCCGTTAAGCATGCTAGGTGCCAGGCACAGTGCTCAGTAGTCCCTGCAAACTAGCTCACTTAATTCCCACAACCCCTCTGTGATTTGGCTGCTGCCAATAGCCTCGTCTGATAGACGATCAAACTGAAGCACAGAGGGGGCAAGTCACCCGCCCAAGGTCACACAGCTAATCAGCTGCTGGAGCCAGGATTCTTTTTCAGACTGTTTGACTCCAGAGTCTGGGTTTCTAGCCGAGACTGGGTCCCGGGTTCAGCCTGGGGAACTCGATTCCAGCATCAGTCCCTGGTTTGATTGAGGGCAAGACATTATCCTTCTCTGAGCCTGTCTTCTCCTTACCCAAATAGATGCCTGTTGTGTCAGGATTATAAGGAGCCTATTGGCGAATGTATAAGCAAGGGCTCGGAAGAATGGCCAGTGATGGGTGGACACCCCAAAAACAAAGGTGTGTACTGGATTTTCTGTCTCGGCGCACGTGACCACGCTGTGACGTCTGGGTCATGCCCCACTCTGGCTCAGTGATCAAGCACACAGCTGAAATGGGCTCAGAGGGAGAGAGAATCCCGCACATAGGAGGAGGGAGCGTTGGCAAGGCCGTCCAGGAAGAGACCCAGAAAGGGTGCCGGAGAGGGTTCAGGTTTCAGATTTTCAGTGGACTCTTTTTGGACACAGTGACCGGCTGCAATACAGATTCCAGGAGAGCAGTTTGCCTGCAGGAGCTGACAACTTCATGAGTTCGTCAATATTTGAAGAGGGGGTGGAGACTGTAAAGGGCGAAGATTAAGAGGCAAACTGAGTCACGAGGTGTGACGGTGACCACCACCGAAAGTACGTATGGCCAAGAAGAGCTCTCTACTTAGTGAACCCCCATCGGGGGGACACCAGGAAGTAAATTCTTCCACCAAAAAGTTCGTCCTTCTCAACGCCCAGGGCCCCGAGTTTGGACTAATGCCCTGCAGTCACCATTTTGAAATCCTTAATCATTTCATCTCTGGACTCTTGCTGGTGGAAGTAAAATGTGACAGGACAGCCCGATCTGGCATCCCGGCCACACGATGTGCGGCCACGGATGTGGAGTGACATGTGGAGTGACAGGGCTCCTTGCTCACTGCTGGTGGGAAGGCAAGGTGGTGCACACCCTTTGCAAGACAGTTGGGCGCGTTCTCGTAAAACTAAACACGCTCTTACCATATGGTCCAGTGTTTGTGCTCCCTGGTATTTGCCCCAAGGAACTGGAAGCTCATGTCCTCACAGACACCTGCTCGTGGGTGATTCTAGCAGCTTTCTTCATAATCGCCCAAACTGGAAAATAACCATGACACCCTTAGCAAGTGAATACTACTCTTATTATTACGGTACTCAGCACTAAGAAGAAACAAGCTGTCAAGCCCCGAAAAGACATGGAAGAAACTTAAATGCATGTCACTAAGGCAGAGAAGCCAGTCTGAGAAGGCTACATCCTGTTTGAGCCCAGCTGCATGACATTCTGAAACAGACAAAGCTAGGGGACATTGAAAACAGTAAGGGTTGGGGCGCCGGGGCGGCTCAGTCGGTTGAGCGTCCGACTTCGGCTCAGGTCATGATCTTGCGGTTCATGAGTTCGAGCCCCACGTTGGGCTCTGTGCTGACAGCTCAGAGCCTGGAGCCTGCTTCAGATTGTCTGTCTCCCTCTCTCTCCACCCCTCCCCTGCTTATGTTCTCTCCCTCTCTCTCAGAAATAAATAAACATTAAATATTTGAAAAAATATAATGGTTTCCAGGGGTTGGGGCAAGAAGGGATGAATAGGTAGACTACAGAGGATCTTTAGGGCAGTGACATTATTCTGTATGACACTACAATAGCAGGTGCATGTCATTACACATTTGCCTAATCCCACAGAACACATAACATCAAGAGAGAATGCTAACGCTGTGGACTTTGGGTGAGTATAGCGTGTCCGTGTAGGTCCATCAATTGTAACAAATGTACTACTCCAGTGGGGGATGCTCTGCATGTGAGGGGGCAAGTGTGACTGCTCTAAAAAAAAAAAAGCAAAGTATTTTTTAAAAAATCTGATGGACACTGAGGCATCTATGTGAGCAGAGAAGACACGTCAGTGCACACACCCCCTGTCCATTGCCGTCCCTTTAGCACATCACATTCATGATGTCCCCCAGGCAGATAATTCTAGAGGACCAGCAAGCCTCAAAGTGAATGCAAGATGTGTGTGTGGTATCTGCAGGGCCACTGACAGCCCTGAGAAGTCATGCTTTCTATTAAATTGGAAATCTCTCCCAATGCAGAAAGAAGGCAACACATTCTCGAAAACACGAACAACGAAAGAACTCTATCTTGTCCTTTCTTACTCATGTTGTCTCCTGTCACTAGCCAGTGTACTGGAAATGAAGTCACAGAAAAGGAGACAGAGAGCAATCCACAGCTTCTTTTCCTTTTAACCCCTCCTTACTCATCAATAAACTGAAGGTAGAGAGTGTTGGTAGCATGTGCAAGTATCTAGAAGTGAAATAAAAACCACTGAGTACGTGGCATTTACTTTTAGTAAGAACAAAACACAGCAATCCCTATCAAAATAACACCAGCATTCTTCACAGAGCTAGGACAAACAATCCTAAAATTTACATGGAACCAGGAAGACCCCGAATAGCCGAAGCAATCCTGAAAAAGAAAACCAAAGCAGGAGGATCACAATCCAGGACTTCAAGCTATACTGCAAAGCTGTAATCATCAAGACAGTATGGCACTGGCACAAGAACAGACTCTCAGATCAGTGAACCGAACAGAGAACCCAGAAATGGACCCACAAACGTATGGCCAACTCATCTTTGACAAAGCAGGCGAGAATATCCAATGGAATAAAGACAGTCTGTTCAGCAAGTGGTGCTGGGAAAACTGGGCAGGGACATACAGAAGAATGAACCCGGACCACATTCTTACACCATACACAAAAATAAACTCAAAATGGATGAAAGACCTAAACACAAGACAGGAAGCAATCAAAATCCTCAAGGAGAAAGCAGGCAAAAACCTCTTTGACCTCGGCCGCAGCAACTTCTTACTCAACACGTCTCCGGAGGCAAGGGAAACAAAAGCAAAAATGAACTACGGGACCTCAGCAAAATAAAAACCTTCTGCACAGCGAAGGAAACAATCGGCAAAACTAAAAGGCAACCGACAGAATGGGAGAAGATATTTGCAAATGACATCTCAGATAAAGGGATGGTTTCCAAAATCTATAAAGAACTAGCAAACTCAACACCCAAAAAACAAATAACCCAGTAAAGAAATGGGCAAAAAACACGAATAGACACTTCTCCAAAGAAGACATCCAGATGGGCAACCGACACATGAAAAAAAAATGCTCAACATCACTTATCATCGTGGAAATACAAGTCGAAACCACAATGAGATACCACCTCCCACCTATCAGAATGGCTAACATGAACAACTCAGGCAACAACAGATATTGGCGAGGATGTGGAGAAAGAGGATCTCTTTTGCACTGCTGGTGGGAATGCAAGCTGGTGCAGCCGCTCTGGAAAACAGTATGGAGGTTCCTCAAAAAAACTAAAAATGGAACTACCCTACGACCCAGCAATTGCACTACTAGGCATGTATCCAAGGGATACAGATGTGCTGTTTTGAAGGGACACATGCACCCCCATGTTTACAGCAGCACTGTCAACAATAGCCAAAGTATGGAAAGAGCCCAAATGTCCATTGACTGCTGAATGGATAAAGAAGATGTCGTATTTGTATACAATGGAATATTACTTGAGCCTGAGTGGCTCAAATCCCTAAAGAGTAAAATCCATCCACATGGCAATTACTGTCACAACTGTTAAGAGTGAGCCGGTCCAATCAAGAAGCGCTTGTCGAGCACCCACCCTGTGGCAGGAAGATGGCCATCTCGTTTTGCAGAGTGCTAAGAGTGGGGGATGCAAAGACAACCACAACGCTGCTCACAGCCAAGGGGGGGCAGCAGAGACAGGGGGCAAAGTGGCTGCTCCCGTCACATAGCCGGTCAGTCAGTGTTGCGATCTGAACCCAAGCTCTTGAGCCCCCGGGCCAGACGGCCTCTGTGATTTCGTTGGCACAGCGTGTGTGCGTGACAAATGCTTAATAATTAGATTTATGACATTCCAGATTTAAAGAGAGAGCGCTGAGCTAGAATCCTGTTTCCAGCCCTCACTGTGGTGAATCCGATTGTGAATTCAGTATCTGTTTCAGTAGTATGTTTGTCCCTTAAATGTTGCTTTCTGAAAGGGGCTTTCTCTGGCTCTCCCTGCTTCTCTCTCTTAGCAGCCTTGGCTTTGTTTCATAATGAGGATCACACTCTGTAATTCTATGTTTATTTGTAGGACTCTGTGTTCAATTACAGTGAGCCCAGGGAGGGCGGGGACAGGGTTTCTTTTCTTCTGCATTCTTAACCCAGGCCTATATATAGCCTAGTGTTCAACAAGTATTCACGATGAGTACTTAGATGAGCATATTAATGAATAAAGCCACAATAATTACTAGTTTGCATTTCTCCTGAATGTTTTCTCAAGAACGCCGAATAGTATTTACCATGTTTCTCTTTTTGCATTGGCTGTTAGGAAGCTCAAAGCCATATCTGTGAAGTCATCGCAGCAAGTCTGTAAATCCGCGTGCATATTTATTTACCATCCTGGTTCCTCTGATGAACCCACTCTTATTTTCCGATCTTCATTTGCTATTTTTAACTTACGCTCCCATACTGGGCTGCATATGTCCTTGTGAGAAGCTTTAATAGATATCATTGTGGAAATGAAATACATTAAGCAGGCTGTCTTAAATTTCTAACCTGCGGAGAAAAAGAAACGCCCTTTCCGATGCCACATGCTGTCTTCAGAGCCATCAGCCACCCTTAGATTACGGGCTTTCCCGTGTCCTACGCCCTCTGGGAGTGATGTTTGGGGGGCAGTGGGCGAGATGCTATTTCCTTCCAATTAGGCTGGTGAGGTGGCGTTGCAGGTGGTGTTCTAGAATAAATGAAGGTGAAAGGCAGACAGAACTGCAAAGCCTTACACAACGTGTTTTCCCTGCTCTGACCGTGGCCCGTGGTTACCAGGGAAGGGAGTTAGCGACCCGGGTCGACGTGAGCAGCTGCAGTGAGTGAGGGGCCCGGGCAGGATGCTTGCAGTGCCCTGCAGGCGTTAGTTCGAGAGGAATCAGGTGCTGGGTTTTTATTGGCGAGGCGAGAACAGCCCCCGGATCCAGGGAGAGAACCTGCTTCTCTAGGCCGATCAGATCACCGGAGAGGAGGGCCCCACCCGGACTTGTGTGTTTGCCCTGCTATGTGTATTCAGCCAGCAGGCTCCGGACCAGGAGGCAAAGGGCAGGGAGCCGGGCTCAGTTGACTGCCTGGCACCAAGCAGCACCAGCTGGAGACAAGCCGCGCTGAGCTTCTAGAAGCATCTCCAGGTGACACCAGGGGACTGAAGACACTCCCACCGGGGACTCGACAGGTAACGGCTTCCAGGTCCTTCCAGCAGGGCATGGGGCTCGTTGTTTGGGGCAGGCAGTGAAATGTAGAAGCTGGGCGTCAGAGAGGATTGAGTTTCACCCCAGCTCTGCCACTGATTCCCTGTGCGGGCTTGGGTATGCGTGAGCCTCAGTTTCACCTTCTGCGAAATGGACCCAAAGATAGCCTTACCTCAAGGGGTTCTAGAAGGACTAGATGACAATGTAGGCGGTGTCAGGTACGAAGCAATAGCTCCAATTTGCGTGGAACGATTGAGGGCCATTTCGAGTGTAAGACTTGGGGCGAAAAACCAGCGAACGGAGGGGTATGCTATGTGATTCGGGGACCACTGGCAGGACAAGAGTCCCCCCCCCCGCCCCGGTAAAGCTGGCTTTGAGTCTGTGCCAAGGGGCATCGTCTAAGGAAGTGGAGCAGACGGGGAGAAGGACTCCTTGTGTGAACCTGGCTCTTTACATGAATTGTGTTATTTAACATTCGGAACGATCCTTCGAGGTAAATGCTGGATTCAAATCCCAGCTGTCAGACTCCAACAGTTGGCATTACTCTGTGCAGCTCCTTCCTGCCTCGGGTGCCCTGGGGCAGCTTACTTACCTCTCTGGGCTTCATTTCCTCATCTGTAAAACGGGCACAATCATATTACCGCGATCCAAGCGAACTTTGTGAGGGCTGAGACTGATTTCACGGACACTTACGCGCTTGAAATCAACACTGGCTCTCGCTTCTGCTGCCATTGATTTTACAATTCGGGAGACGAGGGAGGGACCTCTTCCCAGGTCTCACCGAACGGAACTGAGACCCAAGCCGTTCGGGATTTGAGGGAGGCACTCGCATGGGTGCAGAATTTAAGAGACACCAAAACTCTCAGTCATCAGGATAAATTCCGCTTTAAAGCACTATTTAAAATTGTCTTAAATTCACGCCAAAGCACCCACGGTGAACAAGACAGCAGCATGTTAAGTAAAGATAGGATCAGTAATGGCATTGTTGCGGTTATTTAAACGCTGTGATGTCAGGTCCTCCTCGGGAGGAGGCTTTTTTCCCAAGATTTCTCAAACTTGGGAAGGGCTGTCTTTTTCCCAAGAAGGCATGTGCTTCTGGAAAGCAAGTATCCTGGCTGGTTTCCCACGATGGCAGGTGCTCATGGGGAGGGAGGGAAAGGGGCCCGGGAGGGCCGAGGACCCTGCTCCACGCAGGCTCATCTGTCTCGCCGGAGTGACACGTTTGCTGATCGCGGCACGGTTGGCGGCTTCTGTCACCTCTGTGCAGCAGCGCTGGGCGAGGTAAAGGACGTGAGGAGCCCGAGTCACTGGAACCAGGTTTGCCCCCAGCTCTGCCTCTTTGCAGCTTTCTGAGGGGGGGGGGAGGGGGGGTGTCATGACTCCTCTGATGCATTTAATCACCAGCGCCAATTAAAGACGGGCAGGACAAGGAGGCACCTGCCCTCGTGGAGTTTGCATTCTAGGCGGCAGGGGACTGCATCACGGAGCCTCAGTCTCTCCACCTCTGTAATGGAGGAGTGATGGGATGCTGCGAGGAAAAACGGACACAATAGAAGGAAAGGTCTTGGCCCTAGGACCAGGACTAGCGGGAAGCAAGCGAGGCACCCGGGGGCAAAATCCAGGGCGGGTGCTCATTCCCGAGTGCGGATTCTGCACCTGCCCAGACCTCCCATGCCTCCTTGCGTTTGGCACCTGTGTGCTTCCCTTGCCTTACCCTAATCCTGGCCCTGCCTGGCTCCGAGTAAGCCTTCAGATGATGCTACCCGCTACGCTATTAGCTTAAAGGTGTCTGCTGCAACACTAAGAAGGAGATAGTAAGCTCTAAGCCTTCCGGAACATCAACCATTTGTACAAACGTAACTGAGTGTTCTGACAGGAAGACGTCAATTGCCAAGCATTCCTGAAACCCCCAGTGCAGTTTTGATAAAGACACGTCTCCCCCTGCGCCCACGTGGTCCCATACTGGAGAACGGGGCTTGGGGAGCACAGCGAAGGCTGATTTTCAGTCCTCACGTGCCCCCTTGTGACGTAGGCAGCCTGTACCACTGCACATGGACGCCCTCAGAGTATCTCCCCTTCCCAGCACTGTGCTGGGGACCACAGGGAGATGCAGGGTCACAGCACCTGGCCGAGCAGGTCTGGTCTCTTTACTCATATTGATCTCGCCCTCGGAGGTGGGGGCCGGAAGGCTTGATCCGCTGGGTGTGCCAGATGGCTGTGTGGGCCCTGCCCTCGCCGGGGCAGTGAGGAGGCCCCACCTCCTTGCCTGCATTCCATGGCATTGATCAAAGGTGTTTCTGCTTACTTGGTGACTAATTCTGTCACCATTCCGCCGTAGAGGACCTGCCCTTTCCACCTGACTATCATTTAGCTGCTCGCTGGCCGGGCGGCTTCAGAAATGCTCTCTCCGGGGCAGCTGCACTGTGTTTCGTGTTTAATCCGTTCCCCGGAGCAGGACTTGTTAACCTGTAACTAACACGAGGTGATGCGAACACCAGTCGTCGGTGTGAAAGACGAGGGAGGCGTCCAGGGGCAGCTTCCGGTGTGGCTGTTTCACGCGTGGGTCAGAACACAGAGCCAATGGGATCGTAACATTAATAAGAGAAATAAATAGAGGGCGCCGGGGTGGCTCAGTCGGCTAAGCATCTGACTTCAGCTCAGGTCGTGATCTCTCAGAGCCTGGATCCTGCTTTGGGTTCCGTGTCTCCCTCTCGCTCTGCCCCTGCCCTGCTCGCACTCTGGGTGTGTGTGTGTGTCTCTCTCTCTCAAAAGTGAATAAACACTTAAAAATTAAAAAAAAGAGAGAGAGAGAGAGAGAGAAATAAATAGTATCAGTAAGGACTAACATTTTCTCACCTCACTACTGCCAAGCCCTTGTGCTAAATCTCTGCACAAAGATACTTGATGACCCTTCAATTTTGCATTCGTCCTAAAATATGCCTTGACTTTAGAGCAGACCACATTCCTTGACCAGTTATGATTTTGATGTCTCATCGCAAAAACAGATGGGCGATATTTCATATTCTGTGTTGTATTACATTGCATATAAATATTTAATGAGATAAAAGCATAACTCCTAGGGCAGAGGACACAGTAGAAGGTGAGAAATAGGCAGTTAAGAGTCTGAACTGTGGTACCAGGCTACCGAGGGGTAAAGCCTGCTTCAGCCGCTTACCAGCACGTAATCTGTATCAGTCAGCTCGTGCTGCCATAACAAAAATGCCCTTCGCACAGTTCCAGAGGCTAGAAGTCCATGATGAAGGTCCTGGCAGACTCCGGTTCTGGTGGGAACTCTCTCCTTGGCTGTCTCGTGCCACCGTCCTCTTGCCGTGTCCTCGCACGGTGGAGAGAGCGCACGCTCTCTCTCGGTGTCTGCTGTTCCGAGGACACTAATCCTCTGAGTTCGGGGCCCCGCCTCGCTAACCTCCTCCGACCTTAATTGCTTCCTCAGAGACCCCATCTCCAAACACGGACCCAGGGGGAGTCAGGGCCTCGCCATGTGACTTTGGAGGGGGCAACAGTTCAGGCCATAGCATGATCGTGGGCAAGGAAGGTGTGCATGAAGGTTGTGCGTCCATAAAATGGGACAATGGAAACACCGGCCTGCCTGCGTCAGGGGTTCTATTTCGGACGTGATACGTCAATATAGGAAAACACTCAGAGCTATGTTCAGCGTAGAGTAGGGACCGGAGAAGTATGAGGTGTCATTTTTACAAAGACACAGCACACTTTATTTGCCCCGTATAGTAATGGCTGATCTTCAGTCCCTAAAGGGTAAACACCAGCCGCTGGGCTAAACACCATGTGGACTGCACCCTTTTTATCTTCGCCTGAGAGTGAGGAGGACGAATGTGTCACGATCTTTCCTCCCCCCCTCCCCCCTACAGAGCAGGAGCTAAGGCAGACAGCTGGCGTGAGCCGGGTCGTGAACGCAGGACGGAGCGTTTACCGTCTCACCATTGGGACTAAGGTCGGCAGGGACGCTGGGCCACAAGCAAGAGGAGAAGGCTAAGTCCCACCGCCAGAGCGGGATGCCTCATCCTCCACACTGGTGACATTTGGGGCCAGATCACTCTCTGCTGGGGGCCGTCCTGTGCTCCACAGGATGTTCAGCAACATCTCTGGTCTCCACCCCCTGGGTGCCAGTAGCAGCCCCGCCCTCGCCCCCGCCCTGAGCTGTGACCTGGAGGGCAGCACAGCCCCCCCACCCCCGTTCTAGAAACACGGCTCACCAGTTATTGTGAGAAAAAAAGAGAAGCCTATTTCTAAAGCGAACCTTTGCATATAACCAAGAAGTCTCAGCAGCTCCAATATACGAAATATAAACATAGAGTCCTGGGAATTAGGACCAAACACCCCAGCCCTTGGGTATGTATGTACCTCTCCCTCTCTCCCCTTGTCGGGTGCCTGCTCCGTGCCGGGCACACGCCTCCCTCATCGAACCTTCCCCGCAAAACTGGGGAGAGCAAGGGCTGCTGGGGGAAGTGCCACAGTCTCTCTGTCCTCAGTTTCTCAGCAGAAGATTGAGGGCAGAATAGCGTCCAACCCAGAGGGCTGTTGCAGGGACCCGGGGAGTCAATACACGCAGATCGGGAGCGCAAGGCGCATAGAAAACTCTCCAAGCTTGGGGCGCCTGGGTGGCTCCGTCGGTGGAGCGTCCGACTTTGGCTCAGGTCACGATCTTGCGGTCTGCGAGTTCGAGCCCTGCGTCGGGCTCTGTGCTGATGGCTCAGAGCCCGAGCCTGCTTCCGATTCTGTCTCCCTCTCTCCCTGCCCCTCCCCCACTCACAGTCTGTCTGTCTCTCTCTCAAAAATAAACATTAAAAAAAATTTTTTTTATTTAAATTTTTTTTTCAACGTTTATTTATTTTTGGGACAGAGCGAGACAGAGCATGAACGGGGGAGGGGCAGAGAGAGAGGGAGACACAGAATCGGAAACAGGCTCCAGGCTCTGAGCCAATCAGCCCAGAGCCTGACGCGGGGCTCAAACTCACGGACCGCAAGATCGTGACCTGGCTGAAGTCGGATGCTTAACCGACTGCGCCACCCAGGCGCCCCCAAAATTTTTTTTTTTAAAGAAAACTCTCCAAGCCTGCTGATGGTTGTTCCCACTAGGAAGACCGTCATTTCCCACAAGGCAAATGCATTCAGAGGGCCCGTGCCTTGCCCCAAACCTCACAACTATGAGATGTATGGAGGCCTGGCTCACACCAGAGGGTTTCCCCTCAGGGGCAGTACGCAGTGCCCAGGCGAGCAGGGGGGGAGAGATTATTGCCCGCTCAGGCCACCCTTCCCCCTCCTCCCTTGGGGCCTTGCTCCTCACTTCTCAACAGCCTCCTGGGAGGGGGAGGCTGGCCGGGGCCACCGTGCCCCGCACACCCCTTCTCGGGGAAGGACAGCTGGAGACTCCGGTTGCCCTGCGTCTGCAGGCTAACAAAACACAAGACCCTCGAAGAGCGCCCTGACGAGGTGGGGGAGGTTTCCAGATGCCTGGGCTGATGATGGTTTGTGGGGCCTGAAGCAGAAGACCTTCCTCTGAGAATCCCTGTGACAGGCAGCATCCAGGGGCCAGGGGCGCCCCCAAATATCCAAACCAGTGACCTCGGCCGCCACGGAAATCACCTGAAGATCTTCAAAAGGGACCGGTGCCCAGACCCCACTGTGGAGAGTCTGAGGGAACCGGTCCAGCTGGGGCCTGGGCCCCAGGGGTTTCAATCCGCCCCCGGTTGCCCTGTGCCCACCGGTTCTAATGTGCAACCCAACTTGAGGTCTGGCCTCACGGACACAGCCGGACGTGGAGAAGCTAAAGGGCTTTTGCATCTGCATGACCCCCAAGCAAAGACTGACGCCGTGCTCTCAAATGCTAAGGCCTCAAGCATGAGTTCGTTTTCAAAAACAAAACGCCTTGCCACATGGCCTGGTTTGTGTTCAATGTCAGAGTAGGTCATTAAAAACAAAACAACTAACACTATTGGTTCGTCAAACAAAGGGCGTCACCTTCAAACTTTCTTTCTTTCTTTTTTTTTTTTCCTCAAAGTAAAATCTGGCTCTTTCTTTCTTTTTTTTTTTTTTAATGTTTATTTGTTTTTGAGAGAGACAGAGACAGAATGTGAGTGGGTTAGGGACAGGGACAGAGGGAGACACAGAATCCGAAGCAGGCTCCAGGCTCCGAGCTGTCAGGACAGGGCCCGACGTGGGGCTCGAACTCACGAGCTATGAGATCATGGCCTGAGCCCAAGTCGGACGCTCACCCAACTGAGATACCCAGGTGCCCCAAATCTGGCTCTTTCAAATGAATACAGTGTTCTTGATGAAAAACTCTTGATCTGATTGATCTTTCTCGTTTGTGGGAGACCAGAGAAAACTCCATCATGGACAGGAATTATTGTCTGAACCATCGGGAGCCTCAGTGTGGCCATCCGTTAACTGGGGGTAAAGAGCCCTTGCCTCACAGACTCCTTGAGTGGGGTTAGAGGGAGAGGGAGATCAGCTCAGCCTGGTTTGCCAAGGGCTTCCCTAGTTTTAGTACAAAAGTCCTGTACCCCCGAGCACCTTCTTTCCCAGGACAGCCCAGATTGACTCTCACCATCATGATATTTGTTTTCTTTTGTTTTTAAAGTTTCTTTATTTATTTTGAGAGACAGAGAGAGTGTGCATGGGAAGGGCAGAGAGAGAGGGAAAGAGAGAACCCCAAGCAGGCTCCACAGTCAGCGCAGAGCCTGACGTGGGGCTCGATCCCACGAACCGTGAGATCGTGACCTGAGCCAAAACCGAGTCGAGTCAGATGCTTAACCAACCGAGCCAGGGGCACCGGGTGACTCACCTTCTTATCCTGTGTCCCAGAATGCTCAGCACTGGGCAGCCACATGGCAAGCTCTCCGTACACATCAGATATGACTATCATTATTGTTTTATTAGATGTACTATCTCCAGGGCATGAGAGGACTTGCCAGTCTCCTGCCAACTGTCAACAGAGGATGTAATTGCTAACTGTGATACTGTTTCCCTGGACCTCCCCAAACATCCTGACCTCGCCCTGTGGGCCGGCCGAACGCATTCATTTCTGCTGATACCGACGCTGGCCAGTAGGTGGCAGGGACCTTTTGGTTTTGTCCCACGTAAATCCTGCTCTTTGCAAAATATGAAGGAAGAGCAGCAACGATTTCACGACACCTGTGTTATAACTGTGGCTGGGAAGCAATGTTACCTGAATCCAGGTGTCCCTGCAAAAGACGGGCGAATGCAGTGTGCTTCTTTTAGTCCACTCGGCCCTGAATCCGCCAAGAGGCTACTCCAAACGCTCAATGATCAGGAAAACGGAACCCCAGCTCCACGGGATGAAAAGGTTCTCCTGCCCACTCACATCACACGTCTCCCAGCCCTCAGGTTTTCTCGTAACCCTCGAACATGTTTTGAAAGTAGCCCCCAAACGAAGTCCGAACTGAACAACGAGAGCTTTACACGTTTGCAAACCCATCGGTGAATCGCTTTTCAATTCTGTGAAAAGCCGGATTCCGGTGGCGACGTAATCTACAAAATCGGAATGATGTTACCACTGCCTTGCTGATTGGCTGCAGTGACTCAATGAGTTTACTACAAGTCAAGCCCTTTGAACAGTTTCTCAACACATGGTAATCACTCACCAGATCTGTTGCCATTGTTGTTGTTGTTACTATTTTATCATCGCTATGGTTGTTAGAGTTGTCATTATGTTTATGTACAGTAGGTTCAACTCCTGGTCAGTCTTACTACCGGCAACATTTGTCTCTCAGCTGCCTCTTCTCCCCCCCCCCCCCTTTTTGCAAACTAGGTATATACACTACTCAGTATATATCTCCAACAGCGGTTGATGAACTTTCCAGAAAGGGCCAGATAGTGAATATCTATCTTGGACTTTTCAGGCCATAGAGTCTCTTGCAACTATACAACTCTGCACCATGAACACAGCCACATGGAGACCAAACATGAATGAATGGGCGTGGCTGCCTTCCAGTAAAATTGTACTTATGGATACCAAAATTGGCATGTCATGTAATTTTCATGCATCGCGATCTGTGATTCTTCTTCCGATTTTTTTTTCCAGCCACTTACAAATTTTTTTAATGTTTATTTTACTTTTGAGAGAGAGAGAGAGAGAGAAACAGAGCAGGAGCAGGAGAGGGGCAGAGAGAGAGGGAGACACAGGATCTGAAGCCGGCTCTAGACTCCGAACTGTCAACACAAAGCCCGGCAGGGGGCTCGAACTCACAAGCTGCAAGATCATTACCTGAGCCGAAGTTGGATGCTTAACCGACTGAGCCACCCAGGTGCCCCTTTCCAGCCACTTATAAATGTAAAGCCTGTTCTTAGCGCACTGGCCACACTAAAAGCAGGCGACAGGCTGGACTGGCCCCACAGCTGTTGTCTGCCAACCCCAGTCTTGAGGATTCAATATTATAACCATTATGTCCTGTTTATAGATGGAAGTGACAGTCCATTACAAGTACATGCATCATGGATTTTATAAACAGGAAATGTTGCAAAATAACCTAACATCCTGTAGGTTTTAGCATCGCTCAGCCTTATTACCCGGTATGATTAGAAAACATAAAATCCCCAGATTCTGTTACTACCAAACTCCCCCAAGAGAGCAGGTGGTCAGATCTATGGCCCTTTTCTGGCCTCCGAAATTTCTAATGACTCAATGTGTCTATTCCCATGGCAGGGAACCTCATACCATGGGCCAGAAGCCCATGGGAATCCTTGGAGATGCACTGGCTGTTTTCAACCAGAAATGAAAAGTCCCGGCTTTTATTCTGAAAGCCACCAAAAGCTGATGAGGCAGCTCATCCAACATACATTATTCTGCTTGTGAAAAAGAAACTTTTAGGTAGCAAGGCAGCAGGTGTTCGGAATGTCTGAAAGAGCCCTACTTCTGAGAGCAGGCATACTCCGGGTCAGACCCTCACTTGGCCGTATTCCGGATGTCTGTCCTGGGTGAGTGGTGGAGAACTCATTCCCTCCTTTCGAAGGAGGGAGAAAATAATATGCGGAACATCCCGGTGGTTAGCAGCACGGGCGGCCTGTGTTTGAATCTTGCCCCCGCCATCATTAACTGGGTGACCTTTGGAAAGTAATGCAGTCTTCTTGTGACTCAGCCTCCTCATATCTAGAAGGAGGTGATGAGAACACCCACTTCACAGGGGTGCTGCAGGGTTCAAAAGAACCAGACAGGGAGTGCACTTGGAACACGGTGCTGGGAACTGAGAACATGCTACATAATTGTTGACCTTTATCATTATTACTAAAACAAGGCTCAGTTAATGGTATGAGCGGCACCTGCCGGGTGAGAGGTAGTTATCAATGATTATTCCCTCCATCCAACCAGTAAGTAATAAATTAGCATCTGATCAATGCAAACACCATGGTGAAAGCAGAAGACACAACGACGGGGACAGGGGGTGGGGGGGGGCGCCTGCGTGGCTCAGTCGGTTAAGCGTCCAACCTCGGCGTAGGTCATGATCTCGCGGTTCGTGGGTTCGAGCCCCGCGCCAGGCTCCGCGCTGACAGCTCAGAGCCTGGAGCCGGCGTCCGATTCTGTGTCTCCCTCTCTCTCTCAGAAATAAATAAATATTAAAAACAATTTTAAAGAAGAAGATACAACAACGGCTGAAGATCGATGGTCTCTGGCCTCATGGCGCTTACAATTTGTTGGGGGAAGAGAGACAGAAGCTAAGTGTTCTGTTTTGCCCTCCCAGCCTGGACCAATTGTTACTGCATTCGAGAACCATCGTACGTAGCACGGCCACCTCCTGCCCCCCCACCCTGGCCCCTGTCGTATTACCCGTTTACTTTTATTCAAGGCATTGAACCCCACGTGTTTGGGTTGAAGAAGCACTGAGGTATTACTTACTCTGAGCCAGACAGTGTTCTAAACATTTCACAAGCATTAATCATCAAGTCCTTGTAGCAGGTCTATGAGGCACAGAGAGCCTAATTAACCCATGCAAGGACACACAGCGAGGAGAGGCCGGGAGAGGGTTCGAGGCCAGGTTGTCTTGCTTCGGGCTCCCGCTCCTAACCACTGTGCCATGCTGCCTTGAGCTATCGGAAATGGCCTGGCTTATGGATTTATTGTCTTTTTATTATCTGCCCACAAGACTTTAGCTCTGTGAAGTCAGGGGACCTAGTCTGTTTAATACACAGCCCTAGCCCTCATGACTGGCACAGCATAAGGTGTAGAGTTAGTGCTCAGTACCTACTTGTTGAATCAATGAATGAATGAAAACACAGCCAAATAAATAATTACAAGTAGCACTAAGTGTTATGGAAAAACAAAAACAAAAACAAAAACAAAACCCAAACACCACCAGTGCTATGAGAGGTTTTAGCAAAGGATCTAATTTCGTTTGAGGATCAGAGAATACTAAAAATTCTAAGTATTATTTTAATTATCCTCTTTCTAAAATCTCCTTGATGCAACAGCTGTGATGGGCTAAGAGGGAAGAAGAAAATGTTATCTGGACTGAATACACTTTTCATGATGATAAACATCTCTTCTCAGCAATGAAATGCAGTTGAAAATTGGAACTGCATTTGACTTAAATTCTGTTGAATATATAAGTCCCAAACCGCTTCTCACCCCTCAAAATAAATATAAGCAATTGACCTAACTTGGGCTTGTGTTGACACATCCAGAGTAACTTGTCAACTCTCTGCTACCTTAACTTTAGAGGTGGGAAGAAGGTTTTTGTTTGTCTTGGGTTTTAATTTCTCTCTCTCTCTCTTGCAGGAATAATGGGAAACCAAATGAGTGTTCCACAAAGAGTCGAAGACCAAGAGAATGAATCAGAGATAGACACTAACAAGGTAGGTAGCTATGCTCACCGGGTGATTCGCCACTAGCAGGTGGATTTGGGAACAATGGCAAAATAAATGGCCTGTTCAGAGCTCATCACACAGAAATTATTGATGAGGATGATGTGCTGATATTCCCATGGAACAGTTGTATTCAAGTTCAGTCGGAGTCAAACCTCCAGAATCCATCAAGGAGCTTGTTCAAGATGGCGGACTCCACCTAAGCCCCGCCTCCTCCCCCAGGCTTACTGAATCCAAGACTGCAAGGCCGGGAGTCTATGCAACCTGCGTCTTTAAGGACCTCCAAGGTGCATCCCATGGGGCTCATTTTGTACCTACTCGCAGGTGGTTCTCAACTGTGGGTGATTTTGCCTGCCCCTACCAGGGGACACTTGGCAATGTCTGGAGACATTTTTGATTGTTGCAACTCAGCGCTGCTGATCTAGTGGGTGGAGTCCAGAGATGCTGCTTCACTGTGCACAGGAAAGCCCTTGCAACAGAGAGCGACCCGGCCCCAAACATCACTGGTGCCTGGGATGGGGAACCCAGGGGAGGGTCGGCAGCGGGCCGGCTTGGCTGCACATGGGGATCATCTGAGGTATTAAAAGATTGTGATGCCGGAATAGCACCCTAGACCAATTGAATCAGAATCTGTGTGTGGGAGTGAGGGCAGGCAGCCACATTTTTAGAGTGTCTCAGCTGCTGCCAGTGTAGCCAAGGTGGGGAACGAGTTTAGGAACCCTTCCTTCAGGAGACTGCTCTGGAGGGCTGAGGCCAGGGACTCCCAATCACTGCTCCTTGGATCTTCTACGACCCAGTCGCAGAAAGCCTACACTTCCACTATCCAGTGCTTCTGAATTCGATTCCATGTAAGACTTGCAGCCCGGTTAAACATGGACACCTCTGTAGGAGGCAGTACCTACGAACTAATGTTGAGAATATCGTTGGAGAATCGCTGCTCAGAAGAGGCTGGATTTGGAGAAATCGGCTGAAACTCCGGTGCCTGTGTACTGGGGGCCAAGCCTGCCTGTGTAGCATGTCATCTGGGAAAGTTTTGCTGTCTGGCCCCACCGACAGCAACCGAAACACAACGTCTGGATTAGCCTCCTGGCTAGGCTAATCCACAACGTCCTGGATTAGGCATCAGGAGTCTCTCAAGCTCCCAAGCGACTCCTAGTCTGGGAGCCTCTGGCCTCTAGGAGCTCAGCAGTGACAAAAGTCAGTGAAGGGGGCAGGCAGGGCCCCCGGAGGAACGGAGACCAAGGGTCTATTTGGAAATGGCTGGCTCTGGCCGACAGGTACCATCCAGAGGTCCCCAGAGGCTGGTTTTTCATTCGTAGTTAGAAAACAGTGTGAAAGAAAGCTGATTTTTAAAGATTGGCAACTGATTCCCAAAGACTTGAAAACAAAAACTCTGTAAGTCAAATAAACCAAATCGGCACATCCAGGATTGCCCCTGAGGGATGCCAGTTATGAGCTCGGGGCCAGACCGTCACGTGGGTTAGACGTTTCCTTGTTGTGATTTCTTTTTTTAATGTTTATTTATTTATTTGGAGAGAGAGAGATCGAGAACAAGGGGTGGGGGGGAGGGGCAGAGAAGAGGGTCACCAATGATCCGGAGCGGGCTCCGCACTGTCAGCACAGAGCCCGACAACAGGGATTGAACTCACGAACCGTGAGATCACGGCCTGATCTGAAGTCGGACGCTTAACCGACTGAGCCACCCAGGGGCCCCTCTTTCTTGTGATTTCTTGGGAGGGTTGATGATCTGATTCAAGACCACAGGCTTATTTTAAACAATGAGACCATTACAAACACATGAAGAAAGGGACAAGCCTTCTGTGTCCGCCCCAGGAGGTTCCCACCTTCAGGAGCTGCCATTCAGCCTTCTGTGCACTTCTTTTCTTCTGTGCACTTACCAATCTGTAGAATAGGCTTAGCAAAATCCCTACCACGTGCAGAGTACTTAGCGCATAATCAATATCCAATTAATGCCAACTATTAGCGGTATAATGTAGATGGTCTTATCACTAAAATAGCGCCAAGCAACTTACCTTCTCTCTCGTAACATTTTTCTTTCTGTCCGAGTATATTCGTATGCATGCACGCGCACATATATACGTAAGCGTAAAAGCTTTTAAAATATTTGCAATAAATAACAAGAGGAAAACCTGTCAGGGCAGTGGGCTGAAATTGGAAAGAGGTTCCAGTGAAGACGGGGGGAGTGGGTGTGGAACGGAACCGAAAGCAACGGAGAACTTCCTGTATTTGACAAGTTTGTTGACTAAAGGTCCGGCTGGGGACGGCGCCGTGCGTGCAGGAAAGCGTCACGCAGTTAACCTCACAGGGTGAGGAATCGGTGTGTCAAGTGCTCATTCCCCACTGGTTGGATGAGTGGCCCCAGTTAGCCTGGGCGTCCCGTTTGTACGTTGGGGTCCCTCCTGCCTGTGTCTGTGGGGCTCACCGAGATGAATGGGTTATGTAGCTTCTCGGAGGCAGGATGGGAAGCTGGGTAGTTTCTGGAAACACAGCCTTTAAATTAAGTTTAATTTGGTGATGCGCCCTGTGGCCGTGAGTTTCTTCCTTGACTTCTGATTTTCCCCCAAAGACTTGACTCCTAATGCCAGAACCAATGTTCTGTTCCAGGCGGCGTCTGAGAGTAGATGCGCACAAAACGGGGTGCCGGTGATCATATCAACCTGCGACATTCCTTGCTATGATGAAGGTCAGTGCCATCTGGGAAGTGAGCCGCTCCCCTTGGGGTGGGGAGGGGTCTGCCCATCCTGTTTACGGTGAAAAGAAAACGCAAGGCTTGAAGCCACAGGCTGGCTTTGAAAACATTTGTATTCGTGTCCTGGGGCTGCGCTGACAGTGTCACAAACTGGGTGGCTTAAGCGACAGAAATGTGTTGTCTCACAGCACTGGAAGAAAAGAAGTCTTTTCTTTCGATTGTATTCACTTTTATTAAAAAGTAAAGCCACAGAAACACAAATGAACGTACAAACAATGAGACGGGGCAGGCAGAGCGGGGGGAACCGCCTAGGTAGGAGAGAACATGAACACAGTGATGGAGATCCCAGCTAGGGGACAGTCCTCCATACCGTGGACGATCCTCGTTACCACAGCATCACCACGTGGGCAGTGTGGCGCCTTCTGAGCACCAGTGAGGGACAATCTGTTCTCTGTCTCTGTCCTGCCTTCTGGCAGCATCAGGCGTTCGGTGGCTTCTGGATGGTATTCTCTCTACGCATGCTTGTCTGCGTGTCCAGATTTCCCCTTTCATAAGGACACAGTCACATGGGATTGGTGTCCACCCTAATTGACCTCATCTTAACTTGGTCATTTGCAAAGACCCTGTTTCCAAATGGAGTCACAGGCACTGGGGGATACAGTTCAACTCTGAACAGCACCCACTCCTTCTGGTATTCACAACCACTGGAAGGGGCCAAGGATCTACGGCAGATGAGATAAAAGCCAGAGTGAAAATGATAAGAGGTGGGCATTTGGGTCAGACACACCTGGTTAAAATCGTTGCCGGTAACCGACTAGCTCTGTGACCTGAAGGAGTCATCTGACTTTTTTTTTTTTAATGTTTATTTATTTGTTGGGGGGGGAGGTGCAGAGAGAGAGGGGGACAGAGGACCCGAAGCAGGTTCCGCGCTGACAGCAGAGAGCCCGACACAGGGCTTGAACTCACAAACCTCGAGATCATGACCCGAGCTGAAGTCAGACACTTAACCTCCTGAGCCATCCAGGCAACTTGAGTGATCTGACTTTCAAAACCCGGATTTTTTCACCTCTCCTGTGGGGATAAGAACACCTACCTCGCAAAATTCCTGAGAGCATTAAAGGAGACCGTCCATGAAGTATTTACGTATCACCCAGCACGTAGGAACTCCGCAGAAACTGGTAAAGGCTACAAGGCCACAGAATTTTCTCTACACGAGGGCAGTTTTAAAATGGGACAGTATACTTAACCTGTCTTACTTTATCCTGCAATATAAGACTACAAATTCAGTGCATCAAAAGTGGCTGGGTTCCACTACGCAGAGAATATGTACATAACTACATGAGAAGAAGTGGCAAAGGGCAAGAACTCGGGAATCAAACTGTTGGCTTTGCCACCTACCAGCCGTGTGACCTTAAGCAAGCTACTCAACTTCTCTGGACCTCAGTCTCCACGTCTCTAAAGTGGGAAAACGACAGTGCCTACAACACAAGTGTCAGGTTTAATAAAGCGCATATTTCAGTCCTTGCCGCGTAGCAAGTGCTGTAAGTCTTAGCTGCCATCATTATTATTTTATGATGATGGTTGCGGTCATTTGCATGTAAGTTTCTGGGCTCCCCTTTCTTCTGAACAATGAGGAAGTGTTTTATTACTGGTTCTGGGGGTTTTAGAATTTCCTAGGGTAAGGGGGAGAACTCCTTTCTTTATGCTCTACTACTCACACCACATCTGACATCACAAGTGTGGGACTGCCCACTAAGCCGAGACAGCAGCTGGGTGTCCCTTACGTCAGCGCAGTGCTCGCTCTGTCTACCTAAAGTTCACATCAGCCTCCATGGGCGTAAGCCTCGGTCCCACCAGATATCCGTTGCCGGTTGCAGGCAGGGGGCCCCCAGGCTACCCACGGGCTCCCGTCCTACTTGGCTACGAGTCAGAGATTCCCATGACCCCCCTCCTCACCTCCTCGGGTTCAGGTATCTGCTAGCATGGCTCACAGAACTCAGGGAAACAATTTACTTGCTAGGTTGCCAGTTTAATATACAAGGATTCAACTCAGGAGCGGCCAGATGGAAGGAACGCAGAGGGCAGGGTAGGAGGGCTCCGGGGGAGTAGGGAGTAGGAGGGGGAAACTTCCATGCCTTGTCTGGGCACACCACCCTCCCATGCTGAGCCCCCCCCCGCCATGTGTTCACCAGTCCAGTTCTCCCAACCCTGTGCTTCAGGGAGTTTTGTGCATGCCTTATTACTCAGGCATGATTGATTAAGCCATTGGCCATTGGTGATTGAACTCGATAATCCAACCACTCCCCCCTCCCCAGAGAGGGGGGAAGGGGCTGAAAGTTCCAACCTTCCAATCACAAAGCTGGTTCCCATGGCAACCGGGGCCCCCATCCTTAGGGGCCTTCCAAAGTCACCTCATTAGCATAAACTCAGACGTGGTTAAAAGGGGCTGGGCTTGTGATGAATAACAAAAGACATCTCCATGGCTCTTATCTTTCATAAGTTGTAGGAGTTCTGGGCCAGGAACGGGGTTGAAGACCAAATATGGATTTCTTATTCTATATTACCATATCATTCCCGAGGAGTTTCTTAAAAGCTTAGGGATGCCAGGTCTCCTCCAGTAGCCTCTGTCCACCATTAACCTAAGGCTGGGAGCTTTCGAGAGGATTCTGACACGCAGCCAGGATTGGCAACCACTGGCTGAGACAAGGTCCCAAGTTTCCTCCTGCCTTTAAACCTTGTGGGTCAGACTTACACTTTGATATACACAAAATGGATCGCACATACAGCCACGACCTCGGACGGGACTGGTATGCAAGCTGGCCACTGAGAGGCACGGGCTTTGAAGTGAGAACCCTACCGTTTACATAATTTACAAACCGTAGATGTTTGTTCTTGAGAAACTGAGAGGCGTTGAGAATATAATGTGCCCCCCAGAAATCACTTTCTCTATCATAACGATATTACCATTCTCCTGCTTTTAGTATAGGGCACAAGGTCAAGGCGTGTGTACGAAGAAGAACACAGTGTTTGGGAATTGAGGAGGTCCCCGCGCCCCCCACCTTCTTCCCTTGGTCCCTCCCTCCCTCCTTGTCTACCTCTTTCCCTGCTTTCCTCCCCCGACAAATACATAGTCTTCCTACAAGGAAGAAAACAGGTAACAGAAATACAGGACAACAGTCTGGAAGAGCATATTGCTGTGACCTACACGTGACAAGGGACACAGAGAAAGAGAATGGCATTTTGGTGAGGCATGAGTTGGTTGTATTTAGCTCTATTACCCTGCAGCCTTCCTTTCAACTTATCTGGCACCCGCCGGAGAATCTGTAAAGAGTTTAGATTAATCCTCTGAGGTCAGAATTCTGCCTGTCATTCATTGACAACTTGAGCCCAGCGCAACTCGCTTTGGAGTGATTATCCCATTTAATGAGGAAGGCGGCCTGTTCCCGCCCTCTTGCTGTTTTCCCCAGGTTATTAACTGAGGTATAATTTTCAATGCAGCTTTTAAGGGGGTATAAAAGTAGGATTCCGGGGGACTTTTTTTTTTTTTTATCCTTTCGACAGAATTCTCTGACCATATCTTTTGAGACACCATCTGTTTTCATCTCTGGCGATGTGTACGTATACATATGCCCGTAGAGAAAAGTCACCAGAGAAACAGATAAATGGGATTCTGAGTGACTGTTTTCTTTCTTTTTATCTATATTTCCCCCACTTTTTTCCTATTATGATGAAACAGTTCATCGCCATGCAGGAACGTTTCCTGTGAGGGCTTACTAAGAAGCAGGGGTGGGGGTGACTGGGCGCACAGCCTAGGAAGCCAGGGCGCTAAATTTGAATTGTGGCTCGGTTGCGTGAGCTTGGGCAAGTTTCTGAGCCTCTGTCCTTTCTCTGTAGAACTGGAACGATACTACTGGTAGAACCGAGCTTCTAAGGACCATTGCGAGGCTGAAATGGGTTGATAGGCATGAAATACTGAGCATCGCGCCTGGGATGTGGTGAACACGTGGGGAACGTGACTTGTTCTGGGTTGGAGTCAATGCTGATGCTCAAAGAGGTTGTCATTACAGTTGGAAGTCAACTGGATTATCTCCAGCGTAACTTTTATACCCGGGTGGGCCCAATGTCCTCTCGAGGGTCCTTATGAGGGGGAGGCAGGAGGGTCAAAGTGAGAGAGGGCGACAAGAGGGATGGAAACAGACACAGATTCTGGAAGATTCTGCAGTGCTGGCCTCGACGTGAAGAGAGGGGCCATGAGCCAAGGAAAGCAGGGAGCCTCTCAAAGCTGCAAAGAGCCAGGATGCAGATTCTCCCCTAGAGCATCCTGAAGCTGACCCATTTCCAACTTCTGACCTTCAGCATTGTAAGATAATATATCCGTGTTGTTTTAAGGCACAAAAATCGTGGTGGTTTGTTACAGCAGCAATAGAAAACTAATGTGAGTGCACTCACGCCTTATTTTTTTTTTAATGTTTTTATTTTTGAGAGTGAGCACCTGCACGAGTGGGGGAGGGGCAGAGAGAGAGAGAGAGACAGACAGACAGACAGACGGACAGAATCCAAAGCAGGCTCCAGGCTCTGAGTCGTCAAGCAGAGAGCCCCACCACGGGGGCTGGAACCCACAAACCTGGTGATCATAACCCGAGCCGAAGTTGGACGTGTAACGGACTGAGCCACCCAGGCGTCCCCGCGCTCACAGTTTAGAGTCTAACAGACCTGAGCTAGTGTCCTTGCTCTGCCACTCACTAGCTGTGCAACCTTGGCAAGGAATTTGCGATCTCAGGAGAGTCATCTGTAAAATGGGAATAATGACAGTAACTTCGGAGAGAGCGAGAAGAACAGTGGCTGGCCCAGGGTAAACGTGAGGAAATACAGGAGACGGGAGAAGCTGATGGGCAGAGTCTATAGTCATGCGTGTGCCGTATGTCCCGCTTCACCCATCATGTCACCCGACCAGGTTTCCCCACCTGCATACTTATGCCTAAAACCTCACTGATCTTTGGGGAAATAAAAATGCCTCCTTTTTCTCCTCCTTCGACTCCTTTCTAGCAAACGTATCATATCAGTTCCAGCTTAAAAAAAAAAAATTGTTCAGTCCTCACTTCTATTGGATGGCAGAGACAAATGCGTGATTCATCAGCCAGAACACATCATTTTTCAGAAACAGGAGACTGTCTCTGTTTCTCCTGGATAAGAAGTTTCTCAAATATTAACACCTTCCCTTTCGGCTCCTAGTCAATTGTTCCAAAAAAGAACTGCTTTAAAAAATAAAGAAAATTAAAAAAAAAAAAAAAAAAAAAAGTGAATCATCTCATGGGATTAGAAATTCTTACTGGAGTCCCCCTGCCGATGCGACAACATAATGAATGAGAAGAGGTGCATCTGCCGATAGTGATGCTTGGACAAAGTGTCATGGGAGGCCCCAGGCCAAAACTCAGAGCTCCCCGAGAGGGGGAGAACGTGGGACCCACATCACTGGTCGGGAGGGGAGCAACTACATGTGTCCTTTGAGCATCTGAGCACTATTAACCCCCCAGTTGGCCTGTTTTTTAAATCTCTTCCCGACACGCAAATAAAAGTCCCTGAGAAGGGGGCGCGAGCCTTCCCCTTGTGGTTGTAGCGAACAAATGCACGACGGCAACTAGGCCAGGGGCAGCCGAGGGGTGAGGAAAGGGGGCTGATGAGAAAGTTCCTAGACCCCGACGTGTGACGCCACAACGTAACCCTGACTCAGGAAACACCCCTTTTAATTGTAACAGGAAGGGGGGGGGGCTCCACAGCGTTTCAGCGCGACACCAAACAAGCGTGCCCGTGAGGTCACTGCTGCTCACAGGAGGGCTGCCACCGCCCCGACACCACATCCTCACACGATGGGATCCAAAAGCAGGAAGAGAAAGGCCAAGAACAAAACAAAACGAAGCAAAAAACCCACCAACAAACCATAACAGGAAGAGAAAGGCGAAGATCGGCCGCCATTTTCCCCCCTTTCATTAGCACGGAGAGAGCGACCTTTCCCAGAAGCCCGTGCACCCAGTAGGCATCCTCTTCATCTCATTGGCCGGAACCAGGTCACGGGGCCACGCTGGTCACGCGGCCAGGCTAGCCGCACGGAATGCTGGGAGGCCCGCCTCTCTGGGCAGCAAGGGAAGAAAACGGGGCCGGTGTGGGTAGGCCGTGGGGAGGGGAAGTGCCTCCCAGCGTGGATCTGAGAGAATTACAGCAGGGCAATCGAGAGCAGCACACATCTTTACTCCGGCCTTGCAGAAGACGTGAAAGGGCTCTAGCTCGTCTCCCAAGCCTCCCCTTTCCCCTCTTCTCCCCACATGTGCTATAGATTTTCCCACCCAACAAGCTCTTTATCCTCGGCCGTGCACCTGAAATCCTGCTCTGCCCCCATCCACGCAGGCCCTTGTGTTCTTCTTCTGCCTTGCACGGCATCGCCTCTCGGTAGACAGCAGCGACCGAACGTTCGGGAAAACTGGCTCTCCCGGGGGGCGCCCAGCGGCTCCTTGCCCCTCCTCCCCCTTGGAAGCATGCCCTGGGAGGTCTCATCCCTGGTGCTTTTTCTCACCAAAAACTCTAGTGGAGAATTTCTGTCGGATAAAGTCATCTTGCCTGTTACACTGTGGTGGTTGACCGTCTCCAGATATGCACACCCCGACTTCCTCCCCTCCCTGCCCGAATAATCCATGCCTCCCCGCTGGAGTTTTCTCGCATCGAATCTGGGCTGGCCTGGCCTGCGTAACCAATAATAGAGTGGAGAGGAGGACCCATGAACTCCAGGCCTAAGCCTTAAGAAGCCCTACAGCCTCTGCCTTTGTCTCTTACAGCGGTAGCTCTGGGGGACGCTAGCTGCCAGGTCAGAAGTCCAAGTACTCTGAGACTGCCCTGCTGGGGTGGGGGGAGCCCAAACTGGTCCCACGAAGAAGCCGTGGGGCAAGAAAGAAAGCAAGGCCCAGCGAGTCCCCAAACGTGCATCCAGCCCAGCCCAGGGCGCATCCCTGGGCTACACAAACATGTACAAATGCCTCTCATGCAACCAGTACAATCTTTAATTCATTGTTTTTTGACAGCTACAAAATGTTTGAAGGTGGGGGTATGTTATAGTTCATTCAGCCATTACCCCCATGTTGGGCATTCATTATTTTTCTTTCTCTCCACTTCGAACGCTGTTGCAGTGAGTATTCTTGTACGTGTTTTGTTTTTTTTGTTTTTTTTATCCTTTGCATTTGAGATAGTTTCTTCAAGAGCAGGTGCTTTCTGGACAGACCGCTTGAATCTGAGGCCTCGCCCCACCTCTTAGCAGCTGTGAGCTTAAACAAGAGACTTAAGTCCTCCATGGAATGGTGTTATGAAGAGTAAATAAGATAATGCTTGTAAATCCCTTTGCTCGGTGCCTGAAACAGTAAATGATGGCCATTAAAATCACGGGGTTCCCAATTTTTAACGCACATTGAAATCACCAGGGGAATTTTGAAAATCCCATTACCGGGTCCCACCTAGAAGGAGTTAAATCGAAGGCTCCGGAGGGTAGGGCCCAGGCATAAATCTTTTTTCAAGTTTCCCTGCGGGCATAAGGATTTTTCGAGCGGCTGACGTTCGGCAGCGTTAGAAACCGTTGGGAAGGCACTGGCACAGAAAATTCCTTAGTCAAACGTTTTTCAAAAATAAAACATGGGCAGTCCTGTTTTAAAGTCTCCCGGGACTTTTTTGTCCCTACCGTGGCTGACACCCTGGACACCGCTTTTTGTTCCAGGGTTCCCACGGTCTGATTTCATTAACTTCCACTAACTTCCACGCGGCCACTGCCCACTGACACACAATCTGCTCGTGGCCTCTCTGGACTGTGAAGGATCCCGAACGGCACACTGGGCCCCGAACGTAGAAAGAGCGACATAGTTTCAGAAGCATGAGCAACGTGAACCTGACCTCCTCTTGACGGGGAGGCCACGACAGCCAGAATGAGACCCAGAGAAAGCGTGAAAAACAGCAAAGAGAGAAACAGGATCGTCACGCGGGAGCTGAACTTCATTTCGTTTCTCTTCCCCAGGGCGCACTTGAACCAGATCGTGACGCGGAATAAATGCATCCACCGTAGTTCTTATCCTCGAGTGGATTTGTCTAAATACCTTCCTTTCACATCCTTTTACCACACTGGGGAGAACTGGCCAACGGTCTTCGCTGAACAAAACTTAAAAAAAAAAAAAATCAGTGAGACCAAAGAAATGCTAAGAAGCCCTAAAATTTCTAGAAGTCTAACAATCAAAGCAGCGTATTGGTGGGTGGGATCGGCTATGCGCAGAGCCGACCTCAAAGACCAAATGTTTCAGAGAACAAGAGATGGGAAATGTGAACAGAGTCTGGCTGCACCTGTAGGTACAAAAGCTGTGATGCATAACTGACTCTCAGATGCCCCGACCCGCCGCGTCCGTCACCTTGAACAGGTCAGACCAGCAGATTCTAGGGCACCAGCCCACACCTTGTGAGTCAGAAATGCTGGCGCTCAGAGCTCCGCTCAGCTTCGGGCTTGGCTTCCCTGGGGGAATCCCTCAGCAGATAATGTTTCGGTGAAAGCCCCATTTTAGGGTTTTCAAAAGAAATTTCCCAATTCAAAAAAATCTAAACACCCTGTTGGGCCAACACCGTACTAGCCGCATTAGCAGATCTGGAAGTTGGCCACTTCTATGCCCCACCCCCCCAAATGAATAAATAAGGATACAGTTCAGTGCTTTTGAGTATATCTACAAGGTAGAGCAACCATCCCCACTATCTAATTCCAGAACATTCTCAGCACCCCAACCAGAAACCCCGCACCCATAAGCAAGTCATTCCCCGTATCCCCTTCCCCCCCACTCCTGGCAACCACTAATCTGCCTTCTGTCTCTCTGGATTCGCCTCTTTTGGATGTCGCATGTAATCAGAATCATGTAATAGGTGGTGTTTTATATCTGGGTTCTCTTACTTAGCGTCGCATTTTAAGGTTCACCCACATGGAAAGTGTGTGGTCATGCTTCATTCTTTTACATGCCCGCATGTGACTCCACTGTCCGGACAGGCCACCTCCTGTTTATCCATTCATCAGTTGATTGAGGTTTGGGCTGTTTCCACTTTCTCCGCTATTTTGAATAGTTCTGCTGTGAACTTTGGTGTACCAGTTCTTGTGCGGACGTATGTTTTCAATCTCTTGGTTACCTACCGAGGAGCGGAATTACCGGGTCACACGGTAACTCTGTCTAACTCACGAAGGAACTATTACACTTCTTTCCAAAACACCTGCACCGTTTTACATTCCCTCCAGCAACACATGCGGGTTCTGGTGGCTCCACGTCGTCGCCCACACTGGTTACTGTCCGTCTTTCTGACTATGGCCGTCCTGGTGGGTGTAAATTGGTACCGTGTTGAGGTTTCGGTTGCCTTTCCCTGATGACTGATGCTGTGGAGCATCTTTTCATACGGGCCCTGATCGTTTCTGGAGAACACGATGTCTCCTGGATTCGTTTGCTTTTCCCGTTCTTCTTCCCTGAGCCTCTCGTCCCATACTGCCTTCTGGCTGGCTACTCTTAGTGCACCAGAGTCCCAGGCTCGTAATTGTCAATCTTCAGCAGTGTTCTTTGTGGCATGAATTCTATTCACCCCACCACCCATGTCCAAGGCTAACCTTCGGCGTTCCAACAGCTGAGGACCCTCTTAGAATAATATGTGGCCTTTCCTGGTACGTCTTGTACCATTTAAAATGTGCTTTATGTTATAGATCTGATCAGTGTCCTTGCTGCTTCACATCCCTGCTACCCTTGGGGGTGGGAGAGAGACACTCTGTTACTTTGCCGCTGAAATACGCATCTCTAGAGCCTATTTACGTATTTATTTTGAGAGAGAGAAAGAACGCAAGCAGGGGAGGTTCAGAGAGAGGGACAGAGAGAATTCCAAGTGGGCTCTGTAGTGTCAGCATGGAGCCTGATGCGGGGCTTCAACCCACAAACCGTGAGATCATGACCTGAGTCGAAACCAAGAGTCAGTTGCTTACCCTACTGAGCCACCCAGGCGGCCCTCTAGAACCCTTGTTTAGGAAGGAATCTGACCGTGTCTATTTTTAAAACAAGTGCACATTGATTTGGGAGCAGCAGTTCTACATTTTATAGAAATAAGGCACTAGTGGGGCACCTGGGTGGCTCAGTCAGTTAAGCATCCGACTTTGGCTCAGGTCATGACTCAAGTTCAAGGTCATGACTCGTGAGTTCAAGTCATGAACTCATCAGGCTCTGTGCTGACATCAGGCTCTGTGCTGACAGCTCAGAACCTGTAGCCTGCTTTGGATTCTGTGTGCCTCTCTCTGTCTGCCCCTCTGCCACTCACACTCTGTCTGTCTGTGGGTCTGTCTGTCTGTCTCTCTCTCTCAGAAATAAACGTTACAAAATTTTAAAAAAAGAACTAGTTTAGGATTTTTGAACATGGAGGTTTATCTCAGTGTTGTTTGTAATAGAAATGGAAATGGAAACAATGACTTGAAAACTATCAGAATGTTCATTGATTAGGGCAATGGCTTAAATATCTTTTGGTGTGTGCATACTAAGGAATATTAGGCAGTGTTTTAAAAAATAAGATAGACTTGGACATATGGATTCTGAGGAATGACTATGGTTGTCTCAGTTTATTTAGGCTGCTCTAAAAAAATGCCACAGACTGGGGGCTGACACAACAACTATTTGTTACGCGCAGTTCGGCAGGTTGGGAAGTCCAAGATCAAGATGCTGGCAGATTCCTTGTCTTGTAAGACCTTGCGTTGCAGAAGGCCATCTCTTCACTGTGTCCTCAAGCAGTGGAAGGGGCAAGGCAGCTCTCTGGGGCCTCTTTTATAACGTCACTAATCACATTCATGAGGACTCCACCTTCTCGATATAATCACCCCCCAAAGGCCCTGCCTCCTAACACCACCAGAGTAGGGGTTAGGATTTCTGCCCATGAGTTTTGCAGGGGCACACATGTTCAATCCATAACAATGATATATAAAAGCGATCAAAACCTACATCTGTTCTGACCCAATTTTTTTTTTAATTTTTTTTTCAACGTTTATTCATTTTTGGGACAGAGAGAGACAGAGCATGAACAGGGGAGGGGCAGAGAGAGAGGGAGACACAGAATCGGAAACAGGCTCCAGGCTCCGAGCCATCAGCCCAGAGCCCAACGCGGGGCTCGAACTCACAGACCACGAGATCGTGACCTGGCTGAAGTTGGACGCTTAACCGACTGCGCCACCCAGGCGCCCCAGACCCGATTTTTGTAAAAACCAACAAGCCCCTGTCTACGTGTATTTGGAACGCTTGTATGTATTTATACGAACATGGACAAAGCTTGATAAGCCATGCTGGGTTGCAGACGCGAGTCACGTTGCCATGAGGGTGGAGGGTCTAGACAGAAAAAGAGAGTTAAGAGATAAATTGTTTTGGATAGTAAATCCACGTAGAGTGTGTCTTATTACCAAATGGAGAAAAAAAAAAAAAAGAACAAAAAACAAAATCAAACATTAAATGCGTCTTTGAGTGATGATATTGGCTCCCATTGGAACGAAGGTGGTTTTGTGCTTGAATTATCTTTGTATGTTCCAGTCTTTTGAAGCATATGAATCATAAGAAATCTGTGAGCAGAGAGGAGGGTAGAAATTGTGATCTTCACTAGTACGGTCTTGCACCACAGTGACAGGAGGTCACAGCTGACTTTCGCGAGAGCATGGGGTGAGGAGTTACCTTTTGCCCACATGATGTTGGAACCCAACATTTCAAGCCAGCATTTACCTCACTGGATGTTCAGACATGCCGTATCACGCCAAGGGTTGGGAACCTTCAGCTCTCAGATGCCCCCTAGCCCGTTCCTCCCTTTTATTTATGCTGGAATGTCTTGGCGAGGACATCGTGGCCTTTTCATATTGAGATGCAAAGCATGAAATGTGATCATGCCGTGAAATGTTCCAATCTAACATCTTCCTCCGAGCTATAAGTATCTGCCACATGAATCCTTATTTCAAGGCCTATAAAACAACAAATGCATTTGCACAACACAGAAAGCCACAGTCGTTTGATGTGTCGTTTGACTCTTGCAGCAAGACCGCAGAAGGGTCATTTCGCAAAACATTTCGAGGTCTTCATCAGTTTTCCCAAGGGCCACTCATTATCCTTTAACATTCAAGTAGAATTCTCTTTTGAAGAGCTTAGTGGGTCGTCACCTAGTTTCCCGTCTACCTTCCTGTCTTCTTGGGTGAACTCTTTGAACTCTGCCTGTTTCTCACCCAACAAAACCACGTGTGTGATCTGAGTGGTACTTTCCAACACTCCACGAACTCCTGCATCTTCTGGAAGGTGTGCAATTCCCCTTTGCAAGTGGTGTGCATCGTACTTCCCCCATACTTGTCCCTTCTCCTGATCGATCGGGGTATTGACACATAGGACAGCATTGCCCCGGAAGGGATGCCCGAGTGGGAGATGACCTTTGTAAGTGGACACTTTGTGAGTGAAATTATGATGATGGTTTCTTCAACCCTAACAGTCGCTAGGAGGGTTTGGATAATGGAGTCTTAGAGGAGGAGAGCTCTTCCTCCCCCACCGCTAGTATCACAAGGGTTGTTACTCTTGCCATGGTTATAGCCAGGTTCCCTTGGTGTTTGATACGCCCCAGGCTCTGTGCTGCTGCCTTACCTGTTCCCTGACTTAATCCTGTTAGGTGCCAGGCACTTCTGGGGGCAGTGGAGACGCAGCTATGATCAAGACAGACCAGGTCTCTATCTACTTGCGCTTACGTTCTAATGGGGAAGAAGCAAGCAAGCGATGAATGAATGAGATCATTTCAGAGACTATGGAATGCTCTGCAGAGTCCAGAGAGGGAAGGGGGGTGAGTAGGAGGGTGACTTCAGAGAGGGTGGTCAAGGAAGACCTGACCTGAGACCTGAATGATAAGCAGGTAGCCATGGGAAGAAAGATCAGAAGGGAAGCATTCCCAGGCGGAAAGACCGACTAGTGCAGAGGGCTTCAGGTGGGGACGAGGTTGGTGTGTCGAGAGGAGGAACACGGGATGAGCTGAGGGTCTAGCTGGTGTCCTCCGTGGTAGAGTCTGGGCTGGATTTCAGTGGTGCTGAGGCCCCTCTTTGGATAGTTTTATGTAGATGAATGACATGATCTAAGTTTTATTTAAAACAAAACCAAATCACACAGCAATGTTTCCCAGATGTGAGAAAACACAGGCTTTTTTGTTGTTTTCGTGCATAGTGTTTTCTTGAAAATCCACTAATTCCATTAACCAAACTTTGCTTTGTTCCCTCCCTCTCTTCTGTTCTTGCTTCTGCTCCAACATGTCAGGGGGTTGAGCTTTGGAATCAGGCAAAACATGGGCTCACATCCTGCCTCCACCCTTAATACACCACTGTATTTAATATTTCAGAGTCCAACCGAGGTCCTCTGCTCCACCATCTAAGTTCTTAACAATTAAAAAGCCACTTGAAAAGTGACCTTACTTCTCAGAGCCTTGGTTTTCCCATCTGTAAAATGGGGGGGGGGTGATGATAGTACCTAACTTGTACCCTTCCTGTTGTACATAAATAAAATGCTTCTCATCACATACAGCATTTACCATAATGGCTGGCATATGGGAAATGTTCACTAAATGTTGGAGATGGTGTTTACAGTGGCAGCAAGTGAAGATTTCAAAACTCTGGCACATGAAAAAAAAAAACAACCCCAAAGATAATCCTTCCTCACAAAATCTGAAAAGAGACTGTGTGTGTGTGTGTGTGTGTGTGTGTGTGTGTGTGTGTGAACATACAGTAGAACGTTGAGGAAGCAGCTGTTTTGACTGAAAATACTTGCTACGTAGAAAATGATAAACATTCCTGAAACTTCTCTGGCCCAGATTCTTAGATTTCTGAAGAGAAGTTAATTCCTATCATTACTACTTTTGAACGTCTTTCCAGAGCACTCAAGTTTGTAGGTTAAACCATTGGAATAATTTTTTTTCTTATAACCTGTGTTTAGAGATATGAAATAGTGATTCTAGTAATAATATATATAGAACACACACACACACACACAAAACCTAATTTTTATTGAGGATCCACCACATACCCGCAAGCAGTAAAGCACTTTGTTGGAAGTATTTCGTTTAATCCTACAAACTCTTTGAAGAAGGCACTATTATTTTCTTGCCCATTTTATAGGAAAATTGAGGCATAGAGATATAAAGTAATTCACCCAGATCACAGTCAGATCTTCCTCAGCTTAAGATGGGGCTACCTCTCGGGGCGCCTGGGTGGCCCAATCAGTTAAGTGCCCAACTCTTGACTTCGGCTCAGGTCATGATCTCGCAGTTTATGAGTTCAAGCTGTGCATCAGGCTCTGCGCTGACAGCATGGAGCCTGCTTGGGATTCTGTCCCCCTCTCTCTTCCCCTCGCTTGCTTGCTCTCCATCTCCCTCTCAAAATAAATAAAAATAAACCTAAAAGAAAGATAAATCCATTGTACACTGAAAATGTATTTACTATACCCAACCTACTGACCATCATAATTTAGCCTAGCCTCCCTTAAACGTGCTCAGAGCATTGCCATTATCCTGCCGTTTGGTAAAAACATCTCACACAAAGCCTATTTGGTAATGAAGTGTTGACTATGGCACGAAATGTGCTGAAAACTGCAGTGGAAGGGAGAGACGGGGTGGCTCTGTGGTAGGATGGTGTCAGCCTACGGGTTGTTGACCTTCATGATTGCGTGGCTGTCGGGGAGCTGCCGCTGTCCAGCATCAGGAGAGAAGGGCGCCCCGCGTGTCGCTAGCCCAGCAAAAGATCCAGGTGCAAAATTCCAAGTACAGTTTCCATTGAATGAGAACCACTTTTGCAACTCTGTAAAGTCGAAAAACACAAGTCCGATCGCTGCGAGTCGAAGACCATCTGTATTTAAATATTTTTTAAATTTGTTTTAATGTTTATTTTTGAGAGAGAAGGAGAGACAGAGCATGAGTGGGGGAGGGGCAGAGAGAGAGGGAGACACAGAATCTGAAACAGGGTCCAGGCTCTGAGCTGTCGGCACAGAGCCCAACGCGGGGCTCGAACTCACAGACCGTGAGATCATGACCTGAGCCAAAGTCGGACGCTCAACCGACTGAGCCGCCCAGGTGCCCCAAAGACTATCTGTATTTAATATTTTAGAGTCAAACCGAGGTCCTCTGCTCCACCATCTAAGTTCTTAACAATTATGCTGAAAAGCCACTGGAAATAAGTTTTCAATCACATGTCTGCATAAGATGGCTTTCTTCTAAAAAGCCACACACATAATACAAAATGTATTTTCTGCAGTAGAAAGATCAAAATTTTCAATCCTCCTAGATAGTTGGGGTCTGTCATGTGCGTTCTGCTTGATTCCTTTTTATCTTCCTTAAACTCTTACTCATTTTTTTCATGGAAAGTAAAATCTCTTTGGTATGTCATCTGTTTGTCTGCTTTAGGAGAAAACTTTTTATTGGAACCAGATTCGGGATGGGCTTCTCTCAAGATTTTTCATAGGAATTGAAAGCTGAGTTCCGATCATCTAGAAGGCACTGTTCAATTCTTTCCATAATCATGTGAGGACGCCATGTAAACAAAAATTATCTTTGCAACGGTGTAAGACCTGTAATTCCAATGGATTTTCTTCCTATTCATTCATAGATCGGATGTGTGTGTGCGTGTGTGTGTGTTGTGTGTGCATTTAAGTCGATATCTTAGGATATATTTTCTTTCTTTTTTTTATTTTTTAAAAAACAATTGTTTAATGTTTATTTTTGAGAGAGAGAGACAGAGCGTGAGCGGTGGAGGGGCAGAGAGATAGAGGGAGACACAGAATCCACGGAATCGGAAGCTGGCTCCAGGCTCTGAGCTGTCAGCACAGAGCCCAATGTGGGGCTTGACCTCACAAACTGCAAGATCATGACCTGAGCTGAAGTCAGACACCTAGCCGACTGAGCCACCCAGGCACTCCATGGAAATATTTTGTTTCTAATGTTTATTGAAGGTCTCAAGAGGTTGCAATCTCTCTCCCAAAGTGGATTTTTTTCTCCTTCACTTTAAATGCAAAGACAAAGAGTTGGTGGCTCTTCTATCCAGTTCCTTGGAACTTACTTCCTTGTTTCATTCTCCTTATCCTCCTTCCTCCCAAGTAAATGCCTCCTAGACAGACTTGAAGAGCCTGGAGACAACTTCCCAAGAAGAAGATTGCTAGCCATCACTTCACAAGTGGAATAGGTACTGGCCAATTCTCTGAAATTCTCTCCAAGTCACTGAGTATATACTTAATAGAAACTGGCATAAGTGAAAAAAAAGAAAAAAAAAGATCTGTTGGCCACGTAACGGTAAATTTCACCTTCAGGCACAGCTGGATCCAGGTGTTCAAATGTCCTCATCGGGCGTTTATTCCCTGAATCTTTTGACTCTGCTTTCATCTGTGTTGGTTCTCAGGCAAGTACTTGTGAATGTGATGGCCAAGGCCACCCCTAACAGATGCACCCCCGCTGGTTTGCCAAGCCAAGCATAAAGGGTGTAACTCTGTTCTAATGGGTTCAGCAAAAGCCACAGGATTATTCTAGCTTAGATCACAGGCGCTCCTGGGAAGTAAGCATTTTAGTAAAGGAACTAGAAGCTCTGGGTGATAGACTTGCATATGCATTCACCAAGTTTGGGGGGCAGACCTTCATTATCGTGGAATGCCCCATCTAGGAAGTGCTAGTTCTTATAAGTTGTAAAACATACTTTTCCCATTCTCTAACATGAAGAGCTACATAGTTTTCATCTACTGTGATTTGTAAATGCACTGAGGCGCAGCCTAGATACCTGGAAAGTAAGGAATTTATCCTATATTAAAGCAATATATTGGCACTTTTTAAAGTCTATCCAGGGACTACCTCAAACCTAAAAGCTTCTGCACAGCAAAGGAAACCATCAGCACAATAAAAAAAGCAACCCACTTAATGGGAGAAAATATTTGTAAATCATGTATTCAATAAAGGATTAATATCCAAAATGTATAAAAAACTCAGCTCAGTAGCAAAAAAAAAAAAATCTGATTTAAAAATGGACAGAGAATGTAAACAGACATTTTCCAAGGAAGACATGCAGATAGCCCACCAGCACATGAAAAAGTGTTTGGCATCAATAATTATGAGGGAAATCCAAATAAAAACCACACTGAGATATCACCTCACATCTATCGGAAAGGCTACTATCAAAAGGACAAGAAATAACAAGTGTTGGTGAGAATATGGTGAGAGGGGACCCTTGTACACCATTGGTGGGGATGCACATTGGTGTAGCCACCGCGGAAAACAGCATGAGGGTTCCTCAAAAAATTAAAAATAGAACTACCATATGATCCAGAAATTCCACTTCTGGGTATTTATCCAAAGGAAATGAAAACCCGAATTCCAAAAGATACCCGCATCCCCATGTTCATTGCAGCATTATTTACAACAGCCAGGATATGGAGACAACCTAAATGTCCATCAACAGATGAATGGGTAAAGATGTGGTATATGTGCGTGTGTGTGTGTGTGTGTGTGTGTGTATAATATATATACACGCATATTGTATACATATTATATACATACATATATATACATATTATATATATATACACTATATATATATATATATATATATATATATATATATATATATAATCAATACTACTTGGCCATAAGAAAGAAGAAAATCTTGCCGTTTGCAAAAACGTAAATGGCCCTTGAAGATACTGTGCTAAGTGAAATAAGTCAGACAGAGAGAGACAAATGTCATAGTCACGTATATGTGGAATATAACAGACAAATGGACAAACAAAACTTGCAGATGCAGAGGACAGAGTGGTCGTGATCAGAGGGGTCGGGAGGGTTGGGAGGTGGGTGAACAGGGTGAAGGGGGGGTCAACCGTGTGGCGGCAGATGGTCACCAGACTTGCTGTCATATATACGAACGGTATGGAGTGTATACCAATATAGAATTATCACGTTGTACGCCTGAAACTAAGACAATGATATGGGCCAATTTTTAAAAAAGTCTTTCTGGGGCGCCTGGGTGGCGCAGTCGGTTAAGCGTCCGACTTCAGCCAGGTCATGATCTCGCGGTCTGTGAGTTCGAGCCCCGCGTCAGGCTCTGGGCTGATGGCTCGGAGCCTGGAGCCTGTTTCCGATTCTGTGTCTCCCTCTCTCTCTGCCCCTCCCCCCTTCATGCTCTGTCTCTCTCTGTCCCAAACATAAATAAAAAACGTTGAAAAAAAATAAAAATAAAAATAAAAATAAAAATAAAAAAGTCTTTCCTGGAGAAGGGTTTTCTTTTCAAAGACTTTTTCCCTGAGCAGGACACTCTCATGTACCGTTAGCTCTTTTGATTCCCGTCTGGAGAGTCAAGAAGAGAGGAAAAAGGGAAAGAGACAGGCTGATGCTCTTGGCAATTCGAAAAGCCCTCCCTTGTTTTGAATCTCAGTCTCTGCCTTTTTGTCAACTGTTTCCTCTTCTCCTGGCATGGGCCATCCCCACAATTCATTTATATTCACTGTGATGCGTCAGCTGCCCGCCTGGCTTACTCAGCACCCTGACATCTATCACTTCCTTATTCCGGCTCTCCCTCCCGCCTTCTTGCCCTGAGTACAGCGTTTACCACGGTTATGAATTCCTAGAGCACAGGAAAGGGGTGAGGAAGAGCTGGGTGACAAACCCAGTGCCCCTACGGGGTGACTTCCTTGAGGTCCGAGATTGTGAGGAATATCGCAACCTAGTGCTTATCACCGTCCTCGGTACTGTCCTTTCTGTGTTCCTCAGAGACAACCCTTCATTCTACCTAGGAATCCAGCTCTTCTCTGTCTGTCTGTCTGTCTCTCTCTCCTTTATGTTTGCTCCCGACTCTAGACACTGGGAGATACCAGAGTTTGGCAAAAACAGTTGCTAATAGAAATGTGTGTGTGTGTGTGTGTGTGTGTGTTTCTCACGCATATTAACAAGCCGTACGAGCAGACCAAAAGATTCTCCCTTTTCTCTTTCTCTCTTCCTGCAAACAGATATTTTAAAAGTGGCTGGCTGCACCTGGATAAAGCAAACCGCAATGCTGGCAAAGGCATGGGAGAATCCTTCAAGATAATCACAGTGCCTGTCAATTATTAAGCAGTCTGTGTCCCTTAAACATCCGGGCAAATGCTGCAAGGGAGCTGTTAGCATTCCCACCTGAGGGATGAGGAAATTCAAAGGTGTTTGGTGACTTGCCCAAGGTCACACAGCTTATCAGTAGAGAATCTTGATCTTTAATTTTGATTCCAAAATTTGCGGTGTCTCTCCCCCGCAGTTCAGTGGGACCCACACAGCGGTCAAAGCAGAAACAGCTGGATGCCAGGGCCCCTCCCCGGAGGGGGCGGAGCCTGCATCCACAAGCTGACCCTATGCCTCTGATTCCGGGCCACCTGAAGTCTAATTGGCCTTCTTGCGTGGACGTTTGTTTTCCCAGCCTTCTGGAAACTTTCCGAGTGCTACTTTTAAAAATCTCCCCTTAGTCTCTGCTAATATAGGCCTCATGGTAAGACAGAGCACAAACTTCAGAGTCAGGTGTCTGCCCCTGACCACACGCTGTTACTTACCAGCTCACTGGGCGGCCGTGGGGAGGTGCATCAACCTCTCTGGTGGCCAGGTTTCTCACTCGTGAATAATGACAGTGACCAACATGCATCAGGCACAGTTCTGTGGGTTTTAAGCATATTAAGTCATGTAACCTTCATAACCAAATTAGGAGGGAAGTTCTACTATTTGCCTGAATTTACCAGAAAATTGAGGCATGGGACGGTTGGGTACCTCAGGTGCAGATAGACACTTTAGCTCAGCGGTCCTCAAACTTGAGTGATTTTTGGCCCCCAGGGGACATAGGGGGGCATCTTGGGTTGTCACAACTTGGGGGTGGCCCTGGAATCTATTGGGTAGAGGCCAGGGATGCTGCTAAGAATCCTGCAGCGCACAAGAGGAGCCCCCCCGGCAAAGAATGATCCAGCCCCCGAGGTCAGAAGTCAGAAGGTTGAGAAACTTTGTTCTAGGTCCAGAGCCCAAGCTCCCGACAGCTGTGCTGCCTCCCAGTTGATATCGTGACAACACTCTTCTCTCGGGATCCTTGCAACAGGCTGACAGCATCATTAAGTGCGTGTCACCAGTGCAGCGCCTGGTGTGGGCTTTCTGCTAACTGGCTTTTCTCCTAGCGAGGTCACAGGAGTTCTAGGTGACCAGGTTCTGCTTTGCAGCGTGACCGGACAGCCACAGAGCCCCGGCTGCATTCTGGCCTTTGTATATCAAACATTTGGAGTCCATTATCGATCCTTGAATTTCCTCGCCGGGCTGAATAACTGCTGTTTGTCTTTGTGTTTACAGTTGATTTGGGAATAAGTGTCAAGGAGGATAATGCGGTCACTTCTTCCCCCGAGACAATGGAGATGAGCGCTGTTGCGGATGCCAACGGAAAGAATCTTGGGAACGAGGCCAAAGCCGGGGCGCCAGCTGCTAAATCTCGTTTTTTCTTGACACTCGCTCGGCCTGTACCAGGACGTGCTGGAGACCAAGCCACGGATGCATCCACTGGGTCAGTGAAGCTTGATGTCAGCTCCAATAAAGCTCTAGGGAACAAAGAACCAAGTGAGAGCGTGACTCTCCCGGGGGCAGCTGCACGGGGGCACGACCCAGATAAAACCCCGGGGCAGAGCCCAGCCGGGGCCGAAGGCGTCTCTGCCACTTGGGGACCAGCGCCCGTCTCACCTGAGTCAGGGGGAGCAGCCCCCGCCAAGCCTAAGGACTCCGGCTTTTTTGACAAACTCTTCAAACTGGACAAGGGACGGGAAAAGGCACCAGTGGACAGCCAACAGGAAGCCAAGAGCGCGGAGCGTCAGGACCAGGCCGAGGAAGTCCCTGGATTGTCAAGGCCGCCCGATGATGTCCCTGCAGAGAGGGTAAGTGCTGACGAGGGACGATCCCTTTTGTTAAGCTCCGGGGGGTGGGGGGGGCTCTCTGATGGGGTAAGCGGATGGCGTCTATATTGCTCTCCAGTCGCCAAGGGGCCCCGACAAGGTACGCAGCCCTCTAGAACAAATGGCACATTGTAGGGTCCCCCATGTTCCTGTGGACAGAAACATCTGTTTGAAGAACAATAACAGCTGTGGCATCTGTTTTATGTAAAAGAAGAGAGGAGGTGAGTTACATACAGATGAATCCGTCCTTCCATTTATCAAAGGTAGAGGAAGACAGGTTGCATTTATGATCAATGGAGTCTGGAGGGAAAGGCCTTAGCAGAATAAAAACGGTTCCTAAAAGACTTAAATACCTCGCCTGGCCTCGGTAGCTTGTTTCACAACCAGCATGTTTATAGGCTTTTGTTGGAATACATTTCATTTCTTATTTTTAATAGCCTGGATTGATCTTTAACTATCTTTTGCACCAAAGCATGGGTTTAAATAAAGAGCTTTTACAGCTCTGGGCAGACCCTTTTATGTACTAATTATTTTCCCACAAGCTGGGGTCATATCTTTGTAAAAACTAGATATTTTTAAAGGAGGTATTCCACATCAGCTGCTTTCTTTCCTGCACAAAGAAACACGAGTTCTTTTGATCTGAAAAAGAGCATTTGCTTTTTATCTTGAGTTTGTTTGTGTTCGGCCGAGAAAAGAAACTCCTTCAATGAAGAAGGAAATAAAAGTTGATACACTGTGTTTCAAGGGAAGTTGCTAATAACACTGGCTGTCACGTATTGAGCACTGACAGTATACCACCTCTGTTCTAAGCGCTGTACGGATATATTATTCTCCATAAGGAAAATGAGTATCACCTCAGTCTGTGGTTTCAATGCACGCAGGACCGTGTCAAACATTATACTGTAAATGTCAGGCACCAGCTGTAAGTTCTGGAGAGTTAAAATTGGGGAAAAGTCATCAGGTTCGTGGGTTCGGGCTCTCACTATCAGCGTTCTTGATCTTTCTGTAAATTTCTACTGCACAAACTGATTTTCAATTTTTCTTTCAAAAGCTTAAGAACTTGTCCCGCAAATGCCCGGTTCCCCAAATGCACCAGTTCAGATGCCAATCGAATAGCTTTCTGTATAATTCAAAGTAAGTTTTCAAACGCATCCAGGCACCAAATCTTTACTGAGTGGGACGCTGCCGGGTGCAGGTGAGGCCAGGCTACAGTGGAGGCTGGGACAGAGCCCTTGTCCTCAGGGACCTTGGTCCAGGAAGAAATGCGGTACAACCCCCCCCCCCCCCACACCACCACCACCATTATTATGGGAGATGCCAAGTGCTCTCACTGGGGAGGCTGTGTGTTGGGCAGGGTGCTCCGACACAAAGAGAATTGGCCTCCCTGGCTCCCAGAACATTCCATCAAATGTATAAACCAGGAGTTGGAATGTTATTTGTCTTGGGGCTAGAAACTGGTCATCCATATTCATGAATATTTGAGAAACGATTTACTACCTGACTCTGAGTGGAAACTCTTGTTGAGTTCTCATTTATCCATCGCGGGCTCCTAAGGCTGTTCTGAGGTTGTGATTTTTTTGAATAATCACGTTTCATTCACTGGGGTATCCAAAGCCAACCCATCACTGGAGTCAGGAAAAGATTGAGTTACTTACGGGACAAGGATGAAGGACTGAGCTTTACCCATCTGGAGACAGGTGTCTAAGTAACTTATCCAAATCCCCACCTTAATTAAGAAAACCAGTGTAGCATCTGATACCGGACCCTTAAACATTTCTTTTTTCAACGTTTATTTATTTTTGGGACAGAGAGAGACAGAGCATGAACGGGGGAGGGGCAGAGAGAGAGGGAGACACAGAATCGGAAACAGGCTCCAGGCTCTGAGCCATCAGCCCAGAGCCCGACATGGGGCTCGAACTCACGGACCGCGAGATCGTGACCTGGCTGAAGTCGGACGCTTAACCGACTGCGCCACCCAGGCGCCCCTTAAACATTTTTAACCATAAAGCCCCAATGCGGTCAATCCACTCCTGTTCTAAGAAAAGCACAGGGAAGTTCAGACTTGTACTTTACCAACCCAGTGTTTTGTTATTGGAGACCCTTAGGGACAGCACCTCGAACTGAGTGGAGTGAGTTCCAAAATGAGATACAGTTCAGAAAATGGGGGCTTGTATGGGGAACATGGCAGGTATCTGATAGAGTCAAGCCCGTGGTGATATTTTAAAGTTACAGTGACCTCTCAGAAGACCCTCACACTGTCAGAAAAAAAAGCGAGTCAGCTCCCTAAGATTCACCAATGAGGTTTGCATTTGGTCTTGTTACACTACAAATTTCCATGTTTTTATTGGCAACATCACTGGAATTTAAATATCGAGTACCACCCCGAACTATATGCATGTAAAACATGGGAGAGCTAGGCTACGCCATTTATTTCTCCTTTAGTCTGTGAACTTGCGGACATTCAAATACATGCATCTGTGAGGACTGTAAACAAACCACAGCCTCCTGATTATTAAGGTTTCTCATCTGATCCCTGGCTGTACAGACGGCTTTTGGGGGAGGGGGAGGGAGGAGGAGGGATTGATTGTTCTAGGAGTGCAATGAGAGAATCCAGCCCCGGGAAAGTAACACGAATAAAACTTCTCAGCCAATGGCTTTCTTGGTGGGAGTACCACACTATGTGTAAATGGCCGTCAATGTATTGATTCAGAATTCTTAGCGTAAATTATGCCTTGGGTGCAGCCACATCAGCTGTCCCCTCCCCACCCACCCACATGAACCTCCCCCCCCCACCGTCTCACTGCATGCTTCTTCCTGGCTTGGAGTTCCAGCCGCAAACCTGCAGAGCTGTGAATTGGGGGAAGGATGCCCCCATTGCATTCTGGGAGAGGCACACAAATCTTCTGTGTTTTCGGGTCGACAATCTTATTTTTGTGCCTCGTAAAACTACATTCAGAGCATAGCAGAATTAAAACAAGGCCAGAATTCATGAACAAATGAAGCATTTAGTGCATAGGTCAAAGAAAAGATAAATTATATGCCTGAAAGGTTTCACTGAGCTGTGATTCACACAAACTGTGTTGGCAGGGATGAGATTTGTTTTTTTCTTAATTTTTCCAGCCCCTCGACAATTGAACCAGAGCTATAAGATACACACTTAAGAGATTCATTGTCCAAAAAAAAAAAAAAAAAAAAAAAACCATAATGAAAATTTGATCTTCATCGGTTTAAAAAAACACACTAAGTGTCTGTTGCCAACCAGTAATTCCAGAAGTGTCTTTGTGTTGGAGGGAAAGGGGAGGGGCGGGGCTTAACCTGTTACCAAGCACAGATTCAAGAGACCTGAACAAGAAGATGCCTTTCTTCTAAAGTTTTATTAAATCCTGCAACTGTTATTTAAACACCAACCTTTGCAAAGGTTTAAAAGATGAATCGCAGTCTAGTCCTTCAAAGATCTAGTAAGAGACATAATTTTTTTTAAGTTTATTTATTTAGAGAGAGAGAGAGAGCATATGTTCGGGTACACATGCATGCACATGGGGGAGGGGCAGAGAGAGGTGGGGGTGGGGGAGAGCTCAAGCAGGATCCTGCACTGCAGGGCTCAGTCCCACAAACTGCAAGATCATGACCTGGGCCAAAATCAAGAGTCGGACCCTTAACCAACTGAGCCACCCAGGCGCCCCATAAGAGACAATTTTTTACGGGAAGCTGTGATAAGTACACTGATCCCCAAATTCATGCAGGCTCCAGATATTAAGAAAAATACTGTTTTTGCTTCCTTGTGTCCTTTTCTCTCTTGAACACACTCCATTCAGGCTTTTCTCCTCCACATTAACTGTTCTTGTCAATGTGGCCAGGATGTGGCCTCCCCCAACCCTCAGCTCGGCTGCCAAGCCCCGGACGTCTCAGGCCTATCCCACTGGACTTGCCAGCCACATCAGCGACCCTTCCTTCTGGAAATATCACCCTCACTTAGTTGCCAGTTTCTCCCCCTCGCTGATTAAGGAGTTCCTCAATCTCTTTTGCTGGATCTTACCTTCTAAACGTTGGAGTTCCCCAGAACTGAATTCTTAGACATCGTCTCTGACTACAGTTATTTCCGTAGAGTCCCAAGGGTTTAGATGCAGCCCCCTGTGGACGCGCCCCAAGTTCATGTCTATAGCCTACACCTACTCCTCAAGTCCAGCCTTAAATATCCAGCTGCCTCTTGACACATATTCTTGAATTTCGACATCTCCAGTCAAAGGTTCGCCCGACCTCAATGTGTGCAAAACCGAACTCCTCATTCACATCCAACAACAAGCAACAACATGCCTACCTGTGTGATCTACGGGCTTCCTCATTTCACGTAATGGACACTCCATCCTGCCACTGCTGTTTGGCAGTAGAAGTGGAATGAGAGAACCAAGATTTCCAGAATCCTACATGGCATAGAAGCAGGTATAAAGAAGCCTTGCAATCAAGCAGCTCACATTTCAGCTCGGCCTCTGTCGCCTCCTGACTGCGTGACCTTGGACAAGTGACTACACCTCTCTGAGCCTCGGTTTCTTCATCTGTAAAATGGAGATAATAATAGTATTGAGCACAATTTCACGTCGTTCACACTTGTGAAAGTTAAACGAGATAAGCCATGTGGAGTGAACTTAGCCCAGAGATCTTGCATTTTGAGAAAAAGAAAATTCAGCTATTATTAATATCATGGCTCTCCTTCCTCCCCCCCCCCCGCCCCCACCCATGAATCAACATTTTTGTCTTTTACTCTGCCCTTCCGTAGTCCTCGGCCAAACCTCACTGAGATAGCACAGGTGAGTCTAATTTGAAAGCGAAATCACCAGAGGTGGAAGTCCGGATTTGGGTTAAAAACCAAAAATGTGCAGGAGTTATAAAATTATTTTAGAAACAATAGAAGTTCAATGCCCTTGCCTACAAGCTGTGGCTTCTTAGTGTCACGTTCAAGGGTCTCTACCAGCTTTCCCGTATCTTTCCAACTATATTTCCCACTATTCTCTTAAAAGTACCCAGTCAGAACAGCCCATGTGTGACCTGCTTCTCTGCATTTTCTCCTCCTGGCTCTCTTTGTCTCTCTTTATCAAAAATTCATGGGGCGCCTGGGTGGCTCAGTTGGTTGAGCATCTGACTTCGGCTCAGGTCACTATCTCATAGCTCGTGAGTTCGAGCCCTGCGCTGGGCTCTGTGCTGATGGCTCGTAGCCTGGAGCCTGCTTTGGATTCTGTGCCTCCCTCTCTCTCTGCCCCTCCCCTGCTGATGCTCTGTCTCTGTCTCTCTCAAAAATAAATAAACATTAAAAAATTTTTTTCTTTTTAAAATTCACTTCACCTTCAAGTGCCAAGTTCTCCATGAGGCTAACCAGATGTCCCCACTCCTGGGTGGTTTCTGGTGACATGAATCCTCTAGTATTTCTTTTTTATATTATAGGTTAAGTCAAATTCTGTTGCGAAATCGCTTTGAAGGAATCATCTTCTTTTTTTTCATGTTTATTTATTTTTGAGAGACAGAGAGAGACAGAGCACAGGCAGGGGAGGGGCAGAGAGAGAGGGAGACACAGAATCCGAAGCAGGCTCCAGGCTCTGAGCTGTCAGCACAGAGCCCAACTTGGGGCTCGAACTCACAAATCACGAGATCATGACCTGAGCCAAAATCGGACGCTCAACCAACTGAGCCACCCGGGTGCCCCCAAGGGATCATCTTGAAACATCAGAGCTTAAGTGGGAATTTCTAGATCTTTACTATTTTCCAGATGAAGAAATCCAAGCTCTAGGGAAACCGAATCATGGACTCCAAGCTACGTAGCTAAAGAGAATTGCCCAACCCCAAAGCCCACACTTTCCACGCTCCACATTATGTTTTTACCATTTTTTTGAAACTTGTGCGATAGTGTTGTGACTCTGTGAAATTGGATATTCATCTGAGGATATTTCGATTTAACTTTGTTTAAGTGTTAGGGTGTGCAACATTGCAAATGACAAGTTAGTCTCAAATTTAAACATTTAAAACTCACCTAATTCCAAGGTTTGAGCGCTAAGTGAATTTTAAGCTGTGGTTTTTTATTGTCTGGCCTACCTGTCAGCCGCAAGGCCAAGCCATTCCAACAGGCAAAGAGAACTATCCACCCCAAAGACTTTGTCAGTACAGAAGGAAAATCCACCTTAAATTACATAAATTATGGAGTAAGCAGGGTTTTTAGCTCTACTAGTATAATGTTTATAAATTGCATATTTTTAGCACCACAAAACATTTGATATGAAATGTTTTCAGCAGCAGAGGTCATGTGCAAGTGTTAGGACCTTGACTGATCCGGAAAGGAGTTCAGATTCTACCACTTATTAGCTGTGAGGTGGAGTTAATAACAATCCTTTGTAACAATCACTTTTTAAATAATCCTTTTTAAATAATCACTTTTTAACAATTCATTATTCATAGGCTGCGTAGGAAGTATTTTGCATATTTTATCTGCTACCTGCTTTGATTCTTATAAGAGTACAACAGGGTAGATGTCTAAAAAACTTTTTTAATGTTTATTTATTTATTTTTGAGAAAGACAGAGAGAGAGCAGGGGAGGGACAGAGAGAGAGAGGGAGAGAGAGAATCCCAAGCAGGCTCCGCATTGCCGGCACAGAGCCCAATGCGGGGCTCGAACGCACAGACTGCGAGATCATGACTTGAGCCAAGGTCAAGAGTTGAATGCTTAACCACTGAGCCACCCAGGTGCCACCCCAAGGTAGATATTTTTATTACCACTTAACAGATGAGGAAGCTAGAGCTCAGAGAAGTGAAGTTACTTACCCAAGACCACACAGCTAAATTAGTGGCAAAACCATAATCATCCACTGCAGCCATCCGTTGCCAAAGCATGTGTCACTCAGTCATTTCAAAACCTGGTGCTTTCATTCAGAAGAGGAAGATAGTGCCTGAGGGGGTATTGTAAAGGATAGAGGATGACACAGGCAGTCAGTAGCAATGACTAAATAAAACAGTAGCAATGACTAACTTTCTAAGTCCTCAGAAAGTTAGAAATAAAGAATTATGAAATAGCTCAAATGGTCTTCCAGTATGCCGGACTTTGAGTAGTATATCATTTCAGGTACCTTTGGCTGTGAGGAAAAGAAAAGAAAAGAAAAGAAAAGAAAAGAAAAGAAAAGAAAAGAAAAGAAAAGAAAAGAAATAGCTCGCCCAATCACTAGTGGCATAGTTAATGAGGAGAATTTATTATTTCTTGAGCATAATAAGAATTCTGGAGGTAAGGGGTTTACGTTGGTTCAACATCTCCCTAGCCCTAGCATGAGTCTCCAGCACCTGCCATGAATGATTGGCTCAGTACACAGATTTTGTCACTTGTGGCACCACTTGTGGCTGCCAGAGGTCCAAGTAGTGGACACACACAGTCATAGTGTCCTATGAAAGGGAAGAGAAGTTTCCGAAGGTCGATGGTAGATCCAGTCACATATCTGTGTCAAGGTACAAGGCGGGGCTTGTCAAGTTTCTTCAGCAGCGAACAGACTCTTCAGCAGAGATGATCTGCCATCAATAGAAACCAGATAGATTTTCTCGATCCAACTTTATATCAGGAAATCATCGCGTGAACAGAGCCGATAGAGACTATTCCGGTGCCTCCCGCCCTCAGGGTAATTTACTTGAATTCACTCATTGCACAACTGCCTCATTTGACCATGACCCACAGGAAGAAATAGATTTTACACCTTGACCTGATGCACATGCTCATGAATGCAGCAAAGAATGCACAGAACAGTGCTGTTCTTACAGCACGGAACACATGCTGGCATTTTGTATTCTTTTCTTTTTTTAAAAAATTTTCTTAACACTTATTTATTTATTTTTGAGACAGAGAGAGAGCATGAACAGGGGAGGGTCAGAGAAAGAGGGAGACACGGAATCTGAAACAGGCTCCAGGCTCTGAGCTGTCAGCACAGAGCCCGACACGGGGCTTGAACCCATGGACCGCGAGATCATGACCTGAGCCGAAGTCGGACGCTTAACCGACTGAGCCACCCAGGCGCCCCTTGTATTCTTTTCTAATGCTCTGCTGTTTGATGGTTTTAATGCTGGTCTTGACCCACTAAGCTGTTTTCCAATCCACTAATGGTCACAATACGAAGTCCGAAAGAATTTCTTCTACCATAATCACCCTTCTCATATACAGAGACGGTGAACTTGAGGGACGTGACTGTGTCTTAGGCAGTTTGCTATTATTCTCAATGCCTGGCACCTGTTGGCATGCAGCAATGTTTGTGAGGTGAACCTAACAAGAATAAAGCTGGTGCACATCATGTCACCACTTTGCAAAGAATCTTGGAAGATATTCTCATTATCAGCTCTGCCTGACACAACTTGAAAGAGGAAATGACTTCAAATGCATGCAGGATATAGATGCCTTCACTGAGATAAGCTATGTAGAATCGCATAACTGTATCATTCATTCGGTTTTTTTTAAATCAGTCTTTAACATGTTATGGTGTTAATAATCATGGTTGAATATCAAGTGACTGGTGTTTTGCAATGAATTTGCAAAACAGATTTTGAGTTAGCTTTCCCCTTGGTGTCATCCGGTCTGATTCGCTCCTTCCAGCGAAGGAGCAGCGAAGGCAGCAAAGGCAGCGAAGGCAGCCAAGCAGTCCTAGTTTATTGAGCCTTTACTAACTCACAGAGAGATGAAATAACATGCAGAAGATCATCCGGGTAGAAAGGAGCGGAACTGGAATTCACCACCAGCACCCACACGTTGAGCCACTGGGCCTAGAAGTTCAAAAACAGGGAACATTGTGAACATTTTGAACCCCCTCAAAAGGGGGCTTAAAATATATTTTTAAAAATTTCTGAAGCTAATACTTTGGGACATTAGTTAATTCTAATTCTATGCAACATCAGTCCAATGAGATGTGCCTAGAAACAGGGCTCACCACCAGAGTTTTAGAAAATCCTATTATGGTTTGCCTCCCTCTCTGAAACCGTAAGAGAGTCTTAAATACAGAGAACAAACTCCGCGTTGATGGGGGGTGGAAGAGAGGGGAAAATGGGTGTGGGCAAGGAGGAGGGCACTGGTTGGGATGAGCCCTGGTTGCTGTATGGAGGTGATGAATCACAGGAATCTACTCCAAAGCCAAGAGCACACTGTGTACGCTGTATGTTGGCCAACTTGACAATAAATTATATTAAGAAAAGGAAAAAAGAAAATACTGTTTGCCTTATCTTCTCTCCTGAAGATTCCCAATGGATATCAGCTTCCTAAAGACCTGAGAAGTCCTGCAGCAAGCAGACCTGATTCAGTTTGTTTAACTGAGAGTTTCTCCAACTTAATTGTCCATAAAACTACTAGTCCTCTAACCAGCTGGCCAGAACTTTCGAGGGACTGTTCTCAGAAATGCTGAGCTAGGCATGTAGACCCAAGTTGGAAAATGGCCTCCTGTTGGAGGCCGCAAACCAGAGATAGAGTCTATGTGAATCTCACAGTGTTTTGGGTAATATTTTCATTTATTGATAATACTTCGGAATTGATCAAGTTGACAATATTTTAAAATGATAAAATTTGAACACAGATCCATGTTTCGGACCTTTCTGGGAAGTGGGAAGTTTCATCCTGTGTTCTCAGAATGTGAGTTGTGGCTGCCCCTGGAGATGGGACATTTACTCTCCAGCCCATCCAGTCCCCACCCTTGTTCCCACCCCTCCCTTGTTCCCAACAGTGTGGCGTGGGGGTTGTCCTTTGCTACAACACCTGCATTATTATTTTCTTGTGGTAGGGCTGAGAGTAAAGTGAAATATCTCCATCACAGACCACTTTCCTTCCTTCCTAGCACTTATCACAATTTCAAGCTACTTAGGGGGGGCACCTGGATGGCTCAGTCGCTTCAGCATCCGACTTCAGCTCAGGTCATGATCTCACGGTTCCTGAGTTTGAGCCCCATGTCGGGCTCTGTGCTGACAGCTCGGAGCCTGAAGGCTGCTTCCGATTCTGTCTCCATCTCTCTGCCCCTCGCCTGCTCACGCTCTCTCTGTCTCTCTCTCTCTCTAATATAAATAAATAAATAAACATTAAAAACATTTTTTAAGTAAATAAAGCTACTTAGGTGACCATCTGGTTAATAAACTCTAAATCCAGCCCGAGAGTCAATCTGTTGGCAGGTGTTGTATAATAAAAACAGGAAGCGTGAATGCTTTCATTTATTCATTCAACAAACATCCAAGTACTTTCTTTGTGTCAGGAGTGATTTTAGGGCAGATAGAATGGTGTACCTCATGAAAGCTTTCATTCCAATGAAGAGAGCAAGAGCGAATAAGAAAATAAACAAGCAGATAGTTCCAAGGGTAGAAAAAGGGCTATGAATTAAATTGGTAGCCTTTTGAGACAGGAAGTAGATTGGAGAGGTGGCTGATGATTAAACGGGTAGAGGTAGGTCCCAGGAGTTTGGTCTAATCTAGAAATTCAGGAAAAAGCATGGGACTTTTTTTTTTCTCTCTTTTTGCACAAGGCCAAACCATTCTTAGAAGGTCTACAACCTAATTTTGGCAACATGCAAAACAGTTTTCTTGTTACTGAGAAGTGTTTGTTAAGCAGATGACAAACATATTCTAGGCTGTGGGTCATTAGCTTTTAGATTTTGAAATACTTTTTTTTTTTAAGCTGGATGTTTTCCCTGTAATAAATATGAAATGCCATGATCACTCTGGAACTCGTACATGTTGAAACTGATCGTGGAACAGAAGAATCTGCCACAAATCCCCTTTGCCCGATGTGACTTGCCCTGGGAATCCCTCCCCACCCACGCTTTGCCCACAGCAAATGTATTTTTCCATTTTATATCATACGCAGTGGCCTTTAAGCAGATGCCGAGTCGTGCGTCCTTAAGAATATCGCCAAAGCAATGGCTGCTGAGGACAAAAAGAAGGAGAAGCAGGAAAAGACCATTTCATTGCTTAATTCTCTACCCACATTTCACTTGCCGTTGTAAATCAAGTTGACAAATTCACTTACCCCTCAAGTAGAGAGAAGTTCTGAGAGAGAAAATGGAAAACCCTTATTCACAGGAAGCAGGTGTGAATTGCTTTCTTTGATAGATTTCTTTCCACCCTCCGTCTCTGACCACAATACACAACCACTTTATTTAATCTTATAAATACAATATCTCTGCATCAGTCAACACGACGGATTAATGAGGCTGTACCACGTATAGGTGCTGTGTTTGGCTTCTGCTGCCGAGATACGAGATGAGTTCTTAATACCCTGAGGTTAGGTCTACAGAGTGTTAAAGCAGGTGGTGATCTTACGATTTACAATAAAGAGCATCACGCTGGATAGCTGGTCCAGCCTAGCCCGATTCAATTAGTGTAAGCGGATACAATGAACAATATTGCCTCTCTTCTCCCAAAAAAGGGGTTGGAAAATGGATACGTGGAACGTTTTTAGATCTGTGTCATGCAGCTTAAATTCTCCTCTTCGAAAACATGCCAGAAAACAAAGAAAAGACAGCTTTCACGTTTCCATACCTTTATATTATTTTATATTGCCCTCTGACATCTTCGATAATTTCTTAATCAACTCCCCGGATCATTAGGAAGCTTGTTTCAACCCCGGCACTTTAACAGTACACAGTTTTAAAGTCTCAAAGCAGTGTGCGTTTGGAATGAGCCGTTTGACATCTCGGAATGTATTGAGAAAATGGGCAAAATTTTATCCGCAAGACTTTTTTCTTTTTTTAATTCCAGCAACGTCTATAAGGGCACCGTTGGGAGGATCGAAAAGATCCAGTAAAAGCGTTGTTCTGTTGATTATGGCACACTCTTGCACCGGACATCAAAGGCCGGCATGACACAGAGACGGAATGGGCGACCTGTGAAGGGCAATGTTAAACGAGGAGAGCGGTTTCAAAATCGGAAAAGACCCCCTTAGGGTAAAAAGCATGTGTGCCCGCCCGCCCACACATATTCATCCTTCCGGAACCCAAAGAGGGGTGTGGAATGAAAAAAAACTGCACATTGTGAGTAGCAGTCTGTCGCTTTCAGTAACGGGATGATGGGTGCACTTTACATTTTTACTCCGCTCGTCTGCATGCACTGCCTGGTAAGGTTATACAGGACCACAGTCTAGGAAATTTCCCGATCCCTCCACTACGCTGCGCTGTGAGGCTTGAGACCCGCCCCCCCGGGGTTGCACCACAACCGGGAGAAAGTTTGCACTAGGTTATTTTTTCTTCACGGTAACTCCGGAACTCTGCAATTCAGAGCTAGTGTGCCAATTCCTTGTTCAGAAATAACCCCGACTTATTAAATCCGCTTACAACGAGTGCGTAGTAACCTCCAGTAGGGGATGAGCGAGAGGAATTTTGCGGGATCGGATGGGCAGTCTTTGAAGCCCTTCCATGATTAGCATTCCTTAGGCGCTGTGTTCTTTCCCTATTTTTGCCAAAGCTCAAACGGTGCGAAGGCATTTCTTTACCAGCTGATGTGAATTTGGGCAGGAATAGTGGGAAAAATAAAAATTAGCTACAATGAGAAACTCTCCTTAGGTGGCTTGGAGCTTCCTAGTAACACAAAGGAAATGTATATGATATAGACGTATATAATATATGCAATATAGACGTATATAACGTATGTAATGTATATGTACCCCGATTGGCTTAGGAAAATTTGAAGTTCCACGAAAACGTTTTCCGTAGACTTCGGTTTTGCAGTTCCTTCCTGCTTGTTGATTCATTTGCTTTCCCTTTTAGGCAAAAGGGAAGCTAAATTCTACCTTCAAGAATTAACCACATTCCATTTTTCTCCCTCCATCTGACAATGGCTCCATTGCAGGTGACGGGGCTCTCAGAAGAAGACGGTCTGGAGACCATTGCTGCCTGGCACACGATGCCCTTTGTGCTGTCGGGGCATCCAAGTGGGAGAGGAAAGAGACCTTTCCCTTTTATCCTAGGCAGCATGTGGCTCAAATTTCTAACAGATGGAAAGGCATGGAGTAATGGGTTTCTGTACCATTCGGTGTTTTCCAGACAAATTTTCCTGTGTTAAACTGTACGCTAAGTGCCGATTCCAGGTAGAGCCTTCGAACCGAAACCAGTGACACGCCGTCAGAGGTAAAGCTAGAAGAGGGAGACATTTATCACTAATAGCTCCAGACAAGGCTTTTATGGCCTTGACCCCTCTGCCTTATGTTTTCACTTTGACGATGTAGGCCTTGCTTAAAGAGGCTGAAATCCAGTTGACAATTTACAGTTGAAGGAAGGTGCCAGAAGTTCCATATGGGTTTTATTATAGACAATCAAATTATGATAAGGCGGCATTATTTTTCAACATGACAAATTGTGATCACTTAACTAGTGTTCCTGTCTGTTTGCCCTTTGAAGGCAACAGCAAAGGGGGAACCTAGGCTTCTTCCACACGGATGAAAAACAAGCTGACAGCACGGACACCTGTTTGTATGAAAGAAGTTTCCAGATATTTCCTGAGGAACGTTTGTGCTTTGGTCTAAATGTCTGGTGCTGAGAATGATCTGGAGGCCTGCTGAGAATAGCAAAGACATATTCGTAGTTAGGAGCGCAGATCATTCCACAAATAACTCAATATTTGAGGCATCACCTTCCCAACTCTGTTTAGTTTCACCCTCTGAGTGTTTGGGTTTTGTTTTGTTTTTTTAATTTGGTATTAGTCGCCTACGTTTCAATTTTGGTTGTTATAGGTCATCCCCGGCTCAAAATAAGAAAGTGTAAGACGGTGTGCTTGTGTCCCAGTGCTACTCCGGTAGATAACTGCTGTGTGCATTTTTGAATGTAGCCTTCCAGGGTTTCTTTGGATGTACGTAAGCAAATACAAGCGTAAATTCTTATTCCTTTTTCTTTACACAGAAAATAATATAATACACGCTCTGTTCTATTCCACGCTTTTTTTTCCCCAGTCGACACTGTATCAATATCTGTACACCCTCCCCATTTCTAACACTTGTGTAGTAATCCACTGTGTGGATGTGTGATGATCTATTTCACCAGGACGCTGGGAATGACGTTGGGCTGGTTTCCGAACATTGGCTAATTGCCTCACTGTGGTGAACGGCCTCATGCCTCTGTGTATTCACACGTGTGTGAACTGACTTTTAGAGTCAACTCTTAGAAGTGGAATTGCTAGAGAAAAGAGTCCGTTCTTTTAAAAAAATTTTTTTTTAATATTTTTTCAACGTTTATTTATTTTTGGGACAGAGAGAGACAGAGCATGAACGGGGGAGGGGCAGAGAGAGAGGGAGACACAGAATCGGAAACAGGCTCCAGGCTCTGAGCCATCAGCCCAGAGCCCGACGCGGGGCTCGAACTCACGGACCGCGAGATCGTGACCCGGCTGAAGTCAGACACTTAACCGACTACGCCACCCAGGCGCCCCTAAAAATTTTTGGTAGGGGCTCCTGAGTGACTCAGCCGGTTGAACGTCCGACTTCGGCTCGGGTCATGATCTCATGGCTCGTGGGCTTGAGCCCCACGTTGGGCTCTGTGCTGACAGCTCAGAGCCTGGAGCCAGCTTCAGATTCCGTGTCTCCCTCTCTCTCTGCCCCTCCCCGACTCACGCTCTGTCTCTCAAAAATGAATAAAAATTTAAAAAAATTAAAAAACATATTGATAGATAATGCCAAATTGCCCTCAATCAGGACAGAATTCATTTATATTCCAATCATCACTTACCACAGTGCCTGCTTCCCAAACCAGCCTCCCAATGGAATGTTTTCAAACATTTGGATTTTTTTTTTAATCTCAATCTTTCCTTTTATGGCTTCTGGATTTTGAGTCATAGTTACAAAAGCCTTCTCAACGCAAAATTATAAAATATATACTTTTTTTGGTATTTTCTTCTAGTGTTTTTATCCATTTGGATTTTGTCCTGTTATAGGATTGAGTTAGGACACCGTGTTAATTGGTTTTCAGATGACCACCTCGTTGTCCCTCTCTCTTTTATTGAACAATCCTTCACTTCAAAGAGATCTGAGGTGTCATTTTTATCACATGCTAAATTCTCACATATCTTTGGGTAAGTCGTGTTGCATAGCAAGGAAAAGAAATAGATGACAGAAACTAAAATAGGAAAACCCTTGGTAGAAAGATATTTAAGTAAACACCGGAAGAAAGGGAGTTGTTTAAGGCAATGTAGAAGAGAGCCTACACGTTTTTTGCTTCTGGAATAATTTGGGCTCGGAGTCAAACTCCAGCTCTAGTCTATGACCATACACAAGTTATTTATTGTTGTCATGCATCGATTTTTTCATCAGTAAAAAAAAAATGCGTATAGTACATACTTCATGAAATCGCAAGAACTAAATGGGGCCTTTTAAACTAGTTTCTTAGGGCTGGACACATAAAGCTTGGCCATTTTTATTATTTCCATAGGCATTTCTTTTCCTCATTATACGTTCCTCAAAGAATTCATGGCTGCAAAATATTCCATCACATGGAACGTATGTTAATTCCTACATGTAGAAATGGAGGCTAATGTAGCTTAGAGGTTAATCTCACGTGTTAATGCCACATGCTAATTTATCGATCTATTCCAGAATTGTTGGACTTTTTATTGGTTCTTCATTCTTACTCTTCCAGAACTACCCTACCATGCTTTTTTAAAATTTTTAAATCTTGGAGCGCCTGGGTGGCTCAGTTGGTTAAGCATCTGACTTTGGCTCAGGTCATGATCTCACGGTTTGTGAGTTCGAGCCCCGCGTCAGGCTCTGTGCTGACAGCTCAGAGACTGGAGCCTCCCTTGGATTCTGTGTGTCTGTCTCTCTCTGCCCCTCCCCCTCTCATGCACACACACACACACACTCTCTCTCTCTCTCTCTCAAAAATAAATAAACATTAAAACAATATACTTATATTTTTTAATCTTGAAATTATAGATTCATATGTAGTTGTAAGAAGTAATACAAAGAAATCCCTTCATCCAGGGCCCCTCACTGGTAACATCTTGTGAAACTATGATACAATAACACAACCAGGATATTGACATTGATACAATCCCATGGAGAACATTCCCACCAAGACAAGGACACGTCATGTTGCCCTTTTATAGGCTCATCCCCTTCCCTACCGTATCCACCCCTCCGTTAACTTCTGGCAACCACTCATCTGTTCTGTCTTTCTATAGTTAGGTCATTTCTAGAATGGTGTGTGTACTCTTGGCACAGGCAGGATCCTCTGAAGACTCGTCAAGGTCATGGACGCTATTAATTGATACTGTTCCTCTCCTTCCTTTTTTGTTGCTGAATACCCTTCCATGCTACAGATAGACCACCTTGTCTTTAACCATTCATTCATTGAAACACATCTGGTTGTTTCCAGTTTGGGGCTATTCCAAGCTAAGTTGCTATAAACTTTCCTGTGGAGGAAAGTGTGAATATATGTCTTCATATATTTTTTGTGAATATATGTCTTCATTTTACTGGTGAGAAAAAAGCCAGGAGTACAGTTGTTGGGTTGTATTGTAGCTGTGTATTGAGTAAGAAACTGCTAAACCCTTTTCCAGACAGGCTGTATCATTTTATGTGCCCACCAGCAAGCAATGTGTGTGCGACCTAGTTTTTCTGCCTCCTTGTAAGCATTTTTCTTTTTTGTTTTTTGGTTTTTTTGGAGGGGGGTGGGGTGGGGTCAGTGACTGTTGGTATTTCCAGGCTGCTGGCTCCATTTCCAGGTCTAGAATCTATGAGGCAAAAAGAAATCCCAGGGAACTCCCCACCATATGGTTCCTCCATTCTGTAGCTGGTCTACCTGCCCCTGTCCACCTGGCAGAGAGAAAGCAGGGATTGGTTTTTCCATTTTGCTTACTGGGAGGATAAGGAAACATCGTATTTTCCATCTTTCTGGAAGCAGAGTTATGTTTGTTTTAAAAGCCAGGCTAAGAAGAAAAAATTATTTCAAGAGAAGGGCTCAAGTTCAAGCCGAGGATTTCAATTTGAAAGGCCATAAAGCTGTCACTGGGGAAGAGCCCCTGGCAGACAAACCATCTCCTCGCACTGAGCAGGAGGGTCTACGGGGTCTCATCTCTCAGCTGCTGTCCAAGACTTGAGACACTGCTGCCCCTGGGGAAATCAGGGAGGCGGAGGGAAGCATCTTCAGAGATGTCTGGAGAAGACGCCATGGGGCCGAGGACAAAGCTGGAGGACTCCTCCGTCCCTGGAGTTCTGTTGAGCCGTGTCTCCTCCATTCAGACTGCTCTGTCCTGGGCAAGGAGGTACAAATGGTTATCTGCTGCCTTCCTCAGAGGGTAGCCATCATGGCGGGCTTTCCCTGATGACCACCTCGGCCCATGAGCACCACTTGACCTTCTACCAATCCGTTTCCCCTTCATTGACTTCACTGTGTTCCGTTTTATTTCCAGGGAGTTCAGTAAGTGTTCCCTGTGTGTCTAGCCCTGGAGAAGAATCATCGCCTCTTCCTCCCTGCAGGAAGAGCCCATCTGGGAGCTGGCAGACCCTTCTAGATGCAGACTCTTTCACTCACTGTGAGGAGCACTGGGAGCCCATGGGCTGTGGGGCCAGAGGGGCTCAGAGCAGCTGACCTAACCTGGAGGTCAGCACCCCCCACCCACCGCAGAATAGATGCCCCCCCACCCCCCCCACATAACCTTCTTGGAGGATTTCACCCAGTGACTAATTCACCCTCTGTTCTTTCATCTTCTTCATGTTTTCTCTTGCAGTCTTCACTTCCAGAGTCATGAAGTTCATTTATTGGTCCCTCTGTATTTTTGTTGGGGTTTGCTTTGCCTCCCTGCTGGAATGTCAGCTGTCTGAGAACACGGCTGTGTGTGTCTCCCTCACGGCTGTATTCCCAGCGAATGTGTCCATTTGAGGCACCCGGTAGACGTTCAATAAATAGTTTCCTTCCTAACTCTTATGCTGTCATAGATCCCAAACCTTGCAGTGATTCAAAAGTCCAGTCCCATTCGGGAACTCTAATCTCATATCCATTTTCTTTCCTGGAGCCAAGCTCTGATGCCACCTTGGACTTGTAATCTGGAAGGAATAGGATTTTCTCTCTTACTTCTCTGTCCTCAGGTGTGTGAGTTCGGGGAGGAAGGACAGAGAAAAGGGCTCTGGTCTTTTTGCCTTGTTGGTGCCATTGTCCTTTCTTGACTGTGCTCATTTTTTCTGGGTTAGGCAACTATAGATCTGGTGGAGTGGGGAGTGTCCGGACTGCCAGCTCCAGAGCCCATGCTAACCCTCCGTGGTCTCTCTGAAGCTTGGGCACAGTCCAAGGTCCCCCACGTAGCACATGAGTGAACAGAGATAACTCTGTCCTAGGCAGCACCGTAAGTCAGACCCAGTGGGACACCTCTCAATTAGATTTATTCCTTGTACCACTTTCAAAATGGCTCATCGCCCAAAACACCTGTTGGATTATTGGTATAATATTCTTTGTTTCAAGTTTTATTTAAAATTTTCTCTCTATTCTTCTGCACGTCGCTGTCCAGTTGTCCCAGCACCGTTTGCTGAACAGACCATCTTTTTTTCCCCATCGGATACTCTTTCCTGCTTTGCCGAAGATTAGTTGGTCGTGTATTTGTGGGTCCATTTCTGGGTTCTCTATCCTGTTCCACTGATCTATGTGTGTGTTTTTGTGCCAGTACCGTCCTGTCTTGATGATTATAGCTTTGTAATACAGCTTGAAGTCTGGGATTGTGATGCCTCCTGCTTTGGTTTTCTTCGTCAACATGACTTTGGTTATTTGGGGTCTTTTCCGGTTCATACAAATTTTAGGATTGTTTGTTCTAGCTCTGTGAAGAATGCTGGTGTTATTTCGAGAGGAACTATGAATGGATAAAGAAGATGTGGTATATATATATACAATGGAGTATTAATCGGCAATCAAAAAGAATGAAATCTTGCCATTTGCAACGACGTGGATGGAGCTAGAGGGTATTACGCTAAGCGAAATTAGTCAGAGAAAGACAAATGCCATATGATTTCGCTCGTCTGTAGAATTTAAGAAACACAGCGGATGCACATAACAGAAGGGAAGGAAAAATAACATAAAAACAATGAGGGAGGAAGACCATCAGAGACTCTCAAATACAGAGAACAAACTGGGGATTGCTGGAGGGGAGGTGGGGGATGGGCTAAATGGGGGATGGGCATTAAGGAGGGTGCTTGTTGGGATGAGCACTGGGTGTTGTTTATAAGTGACTGGATTCTACTCCTGAGACCAAGACTACACTATATGGTAACTAACTTTTTTTTTTTTTTTTAATCTCTTTTCACTCAGCTTCACCTAAGCAAAAATATCCACAGTACCAAAGGTCTGGTGCCAGGAATAATATTTTTTTAAAGCACACCAAAACAATAACTTTCTGTGTGCGCGTGCGTAGCACCTAACATGAAATCCCCGTACGTGTAGGTATCTTACCACTCATCCGCTATAAACAACATTTCCAACCATCCTTCCTATCAACTGAATAAATAATGTTGGTATCACTACATTATACCTTAGAATAAAAAAAAATTCAACTCACGTGAAACCTGTTTCTTTTTTTTTCTTTTTTTCAAAAGAGCCTCTCTTCCAAAGCAAAACAGTTTTTGCCTGGAATTAACTAGAAAACCCAACAAGCTTGTCAAGGCCACAGCTTTTATCTGCTTTTAGTTTTACGAAGTTCCAGTTCTTTACGAGACATTTCACGAGAAGCACCTCTCCATTTAGAAAGAGTGCCGGGGCTGAGCCAAACCTTGCAGGATACGTGTGTTATTATTACCTTTTAAAATATTCATCAATATGTATTTTTGTATTTTTATAGCCGTCCCACAAAAGCCCCATTTTTAATGCAAGCTATTCTGGCCTGGCCTCTGGCATTAGGCTAATCTTACGTACATAACCTGCGTCCAAAGTGAGTGCAGAGGAGAACGGGGCACAGAAACTCAGAGAAGGAAACAGATGTCGTGGCCGGCAAGACCCAGAGAGATGTCAGTGGTGGGGGGAGGGGGAGGGAAACTCGAGATCAAGCCTGAAGAATGAATGGGTTCGAAGTAACCTGGCTTAGGCTAGGGTCACGGCTGTAGAGATGGGAAAGGAGGACAGGGCTAAGGGCCTCTGAGTGGCTCAGTCGGATGAACATCCAACTCTTGATTTCAGCTCAGGTCACGATCTCATGGTTTGTGAGTTCGATCCCCACATTGGGCTCTGTGCTGAATGTGCGGAGCCTGCTTGGGATTCTCTCTCCCTCTCTCCTTCTCTCTCTTTCTCTCTCTCTCTCTCTGACCCTCTCCCGCTCAATCTCTCTCTCTTTCAAAATAAATAAACTTTAAAAAAAATAAAAAATAAAACAACGGTACTTTTAAAAAGCTGATATGATTCTTACTGTGGAGATCGTGGGAAGTCAAATGGAGGCGTCTCTGGGGCTAACGTACGGATCGTTAGACTAGGTGACCACGAAGTTGGGAAATATTGGCATCATACACAGCCTCTTTGTAGAATTGGGAGAAAAGAGGTTTTGTTCGGAGATGCAACGTGCCCTGCTGTGTTTGTTCCCCTCTGGCTCCAAACAATGTCCCTCCAACTGACTGCAAATGCTGAATATGTTAGAAAGCAGAGGAGGGGAAGGAAGAGTGATTCTCATAAGCTCCCGATTGTTCTGCATCCCCGTGGGCAGAAGAAGTATGGCTGGAATTAGGGGGTAAGGGAGAGAGGGGTGTGAAGCAAAAATATTGCTGTGAGAGTCCACATTCAACAAGTGGAAACTGTGACGACTCTGTTTGACACCTAGGACATAGTTGACAGCAAGGGGAAGGAAGGACAAGAGATCCCGACTGTGAGGTGCTCTGTCCCTGGGGACCCAGAGGAACTGGACGTTGCAAAGGAGGACCCCCAGGCAACAGATACAACAGAGAATCGTAATTCCATCATGAGCTTCTTTAAAACTCTGGTAAGTGTTTTCCTCCCCCTCTTTCCTCAATCCCATTGCTCAAAAGTTTGGTTAATTCTAAGAATAACACGTACTTGGATGTCATTGTATTGAATGGGGTGCCATGATGGTGCAGCTGGAACACTGGAGAATGGGGACAAGAGGTGCCTTGCAAGGGGATCATGTCACATCACGCTGTCCTCAGAGCTGAGGACCATGATATGAACGTTGGGTGCCCAAACTGTGTGACATGAGCTGTGTTGTCATGGAACTCTACAGTAGTTTCATGTCTTATGGTCATTGATCATAAACATAGTTGGAAAATAGCTCCTTGAGTTGTGGACCTATCGACGTAGTTTTGCCGCCCAAATGGCAGATAAAACTATAGAAATAATTCCCTGTCTTGTTACATCTAAATCTACTTTAACTGCATAGAGGCAAGGACCTGTGTCTTGTATTGCTTGCTTATCTCTGATTCCTCAAGGAAGCCACAGACAGTCACATGTCAGACATGCAAAAGAGGGCTGAATGAATGAATGAATGATCAAACAGACAGCTGCAGGTGTGTTCGAGTTATTTCCAAAGTCCGAGACTAACTTCAAAAGGTAAAACAAGTCAACAGAACGTGCCACAAACACCAAAGGGTTGTGCGTTTCTTTGGATTGGTGGTAGAATTCATGGAAAATCCGTGGCCTTCCAGGAGACAGTTTTGAATGTGGTCAAGCCCTTAGTGAATGTGTAAGATCTGATACATTTCATTATAAAATATTAATTTTTTTTAGCTTTTCTATACCTAGAAATTATCCAGAAGTCCGTGGTTTTCTACTGAACTTGGTAGAACTCCTTTCTACTGGAAAGGACTTCTCATTACATTCTTTACCAGCAGAGTGAATTTTACCACCACCCCCCAGAAAAAAAACAAAGACAGAAAAAATGTATCTATGAAATCAAATCACCCTACCTAATGAGCTAGCTATGATTTTTAATATTTGGTTTTCTTACATTTTAAGGTTTCACCTAACAAAGCTGAAACAAAAAAAGATCCGGAAGATACGGTAGGTAGTTTGAAGGGTGATGCTTGGGTTTGGGTGTAGAGTTGGATTTGGGTTTGCGTCGGCTGTTTCGGGTCCTGAGTTTTGTGTGTGTGCATGAGTGTGTAGGCACATGTATACTCACCTACATATTTAGTAATTGCAAAGTGCTGTTAGACTGTCTTTAAAACATTTCATTCATGTCAATGATATTTTAATGAAAATTTTAGTGGAAAGCTTGAAATATATGCTAACTCTGGATATATAATGTCACAGTAACCAGTTTCTTATATAAAGTAAGAACTGAATACCGGTAACCATATATCATGTTAGTCTTGTTAGCTGTGTATAGAGAGACCCAAGGAATATAGGAATAGGGTACAGAGTATGGAGAAGCCACTGGAAATGAGAAAGAAATGAGACCCAGTCGGAAGTAGAAGTAAGCTGCCATATTTCCGGTTTCTAAAAAATACATTCTGTGTCTTTCATGTAATTTGAAAAGAATAAATCACCACAAAGGCAGTTGTTTGGTGAAATGAAATAGTCACCATTGGACACTTGCCAAAGGAAGGAATGTTTAGAGTTAGGATGCCCTAGAGAGACCGAGTTTTTTCCCGTCTTCCTAGAGATTCAACCAATTCCCCTCAAAATAAATTTTATTTGGATCAACTACTTTCTAGAGATGTTTTCCTTTACACTTGACAGAACTGATTATCCCTAATGGAACACATGGTTTAACTTTCACGGGAATCGGGAGGAAAGTTTAACTTGGTGACAGATAAGTGTCTTGGGTCCTCCTTTTGATAACTGCTTTGAAAGACACTGGGACCAAATAAATGGCGTGGCCAGCCCGATACATCTGTTACCAATTTTCGAAGGGGCCAGGTTGTGAAAAGGATCCTGGAATTTATCTCAAGACCTGCGTTTGAGCTCCGGGCCTGCTATGTGGTAGCTGTATGATGTGATCCTAACCTATGTGAATCCAAATTTCAACATCTGTCAAATCAGGACAACAAAAATTCCATCTCCCCCCATCCCCCAGCATTGAATGAAAATATGACAATGCCTGGTAAACCACGGAATTCTATTCAAATGTAGGTGATCATGATTTCCATAATTGCTGCAGGACGTATTGAACCACCACTATTACATTTGTATTGTATTGATTGGTCCTTCCAGAATGTTCTTCTCATGTCAGAAAAAATATATATATATATGAGGCACCTACATGCATTACCTTTAAAATTAGTCGTTTGCTGCAAGTCAGCTAGGGTCAAGTTCAATGAATAGTTGCGCCCAAATGTTTCTCTTTTGATTCTGTGTCTTGCATTGTTTAAAGTCACATAGTCAGCACAATAGGCTAAAAACAGTGGGGTATGTGGGCGAATTGCGTGGCTTCTCAAGTGACCTGATGGCGCTCATTCTCTTCCGCTGCTCATACACCAAGACTCTTCCCCCCGCAGAATGTGGTCCCAACTGCACGTACATAGCTGATAAAATCTCACTACCCTGCCCAGAGAGGTCAAGGTCACTGCTAGTAGAACCGAGTCTCAAAAGAAGAGTTTTGTGAATGTAGGTTGTCTATGATACAAACAGATCCCTTTATACAAACCTGCCTTTTTAACATCCTTTCTACTGAAGTTCTTGGATCCTTGCATTTGAAACATCTACACCATTTGTCCATCTTCCCATCTGGCCCAGACGGTTTTTAGCACACTACACGCCCCACACAAAATCCCCCGCCGTTTGTAACTCGAGTCAACAATTCTGAATGGTTGTCGCTGGGTTATTTCAGTTCCAATCTCCCCCCACCCCACCCCCACTCTGGCTCTGTGGACTGGCACACAGTAGACACTTTTTTTGCCAGAGAGATCTGCTCGTCTAGAAGTCAACTGAAATGTTTATGGATGATACTGCTTCCCTGAGGTTTCTAATACTGAATAAAAGATCGTTTGGAGAAAGGAAGCCGCTCAAGGCAGTGTTTGCCTTGACTCCGGATGCAAAAATAAATTGTGTGTCTTCAGGTATTTTTTTCCTTCCCATGTGACAATAGCATTTAGATATTTAAAACTGTCAAGTAGGGGCTGTGTATCTTTTTTAAATCTGAATATTTTATATCATATAGACGGAGCTTAAATGTCCGGTCCTTGTCTTTAGCAAGTCGTGTTAATCTGGGTCATTTAAGTAGGTCGCCCTGATGAAAATTAAGGTGTGCTTGAAATGGACTGTGAATATACTGTGCAGCACATTGTCTCTGAGCGTTTAAGAAAAGAGAGTCATTCACGTGATGGGAATGTTGTGGTTTGGGGATGGGGGGTGCTGTCTCGGCAGTTAATTGTCAAAGCGCTTCAATGCACTTAAAAACAATGGGGAAAAAATGGATTTTGTCTAAAAACAAAGTTCTAAGCTGTGACCGCTGTTGCCCAAAAGGCATCCAAAGCAGAAAGTGTCTGTGATGGACAAGCTGGGCAGAAGATCTGTGAGATCCAAGCTAAAGCCACCAAGAAAAAGCCCCTGCATAGCCCCAGGCTAGGATTCGCCTTTAGGAAATTCTTTAGGCATAAGGTCTGTATCTTGTTAAATGACACAGAAAAAAAAAAAAAAAAGAACCCTGGTCTTCACCACATGGTACAGGTGGCTGTCCCATGTCCTATGTCCCCTCAGCCCTGCTTCAGGGAAGACAGCCTTGTATGATTGGGATCATTAGAGGGCACTAAAGATTTTGTGAATCAAATTTCAATGATTATTTTAAATCTCCATCGTTATACATAAACATCTGGCTCGTTTCTTCCTAGTGTGGACCAGGGTTCTGGAATGATCCTTCTAACTCCGTGTTTCCCAAACGTCGGAAGTACGCATACTATCGTAATCATTTTTGTCAGATTTAGCACGGTTCAGTTGATCTTTTTCATTAAAATGGACTCAATTCCTATTTAAAGGTATCTTTAAAGAAAACTTTTATTACATCATACATGGAAAACTGGAGTCATTTTTCACAAAGAGGTAACCATTAATATGGCTAATTAAAAAATAACGACCTTCTAGCTACCTTGTTTGTGTTAAGCTCCGAGTCCAATGCCTTTCTAGCTCCATTAAAATGCAATTTGCCAGCAATAGAAAAATGTTAAAGATATACTGGCACCAGACTGATCTTTTCCCCGAATGTTCTCAGGAAGATGAAATGCGAGTTGAAAAAAGAAAAGTATTTTTGCCATTTTCATGTTATTAAGCGTTACGTCTCTGCGCAATCTGAAATTACCTGTGATGCCACCGATGGTATGCTTCCTACGCTTTGGGAAATACTCTTCTAACCTCAAGAAAATAACGTTATCTTTCTGTGGCCTGTTCCCTCCATTTTCAGTGTCAACTAAGCTCATCCTGAGCCCAAATAAAAGCCCAGACAGAACGAAACAATGAATGAAGGCAGAGCAATTTCTATCTCCATGTCCTTGGAAAGTGAGGACAACATAGAATTAGTTGTGAAGATTTCACTCTCAAGTTCTAGGAAGAGACCAGTGTTCGTCTGAAACCACCAGTTAAGAGCCCTGAATTGGGCCAGCATGCTTGGACATTGTTTATTTTATTTATTTATTTATTTATTTATTTATTTATTTATTTATCTATCTATCTATCTATCTATTTTATTTTTTTAAATATAATTTACTGTCAAATTCGTCTCCATACAACACCCAGTGCTCATCCCAACAAGTGCCCTCCTCCCTGCCCATCACCCACTTTCCCCTCTCCCCCACCCCCCATCTACCCTTAGTTTGTTCTCAGTCCTCAAGAGTCTCTTATGGTTTGCCTCCCTCCCTCTCTGTAACTTCTTTCCCCCCCTTCCCCTCCCCCATGGTCTTCTGTTATGTTTCTCAAGATCCACACAGGAGTGAAAACATACGGTCTCTGTCTTTCTCTGCCTGACTTATTTCACTCAGCATAATACCCTCCAGTCCCATCCACGTTGCTGCCAATGGCCAGATGTCATTCTTTCTCATTGCCAAGTAGTATTCCATTGTATATAAACCACATCTTCTTTATCCATTCGTTGGACATGTGTTTAAAACATCAACCATTCTCCACTAGGTTGAATGAACTTGTTAAAAAAACTTCCCCAGCTGGATGTTAGGGCCCCAGGATGGTGTATGCAAAGAAAGGCTCCATAGAAAGCTCTCCTGACTGCACCTATATTTGCATAAGCAAACCGTGTTATGAAGCCACACTTTAATTTCCGTACAGGCTTGTTTTGTCAAGACAGAGAGGGTGGCGTGATAGAAATTACGGGGTGGGGGAGGGTGGAGATTAAAAAGTGGTGCTACTCTATGTGAGAGACAATTTGGTAATCGCTAGCGAAATGTGTCATAGACCTTATGCAAAGCCATCCAGCCGAATTCCCACCCGGAGCTTCTGTGAGGAGGGGGCCCTGAAAGTTTACAAAATGTATGACTTTCCCCCTCATGCCTGCGTTTCATTAGGAAATTCATTTCATGCACAGCAAAGTTTCATGTCTCCAGAATCTCTTTCCTCCACACAAAGGGGACCACCCAAGTTCAGTATTCCTAAGGTTTCTCCCCCGATCATTGGTTTCACATCCTGCCACTGCCTTGCATTTCGGGCAAAGATAGGATTTGGGAAATACTAGCAAGAAGAGGTGCCCCTTCCTGGGATTCTGTAATGCCAACACAAGGACTGAAAGATTTTGCCTTGAGTTATGTTCAGTCTATTTTTTGTGTAAAAGTAGGAGACAATTCGCAGATGCTCTCAATTCTCATTTTTGCAGGAGTTTGGTAGAACTTACTGGCTTTTGCCTCCTTTTTCTTCGTTTGTCATCCAAACAGAGAGAGAAACAGGGCCATTAAGACCAACCAGCCAGATTGTGGCATGATTATAGGAGCTGTGCCACTCACCCTCAATTTCATTGGAACCCAGGACAGAAAAGAGGAAATCCAAGCAAATTCAGGGATTAAACATCGTCTTCTGGTTTTGCTATTTAAAAAAAAAAATGCAGTGGTTACCAGTCGTGATCAACTCCTAGGCTCACTTCCCTGTATCTCAATTTTTCTTTCTAGAAGAAGAATTTTCTTAAAAAAAATTTTTTTCTTGGTTTAAAAAAGTAGGGAGGCCAGGAGTTAATAAGTGAAATAAGCCTATTGTTATAAATAATAAGAGCGTCAGCTTTGCTTTGCTGAATCAGGATCTTTTTCTCTTGGCTTCGTCACATGCTATGCTTCGGAATCAAACTTTTTCACATGTTCTTCTAACACTGAACATGACAACATGCACACAAAGCAAAGCATTGTTTTAGGACTTTTTTTGCCATGCCCAGGAATGCTCCTCTCCCCACTCAGGTTTTCCTGATGCCCGCCCTCTCTGCAGGGCAGCTAAAATTTTAGTAGCTGGCTCATTTAATTCATAAGCTCTGCCATACGGTCCTTGTTTTCCACTTCAGTGTAATGTTTATATCTTACTAACCCCTCTCCTCTCCCACACCCAGATGTGAAGACGTATTAGGGAAGAAGGTAAGGTCATCTGAAATGCAATCTCCAAATCTAACGTTAGAATTTCATACGCGGGGCTGCCAGATAACCTACAGATACTCCGCCAAATTCAAATTTCAGATAAACAGCCAATAATGTTTTAGTATAAAGATAGATATGTCCCGGGGACCTACGTTCTGATGCCTCAGAATTTTTCTTTGTTGATCTGAAATGCAAATGGACAGGGTATCTTATATTCTCATTACTGAGAGTGTTTGCCGTATTTGGCATATCTGAATCCATCCGGGAGACTGACTCCAAAAAACACAGAGTTTATGCTGGCAGAACACCATCTGGGGCACTTCGTTGGGAAGTGAGGAGATGGGTGGGCAAGGAGAGAAGACTACTGGTAGCCTATGACCCCAGAGCCCAGTAAGGAGGGGCAGGGTGGGTAGAAACACAACATAACAGGATCCCGTGTAGGCGTTGCTCTCCAGTCCTTTCTAGACAATTATTTAGCTTATTTATTTAATGCCTATCTTATGCCAGACACGGGGCCTGATGGGAGCTAGGGGTATAATGCTGACCAAAGCGATGGCTCTTACCCTCAGAGCCCATGGTCTGGCCAGGGAGGTGCCTATTCAACGAACAATTACACAAATATACTACAGTTATATTATTCTATGTAGATAATAGAGTTATCCTCTTGCGATGTTTTTTTCAAGGGTCTCTGGGTACTTTCCCAGGGTAAAGAGAAGAGGAGTACCCATCAGTTTCCCAATGAAACTGATGGGTGTAGATGTGTTTCTCAATTTTTTTGTCATTCTCACCTTCTGGCCACGAAGCTTTTTTTAGACATTTTCTCCCTGGCTGCATACGATAGCACAGGGAGTGGGGAGACCTTAGTTCATTAGAGGCAGGGTATCATAGGGGAGCTGGTAAGAGTTTGGGTGTGGCTATCAGACTCCCTGGATTTTGATGTCAACTCTGCCCCCTTATTAGTGTAGTCGTAGGGAAGTTTTTTTTTTATAACAACCTGGGACCAACATTTCCTTCACTGTAAAGTGAACATAGTAATTAGTTCCTTCCTCGTAGAGCTATTGTTAGTACATGCAATCCCTTAGAGCAGTGCCTGGCACAGGTACCTTTTCGTAAAAGTTAAGTTTTATTAAAAGCTGCAAGTTGGGGGGGCGCCTGGGTGGCGCAGGCGGTTAAGCGTCCGACTTCAGCCAGGTCACGATCTCGCGGTCCGTGGGTTCGAGCCCCGCGTCGGGCTCTGGGCTGATGGCTCGGAGCCTGGAGCCTGTTTCCGATTCTGTGTCTCCCTCTCTCTCTGCCCCTCCCCCGTTCATGCTCTGTCTCTCTCTGTCCCAAAAATAAATAAAAACGTTAAAATAAATAAATAAATAAATAAATAAATAAAAAGCTGCAAGTTGGAGATTATGTCCCTTATACCTATACTTTCTTTATGTCCCTTACACCTCCTTTAATGTCTAATTTGGACGAGTGAAATAATATACGTTTATAATAGGAACACGGATGTATTGGAGGTGCCTCTTCAAGATGTTTTTACTGGTGGGAACATGATCAAAACCACTTGAAGGCCACTCGATATGAACTAACAACATTCTAACAGCAAAGTGCCTCCTACGAGCACCCTGCTCCCTAATGACTCACAAGAACATAATATAGTTTTTTGCAAAAGGAAAATAACTTGACTTTTTCCAAAATTTTAACACAAATCCACATTCACATAGAATATTTGCACGTACAGAAAATTGTGAAAAAGAAAACTAACATGCATAACCCCAGCCTGTATTTATAAAAAAAGAGCCCTTTCGCTTTTGGAATCCTGACATCACTTTAATTTTTACTTCTTTTTTTACTCTGTAGGGTGCTGAAAAGCCACCTGTCCCGTCACCTGACGTCCAGTCAGACAAAGCTAACTTTATATCCCAGGAGACCAGAGGGACGGCCAAGAATCCTACATCCTCTGAAACAGCGAAGGAAACCCCCAAGGAAAAGGGGGCACCCACCTCTCTGCCTCTGAGCAAACTGTTCTGGAAAAAGGTAAGTTCTATTTTCAAGACTTGGGGAGACTTTGGGGCTCGGAAGACTTGAGAAACTATTTCAACTGGGCCAATTCATGTGCTCACAAAGCACGCAGTTTATTTTTCTCCTCCCAAATGACTCAATTAGCCATTCAGTTGAAGACTTGTAATTTACTCCTGGGAAGAATGAAATGCCTATCGTGTCATGTGCATATGTTTCACGGGAAAGGAAAGGAAATAAACAAGCAGATTTTTTCATTCTTGGAGTTTTTCCGGCTCATGACAGACAGTTGTGGTATTTCGTGACTTCATTTTCTTACTAAAATGGCTTAGTAGTCTGGCTTCTTCCTGGATTCCTCCGAGTACTCTCACTCCAGCGAGCTGAACCACCTCTGGGCTCCCCCTCCCTCTTTCCCCTGCAAGATATAATCTGTCATTAGGAACCACTAAGGCTCACTCTCCTTTTAGAAAACCAAGGTGTCCACCATTCTCCATCAGGGCAGGGCACACAGCGTGCTCTGTGATAGGGGCATTCACACCACCGTCCGATCTTTTTCCCTCTAGAATTAAGGTGGCGTGCAAGGGAGTGTGGTGGGTGGGGCTGAGTCAGTCTGAGAGCTATTCCTTGATCATCGTTGTTGAGCAAACCCCAGCTGCCACACATGTTCAGAACTCTTGCCTCTTTTAAATGTGGCCAAAAGATGAGCAAGAAGCCGTGGGTGAGAAAGTGGAATATAATTCATAGAGCTGAAAAAGATCTAATTAGTAATTTCATCAAAACATCCACGCAAAACGTGCAAAACTTGGCACGCAATACAAGGCAGGTGATTAATACAGATGCCCCTGTGGTGTTCATTGTATTCTTTGGTCCAGAATCCAGCTGGATTTCTGGAACTCTTCCCTGTTTGTTTTCTGTTGCACAGATATCTTTCTTCTGGGTCCTGCCCAAAACACAAACTCTAATACTTAGGGAAAACTTTGGGTGATGTCATTTGGCATCCTGTTCTGGTCTCCTTCCTTCCCAACCGCCAATTACTTACTTTTAAAAAAGCTTTTATCACCAATACAAGGCAGGGAACAGTTCCCGAGTGAATCAGATGTGCAGTTTGGTGGCCAGGAAGATGACTTAGGCAACCCGTACTCAAACATTTTTATTTAAACAATTATACATATTTAAAGTGCATTCGAAAAATTGAGCCAGCACATTAAACTCAAGATTTAATATATATGTTGTTCAAGGTGAGACTGTAGATGTTTAGCTTAAGAAGCAATCCTATTAAAAAGGAGCTGTCACCTGATCATAAATTTGGATCCTTCAAGGAGCGACACTGAGACAGAATTGATGTGCAGTAGATTTATTGGAGGCAAGCGGCATGAAGGATAAAGGACAGGGGATAGGAGTAGGTAGAGAGAGACTTCACACCACAGTGAGGGTCTGACACGGGAGAAGAGAGACAGGGAAGGAAGGCGGAGAAGGTCAGAAAAGCCATAGACTCAGGGTGGCTCTGAGCCAACGGGAAATCCCAGAGCAGAGCTTGCCCACGAGGAGTCGTATGTTGAGCAAGAATGGCCCAGTCCCCTGCCGTGCTCAGTCATTGCCTGGGAGCGTGGCCTCAACATTAACTCGGTCGTGGATGCCGAAGAGGTGTGGGTGGGAAGCTCTCCCAGCAGGGAAACGGCACACTCCGTGGCTGCCGCAGACGGTACGCGAAATGTGGCCAAGACCATGCAGGAGGCTGGCAAGCGGCAGAAGTTTGAGGAACGCTGATTGGCGGCAGACAGATCTGGCTCTGGGTCCGATGAGCCTGGATGAGCAGCCTCAGTTTCAAAACTCGTAAAATGCAAATAATAAGGGTACCTAGACGGAGAAATGAAGACTAGATAAAAAGAATGCCCGCAAACCCCCTAACACCACGCCTAGCACAAAAGTGGCCGATGACAGGGGCCTGGGTGGCTCAGTCGGTTGAGCCTCTGACTCTTGATCTCAGCTCTGGTCACGATCTCACGGTTTGTGGGATCAAGCCCTGTGTCAGGCTGTGCACTGACAGCACAGAGCCTGCTTGGGATTCTCTCCCTCCCTCTCTCTCCGCTCTTCCCCTGCTCATGCACATGCCCTCTCTCTTTCAAAATAAATGAATAAACTTTCAAAAAAAAGTGGCCAATGAATTGTCCTTCTGACCTATGTCATTTATCTCCTGCGTGTTCAGGAGGGGACACACTTCCTCTTTCTATACCCTCCAGTTTGGAGAAGCTGCTAAGCTACTGAGCCTCAAATACTTTATTTTTCCTTATCTTTGGGGTCTCTGAGGGATATATTGGTTCCTCTTTGAAACTCAAGCTATTTCCATTGAAGAAAAAACAGGACCAGTTGACATTCATCCCCCTAATGATCAGATTTCATATAGGTCCGTCTCATTGTTTTTTTCCTTTTCCTCGATTATCTGGCTTTATTTCTTGAGTAGATTATAAAAATAATGAAGAGACACTAAAACCCAGTCACCAGTAAATCTTGTTTTTCTTTCTTCCACCTAATCAGGAAGACAGCTCTAGATGAACATAAAATACAGACGAGATTCACTCATGCAAGAGTATTTTTAGCTTCTTTCTTTGTGCTGAGTTTTTTTGTGCTAAGTGCTGGGTGCTAAGGCATTGAAAAGATAGAGCGAACAGACTGGTCCCCTTGTGTAGCTGAAAATCTCATGGGGGGGATGGATGTTTTAGTAGAAAACAAAATGAAGACCTCTGTTTTCTTCAAATTAGAAAGCACTTGATTATAAAATCACTGTTGTAAAAATTTTTGGAAAAGAAACAAAGAGGAATGCTAGAGAATTTTGATATTTCTGCTAACCCAAGCTCTCTTTCTTCTCCTCTTGTAACTGAGAAGCTTTTACACAAACTGACTTTGAAGTGTGTGCGTCCACAATATGAACATCAGAAATAAAATTCTCCCCTAACACGCTGTGGATACGAGATTATAAGTTATTTTGATTTATAGGCTTGATTGCGAAAGTCATTCTTATTATAAAACAAAAATAACAAAAATAACCTTTGAGAAAATTAAGTTCAAATGATGTCGTATTTGCCAAAAACTGTTTCGAGTCCAGTGACTGGACTACCTATGCCCTTTATTGTTCTGGGGTCTTTGGTATACCATTTGTTCTGTGACCTCCCAAAAGTTACTCAGCCTCTTTGAGTTTCTTTTTCCTCATCTGTTGAAGGAAAGGGTTGATCCTGAAAGGAAATAGATGATCTTGAAAATTTCTTGTACGTGGCAAGTCTTGCATAACAGACAGAATTAGAAAGTTTGGACAAATTGCTTGACCACCGAAAGCCTCTGTTTTCCTTTGTGTAAGTAGGGACGTGTTCATCTCACTGTGTTGTTGTGACAGTCCAATAGCTGTACCCAGAGAGACCCTCGGACATAGTAAGGGCTCCACGAACAGTTTTATCATCTCTTCAGGTATGCACAGTTGCTGGTGATGATCTAAGCATCCATGTGTGGCGTTTGATGCCAACAAAAGGCACAAAACAAGACTAAGGCTCATTTGTACTGCTGTCGAAACACCTAAAGTCCATTTGGGGGAACAAGGCACATACACATGCCTGCACCCGCAAGTGTGTGTGCACATGCACCATTAGTAAATGCTACGTTTGAAATATCTTCAAATGGGTATTTGAAGGTAGATGCAGGTGTACAGTCCGTGTCCGCGGCGCAAGAAGACGTATTTGGGAAGGTCGATTCCTTTCTCCCCTCCTCCTGCATAGTGTGAAGGTAAAAATAAGCACAACTTAGAACAAAATGAACATAGGGAAGAGTTCTTAGCCCAGAGAGCAGCTTTCCCTGCTTTCCTTTGGAGGAGAGGAACGATGGTGTGGGAAAAATAATGGCAGCCCTGAAGTCAAAGAGACGCATCATCAAATCCCAGCTCTGACAGTTACTGGCCGTTTGAATGTGATCGGGTCACTTGAATCCCCCATGCTGCACTTTCCTCAGCTCTGGGGACAGACCGTGGCATCTGCCTTCCGTGGTTAGTGGGAGGACTGAGTCAGAGAACGAATGCAAAGTGACTGGCCCTGTTGTGAAACGATGAGGTCGGATTCCGGTGTTAATGCGTGGGGTGCAGGTTACAAATGCTGTGGGTGTTTAGAAAAGGGAGCAGTCGGTGTAGGTCAAAACAGACTGAGAGGACTCTGAAAATCCTCTGGATCCTCTGAGTTATCTGCTTCAAACACAGATGCCTGCATTTGATCCCAGAACCCACGGGAATCCTGGTTAAGAGAGTCTGGCATATGGCCGGACAATTATGGAAGCACTTGAAAGGCGGGCCGAAACGTCTAAGCTTGAGGAAAGGTCTTAGGGCCACTGTGAAACCAGTGAACTCAGAACAGCTGTCACATGATCAAAATGATGCTTCCAGAAGACCTGCTAGCCACGGGATGTCTGTTGGCTTAAGTGCTACCATGTGACGGATTTTAAAGAAACATCCTTTCACGAATGTGCTCTTCAAAGGACGGGATCCTTTGCTGTGCGAGTTTATACTGATGAGTTCAGGAGCTGTTTAGGCCCTCGTTCTCAGCAATATAAATGCCCAAGCAGGATCCTTTAGTTTCAAAGTGGGTTTTGGTTGGGATGGTGAAGGAGGCTGGACAGTCCGTAGGCTCAGCGGATAAGAGCCAGATGCCCAGTTCATTGAAGGAGATGAGAAGTTTCTAGTTTGAGATTTGAATGGGAGTCCTGCGCTCCATGTGGCTCCCGATTAGCCCCACACCCTCTTGTGTTCTTCTCACCGGAGAGCTTGGGAACCCAACGAGCACCTCCCGGCCTGCAGAAATGGGACTTGCGCCGAAAGAGCCCCTCTCGTCTGCTTTGAAGTGAGCCGTTGCATCAGCAGCACCGTCCAGTTTTTGTTCTCGTCTTCCATCTATCACACCGGACCCCCTGGCCGTGGGAAAGAGCGAATTGCAATTTGGTGCTGCTGGTTGCTCTGCCCGTGGGCTTTCTGCTCGGTGGGAAACGTGAGGAGGAAAGGGGGACACCGCCTGAAGCCTCCAGTTGTCATTGTGTGTTGAGCGCTGGTGCAGGTACACCTTACATGTGAGATCCAGGCTCGGCTCACAGAATGGGTTCCGTAGAGCTACTGTTGATAAATGTGGCCCAAGCTGAACATGTCATCTAGAGAGAAAGCAAATCTGGGCGTGGAGAAGGAAGCTCACACAGCTACTACAAAGTGTGACTCAGACCCTTGAGGTCTGAGGGTCCTGGAACTTGGCTCTTGGAACCACTTCGACCGCTCCCTAGCTGTACCACCTTGAACAAGTGACTTCGCCTCCCTGTGTCTCCATTTGTGTCTACGTAAATGACGATCACCCTCCTGACCGCTTGGGGCCACTTTCAGTGCGATGGTGTGTACAGAGCCCCTGCACATACAAGGTAGATCCAGGTGTACGATCCATGTCTACGGCACAGGGAGACGTATTTGGGAAGGTCGATTCCTTTCTCCCCCCCCCCACCCCTGCATAATTTAAAGGTAAAAATAAGCACAGGACTTAGAACAAAATGAACATAGGGAAGAGTTCTTAGCCTGGCATCCAGCTATGAACACCCTAAAATGATGGGCAAAATATTTGGTTCGTGTTTATTTTTCTGGAAAGAGAGTCCAGATCTGCCAAGCGGGTCTCAAAGCGGTCTGCGAACATCACCCCGCCACAACCCCTCCCTGCCAAATTTAAGAACAACTGCAAAGATCGTCTCCAAAGTTGAAGCTTCGCAAACGGTCGTCATGTAATGGTGGCCTCGACCTTTGACAGCACTGGGGCAATCGCTCCCCTCCTTGAGGTAGTCTGTGTATGACAGAATTACTGTAGGGAGGAATAGTGTCTGAAGTTGGGTGTGTTAGACCCCAGCCTTCTGGGCCTCCAGAGAAGGGTTCTAGCCGGATTCAACTTTGGCACGATGCCACCGGCCTATGTTGAGGGCTGAAGCAGCTACCGATGCTGGCCACTGCGCTACGGTCAGGATAAGGCCAAAGACCCTGCTCGTTACCTCACCACCTGTTTGCTCTATGTGTGCCATGGGATGGATGTCTCTGGACGCAACTGCCAGAATTTTCCTGAGCGGCTCATTTGTTTTTACCTGACAGCGACTGTGCCTTGTGTGGTTTTCATCAACAAGCAGAAAATGCTAAGGCAGACGTGTCGCTGACCCACAGCCGAGGCTGTGGTCTGTGTTTTCTGTAGCAACGCTTCTCCCCCACTCCATTCGTGTCCGGGCCGCGTCTGGGTGTTTATTTTCCCTTCGTTGCATTTTCAAATACATAACTATTTATCATCTTGCTGTACCGTGTGATCCCGCGTAAGTCTCTCTCAAGTTCTCTTTGGAACCAGGTGTGCGTAAGCAATTCAGTGTCCAAGAATGGCACCAGAGGGCTATTGGCCCAAAGAACTCTCCATTTTTTGGTAACATTCTGACTCTTACTTTTGTTTTTATCTTCCCTTTAGTCAGTTAAAGAGGATTCGGTCCCCGCAGGTGCAGAGGAGAATGTAAGTTATGCGTTAAACGGCAGAACCATTTCATTCTCATCTTCCGCATGCTGGACCATTGGGCATTTCAGCTCCGGGGTCCTGTGTTCTTGCGTTGCCCCAAGTGTCTCCCATCTGCCGTAGACTCTTTCAGCCTTTCATGTGATTAGGGACCAGTGGGGAATAACATTGGGTGAATATTTGCAATGCCTATGAAATCAGCACAAACGAAATCACAAAGTCAGAGCATGCGTTTTTATAATTTGTCATCATCCAGGGGCTGAAAGAGTCTATCACACTTAAGACCATCCTTCCACTTCCTGAAGGGGCAATGATGCTGCCCCCTGGGCTTCTTCTACCTTGATCGGTCTCTGTTTCCATGGCAACCCAGATTCTCTACTAACTGTGGGCGGTACCCAGGACAGATAGGTGCGTCAAGCATGAGAGGACTGTTGTTCTTGGGCGGGAGAACCGACTCCTTGGGTCTACACCTGGGAGACATAGGCTGGACCTCACTGTCCAAACCCTCCAGACTGTGCGTTCACGTCTAAAGGGGATGGCTCCACAGAGGCACCGCAAAAGTGCAGTTTTCCAAAAACATCTTCCAGGGAGATTAATCAATTGACCTCATGAGTCAGCAGCTTTCTGCTCTGAATGGAGTACAGTCTTGGAAAATTTTACAAGTGGGGATAAGCAAGTTCACAGCTCCTTAAGATAGAAACTGATCATTATCGTTTTGCCAAAGCAAAATATGTTTGGCTCTTTCTAGGTGTCTCTTGTTTGCTAGCCTTGGAGAGAGCTTGTGTTTTCATTTTTATTTAATTGCTGGCATTGAACTGATGTTGAAAATCCAAGTCTGTTCCAGAAATGTTGTCTGTGATGTGGGATGGAAATCAGAATGTTTGTTACAATTCTTGCTAGGAGAAAGGTCTTTCAAATCTGCTTTTTTGTTATTGTAATTGTTTTTCTTTCCCTCCCCCCTCCCTCTTCCTTCCTTCCTCCCTCCCTCCCTCCCTCCCTCCCTTCCTCCCTCCCCCACCTCTCCTTTCTTCCTTCCTTCTTTTTTTCCTTCCTTCTCTTTCTTTCTTCCTTTCTTCTTTCTTCCTTTCTTCTTTCTTTCTTTCTTTCTTTCTTCCCCTTCTCTTATGAGTCAAACTTACGAGCTCAGCAAAGCCCAGATCTTTCATAATTCCAAAAAATTCTCATGAATTTACCAGCTATTTTCTACGGAGCCAAAGCCTCTATTTCAGCAACCTGTGAGGAGGAACAGTGCGAGTCTTTTCCTCCATGAACTTGACATTTAAAAGCTGCAGGTTAACCCTGGGGCATCAGTTAGCATTGAGGTTCTGAGTTTGTTGGAGAGAAACTTCTTTTTGGTTGTTTGTGTGCCATTACCTGTTCGAGGAACCCCGCATCAACGCAGGGTTGACCTCTGACAAAGAGGAAGTATTTCCTTTTCTAATGTGAAATTCAGAACAGAAATATAAACGTAAACTAGAGTCAAATCACTGATGCCAAAAGAGAACAGAAAAGCTGATGAAGGTATCAAAGAGAGCAAAATATTTTCTCAAGAAAATGAAGATGCATTATCAAAATGGCTTTAGGTTACTTAGCCCTCAAAAGAACATTTCTGTTTTTAAGCTCCAGCATTTCTTTGTCTGCCTGTTAGTTGGAGGGATGGGCTAAAAGCAGTGGGTCTTGGGCCCTTTATCCCCAGACTCTGCCCCCTCTTGGACCTTAGTTTACTCATCTCTTAAATGCCCACAATGATATTACCCACCCCTTAGGGTTCTTGCAAGAATTAAGCAAACAATGCATTTAACGTGCATGTTTCAGTGCCCAAAACACAGAAAGCATTCAGTAATTCAGGGGTCAGCAAACAGCAGCTCACAAGCCAATTCCAGCCCATCGCCGTAGGGCCCACAAGCTAAAATTGGTTTTTACATTTGGAATTTTTTTTTTAACGTTTCTTTATTATTGAGAGACAGAGAGAGACCGAACAAGAGCAGGGGAGGGGCAGAGAGAGAAGGAGACACAGAATCCGAAGCAGGGTCCAGGCTCCGAGCTGTCAGCACAGAGCCCGACGCGGGGCTCGAACTCACAAACCACGAGATCATGACCTGAGCCGAAGTTGGACGCTTAACCGACTGAGCCACCCAGGCGCCCGGGTTTTTACATTTTGAATCATTGAAATAACTGAAAGAATAATATTTGTGGGGGGGTGGTGCATAAAAATTTCACCAACTTCACATTTTACCGTTTATGAATAAAGTTTTATTAGAATACAACCACACTCATTCATGTGCATATCACCTGTGGCTGCCTCCCAGCTTCGATGGCAGCGTAGAGTGAGTGCTCCCAGTGATCAGAGATTGTATTTCCTCGAGCAATTACACATCCTTAAGTGCCCACGTCGAGTGAAGGCATGCATGAAATAATTAGTTTAATTTCCTCCTCCCAAATAAGAGAGATGGCATTAATCAAAACAACGTACAGTTCAAAACAGAACTATTAAGTGTGATTAACCATACTATAAGAGTCCTATCTAGCGACGTCTGGCTAGAATATGGTTCGTTTTTGTTTTGTTTTGCTTTTTTAAAAACCTGTGAAAGTTTAGCGCTTTTCCTAGAATGTGCTTCGGGTCCTATCAGAAATAAAATCTGCTGCAGAAACTAAAGAATCATTCCTCTGTCATCTGAGAATATTTTGGCCCTTGCTTAACTCAATTAATGTGCTAGCTAATGGGGGGAAAAATCTTTCCCTCCCAATGACCTATACCATCAAGGAAATAGGTACTTCTGTTTTTTACCTCTCTTAGGAAGTAACCTCATGGTTGCAAGTGAAAGAAAACCCAACCCAATCTGGATTTGTCTTTAAAAAGGAATTTATTGGCACTCATCACTGGGAAGCAGAATTGGTTTTAAATGAGTCTTGATTCGGGGCTTTCCTGTGGCTCAGCCTTCCTGGCCTGCCTACATTTCCACCTTCCGATGTCACGTCGCCCAGTTCTGAGCAAAGGAGAGATTGGTCCGGTACAAACTCTGCCTGTCCTCGAATCTGTTCTCCTTCATGGACCTACACGGATTCACGTGCTCTATTAATCAGCTTTGGCCAGATTTGGGGGCAAAATCGAAGCCCCACCCTGCAGTGGCTTTCAGTAGCAAGGATTCTTGTTTTCCTCATTCAGGCTATGTGGCAGCTGTGGGTTCTCTGTGGCTGATCCATGTGGCTTCTTCCTGCTGAGATCTAGACTGAGAAAAACAGCCCCTTCAACAAGGATGTGCAATTGTAGTGACCAAGGGAAGACAGTGCCGGGGGTGAGCCACGCAAGGGCTCTGAGACCTTCCGCTCAGTCCGGCTTTCCATCACATCTGCTCACGGTGCATTTGCCAAAGCACGTCACACAACAATGGGCACAGATCTATAAGCGCTGTACAGGAAGCCAGAGTGAAAAATTGGGAAAACAATGCATTCTGCCACATGTTCCCATCCCTAAACTCATATGGCCAATGAGCTAGACCATGTGGATTGGCTTAGATCTGCTCAAGCAACTTCGACCCAGTTATGCAGTCTTACAGTTAGGGTGTATTGTTCCCCCAAAGCAAAATGGGGGTTCCATGAAGAGAACGAAGGAGAATAGTTCCTGGGTTGAAAAATAAAATCTTCGCCCAGTCTTGGTAATCAAATAATCGTGTTATAAATTAAATCAGACAGCATCTTAAAGAGATTCTAAAGTAAAAACTGTTAATATCAATATTTTTGTATTATGGGTGAAGTTTAGGTGGAAGAAATCTGTTTTGCTGTAAATCAGTCTCCAGAACTCGCAGTTCTAGTGAAAACTGTATAATCCAAATGCCAAGAGTGAGGATGGTATAATCTTTGAGGCAAAAAGTGGAAACTTGCTGAAATGTGTATTCTCTGTCTTAAATGCACTAGCCATCTTCAGGCAAAGTATAATATCCCCTAATGAAGCCAAGCCAATCCACGCTGGAGTATAGCACACATCTGATTTTCACTGCATCCATCATGCCCCAAATTAAAATGTGCAGATGCAGTTATATATTCTAAAGAAGGAGCGACTTCTTCCAAAGCCTTGGCTGGAAGGAGATCGGAAAACTATCCGGACAAAAATCAAATTCTATGTCTGTATATGCAAATTAGCTCCTCACTCAGCTCAAATCCTTCTGGATTTCCACACTGGAAATCGGTGAATTTTCCTTGGCTGCTGAAAGCCAATTTCTTGGCCTGACTTCAATGCTAATGGGACTCTCTAGAAGTATCGCCCACATCAGCCTTTTTTTTTTTTTCACCTACCGAAATAGTTATGTTTTGAAGAATGGACTCTGGCCTAGGATTTATGAGTTGACACCACTTACCATTTGTAAAGGCCCAGCAAGAAGACCATTGGCAATCGAGAGGTTGATTGATGAGGTTACCATGCAGTCTGATTATTTTATTATGTAATTTTCCCTCCAGGCCCTTACATACAAAAAAAGGAACTCGCTGCTTCAGAGACAGAATAATTCTGAACCCAGATTCAATGAGTCAGACTCTGGTCATTACCGACCTCAGGGTTATTTCCCATTTCTCCACCCTTTTCCCCATGATCTCAGGCAAGGTTGGCAACTACCATACCCACAAAGTATTTGATCATTATTAGTCTAAAACAGTACTCCCATTTTTTTTTTCAACAACAATTTGTCTAGGGGTAAGGATGTGACAACTACATGGCCAGTGCAATGTATGCTAAGGTAGGGAATCAAAATACAGACGTTCGTTTGGAGGAAAGCTTTTGCTGGGAACTTCCTCCATTTTTTAGGACATTGGGTTGAGGATGCCATGCCTGGAACTGTGGCAGCTACTTATATATATCCATGAGGTAACAAGTAAAAGGGTGAAAATCCAGCATGCCAAAGATGGGAAAGCCAAAGGATAGAAGGAACCCATGTTTTTAAAGACATTGTGGAGCCATAGAACCAATCCTAGAACTTCCTACTTTCAAACTGGTTCTGTATCATTACTGGCTAAGCCATATTAGGTATTCGGTTACCGGTCCACAACTCCATCCCCATTGAAATGGCTACTTACCTGTGCTATGACTTTGGCCAAGCCGTTCAGTCATTCACATTCTTCTTCTATAGGATAGGGACAATGTTATCTTACTCTGAGCTCTTTAATAATTCAATAACTATTCACTGGGGGAGTATATTAAAAATACTGTGCACGATGTCAGGCATAGTAAGAGGTGGTTATTAATATCATCTCTAAAAAATGGGCATGTGCATGGCGGGTGATTCCACATTATTCAGGCCCATGAAATAAACAGCTCTCATAATAGCTCAAGTAGCAACCAGTGGTGTTAACCGAGTGCTTGTTATGTGTCAGGCACCGTTCTAAGAGCTTCACGTGCACTTCCTGGATTTAATTTTGCAGACAACTTTCTGATGTGTACTGTCCCCGTCGAGAAGATGGAAACGCCATCGTCTCAATGTTGGGGTGTTGAGTAGGGACCTCTGTTTAGAGCCTCCGTAAGGGGTGAAGTCAAGACTTCGAGCCAGGAAGGCACTGCAGGCTGATCTCGTGATCACGAGGTCAGACCGCCTGCCTGTCAGGCTCACCCCGGGACCCTTGTGCCTGAAGGTTCTTTTTCAGAAATGCAACTGAACTGAACCGGGCCCAGATATGGAAACCCATGACCACGTCTGACCACCACTCCCAGTATGTCACCTGGCTTCAATCTCATCCTGGTTTCCCAAGCCTGGTTTCCCTGGCGTGGGTCAGGGCAAGACAGCCCTGCAGCAGGAGAAGCCTCTTCCCAAACATCTGCTGTTTGGCTGTCCAGTGCTTTCATTCTTCCTATGTCTTAAGATGGGACAACTTGGCTTGTGTTCACCCCAGCCCCTGCAGCTCCCTGCTCTCTTATGGTCAATCCATGCCGATCTCCCCTGCTTTGCGTCCTTCAGACTTTCGAGTTGATGACTCCCCAGATCGATTGATGACTTCCCCGTATCTTTGTCTACAGACGGAAGATGCTCGAAGTCATGCTGATGTGTTATGAAATGGAAGGCGGGGAGAGACGGCTGTGATTCAGTTGCTCTATTTCAGGCTGGTCCCTCATGCTGATTGGTTAACGGGCTTCGGTTGACAGTGCAGAAATTCAGGGTCCTTCTCAGTCTGGATCACTGGGGTCACAGGCAAACCAATGGTATATTCTGGATGAACGGAAGGAAGATGATTTCTCCACAGGCATGCTGTGTTTCTAGAAATACCTAAGTTTCCTCCCCCCAACTCCCTGACAGCAAGAACAAGATTCCGAGGAAGGGGCGGCACCTGGCACCAGCAAAGACAAATGCACAGATACCTTTGGCTCTAGAGCAACTGTCTCTGAAGTAGGGGAAGGCAAGCGTGTTGTGCAAAGGGCCGGGCAGTAAATATTGCAGACTTTGCAGGCCACATGTGGTCTCTGTTGCCTACTTTTTCATCTTTTAAAAAAGCATTTTACAACCCCTTAAAAATGTAAAATCCATTTGTAGCTCGGGGCCGTACTAAAACAGTCTCTGGGCTGGATTTGGGAGTAGCTTGCCAGCCCCTGCCCGAGGAAACCAAAAAAGAAATTATGAAGCCCTCTCAGGGCCAATTAAATCTGTTGCAGGGATCAGTGCGAAAGCAGAAACTGTTCCAGATGTGACTGGGGCACAGCACAAATGGGGTGAGGCGATGCAAAAAACGGAATTTGGAATCAGAGTGCAGGTGAATGGGATCTTCCATCCAAACCCCACATTGCTGGCCATCCCTTGTCCCCCATGGACATCCAGGGGGCACTGAGCTCACTAGGTACCTCGCTGGGGGCCGTAAGGAACTTGGCCAGTTTTCTTGCCAAGTTTGGTTTTCTTCTGAAAGCATGAATTTCAGTTAAGAAACAATGGCAAATGACCGGCCCTGGGGTGGGGTGGGAAGTAAGTTTAGGAGGAAGCCCAGTCTATTCAATCCAGTGTGGCTCTCACTCTATCCTTTCCGCAGAGAGGACGAATTCTCCACAGTTGTGGGTAAATGTAGGGCACGTGATGGGAGATGTCACGGTCACCGTCTCTGAGGGTGGACCCTTAAGGAAACGATTCACTCCTGATTTTTACACAGGCTAGGTGTAAGTCACCTTGATGGCAGACCAAAGAGGTGGGCCTCCTGGAAGGGAGGGGCGTTGAGCATGTGACGGACGGCAGTCCCCAAGAGGGGCTTTCTGTCGAAGCCTTGAACCTCAGGCAGGAGGAATCTCGCTACTCCCAAGTCAGTGGATTTGGCATTTTTTTAGAAGTTGGCTGTTTGACAGCACATTATATGGCGGCACCTGGGTGGCTCAGTACGTTAAACATCTGACTCTTGATTTCGGCTCAGGCCATGATCTCATGGTTCATGAGATCGAGCCCGAGTCTGGCTCTGTGCGATCAGCAGGGAGGAGCCTGCTTGATTCTCTCTCTCCTTCTCTCTCCCTGTCCTTCCCCTGCTGGCATTCCCTCTCTCTCTCTCTCTCTCTCTCTCAAAATAAATAAACATAAAAGAAAAAGAAAGCCCACTATATGACATGAGCATTACTTCTGGAAGATGTGCCTGCGTAGAAATGATCGTTGGCTCAAACCCGTAGCTACTCTGTGAAGAAGGAGTGACCAGGACCCCACTTTCTAAAGCCTCTTTTGGGGAATGTCTTTTTATTCACTGTCTTATTACCTGGCAAAATAATCCAGGTGGTGTGTGAATCACCAGTAGAGGTTGTAAAGTCCGAGGAAGTAGAATCAGCCTTACAAACGGTGGATCTCAACGAGGAAGGAGATACCACACCTGAACCCACAGAAGTAAAACTCAAAAGAGAAGACCCCAGACCACCAAGAACCTCCCTGATGGCGTTTCTCAGACAAATGGTAAGCCACCTGCTTCCAGCACAGGAAACCTGAAATACCCAGATCAGCTTCCGAGAGCGAAGGACCCGCTTCGTAGGTGGGGTGAGACATAACTGCGGGTGGTGTAGACGGGATATAAGTGGAATCTGAAGTGTGCAGTGAGAAAATTCTCTTTCATCCCTCTGACTCCATCACAGAGAAAGTCTCAGTTTATTGCTAATATTCCTTAATCTTGCCTTAACTCCTGCCAACTCCCTCTTTAACAAAGACAGAGCTGGCCTTGGGTCCTGAGCTGTGGTAGCCAATCGCACCTACCTGGAAGTCAGTATTATTGTTCACTTTTAATTTAATTTATTTTTAAAGTTTCCTTCTGTGTATGGCAAATGATATTATTTTTCTCATTATGGTAATGACATGCTGTTTCCTTTGAATATCCATATATTTACATAAAGAACATAAGGCATTGTTTAGAGGACCAGGTAGTAAATAGGCCAAGTTACATGTTGACGTTAGAAAAATTCTGAAAGCGACATGTGAGTCACACAAATGTGGACAAAGCCGATTTATAAATAGTTCCAGTTATAAAGTGGCAACATAATTTCTAATAGCGAGCACGTACAACTTGTTCCGTTCTTTTAGTTTGTATAAAATGGAAAGAATGTGGGCAGACGTGTTTTGGTGTCTATGAAGTGTCATGTACATGAAATAACTAAACATCCAAGAACTTAAATAATATAATGCAACAAAACCCAACTTGGTTGGAAGACAAAAAACAAAGACCCATGTAAAAGGTCATTGGTTTAATTCTCTTTTAATGAAAAACAAGAATTTCATTATAGTGTGCCGTTATTTTCAGGAGTCTTTGGGAGTTTAATCCTTTGAGAAAGCAACTCTCTGGTTTCACAGGCTCAGCCTGTTAAGAAATTCTTTCTGGTCCACAACACAACACAGCACAACACCACACACCACAACACAAAACCCATGCCAATGGGAGCTGAGGCATATTAAGGAGAACCCTGCTAGAAATTGTGGACAGGATTCATTTTCTCTTACCAGTGGATTCTCAGAGAGTAGGAAGTATACAGTAAGTAGCAATCAGCCTGTATGGCTGGGACTCCATGTACATTCCTCGTCATTTACTCTGCAATTTGGCGCTAAAAATGGGGATCAAGATCTGAGATTTTTCAACCAATTTTTATGCTATGTCAGGAAAGAAAAGAACATTTGGCCAGTTTCTGGCAACCCATCTACATTACAAATGGGATCCCCAAATAGCTCATCATAACATTGAGAGCGATCCAACTTTCCCATTTCTGGATGGAGTTGAGAGATACCCTCCCCCGCCTCCCCGATAGCAAAGAGCATGATTTTCTCTTCCAAATAACCAACCTGAGACTTCTTTACTTAAAAGACAAGAAAATGCAAGAGATTCCAAATAAGGCATGAAAGACATCTAAACCACTCACTACATCCATTCGAAACAAATCCTTAAATTCTAATGAGGTCTCACATTACTTAAATTCATCCTCCAGAGCTATCCTTTAGAGGTTTCTCGGGGATATTTTCTAGCAATACAACCTGGGTACCTGTGAACTGTTAGGGGAACAAACTGGAAACAAAAGAGTCCTTTCTAATTAGTTCTCCCTAGGACAGGGATAGGAGTAGAGGAAGACACATTTTTCCCCAGCAACCCTCAGTGGATTCGTAGCATCAGGTCTTATAACATCCATTGTTCTTAGTATCTACCGTGCATAGAAAGAGTTATGTCTGGAAGCCTGAACATTCTTCCCTTCTATTAATGTTTGAACTCCAAACCTTCCATGATTTGGGGGATTCTTCCTAAAAATTCCAGATATCCTAATGATTTTTGTCTTGCAGTCTGCTTTGTTTTCCTTATAACAATATATTATCATTGTGAATAATTCAAATACACAGAAGACATGGCTTTCGAGCTCACCACATCCCCGTCACTTCCTCTTGTCACACCCAGCCCAGCTCATTTATGTCACTGTCCCTGTCCCTGGGGGTATTTGGGGTTGCATCCCCAATGTAAAGCCACCTCGCTCTTTACAGCAACTTCACTGAATCCCATCGTCTAGATTTATGGTACTCAGATCAACCATTGCTCTCTTGATGGACGTTTGATTTGTTTCCCACTTGTGGGACTTCATTTATGTATTTATTCAGCAAATAATTGTTGAGTACCCCCTACATTCTAGACACCGGGATACAACAGTGACCGTAAATAGACGTGGCCCCTGTCCTCATAGAGAATAAGGCCTAATAAGGAAAACGGGTGTTTATTTTAATCCTAGGCCACAGGCAGTGAGCACACACCGTGTGTCTCACACACACGATCTAGGTGCTTTGCGGACCTGCATGAACATCCTTGTACACCTACCTTTATGCCTCTGTGTTATTATCCCCACAGCATGCTTTTTATTTTTTATTTTTTGAGCCAAATAAGCGAATGTGTCAAACTGATTTGCTGCCCCATGGCAATGTGACTCATGGTTGCATATTCCTTTTAAACTAAGCGCGTTGCCCAGTTCTCTTCTAAGAGATGTTTTTCTTTCCGGAAATTAACCTCTCGTAAAAATAGAAATGAAGAGAATATCATTTTTCAAATAAGTATACTTCAGGGAAAATAAATAGAGTCACATAAAGTCCTTGCACTGCATTTGACACATGTAGATATATGCCACTTCACGAAAATCCAATGGGCTCCTACAGATTTTCAAAATACTTGCAAGAAATAGCTAAGACATCTGTCATGCCCTACATAGGACAAGATCCTTATATGTATTAACTCAACTGTACGTCAAGAGATTGGGTATTTGAAGTGACAATGTATTTTTATAAAGTGAGTGGGTGGAGAACTATATTCATGCGCCCGCAAACCACATAGGCAGATGAAACCATAAAGGTGGTAGATAGAAATACAGAGATAGAGATTTATAATTTGTCAATATTAATAACACCCTGTCCTGGAAAAGTGCTTTTCCTCCTCCAAACCATTATCACACGCTGTTTCATTTAATCCTCCTCCTGTCTCTTTCTTTAGACCATTAGTTTTGTAAGAAGCTCTTTGTTGGAATAATGTTCTCAGGTGCAGAGAAAGACTATGAGCCTTAATATTGGGCAAATGTAAGACCGAAGGGGGAGACAGCCACGCAATAATGGTCTTTTGTGGCTTACATTCAATCTATAAATCTAGTAAAGCCTGTTGAAATGTACCCTCTGGAGGAAAAAGGGGATGGTTCGTGATGGTAATTGTAAAACAAAACAAAAACAAAAACCAAAAACAGCAGTCTCCTAGCTAAAGTTCTTGATCTCAGATTCTTCCCTGAGTATTGAACTATGAACACGGAGTTTCTCTTCAGGAAAAGGTTCTGAAAGTAGCATTTGTGTGGGCAATTCCTGTCTCCACAGCAGCTGGCATTCCTTCCTACCCTTAAAGGGGATTCTGTGGCCATTTGGCCCTCTCGGTTAATAATAATAATTAATAAGAATGGCTGCTGTTTATGTATCACGTGCAGGCAGCATGGCCGGCACTATGCTAGCACATTGCTTGCGTTATCTCATTCATTAATATAAAAACTCTGTGCAACACATTCCTGCCCCTCTGTGCTCAGAAGGGCATGAGGACTCAGAGTGTTTTAAGTGATCTGGTCAGGGTCACAGAGCCGGTAAATGGCAGAGCCAGAATTCAAACTCAGGTTTTTGTTCATTCTAAAGCTTACTCTTATACTCATGTTATTGCGGCTTCCTGTGCTCCTGGAAAGTGATTTTCTGTGAGAGTAAAAGGAGGTAGAACACCCATCGCCCCGTTTTTGTGATTCTCCTAGTAGTGTTTCCTGTGGAAACATCTTTCTGTGCTGGGCTTATCTGAAATTACAACAAGGCAAGAGAGGGGAGAATTAATACATGATTTGCATAAAGCTCGGATGTACGTTTTCTGAATATATTTGTCATTAGAATGAGAATTTACCTTGGCTGTGTAATTTTGTCTGATTGTTCAATTCTGTTTCAAGTGAGCATCTTGATAAAACACAAAGGTTGGACGCATAGCCTTTGTTGATTCTGGATATCTCTAGCCGGTGTAGTTCCTTACATTTGTTCCAATGAGGCAGAGCTAGTAAACAATCTTGCTGATAGACTCACACTAAATTAAAATATCTGCCCAATTCTTTTTTTTTAATGTTTATCTGTTTTTTGTTTTTTTGAGAGAGAGAGAGAGAGAGAGAGAGAGAGAGAGAGATTGTGAGAGAGAGATCAATCATGAATGGGGGAGGGGCAGAGAAAGAGAGGAAGACAGAGAAGCCCAAGCAGGCTCCATACTGTCAGTGAAGAGCCGATGTGGGGCTCGAACTCATGAATGGTGAGATCATGACCTGAACTGAAGTCAAGAGTCAGAGGCTTAATCAACTAAGCCACTCAGGCGCCCCATCTTCCCAATTCTTTTAAATCTCAACTTCAGTGGGATTAGAGATCCATCAAAATACACTTGTGTTCCTTTCAAAAAAAATGTGAAGTGACTACCAAACATTTCCACTAGAATTTTGACTAAGTAATATATGTTGGAGATGCCTCAAATGTTCCTCAGAGTATCAAGCTATAGGAATGCGTGACACGGTGAAAGAAATAAAAATGACTTTATTACTATGCAAAGCTTGGATGTCACAACCAGATTCCATCTCAACACCGCAGGCTGGATGCCCTAAGGTGCTGTACTTTGGCTCTCATGAATAAAAATAAAGCTCTGGAAGAAAGTTGCTCGGTACTGAACTAGAAAGTATCTGAAATTACTTGGTGGTCTTCAAACTGTTCTTTAAAGTATTAGATAGATAGTCCCTGAAAAAATGTGGGGTTCCTTTCAACAGTAGCTCTATTTTTGACAGCTGGAGAAAATGAGTGTTTGTGGTTATGGTCTTTGGACTACAAAGCCCAAAGTGAACTATTGGAATTGGTCTCTGAAAGAGGACTCAGCAAAGAGGAAAGAAGAGGGATAGAAAGAAAACGAAGGGAGGGAGGGAGGGAGGAAGGAAATTGTTCATAACTGCTGTTATTGAAAGTATCTCAAATGGACCGAATAAGACCCTTAGTCTAAACTCACCATAGGGTCATCTTTGATTAATACAGCTTTATCTGCCTCAAAATGAGAGAAAACAGAAAAACCATAGAAAAGCTTGAAGTATTCCCTTTTTTTTTTTTTTTTTAAGAAACTGAACTTCTTTGCCACGATCTCCCTGACAGCCTGAGGGGCTGTTTTCAGGACGCTTACCTAGACCCACCGCTGCCAAGAAAGCTTCCTGATTCAATCCAATTTCTCCTCCAAAGGTTAGCAAGGAAAGGGATGGAAAGAAAACAGATCAAAACCTTAAGCTGGCAGGGGACCTACCAGATACCAAATTAAAGCCACTGAAGAGAAGTTACGAGTCTCTCTCAGGGAGGAAAGGTGGCACCAGGGCTGTGCCTCCCAATGTCCATTCAGGTTTAGCTTAAAAAGCCACTCTGTGTGTTTGGCTGCCTGTTTTTGCCATTCAGAATTACCCAACCAACTAACGAGTTTGTGACTCCATATTTCAAAGGACAACAGGGAACGTGTTTGGGCAGGAAGGGCTCCTAATGACGGCCTGAATTCTGGAGGCAAAGGAAATCCCAAAGCGGTAAAACCTTCGGATAGGGCGAGGAGGCTGACTGAACTGTTTATAGGGAGAGAAACTGTAAGCAAGAGACTCTATTTCTTTTTCTACATGTTCTCAAGCAAAACTGGCCCTTGTAGAGCAATGGAAAAGACTCAAGAGGAAGAAAAAAAACCCCACTTTCCATCTACAAGGATCTAAAGTTTATGTAGAGGACAAACAGATCTTTCTTTGCCTTTGGGTTGAACACCTTGGTGAAGCCCATGAGGTAATGTCCCTAAGAAAAGTATCTGGAACTTCCAGATCCCAGGGGTTCAGGCTGAAGAAAGATCGCTTCCATTCCTAACCAATTAAAAAGCTTGCATCAAGGTTCTATGCTATGCCAAGCTCTGTAGAGGTTGTTTCTGAGGTAGGAAAGGACCTGGAAATTCCCATTCTGTGTGAAACCACTGACGGTCCTAGTGGAGACTACTGAATCAGAGCAGTACCAAGTAATATTTAAAGATGAGCATGATTGACCTCTGAGGGTGGGCACGTCCCACAGACCTCCCTACTGGAGACTCGTCAACCCGCATCTTATCCAAGCTCCTACCATTTTTCTAAATTGGGGAGCTTCATAGTGGACGCTCGATACATATGGGTTCATTGAATGGTATCGCCTGCCTTATAGGGGAGGCAGTTAAGAGGGTGGAATAGAGTGATTGCCCGGAGTCACATCCCGACTCCCTAACATGCTAGTTCCGTGACCCATGCTAGTTTCTCTGAGCTTCCATTTTCCTGACTGTAAAGCGAGGAAAAGAACACTATTCCTCTATCTTGAGGCTCTGCATGATGAATAAATGAACCAGTGTGGGTTACTGCCTCACTGGAGCGCCTAACCCTTAGTAAGCACTCCAGGAAAAGTCAGCTTCCATAAATAACAATTTTTATTATCTTTACTAATAGGACTACCGTACCCCAGATGACAGAGGCATATAATATTAATCGATCAAAAAATTATTTGAGTGCCTTTGATGTTGTTAACTGTTCTCTGATGCAGGTGTTATGGATCCTTGCCATCTGCTGGCAGAACAGCTAAGATAGTAACAGTGGGATCTGAAGTCTTCCTGTTTGCCCCCCATTGCTTAACCTGTTTCCTACACCCCCTCCCTCCAGCAGGGGAGGAGGAGATGATTAGCGATGACTTAGTGGTTTAATGTGGGAATGAAACCTGAGTCAAAATTGTTGATAAGAGCGGAGCAGTTCATTACTGGATTTCTTAGGTGCTTTATCGGGCATCGGGCACAGAGCATCACCGAGTCCGTAGTTGAACCTGCAGTCCCCAGTATTGGTCGGCGTTTGTCTATACCAGTTAGCTGAAAGCAGTGATGCTCACACTGAGACGTGTCTCACCTGAAGGGCTTGTCAAGTACAGGTGGCTCGGCCCCAGCCCCGAGAGTTTCTGACTCTGTAGATCTGGAGTGGTTCTCAAGAACTGGTACGTCTAACAAACTCCCAAGTGATGCTGAAAAGCTGTGGTCCCAGGAACGTGCCTTTAGAGCCTTTCGCTGAGAGTCTGTTTTAAGGAGCCAAACCTATGAATTCAGCCCATCCAGCTCTGTCGCTGATGCCACAGGCCACAGGGGTCACTAAAATGGAAAAGAGGGTGCTCCACATGCCCCATGTCTCTGCTAGAGGAAAAAACACAAGGAAACATCACCACCTATGTGTTACCAAGAAAAGCCTACCAATGGTTTAATTGTTCATTCATTGAATACATTCAGCCGCCTCCTGGTTCCAACATTAGCACGCTGATCATCATTTATTTATCCCAGAATTCCCTAACACCAGGGTTTAAGACTTATGTTGTTGTTGTGATTTGGGGAAGCCAACACTTGAATGTAATCGGACTCTGGTTGGAAGCCACATGGAAATCACGCATCTCAGTTGGTCTAGTTGGTCTCCCAACTGCAGAAGTTGACGCTGCATCTCAATAATGAATGACCGAGGTCAGCCATTCCAGAACTCCCCTTGCATTGTCCATGTTGCTGTGCTTATAGTAGCTGAAAGGCCGTTGTCTGTTTGTTATTTTAGTCAGTGAAAGGGGATGAAGGGATCACCCACTCAGAAGAAATAAATGGGAAAGACTCCAGCTGTCAAGTAAGTGACCTGTCAACTCTGTTCGGTGGTGGGGTTAGCCTGCATGCTCTTACTTCTTTCTAGCCTAGTTCCCAATGCAATTCTCAACCACAAGGCGACTCATTTACCGACTCTAGGTTGAGCGCTTGCTGTACATGAGGCACTCTCTTGGGCTCTACAGACACATGCATGAACAGGCTAGGGTTTTCAGCTATTTCTTATTTAACACTTACTTTTCCAACTCTTCTCCACAGAGCAAACCCCTTCCCATCCTTCAAGTCTTGGCCTGAATGTCCCTCAATCTCCTCAAAGAGATGTCCTATTTCCATCCATCATTGTTATGTCTTGTTCTTTTACTTCGTGGAATTTATGACACATTGTAGTAAGTCATCTGTCTATTCGTTATCTGTCTCCTCTACCCCTTTCTTTCTGTGTCTGGAGCAAGGGAGGGGCCTCTTCTATTTTTCCATCGCACTGCATGGTGCCTGGCATATAGTAGGAGCTATTTCTTTGAAAAACGAGTGAAGAAACATGGGATCGTGTGTTTTTTTCCATTATTTTCTCCACTCTAGAGAAACACAGCTAAGACATGTTTATAACTCCACATATTCATTTCTTTAAATGGGGTCATCTCATGCTCCATACCCTATTTTATAACCTGCGCTCTTTCTTAACTTAAAAACACACCTCCACGAAAATCTCAACAAGTATTCTTCAACTAATTTTTGCAACAGAGAGAACTGGTTAAGAGCAGAGCTGGTGGCTCAGATTGCCTGCGTTTGAACCCTGGCTTTGCTATCTTTTACCTGTGTGACTGAAAACAAATTACCAAATGTCTCCGTGCCTCAGTTTCCTCACCTATATCATGGAGCTAGGAAAAGCGCTGCCTCACGGCACTGTCATACTTAGATGAGTCAGTGCACATAAAGCGCCTGGAAGTCCCAGCACGGAGGACGCGATGAATGCTAGTGGCCGTGCGAATCAGCACGGGCCGCCGTACCAACTGTCATAGATGGAGTGGTTTAACAACGGAAATTTGTTTTCTCACAGTTTTGGAGACTGGAAAATCCAAGATCAGGATGCCAGCAATGGTTTGGTTCCTGGTGAGGAGAGCTTCTTCCTGGCTTTCTGACAGCCGCCTTCTCACTATGTCCTCACATGGTGGCTTTTATAGGGACACTAATCCTATTGATCAGGGCCCCATCCTTCTGACCCCAGTTAACCTTAATTACTTTCTTACTCCACATACTTTCACGCTGGGGGTTACGGCTCCAGTCCTAGGGAGCCATGGAAGTTGCTATTGTTTTGTTACTGTTACTTATTATGCCGCCGATAAGAAATTACCACCCTACAGTATTTGTTCTTATCACACACGCAAACGGACAGCAGTGACTACCATTCATTATATTTCCATGACCATAATACTTGGATTATCCTATATATTCCAACAGGGAATATATTGCTTTTTGCTGCATTCAAATTATCTCTGTTTTTCTTTTTCAACTTCCTGCTGTGCTTGTCCCCAAACGTGTTCTCCGGACCACTGGGAACCCAAAACTCCTCGAGTTCACTATCTTGGAAACACGATACATGTACTTTATTCCATATGAAAGTTTTAAACATAATTGTACACTTTTGTCTAGAATGTGGACGTGAAACAGTTATGCCGATCGTCTTGGATGCAGACTTGAGGAGACGGATGTGTGATCGTTGAGAGAATGATAAATGCTTTGTTTAATTTGGGGGATGGGAATAGACATTCTCTGTTCCCTTCAGAATTGTCCTCTCAGAGTTACGAAAAGTCTCGGGTGATGATTCTAGGAAAAGGAGCCCAAGGCAACTCCCAGTTCAGGTGTGCCTCAGGGTCTGAATCAAACGGGATGTTCCCATGACCTTGTCCCCCAACTTCCAGCCAGCGTCACTCAGTTCTACAAGAGGATGATTCAAATGAGAATAATTTGTGTGATAAATCCTGAGACAGAGTCAAATCCCAAGCAAAGATTTTAAATCATCTTCATTCAATGACGAAGCAATCGTCGCACAGTTTAGATTCTTAGCTTACTCTGAATGTAAGGAACCAGCCATCTGTTATTTCCAGGAGTTAGTGTCTAAGCCATTAAAAAGAACATTTAAGCCCTAATAGCAGTGGCGTAATTATGCGGTAAATGGACCTGATCCACTGAAAGCGCCCCTCCTGAAAAAAATCAATGTCCCGTGAAAGCTATTGACGTGCGGGCACTTCTCACTCCCCACCCCGCAATGATTTGCCGAGGGAAATAGTGTGGAAACATCTGGAAGGCAAGTTGCCGGCCATCCGTTCAACCCTTTTTGGTGGAGACTTACTATGTGTCAGACGAGGTGCTGGGGATAAAGCCATGGAGGACAGAAGAGTGTTGTTCTCCAGAGCTCCCCTTCCAGCACAGGGAGGCAGACGGAACGTTCTCGAGTGAGCCAAGAAACCCCCAAGGTTAATGCAAGCATGAAGGAAACACAGCCGTGTTTTGTAAGAGAGGGGTAAATTGTCTAAACAGGGGCCGCCGCCCCAGGGAGGTGACATCTGAGCTGAGACTTGACGGGAAAGAAGTGGCTGTCACGTCAAGCCCCGCAAACGTCCTGAGCAGGAATTACGGCAAACGCGAGGCCCCCATTTTGAGAATAAGCTTGTTCACGGAAGAAGAGGAGACCGTGTGGTCGGAGCAGAAGGAACAGAGGAAAAAGGGGGATTAGAGACGAGGTTGGGGAGGCACAGGGACACTCCATTCAACAAACATTTGCCGAGTCCCTTGTCTGCCCCCGGCTCTCGGACCCACATGGAAAGAATCTGTCAGGAAGGATCACCGTGGACAACGTTGGGTTGGGATGACGGACTCTTCTCAGTCGGCCTGGGTACGCACCATGAGGTACGATGAGGCCACCATGAGGCACGATGTCTTCAAAAACAGCTGAGAGACCCAACAATTCATTCCAGGTCACCCAGCAAGGGTGTGAAGGGACCCAGAGCCCACCGTGTGCTTTCGGCTGCAGACGCTAAGCCCTTAGCCAATAAGTGGATCTTAAACCTTCTATACGACAAAAACTGTCAACGCGGTGTGCAAGTGGCTTGTGGCCTTTCTGAAGAGCATCACGGTGGGCGTTTCTGTCTCCTTGTGCAAGGGTACCTGCTCTCGGGGCTTTGTTGCCCTTGGACATCTGCGTCTTGACTTTTGCTACGACTTTGGCACGTGGGGTCTGACGGAATCGCTCAGCATCTTTGAGGTGCCCTGGGTGTTTCCTTTCTCCAAGGAATCCTGCCCTCCACGGGGCTGTGACCTACGGAGCCTTTGGGGACGGGGCAATCTTCTCTCTTCTTGCTTGTTTCTCAGGGCTGCACTTGATACTGGGGGGGAACTTTGTCCGAGAACTTTTTAACGGGGGGACAATATGTAACTTTTACAAATCATAAGTTGTGAGCGTGTATTCCGTGCGTCCCATGCGGCCCCCGGGGGTGCTGGGGCTGTGGTTTTCTGTGAGCAGGGCTTTAAAACTTCTTTTAAATAATTTATTTATTTTTAAAATTTACATCCAAGTTAGTTAGCATGTAGTGCAACAATGATTTCAGGAGTAGATTCCTTAGTGCCCCTGACCCATTTAGCCCATCCCCCCACACCCCCTCCAGGAACCCTCTGTTGGTTCTCCATATTTATGAGTCTCTTCTGTTTTGTCCCCCTCCCTGCTTTTATAGTATTTTTGTTTCCCTTCCCTTAGGTTCATCTGTTTTGTCTCTTGAAGTCCTCATATGAGTGAAGTCATATGATTTTTGTCTTTCTCTGACTAATTTCGCTTAGCATAATACCCTCCAGTTCCATCCACGTAGTTGCCAATGGCAAGATTTCCTTCTTTTTGATGGCCGAGTAATACTCCATTATATATATATCCCACATCGTCTTTGTCCATTCACCCATCGATGGACATTTGGGCTCTTTCCATACTTTGGCTACTGTTGATGTTGCTGCTATAAACATGGGCGTTCATGTGTCCCTTGGAAACGGCACCCCTGTATCCCGAGGATAAATGCCTAGTAGTGCAATTGCTGGGTCGTAGGGTAGTTCTATTTTTAATTTTTGGAGGACCCCCCCATTCTGTTTTCCAGAGTGGCTGCACCAGTTTGCATTCCCAGGGCCTTAAAGCTTTGAAGTCAGTATCTTAAACTTGACATATTTTGCATTTAAAACAATTCCTTTTCAAGTTTCCATGTGAAAAATAGAAGATTTCACAGCACTAGGGCCACAATCCTGTAGAGCATCTGGCTGGGTCGGAACAGCCATTGCCCCTTTAAACAGGGCATGTGATAAGTCGCCACAATCCCCTCCAACTCCAGTATTCTCCCCAACATCAAAGCCAACGTTGCTCGAACTGGTGTTTTTCTTACGCTAGAAAAATAGTTCTTATGTCGCTTTCCCAACGGGGGTGTAAAGTCTCCATGTGATTATTCTTACCCCAGGCCTCTGGCATGTTTTTATTTTATCTGTGTGGCCCCCAACTATGGGAAAAAGGCTTCTACTTCACAGATATTTTGTTATCTGTAATTTACCCAGCATTTGCTAGAATTTTGGATTTTACAGCTTCCTCCCTCGGAATTATAAGGAACCAAGCAGGATTGCAAAAATGTCTCCGTAGCATGAAAGCTGTACATTCAAAACTAAAAATAAAACACTCCTCTTCTTTCACCACTGTTTTATAAGTGAAAGCACACTTTCACACCAGACACCACGGTAGGCGTAATCAGGAAGAAAAGAATAGGCATCCCCCAGAAAAGAGTCGTAAGTGGAAGAAACGCTCTCAAAGCTGGCTTAAGCTCAAAAGGGCTTCAGGAACGGCTAGATCCAGGGACATATGTGATACCATCAGCTTATAGACTCCTTCTCCCTCCTTCTCTCTCTCTCTCTCTCTCTGTCCATCTCTCAACTCTGCTTTCCTATCGGCTTCCTTTTCAAGAAGATTTTTTTCCCTAGAGATGGTGCTGGTCCTGGAAGCTACCCCTTCAAACCCAATGGAAAGAGGGCAGACCTCTCTCTTGATTGATTTAGCGAAGCTCTGCGATTGGCTCAGTTTCCAATCTGTGTTCAGCCATTCTGAACCAATCACAGCAGCCCAATCACGTGCAAGGCTCTGATATTGCCAGGCCCCAGCCACAGGGGTGGAATAAGTTTGTCTGACATGAAAGAGAGGAAAGGGAACCCTGGTTCCCCAGGGAAAACGCAAGTTGTAGTCCCAGGAGAGGAAGGAAAGAACACTGGCTGGGAAAGCATAAATTAGTGAGTGAATCATTAGGTAAACAAATAAATATCCCCTACTGTGGCCTTGAACCCTAATGAGGATTCGCACATTTTTTCTTAATTTTTTTCCCCGTCTCGTCCAGGATGCATGAAAACGTAGACACCCTCCAACACTTGAACACCTCTGTTTTGACACGTTGATTCACCTGCGATGGACACTTGTCTTGCAGCTACTAAATATGCGTTTTGTTTGAACTTGCTGCAGACATCGGACTCCGCGGAGAAGGTCATCATGCCCCCGGAGCCGGAGCCGGCAGGGGCGGGCCAGAAGGGCAAGGAGGGTTCCTCCAAAGACAAGAAGGTGGCGGCTGAGGGGAACAGGCAGAAGAGCAACAAGCAGGACGCCAAAGAACCCGCCCAGTGTGCGGAGCCGGCCGTGGTGGAGGTGAACTCACTGCAGAACGGGGACAAGTCCCAGAAGAGACCGGAGAAGCGGCGGCAGTCCCTCGGCGGCTTCTTTAAGGGCCTGGTAGGTGGATTGTGCGACTCCTCTTTCTGGGATCTTGGGCCGGAAGTGTGGTGCCCGCCTGCAAGGAGGGACTGGCTTGGGCATCGGTCCCACAAATACTGACGGAGCACCTTCTATGTGCCAGGTGCTGTGCTAGGCACGCAGAGCGAGGTGGACACAGGCATCACCCACCTGCAGCGTGTGGATCGATGGGGGCGGGGGTACTGAGTGCGGGGAGAGCCAGGAGGTGAAGGGAACCTGAGCACGAGGATGTGGCCCTGCCCTGGGGTTGAAAGGAGTGTCGGGGAAGGCTTCTCAGAAGAGGTGAGCTCTAAGGTGGGGCCTCCAATTAGCCTGTGCAGGAGGAGGCAAGGGGAGGTCTGAAGGCCCCCAGTGCGTTCCTGCTCATGGAACAGCAGGTGCGTGGGGGTGCTGGAGAGACAGCACGGAAGTGAAGTTCAGTCTGGCTGGAAGAGAGCCATAGGAGGCAGGCACGGGTGGTGATAAGGAGCACCAGGGTTGGTCTGTGGCCAAAGGGAGACCCGAAGTGTTTAAACCAGGAAACTGCTGTGAGCCCGATCTCGGGTGTTGGGGATACACAGGCGACTAAAAATTAGCTCCTTCCTTCCAGAGAGGCCTACACAGGGGTGAGCAGAGGCCAGACATTCAATAATCGATCAACCTTTGGGTTATTTGTGTCTATTCGGTTCTTCTCCATCTCCTGCCCGAGACTGTTAGCCTTGGGAGGGCAGTGGCCATACTGTCACGGGCACACGTGCTGTCCTCCGCAGCGTGGTGGATAGAGCATAGTAGACACCCTGTAAGTGTTTGTTGAACGGATGAAGGCGTAGATGAAGTGAAATACGACGCCGGTAAATGTTTTATTATATAAGTCCTGGCAAACAAGGAGAGTCTGAAGGTCGTTAATCGAATGATAAACGCGGTAATCAAGCATCCATTCGCAGAAGCCACATGCGGAGTCATACCTAGACCCCGCGGGAATGTGGCTGGAGCCCATAGAGGAGGGCACGGAAATAACATTGAGAGTAGTCGTGGGGCCGGGGTTCACTGGGGTAACCTTCATGTCGTGATAGAGCTGGGGGTAGGGACATGGTCTAGGACGTGCCCGAGACCAACTGATCGCTCCTGATTGCCCTGGTCCCTGAATATCTGTAGGTATTGATGACTTCCAACAGATGGGAGGCTGGAGAGTCCGATGGTTCCCCTGGGCCCAGCTTTGGTCTCCAAATATCATCTGTGGGAAGCCTGTTAGAAATGCAGCATCTCGGGCCCCAAGTTTAAAGTCTTCAGATAAATGCCATCACATTTCCATCTGGTCTCAGTGTGTGTGTAGAACCTCAATGTGAGGCAATGCCCGAAGTCAAGCTCTGGGGCTGTTTGGAAAAGGGAAGCCTGGCCCAGAGTCCCTCCGTCACCCCCAAGCCTCCAGTGAAAGCTCTTCTCCAGTTCTTAAGAGGTGAAAGAGACCAACCACCAAAGGAGGGGGTGTCTGAAAGATTGATCGTGCTTTGGGTGGTTTTGCTGGAAAATTTGTCTCCATTCTCAGCTCTCGCTCCTTGGAGAGGAGCGTAAACCCTAATCGCACTTTTCTAGACATTTCCAAACCGACTACTACTTCTGCCCAAAGTTCTGGTTGAACCATTCCCTGCCAAACCACAGTGCACAGGGCGGCATAGGGCGTGGGGAGGGTGCTGTTCTAGAAAGGTTCTGAGCTCACGGGCCCAGTCTTTCTTGTTGGTTTTGGTTGGTGTTTTGGGGGGGGGTTCTTTTCTTTCTTTTTTCTTTGTTTTGGTCAGAGGCTCATGGGGGTGTTCTCTGCATATCCCCTTACCCGTGACACCCCTGGACCTGACAGGATGGCTCTCGTCCAATGGTTCTGAATCAGTGATTTTATTTGCGGGGGACACTGGGCAACGTCAGAGACCATTTTGCTTGTCACAACCAGGAGTCAGTGCTATTGGGATGTTGTGGGTAGAGACCAGGGACCTTGCTAAATGTCCCATAGTGCACAGAACAGCCCTCCATGACAAAGAGGTATCCAGCCCAAAGTGCCAATGGTGCCACGTAGGACAGTAGAAAGGACAGAACGGTACCGAGGAGTCTGTGCCGTGAAGACAGGCAGCTTCACTTACTCGAGTCCCAGACCTACCACTTCCTACCTAGCTGTGTGACCTTGGGCTAATCACTTAACCCCTCAGAGCCTCCGGTGTCCCTTAAGCAAAACTGAGGTGATGATTACAGCTACCATTTGAGGGTTCCCATGAGAATCAAATGCATATATGCCCTACGGGGGGGGGGCGGCGCCTGGGTGGCTCAGTCAGTCCCACTCTCAATCTCGGCTCAGGTCATGGTCTCACAGTTGGTGGGTTTGAGCCCCGCGTTGGGCTCTGTGCTGACTGTGGGGAGTCTGCTTGGGATCCTCTCTCTCCCTCTGTCTCTGGCCCTCCCCCGCTCGTGCACTCTGTCTCTCTCAAAATAAATAAATAAACGTAAATACACACACAGACGCACACCCTACCGGATCCAGCACCTGGCACGAAGCAGGAGTTCTGTAGTAGACGCCCTCATCTCCCTGGCAAGTTTTATGGGACCTTCCGTGTGGACTGGAGCTCAACCCCCAGCAAAGTGGGGACATCAGCCCACATGGCTCTCACCTTAAACCCCCCCACAGGACTCCCTTCCCTGCATTCCCTTCTCCCTCCGTTCACTGCCACCTCTCTCTCTCCCTCCCCAAGACCATCCGCCCCAGTCAGTTCCCCAAGTTCACCGCCAGCCAATCCCTGCTCGCTCTGTGCCCTCCCAGCGAGGTGGTCTCTGCTCGGCACCTTCCTTCCCCCTCCTCCAGCATGCTGCCTGAATTCTAACAGGGAGCAGCCTCCTGAGCAGTTCATGCGACGTCTGAAAGAACTGGAAGGAAGCCTTTAGAACTCGGCAGGTGCAGCTGTTTGCAAGCATTTGGTTTTTGAGCAGAGGGACTTCGTTCACTGAGAAACTGAGAACCTTCACGCGTGTGCATGCGTGTGCATGTGGGTGTACACACACATACGTGTGGACATAGAAACACATCTACTTGACCAACACAGAGCCCCGATTGCAGGGGGAGTGGGCTCAAGAACCCTCTAGCTGGCGGCCCCCCCATCTCTCCCCCTGTGGGAGCCCCTGAGACACCTTTATGTAGCGCTAGAAGATTCTGTGCCGTCCCATCTGCACGTTTTACAGAGGAGGCGGTGGGGATTGGAAAGAAGGCAAGGCCTGCTCTTCGTTCCCCAGGGGCCCCTACCTGTCATCGTTGCCCGTCTCCACTGGGCACAGGCTCAACTGAGGCTTGTGACAATTAGCTCAGTTACTCCGCCCGGGGCTTGGAAAGAGCAGGGGTGCACGGGATGGAGCCTGGACGACAGGTGATCTGAGGTCCGGATTCCAAGTCCAGGTGGCCAGCCCGTTGCTACATAAGCTGGCCCTGGCTCATCTTGGAGCCGGTTTGCACATCTGTAAGACTGGTTACTAATCACTGCCCCCCTCACCGGGCTGGTGAGAGGGACCCGGTGGCAGTGGATTTGGTTCAGCTGGTTGTAAACCGTGAAGTACCGTCCTGATACAGCAGGCAGGACAGAGGTGGCCTCCAGGGGCTCTGATCGCCAAAGTCCATGCCTGAGGCAGCCAGAGGGGGAACGTATGTGAGCGAAGAGACCTGGGAGGGGTCTGTGGCAACTGGAAAAGCAGGTGCCCCATCTAAAAGGGGGCACCGCCACTCGGTCCCAGTCATTTATCGCCTTGCAGGTTTATGGGTCCAATATGGCAGGTCTTCTCGCTTTTCAAGAGAGAAGAACAAAAGCGCGGATTGTAATGTGAAACATTTCATTTTTATTTTTTTAAATGTTTTTTACTTAGTTTTTGAGCAAGAGAGAGCACTAGTTGGGGAAGGGCAGAGAGGGGGTGGACAGAGGATCTGAAGTGGGCTCAGTGCTGAGAGCAGAGAGTCCGACGTGGGGCTCAGACTCACAAACCAGGAGATCATGACCTGAGCCACAGTCAGACGGGCCACCGACCGAGCCACCCAGGTGCTCCAAGGCATTAATTTCTAAATGTCAGCATTTAACTTAAAACCTAAAAGAAGAAAATCTATTTGTCATAACCCATTTACAAGCCAAGTTCAGCTCAAGACAGCCACTTAGCGAGCTGAGTTTGATAGACTCAGCCCATCAAGACCCTCAGCACTGGGGCGCCCGGGGGGCTCAGTTGGTTAAGCAACTGACTCTTGATTTTGGCTCCGGTCATGATCTCACAGTTCATGAGTTTGAGTCCCACACCGGGCTCTGCACTGACAGCACGGATCCCGCTTGGGATTCTCTGTCTCCCTCTCTCTCTGTCCCTCCTCTGCACGTGCTCTCTCTCTCTCTCTCAAAATAAATAAACTTAAAAAAAATCTAATAAAAAAATTTAAAAAGACCCTCAGTACCTGAAGGAATAGGACCTCTGGAGGCTAAGGTTGAGTGTTGGGGGAGGCCTGTGTGAACCGGGACAGACAGCAGCACAACGGAGGGCATGCTGGGTGATGTGGGGACAGAAGGGATCATTTTCCCCAGGGCCAGCCCAAGTTCAGCCCTCGAGAAGCTCGTCCCTGGATTTGCACCCAGCTCTACCACTCAGTGGCCATGTGACCTTGGACAAATCGCCTTCCTGAGTTTCAGGTGCCTTATCAACGGGCCGATTTGGTCACAGAGTTAGCCCGAATGAAATGAGATCAGATATGGCAACCTTAGAACCATCCCTGGCATGTTGTAATTTGTCAGGGGGGAACAGTGATTTTTATTCTTGTGATTATTATGATTCTTCTTCAGTCAGCCCCTCCCTAGGCTGTAAAGATGCAGGTGAGTGAGATGCCACCAAGTGTCCGGCAACTTTGTGACTTAGGTGTTCACGGTGCAAGGCAGACGGACTGGCTGGGAGCCACCTAGAGCGCAGGACACGAGCTCAGGACTCGGGCACACGGGACACGGAGCTCGGGTCCACCACTTCCTGGTGGCAAATGAGTGACTTGAGCTCACTGAGCTCTCTCCTTTGAGTTGATGGTGACAGTGATGATGGGGTCAGCTCCAGAGGATGCTGGGAGGACCAGGGTGACCTCACGAATGAGACAACAGGCTCACAGACAAGGGATTGATCAGAAGTCAGGAACCTGAGAGGGACGGAGCCGTCCTCGAGCTTTGAGTCCCAACTTTCACTACTCCGTGTTGGCCTCTCCTCTTCGTCTTCCCAGACGGACACACTGTATTGCACAGAGTAGGTGACCCATACGTGCTGTCCCGTGAATGAACGAATGCAACAAAAAGCAATCACAGTAACTCTTTTATAGCACCTACTGCGCGACCGCACTTCACATACGCTCCCATCTGCTCTGCACGGCCTCCCTGCGAAGCTCCGCTGGTAAAATTGAGGTGCACGGGGTTAAGGCAACCTGACCAAAGTCAAGCAGCCAGGAAGTGGCCGATCTGGAATTCAAAACCCAGCGATCTGATTCCAGCGGTAAACTGCACTACATTGCATTCTACTCTACAGAAGGTGCTTTCCACTGTACTACTCTGTATTACACTATGCAACATATGCCGCAGTACGTTGTACTGTATACGCACCATATACGCACCCTGTGTACATCCTATCTGTTGTACTATACTAAGCCATGCTATATTACTAAGCCATGCTATATTACTAAGCCATGCTATATTCACTATACCATTACACTATTGTCCTACACTGTGTGTTGTACTATCTTATCCTATACTGTGTATGCTCCGCTATACTACATTATACGACATGATACTATGTGTATTACTAGGCTATATACATATATAAATATGCTTTGTAATAACATATTATACTATTCTACCCAATATTATACTATACTGTAGTATATATGCTATTGCATACTACACTGTGCTACATACACTATACCATACTATATTTATTGTATTATATTACCCTATATATATTATCTGTATTATATAATATATACTATACTATTTATACTATGCTATACTATAATATGCCATGCTACATTTAATACACTAGATTTCATTATATGTATACTATACAATATACATCATCCTATATTATGGCATCCTATATTACATAATACTAGCCTGTACTATGTATATATACTGTACTATATATACTTTATTATACTATATATTACACTATACTGTACAACTATATATACTTTGCTATATCACACTATCTCATATATATATATGTATATATACACACACACACATACACACTTTACTGAAATATATATACTATCCTGTATTATACTATCACTAGCCTATACTACATATACTGTAAAACAGGACCAACAATAAAATACCCCTTATATATGCAGCAACATGGATGCATCGCAAATCCATTATGCTATATGACAGAATCTGGACTCAAAGGCTATGTACTTGGATTCTGTTGATATGCTGTCCTGGAAAAGCAAAATTCTAGGGATAGAGACAGATCAGTGGTTGCCGGGGTCTGGAGGTTGGGGCAAGGGGTTGACTCCAAAGAGACTCAAAGGGGATCTGGGGAGTGGGTTGCACTACGCTATATCTTGATTTTGGTGGTGGTGACATGACTATTTGGGTTGGTCGAGGCTCACAGAACTGTACACAAAGAGGTTGATTTTATTGTATATACATTATACTGGGCAGAAAAGGTAAAATAATAATAATAGCAATAGTAATAATGATACTTGACTCAGAGTTTATTCCATTCAGGTGGAGAAGACAGATATCAGGGCATAGATGATAAGATCATTTCAGATGGTGATTATGTTTCGTAAAAAGTTAAGCAGGGCAACGTGTTTCACAAGTGATCGGACGGGGTAGCTAAAGCAAGACACAACTGTGAAGCGTTCTTCACAGCGCAGGTAGTGTTCTAAGTACTTCACAGGAATGAACTCACTTTACCTTGGAGCAACCCTCTGAGACATTGTATTGTCCCCATTTTAAAGATGGAGAAGCTGAGTTTACAGAGGTAGATAAGGAGCCTGTCTGGCTTAGGCGGGAGAGAACACAACTCGATCTCGAGGTGGTGAACTCAAGCCCCACTGGGTACAGAGATTACTTAAATACTAAGTGAAAAAAAAAGAGTTAAGTAATTTCTCCAAGATTTCGCAATGCTAGAAAGACTATAACTGGGCATTGCGCTGCAACATCTGACTGGTGGCCATTCTTTTATCCACCACTCATGAAAAAAGTGCATTTGTTTAGCTCAACACCTGGCACAGAGTAAGTGCTAAATAGACGGCAGTCATTGCCCTTGATGGTTCAGCCTTTCATTAGGGTGCAACTTCTTTCTATTTTTCTCCAGGGACCAAAGCGGATGTTGGACGCCCAAGTGCAGACAGACCCTGTATCCATCGGACCAGCTGGTAAAACCAAGTAAACAAATTACTACAGTTCCCACCAAGTTGTCCTGCACCAAGATGTCTTCTCCCTACTCCGTTTCCTCCCCCAGCCCACTCCATGTACATAGTCTTCTTCTCGTGGCCATCAAATGAAATTCTGCCTACAAATTAAGCCTGAGCTGTTGTATATTGAGGTGTATTATTTACGTCTCGGGTCCAATCTTTTCCGGTGAATGACCGTAAAGATGGTTTAGCAGGTTAACCGGTTAGGTCAGAAGAGTTGAAGGTTGCCAAGCAGAGAGCGGAGGGGGCGGAGGAATGCGTCCTGGCGAAGTTACGAAACGTGGCAGTGGTGAGTAAGTTGCAGAGGGAATTAAGTTCTGTAGTACATGCAGGCTCCTCTTCTGAGCTCCAAGAGGAGAGACAAAAATCCGGTTAAGTTCACATTTGGAGGAGGGACAACATGGGCTCTGTGCCGGGAGGTTGCCAACTTCCTGAAATGGAATGTGTGGGGAATGGAAAAGGAATGAATACGAGTCGCTTTTCGAATAAGGTCCTTGAAAGTTATTGATGAGAGGGAAAAGATTGACCGCAGAGGGTTTGAAATGATTTGGGAAGACAGCTGCGCTCAGTGATGAGGACAAGGATTACAACTTCAGGGAAAAAAAAAAAAAAAAAAAAAAGGCACAAAATAAATGCAGTTGCAAGTTTACTTTGCGACACAAGGGGGCACCGAGGTCTCCGTTTTAATCCTGCGTCCTGTAGCCCTAACAAAGATTTGGTCTCCGCATCTTACATTATTAATGCTTCTCAGATGGCTGAGGGACTTCCTTCATCTGTTCTGTCTGACACTTATCTCAAAGTCTGTCTGTAATTTCCTAATGTTTCAGGATGTGCTCCGATAAAACCCTCCCCATAACCCCAGTTAATAAAAAATTTCCAGAAGATTATTCAAATACCCGAGGTTTTTTTTTTTTAATACGTGTACAGAGGAGTAAATAGGACCATGAGTCTATTAAAATGTAATTCAAAGTAGCATATGATTGATTGATATCATGTATACTGTACCTTTCTTTTTCTGATTTAATAAAAAAAATACATTTACATCTAAAGCATCTTTTACTTTTCAACTTTTAAAGCAGGTCTCTTGTCCTCTCTGAGACACCTTCATCTTCCACAGCATGAAATCAGTGTTCTTCCTCCATTTTGGTTTCCTTCGCAGATGCTCCTAGATTTTTCCCCTTGTATATGGGCACGTACACATGCAAATGTGTGCACACATATATTTGCATGCACACACTCCCACTTACATAAAAGTCCTGCCTTAGGCCAGGCTGCCTGGAGTAGAGCCTGAGATAGGGATTCAGAAGCATGTGACATACCCAGGGAGGACCAGGAGGGGGGAGGGAGAGGAAGTGAACAACAGGGCAGGGGAGGGAGCTGAGCAAGGATTGGTCTCAGCTGGAGTTGAGTTCCATCCTGATCCCTCAGGGGGCTCTGGAGCCAGAATTGCACACTGCAGTTGGGTTCTATCTTGAGCCAAGGGGGCCAGCCTTTGTACCCTTGTTGGTGAGTCACGGGCCACCCTGGGAAGCGGTGGGACAGGCCCGGTGCTCCCACTAAGCTGAGAAGCTGGGATCCCATAACAGCTAGAGGAGAGGGGCTGGGCAGAGTCCATTACAGATACGCACATGATATTCAGATATGTGTTCATTCCCACGTAGGGACACGTCCATACATATAAGCATGCTTTACATGCAGAAATGCACAAATGCATGCACGCATTCATACTTCTATATTACATACAGGAATAAATTCATGAACATATTCATAATCACACATACAAACAGGCACGTGTAGCAAACACAGATTCGCACATACGCGCTGGCTTGTGCAAAGCCGTCACGCGTTGATCTGAAGTAAACATTGAATATGCTCTTCTGACAACTCTTACATTAGGAAAATAAAACCATTGCTTTGGCCAAAAAAAAAAAAAGGCATTTGGAAAATGCATTCAGGAAAAAAATGGTATCTCTAAAAAAGCAGATGGGGGGAGGGCGTGGCGTCGGCTGCTGCTGTGGCCAGCTAGCTGTCAGCGTGGATGCCCATTGCTAGGTTTCAAATAAAGATCAGAGGTCTTTTCCTTGCAGCTTTCCCTTTAGCCTCTTCGGATCTGCTGCTCCAACCTGGAGATCAGTGTCTGTGACTCACCCGGTTGAGAATGACCTCATGCCGCCTCCTGTCTGAATGCTTAACTTGGCGCAAATCAGGAAAAAGTCCTTTGGGGAAGCCCTTACTGGCTGGGTGACTTTCCTCCACCAACATCATCATAGAACACGGGGCCAGGCAGCTGTTTATTCCTTTGTCCCCAAACACCAGGGGGGGCGCCTAGTGTGACCTTTGGTGAGCTCTGGGCCGTAGTCGTCCATTGAGAAAGGTGACAGTTTCATTTGCAAGTTTCACCTCGCTGGGCACAGGGGCTTTTTGCCCTGATGAGAAATGCCCCCAGGCAGGGCTGAGTCACTAATGCAGAAGGAGCCCTCCCCCCATCCCCCCCACCTCCCTGGATTTAAAAAAAATCTTAAATGAGTTCTTTGCTGAGAACCTCTCTGCAAACCCAACTCTTTCTGTAACAGTTTCATATCGTCCTGGCCAAAAAAAAAGAGAGAGCAATCTTTTAATGACATTGCTTTGGTTTTTTTGTTATTGTCATTTTTAAAAGGCAAGAAAACTGAAGCCAGAGTAGACTCGGAAAATGACTTGTTTGGGAGATTTGAAATCTAGTAGTAGCCTCAGAAGCGCGTTAAAACCCCATTTTTGAGTTTTGAGGGTTTGCTGTGTGTGTGTGTGTGTGTGTGTGTGTGGTGTATTTTGTTTTGTTTTTTAGTTGAGAGCTCATTCCTGGTGCGTTTACAGACAATACTAATTTCCATGCCTCCCGCTGAACTCCTGTGAAAAAGAGCAGAGACTCCCCAGATGAGCTCAGGAGAAGGCTCTGCCTTGAGGGACCCAAGTTCCTCAAACTGCGGAGCCCAGAAGGGCCACTTGGAAGGCAGAGCTGTGCACGTGGAGACACGAAACACACTCTCTGAAACTGAAAGGGAATTATGGCCTGCAGGAGGGGCCGGAGGGACCTCGTTAAAAATTTACAAACTCATTTATTTATTTACTTTTTATTTTTAGGTGCACAGGGAGGTGTGTCTTCTCCAGTGGCAAGAAGAAGTGGCCCTTCCAAGAACTGAGCTTTTGAGCCGAACTGGCCGCCACTGGGGGGAAAAACAAAAACAAAAACAAAACAACAAAAACAAAAACAAAACCCACTCTGCTTTTCAGTTGCAGCTGATGGTGACTTTTGGACTGATACCCGTAAAAGAGTTCATTCAAAAGCGTGCTTGTTCTCAGCAGTCCATGAGGTCCCTCGTGAATTCATCATCCAGGGGAGGGGAGGCATGCCTAAAGAAATGCCAAAAACGGAGGGAAAAGAGAAAGAAAGTTAAGTGCTTCGGTTTTTGTCGCATTCCCCCTGCTCTTTCTTGGAGCCAGCTACCCAGGATTTCAACACACACACGCGCACACACACGCACACGCTTGAGCTGGACTGTCCTTGTTTGCTTGCAAACAGTCCAGAGGCAATGGCAGTGGAGCCCCATTAAATCAGACTCCAAGAGACTGGAATCTGTGTCCCGCTGGCTCCTTCTCCGACTGGCCCCCCACCCCCAGAAGGGAACAGATTTCTACAATCCGGACCTGACAAACGCCATTTCTTAGGCCAAATAGTCCCACGTGGATCTTAAGCCACCAAAAGGTAAATCAGCTAGCCTTCCTACTTTCAAGACAATTTTGGAAAGGAAGAGGATTTCAATTATTAACTCACCCAAGCCGCAGACGCAGGGCATGCGCTTTGCAGAATGGTAAGAATGATGAGGGTGGGTTTTAAGCATCCTCTGCATGTCCCTTTTGAAGCCTTCTTAAAAGGGGGTCCGCACGGGGAGTAGAAATACGTCTCCGCATGCTAGACCTTCCTCATGCCATCAGTGAACACAAAGTGGCCAACTGGAAATTAGCAGGCTCCATTAGGGGAGGAAAAAAAAAATTACTGAGCAGCAAATTCTGTAAATTTGTAATTCAGATCTTAGCGCTGGCCTGAAAACCTTTGCATACATTGGTGTTCTGGGGAGCTTAACCCTTTCGCGTCTGTCTCCTCTCCCCAGGGAGCTCCTCATTTGGTCTTCTCTATCCCCTGGCCCTTTAACTGGCCTTGGCAGGCATAGCAATCCGGGCAATTTTGCAGAAATAAGGATAATAATAGTAATGCTCCACATTCTCGCACTCCGCAGTTTATAGAATGCTTTCTGAATACATTATCTAATTTAAAGCTGTCTGCCCCTAATGGAACTTAATTGCCACCTTTGTTATAGTTTATTATGAGGACACTGGCGTGCACCTGTATGCCTTTTGTTTTGTTTTGTTTTTCTCCAAAGGAGTACTTCTTGACAAAATGGCCCCCAGTTGCTTTTCTGCCAATGGTCGCCACTGAAGGAGCTCATTGCTTTCCCGCTGGGCTCTCACTCACGGATGCTGTTGTTTAAATCCGGCCACATGGGGGAGTTCTAGAACATAGGGTGCTACCATCTCCAGCCAAGCTCTTTTCCCTGACTCCCTAATGAGGAGGTCGGGCCAAAACAGCTCTTAAGAATGTGTTTGTTGATGAACTTCTAGAAAGCCGTCAAGTTTAGAATAAGAGGGCCAACCTGGGCAAGTCAACTGCCTTGGGTGACTCCCAGGCCGCCAGGCAGAGATAGAGTTGGTTGGTTGGTTTTTCCATTCCTGTCAGCTTCGTCTGGAAAGAGGCTTAAGAAAGGATATTGTGATTGCAAACCATTTAGGTTGGTGTCACTGCAAAGCATATAAATTACCCTCACCAGCTTTTCATGCCCCACGACACAGCCTTACTTCTCACGTCTCTACACGCAACTAGCGGGCAAGTGACTTGACTTCTCAGTTTCCTCCCTAAACAATGGGACAGTCTTAGTGCCTGTTGTGTGGAGCTGGTGGCTGGTGCATAATAAAGAGCTAATAAAGGAAAGCTATTATGTCATAGGGAACTTCTAGCACCAAGCAGCAGAAAACTCCCATTCCCACTGGCTAATAATAATAATAGCAGTAAGGATGTTTATCATTTCATTTCTCCGATGTTGTATCATAGCCTAGCTCTGCTTCTCTGGACTCTGCTGTGCCATGTTCCATGGGTTTACTTCACCCTAAGATCAATGCCAAGTGATGGCTACAGTTCCAGACCAGGGGATTCTGGGATTAGCATAATCAATTTTTGATGTATCATTTTGGTGAAATAGATTTTTTTTTAACGTTCATTTGTTTTGGGGAGACAGAGAGAGACAGAGAACGAGCAGGGGAGGAACAGAGAGAGGGGGAGACGCAGAATCCGAGGCGGGCTCCAGGCTCTGAGCTGTCAGCACAGAGCCCGACGCCGGGCTCGAACCCACGAACCGTGAGATCGTGACCCGAGCCGAAGTTAGTCGCTCAACCGACTGAGCCACCCAGGCGCCCCTGGTGAAATAGATATTTAGAGGCAACTCCAGTGATGCAATAAACAGGCACTTTTTGACATCAGTATCTTTAAAGTTAGCCACTCCTCAGACCAAGGATGCCCTTCAATTCCGACTGATGGGACATGTGCATTTATGATGCCTTGCCCTCCAGAACGGGACCATTAGACCGAGCTCATCAACATCAGGGACTTTATGTCTGTCTCTCTCACGGCTCCGTCGTCAATGTCTGGCATGATGCTTAGATGCAGTGGATCCTCAACAAATATTGGCTGAATGGATGTATTTGATAGATACCCTATGGCCACATCCATTGGGCAGTGGGTTGCCTTACGCTCTGGTATGAGTTTATTTCAGCACGAAGTGTTCGATCACTTTAATCAGACATCCACCCTCCCCAGCTGCCTAGGCTAGTGGTTCTCAGAGTGTGGTCCCCTAACAATCAGCATCAGCAGCACCCGAGAACGAATTAAAGCTGCGAATTCTCAAGCCCTACTCCAGACCCACTGGATCAAAAAGTCTCAGGGTGGGGCCCAGCATTGTGTGTTTTAGCAAGTGCTCCAGGTGGTTCCGACGCAGGGAAATTTGAAAAGCACGGGTCTAGGTAGAGCTACCACGCCACTGATCATCAACTTAAAAAGATTAGCCCGGAAGATGCATACCTCACGTTGGACTTACTAGATGCCAGATGTCCTGTGCCACATAAATTGCCTTGCTTCCTACCCATTTTACAGATGAGGAAACTAAGGCTCAGAGAGGAGATGCAACGCTGCCCAAGGACACACATGTCAGAGTCAAGGCTGAAACCCAACCTAAGCTCCCAAAGACATGTTTTCAGGTCTGTGGGAGAGACAGGCAGACAAAAGGACAATAACAATATAATGTGTGATAAGTAAACGTAGGGTGTTGTGGAGCTCAGAGGAAGGCACTGCTACAGGACTCCAGGGGAGGGAGGTTGGCCATTTGAGGTGGTAACAGTTGAGCAGATTCGCAAAGAATGAGAAAGAGTCGGCCAGAGGCGTTCCCAGCAGAACAGGAAGTGCCGAAGCCCAGGGTCTACAGAGACAACGGCAATTAGCTCAGTGTGGCCAGAGTGAGGCCGAGGGGAGGAAAGATAAGACAGTGGAAGCTGGAGAGGAGGCACAGACCAGATCATCAAGGTCATGAAGTAAGGAGCCCAGAGGAAGAAGTTTAAACTTCTCCTGAGAAATAGGGAAGAAAATATCGGAGCTGGAGCATGGCAGAATCCAACCTGTATTTTGGCGGTAGGTAGGATCTAACGTAAACTCAACCCGACTAATACTCATTGCGCGACCCGAACTCTCTACTCAGTGTTACAAAATGTAATCATTCTCTTCTTAAGCCGCTTCAAAAAGCAGAAGACATACCCATTTAGATAAAACCTCGAAATGGGGCTGGTCCCTACGAGAGTGCTTAAATACTCATTTCCAAGTGTCATAAGTGTGGGTTTGGAATTTGGCCCCTGATCCACCCAGATGATCCGCGCCCATGACCCAAGGCTGGGAGACGGTGAGCAAGTGATTGCACATATTAGAGCCTTAATTTGTTCCTCTGTAGAATGGGAATAAGAGTAGTACTTAACTCAGAAAGTTGCTGAGAAGAGTAAAAGAACAAAGAAACGAAGGAGGAGAGAAGAAAAAGAAAAATACTGACTTTTCCCTGATGGCCATCCCATTCTCCAGTAAAGTAGAATTTCTGGGGAATTCTAGAAATTCCCCAGAATTTGACTTGAGTCTGCCTTTGGCTTTCCTTGACTGTATCTTCTTATAATAGTAGCTAGGTTGCCATGGTAGCAGACAGGGTGGATGGTCCGCCTCATTTCTCTTCAGCCCATTTCAGAATTCCCTCCACGACTGGCTTTTCCTTTTGGTGGCTTTCTCCAGGGGCTAGGGGAACTTGTTCAGCTCACCTGCCGGGCAATCTGGAAATGCCTAAAATTTTAGGCCCCGAGGGACAGCTTTCAAGCAATGAGGGATGGGGAGACAGCAGATAAATATCTCTGCTTCCCCATCTCTCCGAGGGACACTTTTGATGTGTCTGCTGAATGTTCGCCCGGGGTCCCCAGCAAAACTGAATCCTACCTGCTCACAGTAGTGACGCACTCATGAACATACTCTCCGTCATTTGTGCTTCCTGGGGTCACCTCCCAAATAAACTACCTGCCTCCAAGCTCTTGTCTCAGGGACCGGTGTCTGAGGCACAAACATCTGTGTCTCGCTTAGGGTCCCTGTGCCACGTGGTTCAATAGAGGGGAATTTATAGGTACTGGCAGAGCTGAAAAAGGAAGCACGTGACAAGGAGACCACCTAGAGATTAGACACAGAAGAAGAATGCCGCCATACCATGGGGGCCAGACAGACAGAAGGAAGAGGCGATACTACCAAAGCGAGAGAGTCTGGACACCCTGGGCAGGGCGGGGGGGGGGGGGGGGGGGGGGGGGGGGGGGGAGGGGGGCGGGGCACCGCATAGGGGTGGGAGAGGCTGCCTGAGGGTAGCTGGGACCGGAGTGGGCTCTCAGGGAGCACTGCCTTTCTGCTGACAGAAGGGCAGAGGAAAAATATCTTGGAACTTAACTAGAATCCAGTTGGCAATGGAACCTGGGAAATGCAGTTCAAAGGGAAACATGGAAAGAGGCGTGGACGGGCAAATGCCCAGCACGACCTCAAGCCCTGCTATGAAAGAAAAAACTAAAATGAGAAAAGCAACAGTGGCTAGGGCCCCACACCCATCCTGTATCTAAAGAAATGAACATGTCTGTGAATGGTCCCAGTAACGCCACCTCACTAAACGTGTCTAACTTCGCTTTGACATCTATCAGATAGAGACGCCAAGTGGATTTAATGATCTACTCCACGCCAAGCAGCTAGCACTGTGCCTGGCGCACACGTGTCGAATAAACGCTCATGCTCATTGGAACGTTTTGAGATCCGACTGTTCTTTGAGTATCTGGGAGCCCTGCTCAAACTTGTCTCTTCCCCTCTTTACCACTCAAAGCCTCAACTTCAATGTCTAGAATCTGCCTCTAGTCTCTTTTTCATTGCCTTAAAAAAAAAAAAAATCTTTCCACTTTCACTAAAGTTCTGCCAGAGCTGACGGAGGAATAGCTCTCTCCTCCCCTCTGGACTCCCAACCCTCTCCCCGAAGCCCCCACCCCCTCCCTATCTCCGCTGGCCACTTGTTCACCAGGAGCTTAGCAGTTCTGAGGGTACAAAAACAGGAAACTATGCCCCAGTCCTGACTAAGGCTAAAAACTCATGTGCAAACCCTTCATCACACAGATTTCTTCAGCTCTCCAAAACTGGGGCCTTGAAAAATCAGGTCCCGGGCCAAGAGCGTTGGATTTGCTTAATCATTTCCTTTGCAAATTTATAACCTCTTTAACCATGAACAAGTAATGGTGAGAAAGAGGGAGGTGGGAGCTGAAATATTTTAAGTCAACCACAAGACAGGACAGGAAATTCTGGAAAGGGAGGGGGGGTGGTAATTTTTCTTTAATCCCTCGGTGCCACAGCAGACTAAAACGGCAACTTTGGGAAAGTGACCATTCTAGGAGATTCTTTTACTGTTGACTCTGACCCAGAGTGAGATGGCATACATAGCTCTCTTTACTCAGGGCTAAATAGAGAATAGAGGAGAAAAACTCTGAGATGACCCTTTACTTGACTCAAGCAGCAAACATTTACTGAGTGACCTCGTCAGCCCTTGTGCTGTGTAGAGAGAACTAAGATGTGTTCCCAAACAAGCAAAATAACGTCCTCCCTTGCTCAGTGCCAGTAGAAAGTTAACATGCCTATTGAAGGCTGCCTACCAGAGAATCTGAAGGGGGTGACCCAAAGCTGTTCTGTTGTTAAAATCTCTGAACAACAATATAAGTGGCTTTTTTGCTTTCAGAACTTTCCCCAGCAAATCAGAGCTGTGTATTTTACTAATCCTTAGGGTAAGTCATTGTCTTTAGCAGTGATTTTTATCTGAAATGGGGGACCCACCCATTTATGTTGACCCAGCAAATAGAATGGGATGGGATGAAATAGAATGGAACCGAACAGAACGGAATAGGAATAGAATAGAATAGAATAGAATAGAATAGAATAGAATAGAATATTTCATGATGTATTACACATAATATGGATAATATTGATTAGTGAAAGTTTTGATTGTGAATATGTGCATATAGATTCATGAGATATCTCTCACTTTGGTTTATAATCAGATAACTTTAGAAGGCTCTGGTCTTGTAGCTTAGAAGTTAAAAGTGTTGGCTGTGGGGATGCCTGGGTGGGGCTCGGTTGACCTTCTGACTTTGGCTCAGGTCATGATCTCACGGCTCATGAGTTCAAGCCCCGCATCGGGCTCTGTGCTCAGAGCTCGGCGCCTGGAGCTGGCCTCAGATTCTGTGTCTCTGTCTCTCTTGGCCCCTCCCCTGCTCATACTCTGTCTCTCTCTCTCTCAGAAATAAACATTCAAACAATTGAAAGTGTGGGCTCTAGAGCCTACCGGCATGGGTTCAAATCTCAAGAGGCGTACTAGCTATCTGAGATTACACATGTTGATTAACCTCTCTGAATCTCCATTACTTCAGGAAAGTACAACATAATAAAGAGAAATAAAATGTAATATTGGCCATCATAGTCTCTCAGATTCTAGGGCCATTTATTTTCATAAATTGCCATTCTGTCCCCTATATCTTTCCTATGGTCGCAGACATCTGCTAATCTTCTGGGGTCCACTCCTCTTTTTTTTTTTTTTTAATTTTTTTTTCAACGTTTATTTATTTTTTTGGGGACAGAGAGAGCATGAACAGGGGAGGGGCAGAGAGAGAGGGAGACACAGAATCGGAAACAGGCTCCAGGCTCTGAGCCATCAGCCCAGAGCCCGACGCGGGGCTCGAACTCACGGACCGCGAGATCGTGACCTGGCTGAAGCCCGGACGCTTAACCGACTGCGCCACCCAGGCGCCCCAGGGGTCCACTCCTCCTAAATAAAGTTACTCTGTCTATCTTAACGTCTCTCTCCCTCTGATCTTCTGTCGTTCCCTCAACCTCCAGCCGCTAGCTCCAACATCATCTAAGGAAAACCAAAGGCATTTAATATGTAAAACTCCTCTCTGGGAAACTGTCCAGATAGCTAGTTGCAGACCATCTCACCTACTAGAACAAACAAAAGCTAGACAAGAAAATTGATATGAAGTTATCCTAAAATAGAGACACAGTGCTCCACTTCGATAGAAAACAGCAAGGAGACTGGCAGCTGCTTTTTCAGCAGGACTGATGGAAGTCCAAAGACAAAACCCTTTAAAAAATTAAGACCTGAGGGGCGCCTGGGTGGCTCAGTCGGTTGGGCCACCAACTTCGGCTCAGGTCATGATCTCACGGTTTGTGGGTTCGAGCCCCATGTCAGGCTCTGTGCTGACAGCTCAGAGCCTGGAGCCTGCTTCAGATTCTGTGTCTCCCTCTCTCTCTGCCCCTCCCCCACTCATGCACTGTCTCTCTCTCTCTCTCTCTCTCTCTCTCTCTCAAAAATAAATAAACATTACCAAAAAGAAAAAAAATTAAGACCTGAAAGAAAATAACTACCAACCTATAATTCTACATCCAGTAAAAATATCCATCCAAATTTAAGATGAAATAAGTGTATTTTCAGACAAACAAAAACTGAGTGGCTACATTACCGGTGGACTTTAACTAAAAGAAAGACTAAGGAAAGTCCTTTAGGCAAAAAGAAAATAATCTCATAAGGACGACTAAAATTTTAGGAGAGAATGAAGAGCAACAGAAGAATAAATGTGTTGTTAAATCTAAATGAATATTGACTGCATTAAAAGATAATAATAATGTCTTGTGGGGTTTAAAATATATGTAGAAATAAAATGTATAGCAGCAGTAATGCAATAGGTAAGAGTAAAAGGGAATTAAACATGTCCTAAGTTCCTTGCATTGCCAGTAAAAGCACTAATTTCATTAGGCCATGATGAGTCTAGGATCATACTTATAATCTGTAGGATAACAAAAAATATGGAAATAACAAGCTAATAGGAGAATGACCTAAAAAAAGATGTCATTAATGTAAAAGTTCATAATAAAGGAAAGAAAATGGAACTCACAACAGGTGGAACTAATTGAAACTGCTAGTAATGTGTTAGTATTATGTTAGTAATGCATTAATTATTACATTAAATGTAAATGGACTAAATACTCAAATGAAAAGAGAGATTATCATACTAAATTTTTAAAAAAACCTACTATTTTCTGCTTGCAAGAGACAAACCTTAAATATGAGTATACAGACAGGATGAAAATAAAGGATGAGAAAATATATTGCATACACTAATCAAAAGAAAGCTGATTAGTTACTCTAGTACCAGATGAAGTCAATTTTAAGGTAAGAAGCAATATAATAGATACAGAGAGTATTTTATAATAACAAAAAGGGTCAGTACCATTGAAAGATAGAACAATGCTAAATCTAGAAACATTTTCTAATATAGCCTCTATATGTATAAGGCAGAAACAATCAGATCTAAAAGGAGAAATAGATAAATCCACATTCATAACGGTAGGCTTTAATATTCCTCTATCAGTAAATAATGGGCAAACCAACAGAAATAAATCAAGAGGAATAGAAAAATTTTGGCCAACGTTATTTAACACACTTGACCTAACTGACATTTACTGAACAAAGCAACTGGTAACTGCAGAATATATATTCTTTTTCATGTGCACATGAAACATTTACTCAAACTGACAGAACAGGTCTCAAATTTAGAAAGTGGGTGGCAGGGCAGGGTTTGCTGATAGATTGGATGTGAGGATGACAAAGAGAGGAGTCAAGGTTGATGATGAAGGACCCAGTGCTCTGAAGTTCAGACTGACTGATTCATGCTGCACAGTTAGCATTTTGAAAAGATAAGGGTGTGTGTGTGTGTGTGTGTGTGTGTGTGTGTGCATGTGTGTGTTTAACAGTCATAAGGTAGTCAGGAGTATTTACATGTGTGAGTCAAACTGGGAGTGAACCTGTGTCCAACTGAACATGAAGCAATTATTCAAACTTGGTTTCTGGAATATTCCCAGGGTGAAGTTATTTCCTGTTTTTATCACCGTCTTCCCAGTTTATGTGTTTGCTTGTCTTACGAGTTGAGTTGGCATCATGTGTTTCAGTTTGCAATGGTAGGCATACAGCAAAAACTCCATAAAAATCCCACAGGGTTGACAGACACTTCTGAGAAATGAAGCAGACAACCCAGTTCCTGGCCTCTCTTATCAAAGTGCAATTGGTTTATTCATCTGCTGATTGAGGATCAACTGTGAGTTTGGGTCTGGGAAAGCGATAAACAAGAAAAGCAGAGAACACTCCAAGATAGCTGAGGAGGCATCCGCTCCAAAAGCCAAGTATCAAGGAAATACTGTAGGAAATCCCACGCATAATTGTGTTATGTACCCTTGTGTGTTGTTTGGAGTAGCAGTTGACCACGTTCTGGAACTCAGTTCTCCCTTGAACAAGCTCTAAGACATTGGGCTTGATATAAAATAATTTCTCCACTATAACATGGGAGTGATGTTATGGATAATACCATCATTACAGAGGTAAATCAGATAGTATTCAGAGTCTGCTCAAGAGCAGTGCTTGGGATGAAGTTCACAAAATTAGCATTTGCAACTTTTATCAGTATGCTGTTTCAAATATTTCTTTCTCTTTTTTTAAATTATGAAAACATAACATTTTTTAAATGTTTCAAATATTTCTCTCCCTTTTTTTAAATTACGAAACCATAACATTTTTTTAAATGTTAGGAGAGAATAAAAGTAAAAGAGTCTACCATAATCCTATCTCCCTGACTCAATCTTATGTGTATGTGGTACCTTCAAATATTTTTTTTATATTGATTATGTCCCTGGTTTGAAAGTGCCTGGCATACAGCAGGTAATCAATATATGCATACTAATTGCCTGACTGTCCAATTCCATGCAAGCTATTTTGTTTTATGCTTTGGGTACCTAATTTCTCATATAAGTTTATGATTATAATTATGTCATATACGTTCCCCTGATTTTTTCAGAAGCTGCATGATTTTAATCTTGGATATCTCAACCCCTCAGACATGTACAAGCCCTGGATAAGCCATTTCTCTGTGCTGCTGTAGAGCAAAAGAGAAATTATTACAGGCCCCACTCTTCGGACATCACCATAGTGAACAGCTCTCTCTATAGCATTTTGCCTTTTTTGTAAAATTTTGTAAGACAATCATAAGATACCAAATTGAACATTCTAAACTAAACCTTTAACTTAGCCAAGAAAGGAGTCCCAAAAGATGAAGCCAAAATGGGATTCCTTCCGTAAGTTTAGCTTGTAATAAAACGAACTCCACGAGATGACAAAATCATGGGGTGAACCTATGATCGTTTGGAAGGATTGCTTTCACCCTTTCAAAAAAAAAAAGTTGTTTTCACATCCACTATTCCCCTACCACAGATCAATGGAAGATAGGAATAGTCTGATGCATTTGTCAAATAATAGCAACCAACTCAACAACGAAGTCACCCCTGGTGGGTATACGTAAGGAAAAATCTCATCAGACCTCTGGTTAACTCAAAGGTTGGCTTTAAAGAGCTTCAGAGAAAGATTTTCAGATACGCACATGTTTCCTGAAGCAGCAACCCCAACATCTGATGGCGTGTTGGATGACAAATGTCTCCCTCCTGGTGATGGGAAAACAGGGGAAAGGTGAATCACAACACTCGATGTGAGTGAGAGGCACTTACCTAGTAAGGCAGAGACAGTCACTGGTGTTTCCCAGAGCGACGATGGGTGACTGTAAGCCTGGTGGTCCTCCATGGGGTCTCTGGGGCCAGGTAGCTATGAGGGCCAAAGCCCCTGGGTCCACACAGAAGGCTATCCTCTCCAGATTGGTTCTTCCCCTATTTTGGTTGCTTCCAGAGTTCACTGGAAACAGGAAGAATGAATGTGAAGGCCAAGTAGAAGGCCATTGCCATTGCTTCTGGAGAGAAGAGGTCAGCTTCAATCAGTATGGTTGCTGAAGAAGGGACAAGTGGCTGTTTTTGGGACTTAGGTGAATAAAACACGACAGGATTAGATAATCTATGGGACACCTAGTCACACACCTGAAAGGGGGTTTAAGCACACTGCCTGGAAAGGAAGAGTGCTCAACAAATTTGCTCATTGGCTCCAAATGGACGCCGGCCTAGAATTTGGAGGCTTTATGCTCACGGAAAAACCTGAGGACTAAAAAGCATATCTTTCTCCCCAAACTGCCCTTTCTTTTTCCATCCCCCAAAATTATGGCCCTAAGGTGGCATGAGAAGAAAATCAAATCAGATCACCCTGAGAATAAAACCACCGACTCAACCGTCACTACATGGAGGCTCCATGCACTTTATTTATTATTTCAGTTCATCCTCAAAGGAACCCAGTGAAGAGGGGACTCTTCATCTCCTCTCTACGCAGGAGAAAACAGAAGTGCAAAGAAGTCACAGAATTTACCAGAAGCCCCAGAGCTGTTCAGTGAGAGCAGGGATTCCATACGGGTGTGTTCGAAGGCAGAGTTCACAGGCTTAATCATGAGGCTGCGTTGCTTCCTGCCATGTTGAGGGAAAGGAGGGGCTTCAGGAGGAGGGAGAGGAGCGACCTTCTTCTCTTTATATGTCACATAACCCATTCAGGGTCAGCCCTCTCTTGCCAGCTCATATCCCAGCCCGCCGAGTTCTGTGTTTTCTCTTTGAGGGTTAAGAACACACAACAGGCCTTTGGTTGGGAGTGGGGAGGAGTTGACATTTGTCGCCCGGCATTGGGGAAGTTGATCGTTGTAGGTTCTGTCACACTGTGTGGAAGCCTGACATTTGACATTTGGGTAAAAGGGGGAAAAAAAAGTCTCCAAAAGGCTGCTGAGGGCCAGCCTGCCTGATTCCTTGCCAAACAGGAATCCTTCCTTGGCTGTCTTCCCTCATAAATGATTTTCAAACTACAGTTTTAAAAACAGTTCCTTTGGGGAATGATGAAAGCAACAATGTTTTCAATAGAAAACTGTCCCATCAACAGAAATGCAGGAAAAGTAAAATCACCAACTTCTCCATCACCCAGAGCAAAGCATTGTTGACAATTGAATGCTTTCCTTCTTTTTCTCCTTACGCCTCTCCTCATTTTTGTGAGTGCAACTAGACTCAACCACACAGGAAGTTTTGCAGCATGCATTTGAAAAGTCAAACATTGTATTACTAGCATTTCGCTCTGTTTTAAAATTTGAAAACCTGGAAACCCCGATTTTTAATCTGCCCCACTCATTATTATAACATTTAATCAAATGGATGTTCCTCTGTGTTCTATTTTAAACAACATTGCCCCCAAATGAATATTTCATCTTCATACGGGTATCGTGGTCCTATCCCACCAATGAAACCATTTTAATTTCCCATCAAAATTCTTCTAGACTTTTCTACATCAGAAGAGTCAGGAACTAAATTATAGGGGTGAGCTTGGGTCAGAAGTAAACCCCATGCTCTACTGTAGTGGTAATGCCCTGTCAGGAGAAGTCAAAATGTCCTTTTATTGGGTTTTTCCGTCACCCCCGTTAAAAGTGAACCAACAAAGGGGTGCCTGGGTGGCTCAGTCGGTCAGGCATCCGACTTCGCCTCAGGTCATGATCTCGAGGTTCGAGTTCCACGTTGGGCTCTGTGCTGACGGCTCAGAGCCTGGAACCTGCTTCGGATTCTGTGTCTCCCTCTCTCTGTGCCCCTCCCCTGATGGCACTCTGTCTCTTTCTCTCTCTCAAAAATAAATAAAAGCATCAAAAAAAATTTTTTAAAGTGAACCAACAAAGAACTTTCCCTTGCTTCTTTCCCTGACCTGAGTCTCTCTGTAGCCTTCTAGTCCTCTTTCCCTCATTCCCCCAGCTTCGGTTTCTGTCCCTTTACCTCCTGTTTACTCCTCAAGACGTTGTGATCTCCTCTCCACTCCTTCTGCTCTACGGAGACAGTCCTTGCAAAATGCCACACGCATTGTCCTGTGCTCTCAATTACCTTTTAATGGCATGACTGATACAGAAACGCATTTGTCTGGTTAAAATAACGAACAGCTTAAAGGTGATGGAAGATTCCTTTTAAGCACCTATCCCCAACCTCAGAGGTACCACGGACTAGGGTTTATTTACCTGTAACTGTGCTGATGGACATTGAGGTTGCTTCTGGTTCTATAACAAACAACAAGGAAACGAAGAACATTCCACCCTGTCTCTCTCTCCTTGCACTTGTGCAACAATTTGGGGTTCCTGTGGCAGATACAGAGAATTAGAGCCCCAGGCCATTGGGTGTGCCCCTTTCCCTTTCCACACTACTGGGCATTGACCAATCACCAATCCAAGATGGCAGCACACCTTTCACCAACAGTCTGTTTGAAGCCTTCTACCACAGGCTCCTCCATAGCGTTGTGCACTCACACGCGGCTTCTATTTCTTGCCTTACTTCGCCTTCCCAGTGCGTCCTCACCCTTCCGGTCTATGGTTTCTAAAGCCCTTTGCAGTGCTAGAGTGCCGAGCCCTACTCTGTCCTGAAATGTGCCTGTGGCCTGGATCACTTCACTTCTTGCTCTGCTGGGCTGACCTCGTATATTCCTAAGCTTTGCACAACCGGCTCCCTCAGGGGTCACAGACTCAGATACTTAGAGGAGCCAGGTGGGTAAAATTAGCCCCGGGGGAGCCCATGCCGTGCCCCCCACCAGCCCCAACCCCTGCCGAGTGCCGGCTGTTGTTGGTTATTGGAATCTATGTCTAATACTCTCAGATTTTTTTTCAAAGGGAGTCAGAAATCTAGATTTGTATGTAAATGTTCGTGTTTTTTTTTTTTTAAAGCTTATTTATTTTGAGAGAGAGAAAGAGAGCGCGAGTGGGCAAGAGGCAGAGGGAGAGGCAGAGCATCCCAAGCAGGTTCTGCACTGTTAGCGCAGAGCCTGACGTGGGGCTTGATCTCACCAACTGTGGGATCATGACCTGAGCCAAAATCGAGTCGAATGCTCAGCCAACGGAGCCGCCCAGGAGCCCCAAGAACTGGACGTTAATATAAAGGAAATTTTAATCCTGCACGGCCCACAGAACATACCTCTGGGGCATATTCTTCTTCCAAAATGGCAGACCGCAACTTCTGCTTCAAACAAGATCACTCTGTTCCTCAACTCTCCCCTTTCCTATCTGGGGCTTGTCCCTTATCCACTCAGTCACTAAATGCTCTGATGCTGGGCCTGAGAAATTGTTCCAGACTTTAGCCTACCCCTCTACCCTCACTGCCATTTGCATTAATCCCAACACTCACCAAATCGCATTCTGGCTGTGACTAGAGCATATTGTCTGACTCTCCTGCCTTCAGTGGATCCCTCCCTGCCCCTGTCTTTGTAGTACCCTCCTCTGCATTCTGGAACGTTCTCCCCATGGCTAACGGAGAGAGAGAGGAGAAGTATCTGTGTTGCTTCTCTGCTCAGACAACCCTGCTGAGACCATATTGCCCCTAAACAAAGTTGCCCACTGTGGCCACATTCGGTCCACACTTGCCCCAGCATTATGAAATGTGACCCGACGCTATCCAATCTGATTTAATATAAACATTCAGATATTGGGCTTTTCCTGAAAGATCTAACTGGCTAGCAGTACTGGGTCTGCTGTCTCCCATGGAAGCAATTGGCCGGAGCCCAGTAGTGACTGTCACCATGGGGACAGATTTGCTCCCTTATCTTTCTCCTTCCCCTGGCCAGCCTCCCGTACCCATGGTACTGTCTGGCCCTGAAGGAGTTCACGACCCCTGAGCCACAGGCTAAAACTCGACTGTTAAAGGGCACATCAGCCCCAGCACATCTGGCCCCTCTGCCCACCCCCAGCCTCACCTCTCAGCCCGATCCTTCACCCCCTTTCTTTTTCCCACCGCTAATAGTGGCGGACTCACAAAGAAATTGTTTCAGACCTGAACCTAACCACCGCTCAATGCCGTGGCTGTTCGAGTTCCTTAAATCAAGACAGACACACTCTGTTCAGAGAGGGCTTCCCTTTAGATCAATAAATCTCTCTTCAAATCACTAATGAAGTTGAACTTGCCCTAGACGGTGTGTTTCAGGTTTAAGAAACTCCTACTGAAGCTCTTTAGCCAGTTCTCAGGAGTATCCTTGCTCAGCGTCGGATTCTAACGGGAGGAGACTGAGCTGCTGATGGACAAAGTGGCACCTAATTCATTTACCCCCAGGGGGAACGTGCAGGAGATCATGCAGTAAGAATGCTGCTTTGCCCTCACGGAGAACATGCCCACATACACAAGCGCTAATGCTTCGCTAACTCGCTTCCTTTGTTGCTATACATATTTAATAATATGCATGGCCATTATTTTACTACATGGTAATTGGTTATAAATAAAAGTCGTTTATAAAGACTATTGAGTTACCGGGGCTCCTGGGTGGCTCACTCAGTTAAGCATCCAACTCTTGCTTTCGGCTCAGGTCACGATCTCACGGTTGGTGAGTTCGAACCCTACGTGGATCTCTGAGCCGACAGCGTGGAGCCTGCTTGGGATTCTCTTCCTTCTCTCTCTCTCTCTCTCTCTCTCTGCCCCTCCCCCTACCTCTCTCTCTCTCAAAATAAATAAGTAAACTTAAAAAAAAAAAAAAAAGCTATGGAGTTAGGGTTATGGGAGACACAGAACTCAAAGCAGGTTCCAGGCTCGGGGCTGTCAGCACAGAGCCTGATGCAGGGCTCGAACTCACAAACTGAGATCATGACCTGAGCCAAAGTCAGGTGCTTAACCGACCGAGCCATCCAGGCGCCCCAAAAACATTTTTTTATCCGTTTTAAGATTTTTTGAAGTGATGAAGTCTACTGAAAGCCTACCCCACAGACAGTCTCCCTTCTTTGTTACTAATAGAATATCAACTTTAATGGGGGTGTTGGAAGGAGGCTTTAAAAACATCAGCTTTAAAAACTACATTTCCCAGCCTCTTTTGCACCTAGACTTGGCTGCTTAACACGGTTCTGGCCCGTGAGATGCCATAAGCCATGGGGTGGCCTTCACAAAAAACTCCTTTTTTTTTTAAAGTATTTATTTTGGGGAAAGCATAAGTGAGGGGGGGGAATCAGAGGGAAATAGGGACAGAGGATCTGAAGCAGGCTCTGCTCTGTCAGCACAGAGCCTAACGCAGGGCTTGAACTCGAACTCACGAGCCTCAAGATCATGACCTGAGCCGAAGTCAGACATTTAACGGACTAAGCCACCCAGGCGCCCCCCAGAAAGCTCCTTAAAGGTGGCGGGGGGGGGGGGCAGGTGAAGGGTGGGGGAGGTGAAGACTCACATATTCTCTTTTCTGCTGCCTGAAAATCCATACAACACCAACACCAGCAGCCGCCTACCTCTGGGTTGCATACTGAATGGGGAAAATAAATCTTATTTAAATAAAATAAATCTTATTTAAGCTGCCGGTGTTAGGTTTTCTCTTACAGGCGGTAAACTGGATTCTATGCAAAGCTATTTTGAATGAGGTGTGTGCGGGGAGGGCAATTTTCCCCCCTGGCTGGCCTACCGAGAATCATGGGAAGGTTCCCCTTCAGGGGTAAACTTACACAAGATTACTCTATTCATAGTATCTCAAAACTTCCAATGTGCTTCCTGTCTTTGGGCCCAAATGCAACACAACGTGAAATTTATCAAGTGTGCCTTTAATAAACGGCGACCGTGGAGAACCGACCCATCTGAAAAACTTAAACCCCAGTCTCTATTTCCATCTTGGCTGAGAGCAAGATGTTCCTTTCGGTGGTAGGAGGCCCTCAATTTCCCACTCCAAGTCCGTATGACTCAACTTGGACGCACTCCCACTGACATTCTGGATTTTTCTGTAATCTCCTTTCCTTAATACATTCAAGATAGCTCCACAACTCGCAAACAGCTTATAATGGTGTTACTGTTTCCGGGCTAAATCGGGGATACAGCACTGGCCAGTAGCTGTGTCTGTGGATATCTGAATAATTGCTTCAATTCCCCACTTGTTTCTGAGTGAGTGTAGGCCTGACCCCTGGGCATGGCTGAACATTACTCAGTCCAACCGAGAGTTTCAACGCTAAATGTGACAGTGAGTGCCATATCTGTTTTTGTCTCTGGCAGATTATTCAAATACCATCAAGCTGAAGTCAAGTTCTCCCGGAGCCCATTGAATCTTTGCCCCAACGGTCCACACAGGAGCCCTTCCCTGAAGAGCTCCCTTTGCTGTGCTGGAATCTGTTTCTCAGTGAATATGTGATGATTGCATGTTTTCGGCCTGATTCTTTTCTCTTGCCTCACATCCCCTGGAGATCCCGCGGCCTCCTTATAAAAGCCATGTGTATCTTATCTTTTCCAGTGCAGTTGCTAAAACCAGAAAGCAGGCTGGAAAACATTTCCCCAAACTGTACTGTTTTTCATTATTTCTTTCTGACACCTCCAGATAACTTGTTAGCATATTGTCTTTCTCTATTCAGCACGGCCCCGCTGGGGGTTTGGGGACTGAATGACATCACCCAGGCATTTATAATTAGAAACAAAAATGCCTCTTTCCAAATCTATAACACCAGGAGACGATTGGAGACATTTTTTAAGTTACTGGTGAAAATCCCACATGAAAGAGGTCTTTTCTGAGCAGGCAGCAACTTTGCTGGCTTTTGAGACATTACCGGGAAGGCACTGGAAGCAAGTGACGAACAACCTTTCCAACCATGGGTCCCAACGCCACCATGCAGTTTCGCAGGAAAGCGGTCACTGGGCTCTCAGCTTCTCTCCAGAGAAGCTGTGTTTCTTGACGTTCCTGGGAGACTCCAAGAAGGGCTCTGAATTTCCACCACTGTGGAGAGAGAGCGCAGTGACTTCTGATGGTTGAGTTTCCATTTGTTCAGCAAGTTCTTCCTGACTCAACTTGAATACACTCCCACTGACCTTCTGGATTTTTCTGTAATCTTTTTCTCCTTAAAAGAATTCGGGATAACTCCAACAATCACAAATGACTGATTATGGAGTTTTCACTGATGCAACAAGTTCTTTTTGAGGACCTCTCGCAGCAAGTCCTGAGAACTTGTTGACATCCAGGGTATCTGCCTGTGAAGGATCAGACCGGCACTCCACCGTCTGATACGCCAGCCACTAGCCACGTGCAATGATTTGCATTTAAATTCAGATGAACAAAAGTGAAGGGGAGCTGCGAATGCATCTTCTCAGTTGCGCTGGCCACCTCTCTGACGCTCAATAGCCACACGTGGCTAGTGGCTACCATACCCAACAGCACAAACCTAGAGCGTTTTCGTTGTCGTGGAAAGTTCTTTTTGGACAGTGCTGGACTGATCACCTGACTTGCCTCGAACACTCCTGGATTACACCTGTTGCCGCGGTATCATCATTAACAGCACCCTCTTTCAAGCCCAGGGTGTCCCGGTTGGGAAAGACAACTGAACGATGAAAATGAACTTGGCCACCGTCCCTGCCAGGACTTTTGTTGAGACCCAGAACCCTTTCTCTTGATGAAAAAAGTTGCCTGCGTCAGCCCCTGCCTTTTCCTCCTGATTCTCTCCCACCTGTCCGGCCCGCCAGTATTAGTAACCGGGGACACAAATGCAGGGGAAGAGATGGTCAGAAATGTCTCCAAGTGAGGGATGTACTTGTAAGTAATTTCAGGTTTGTGTCTGATCTCCCGTGCCTGAAGGAGCTCAGATTGGCCCCCGTGCCCTGGGTCCCGAGTAGGAGGCAGGCCTCCCGCTGCTCTCCCTCAGAGCCCCCTCAGCTCTGTGCAGGGCCACCAGCCCGCCGACCCGCGCCCCTGCCCGCCTCGCCCAGCAGAGGGCATCGGCGCTTAATGTTCCGGGCTAAGAATATTTACACAATCATTAGGGATTTTTTTTTTTTCCTTCCAGTGATACTTTTTTTTGTGAGCGGCCATCCGAGGTGCCAGCTAATATAGGTCATCTTAAGGATATGTCATCAAAACAGGGAGATAAGAGCTGTTTGGGCGGGCGGCCAGCTCACTAGGGAACCGCACGCACCAGGACACTCTGCTGGGGACGCAGTCGCCACCAGTGTCAACACGACAGACACCATTTTGCAGAACTCTTCAGAAGGGGGGTCTAAACTCTGATTCGATCTGTGCCGCCCCGCGGGACAGGCCTGGACTGCTTGCTGAGGGGCCGCCCCCCCCCCCCCAGAGGCATCTCTGACCATGGCCTTGCTCTCTGCGGGGCTCTGGATGCTGCCTTGCATCTCAGACACCTGCCAGGCAACAAAATGGTGGTAACTGCAAAGCGGTGGCTGCAGGGACCAGAGGTGGACTGTCACACAGCTGGCTCAGCTGCCCCTCTCCAAGCCGTCAGTCAAACCCCATGTCGGTCCGTCTGTCTCACCCTTTCTCTCTCTTTCTCTCTCGCAGTCTCTGTTCCTTCTCTCTCTTTCTTTCTCTGTCTCCCTCCCCCTCTCCCTCCTCCCCTCCTCCACCCTCCCTCCTCCCCTCCCTCCTCTCCTCCTCCTCCCGTCCCCCTCCTCCACCCTCCCTCCTCCCCTTCCTCCCCCCTCCCCTTCCCCTCCTCCTCCCCTTCCTCCTCCTCCTCCCCTTCCTTCTCCTCCTCCCCTTCTTCCTCCCTTACCTCCCCTTCCTCCTCCTCTCCCTCTCCCTTCTCCCCTCCTCCTCCCCTCCCCCTCCTCCCCTTCCTCCTCCTCCTCTCCCTCCTCACCTCCCTCCCTCCTCTTCCTCCTCCTCCTCCTCTCCTTCCTCTCCCTCCTCCCCATCCCCCTCCTCCCCCCTCTTCCTCCCCCTCCTCCTCCCCTCCTCCCCTTCCTCTCCCTCCTCCCCTTCCTCTCCCTCCTCCCTCCTCCTCCCCCTCCTCTGCCTCCCCCTCCTCCCCTTCCTCCTCCTCCCCCTCCCCCTTCCTCTCCCTCCTCCCCTCCTCCTCCCCCTGCTCCTCTTCCTCCCCCTCCTCCCCTTCCTCCCCTCCTCCCCTCCTCCTCCTCCCCTTCCTCTTCCTCCCCCTCCTCCCCTCCTCTTCCTCTCCCTCCTCCCCTTCCCCTCCTCCTCCCCCTCCTGCCACCTCCCCTTCTCCTCCCACCTCCCCTTCCTCCTCCTCCCCCTCCTCCCCCTCTTCCTCCTCCCCCCTTCCTCTCCCTCCTCCCCTTCCTCGCCGTCCTCCCCCTCCTCCCCCTCCACTACAGTCCCTGCCCCTACAGAAGGGGGCCGAAGCCCCAGCTGATTCGATTCCTGCTCTCAGCTCCTCAGCGCTGCTAATTCATTCCTGAGCATAGTTGGTGATTTGTTTTTATGTATCTAAGGGGTGAGGTGCTGAGGCAAGTTGCCAGTCGGGGTTATTTCATCTTGCCTGTTGGGGCACACTGAACACGTTTCTGAGATCCGAAAGCTCCTTTCTGAATGAGTGTCCGCTGCCCTTCCGGAGATTTTCAAAAACCTTTTCGAAGGGGTGTCCAAATGGCAAACACCTAGTATCACTCCATTATACCTTTTGGGGAAGAGACAAGTCCCCAGTATGTGTGGCACCTTCATTTCCTTTTCCGGAATAACCGCACTTTCCTTAAGGAACAAATAAGCCCATGCGTGTAGAAGGCCTGGCGAAGGCATAGGGCGTGGGTTCAGTGGGTTTTATTATTTCTTTGCGACAAGCTCGCACCAGGAGGCCGGGAGCTCCGTTCCTGCCCACGGATGCTGGCCCGGGAGGGAGCTTTGTCACCTGCACCGAGGGGTCCTGTGTGAGCAATTTGGCCCCACCTCACCTGCGACCTCCTTTCTGCGATTTTGTAAGTCATCGCTTTGTGACTCAGTTTCTCTCCGACTGAATGAACCACACAAGCTTTCTTTACCACCCCTTCGGAGACCGTTGGTAAAACACGCTCGACACACCTTTCAGAGCCTTGGGGATGAGCCGAGGGTGGGGGGCGGGGGGAGGAAGACTCGGGGAGTACCCCTACCCCCACCACACATCCCGGGATGCCAAGGCATCGCCAGCGTGTGCCCAACTGCCACCTGGGCCTCCTTTCACTTCCCGGAGTATCCTGATGGAGGATGAATAAGGTAACCACAAAAACATAACAGACCCGGGTAAGTTCAAAGTCAGGAGTAAGAGACAAAGATAGATAGATAGTTATGATAGATGATAGATAGATAGATAGATAGATGATAAATGGATAGGTGGATGGATGCAGTTAGAAAGACAGAAGATCAAGAGAATCTCCACTTCTTCAAACAAGAATCACTGAGTAGCACCTGCCTCTGGGGCTGGGGAGCGGACTAGGTGGCCGGTGTGTTAGCCGTGCTGGCTGGACAAGTCAGCTTGGGGTTTCTCACCAGGCAGCTAGTTGAGGCACTGGCAAAGAAGGCGTTCACCTCCCCAGAAAGAAAAAAAGCATCCGTCTCAAGAGAAAATAATCGTCGCATGTAATTTTGTGTGTCATTTCCAAAACTATCTTTCCATTTTATGGTTTAATACCGTTTTCTTTTGAACTTCATCGGGGCTGGGGAGAGGACCCACGGGCACATGAGGGCCTCCCAGATGGCTTTGCAAATTGTAAGGGCCCAGGCTGCCATCAGCTCTTAGATTCTGCGTCACCTGATGTCCTAGTGGCCCGGCAGGCCGGGCCGGTGAGGGCGAGGTTGGAGGGCGTACACCATGTGACGGGGACAAAGATGATGGAGGGCTGGCTTCTGCCTGAATTGGGGGATGGGAGAGGGGTAGGGGAGACAGAGCATAGAAAACGGCCTTACCAATAAGAGCCCAAACTTCCTGCCGGTGTCCGTGCACACATGACCCAAACGAAGCAGATGTAGCAGTGGCCAAAGGAGGCGGTTTTCATTCTAGAAACGTCCACATCTCCTGCTCCTGCAACCTTCCCAAATGTCTTCTCGATTTTTACACAGGCTTCTAAAAATGGCATCAACAACCACCCAGTGCCCAGGGCCGTGGCAGGCTAGGTAGTTGAATCTGGAGGGAGCCCTGCGTGGCCAGCCCCATCAACCCGGCCTCTGCCCCACTGAGGAGGAAGCTGGAGCCGTCACAATGACCGTGACATCCCGCAGTTCTGGCTTGAACTCTCCCTCTATAAGGCGTTCCTGCCTCTGATAACTCAACCTCAGGTCAAGTTGTCAGGTCTTTATGGCTGAGACTTTCTTCCCTGCTTCTTAAACCTTAAACTGGCTTAAGCAAAATGGGAACTCATTGGCTCATAGGACTTAAAGAACGAGGACTGATGGCTTCAGGCGTGGCTAGATCCAAGCCTGGGGTCCGAGCCGTATATCCGCTGAGGTTGTTTCTTTTCCTGCTTTCTTCTACGTTGACTTTACTCTTGGATAGGTTCTCTTTCTGGAGCGGTCCCTGGTTCACCTGGTTTACCAGCCCCACCGGAACTAAAACACCTCTTTGCCGGCAATTCCAGCAAAAGTCTTGGCTCAAGCCTCATCAGACTAACTTACACCATCCGTGAATCAATCCACTCGTCAAGCCTATAAGAATCAGCCGGCCATTCCTGAAGCCAAGAATCAGGGTCATCAACCACACAATCGGTAAGCAGGGATGTAGTTAGCCAGAGAAAAGCCAGGGAGCTTTATCACCTTCACCAGTAGAAAGAAAACGGATGCCGTGGAAACCAAATCCATGAATGCCCACGACGAGCCGTAAATGCTCGATACACTTTAGCCATTAACCAAAAGTTAAAGGCGGGATCACAGAAGCTCTGGAATCGCACCCATAAGCTGGTGGTTCTTCACCTTAACAGGACGCTAAAGATTCCCACAGAGCTTTTAAAATTCTTCCATCCCGGGGCGCCTGGGTGGCTCAGTCGGTTAAGCGGCCGTCTTCGACTCAGGTCATGATCTCGCGGTCCGTGAGTTCCAGCCCCGCGTCGGGCTCTGTGCTGATGGCTCGGAGCCTGGAGCCCGCTTCGGATTCTCTGTCTCCCTCTCTCTCTGCCCCTCCCCCGTTCATGCTCTGTCTCTCTCTGTCTCAAAAATAAATAAACGTTAAAAAAAAATTAAAAAAATAAAATTCTTCCATCCCGGTGCCCCACCCTCAGAGACATTTCGATTCAGTTGACCCGGGGCTGGGTCCAAGCAGCAGTGGATGGTAAATGCCCCCAGGAGAATTTAATGCACTGCCAGGGCTGAAAACCACCGCTTTAAGCTAATGCATATGCTTGACTGGTACCCACAAATGTCCTAACCATAGCACCAAATCCTTTAAAGCCCAAAGAATTAGGAAGTAATAATTATGTGAAGCCTTAATTCAAAATTTTAAAATCTCTCCAGATTATTTCTTCCAGTGCTCCACGTGCTGACGCAGAACTTTGTTGGTCAGCTTAAAAAAAAAAAAAAAGGTGGGGCGTCTGGGTGGCTCAGTGGGTTAAGCGTCCCACTTCTGCTCAGGTCACAATGTCACGGTTTGGGAGTTCGAGCCCCACGTCAGGCTCTGCGCTGACAGCTCGGAGCCTGGAGATTCTGTGTCTTTCTCTCTCTCTCTGCCCCTCCCCCGCTCACACTCTCTCAAAAATAAACAAACATTAAAAACAACTTTTTTTAATTAAAAAAAAAAGGCAAAGTGGAACTTAGCTTAGGTCTGGGCGTGCAGGGGTGTGTGTGTGTGTGTGTGTGTGTGTGTGAGTGTGTTCGGGTGTGTGGCCACGCAGGTGTTCACCCCTTGTGATTATACAAAACCTTGCTTCGGGTGGTTAAATCAGCAACACGATGACTCAGGAACTTAATGCTGAGTCACATGTTTCCTCATTTTGTTTTTTTTTTCAACTTTCTTCCTCTCTTTCCACTTCATGTCGTCCACAAATGTTGGACGAAAGGTTGGGGGTATTTAACATCACGAATGACAGAGAGAGAAACATCGTATGCCTCCGGAGGTGATAAACGGAGCGGAAAATGACATCCTCTGTGCCCCGCATTGAGGCCAAGAATGCATAGTCCATACCTGGTTGTGAGGGAACATTAGACAAACACAGAATGAAGACCATTTTATGATAACGGGGGTAAGGACAGAGGCAGGACCACATTCTTCAAAAATGCTAATATCACAAAAGACAAAAGCTGTGGGAATGTTCCGGGTGAAAGAAGGCTAAAATTAAATTAGATTAAATAAAAATTAAATGCAAATCCTACGTCTGGACTATACCTGTACTAGCGGGGAGAATCCCATAAACAACAGCATCGGGTTAACAGATGAAATTGGAATATGGATGATAAATTAGATCAAAGAGGTACCTCAGTATAAACGTACGAAGTTAACCCTCCCGGGGGAGGGGCGGGGTAAGAGACTGTCCTATTCTTAGCCAAAATGAACTTGGAGTCTTTCAGAGTCAAGGGCCGTGATAGATATAACAACCACAAGTGGTTCAGAAAAAAATTATTGGGGTGTATGTGCGGAGAGAGAGAAAGAGAGGGCATTCAATCAAGCAAAATGTGTTAAAAGCTGGGGACAGAGAAGGTCTATGAACAGTAAACAGAATGTTCATTTAGTTAAAATGTGGAAATATACTTCGTGACTCATCAAGACTAAGGATTCCAAACACACACACACAAACACACACGTGTGCACACACACACAGGCACACACGCACGCACACCGACCACATATCAAAATTCATTCCTCATTCCAATAAAAGGAAGGGTTCCTGTTGGCACCCAAGACAATTCAACAGTCACAATGTGAAGTCCATCAATCCTTGAACATTTTCATAAATTCTCCCAGATTAGGGGGTTTCCAGGAAGCTGCCAGATGGCACAGCCACACCCCAACGGGTTCCCAGGACTTACGAAATTTACGGAAAAAAAAAAAAAGCCACCAAGTCACACTGAAGCACACACAACCTTTTAAAAACAGAAATCAGGCTTGCCACTGCCATCCCTAAAGCTTCCCAAAGGTGTCCGTGGCCCCTTAGCATGGAGTCCAAACTTTTACCCTGGCTCACAAAACCCTGCGGGCATTCGGTCTTTGTTTATCTGTTGGATTTCATCTCCAAGACTGATAGTAGTCTGCTTTCTGGTTCTTGGACACACCAAGCTTCGTACTTACCTCAGGGCCTTTGTACCTGCTGTTCTCTCTCTCTTGAAAAGCTCTCGTCCGGTGCTTCACATAACTGCCTGCAGCTGCTCATTTAAGTCTCAACTCAACCGCCATCCAGCTCATTCTACTTATTTTTTTTTATAGAAATGACCCCTATGTGGAATTTTTTATAACTTGGATTGTTTCTGCTAAACAAATATAGTGCAGAAACCTCATCGGAATGTTTCCCTGGCTGTTCCGGCTCGGGGTACTTCTTTCCCTTCCGCACTGAGGAGCATGTGTTGTGTGGCTCAAACTCTTGCTTCCGTGGGGTGATGTCCAACTCTCGTCCTTAGAGAGCCTCTCCCTCACTGCTTCCCTCCTTTTATTGCTTTATTTTTGTTCATGGCACTGGTTACTATCTGATCACACTCACATGCACCGTATGTGTATTTGATATGTATGAATATATATTATATATATATATGAATTTGACAAATGAAATGTATATTTTTCTGCTTATCATTCCAACTCCCGACCCCCCCAACCCCCAATAGATTGTAAACTTCATGAGAGCAAGGAATTTATATATATTTTATCACCACTGTGCCCCCGCATGTAAATCCAAGCCTGGAACCCAATCAATGCTCCAGAAATATTTCTTGAATGAGTCGGTGAACAAATGAATGGGACTGCATGTGGAGTTGGTGCTCCATAAATGAATGTTGGGGAAAAAAAATAAAACTAGAAGATTTCAGCTACTGGAGTTCAAGACTTCCTACAAACCACGGTAACCAAGACAACACCTCATTGCTGTGAGGATCAATAGAGAGAGATCAATGGAACATCTAGAAATATACCCACACAAATATGATCAGTTGATTTTATAAAAAGGTGCCAAGTTAATTAATGGCAAAAATGGTCATCTTTTCCACAAATGATGCTAGAACAATCAGATATCCATACGCAAAAATCATGAACCTTGGCCATTTCCTCACAGTATACAGGAAATACTAATTTGAAATGGGCCATAGAGCTAACAGACCTAGATAAACTTGTAAAACTCCTAGAAGAAGGCAGGCCAAAAATCTTTGTGACTTTGAGTCAGGCACATATTTCTTAAGATACACAATCATTCACATAAAGGAGAAAATGGATAAATTAGATCTCATAAAATTAAAAATGCGTGATTTTCAAAAGACACTGTTAAGAAGATGAACAAGCAGGGGTTCCAGGCTGGCTCAGTCCGTAGGGCATGTAAGTCTTGATCCCAGCGTCATGAGTTTAAGCTCCAAGCTGAACTCATGGAGCCGAAAGAAAGAAAGAAAGAAAGAAAGAAAGAGGGAGGGAGGGAAGGAAGGAGGAAAGGAAAGAAGGGAGGGAGGAAGGAAGGAAGGAAGGAAGGAAGAAGAAAGGGAAGGAAGGAAGGAAAGAAGGAAGGAAAAAGGAAGGAAGGAAGGATGCAAGGAAGGAAGGAACAGAACAAGGAAAGAAGGAAGGAAGGAAGGAAGCAAGAAAGGAAGGAGATGAGCAAGCCAAGTCAAAAATTGGGAAAATATTTGCAAAGCATATCTCTGATGGAAGACTCGTGTCAGGAATATATAGAGAAATCTATAGGACACAATAAGAAGACAAATATTTTTTTTAAATAGGAAAAATATTTAAACAGACACTTCACGAAAGGAGATAATAAGGATATCAAATAATGGGGCACCTGGATGGCTCTGTCAGTTAAGCTTCTGACTCTTGATTTTGACTCAGGTCATAATCCCCCAGGACCGTGGAATCGAGTCCCGGGTCAGGCTCCACGATGAGCATGGAGCCTGCTTAAGATTCTCTCTCTTTCTCTCTCTCTCTCTCTCTCTCTCTTCTCTCTCCCCTCCCACCTCCGTCTCCCTCTGCCTCTCTCCTGCACTGGCGCACTCACTCTCTCTAAAAAGAAAAAAAGAATAACAAATAAAGACACACAGACACTCAGTATCATCAGCTGTTAGGGAAATGCCCATTAAAACCACGATGAGCTATTACCACAGACCCACTAGAATGGCTAAAATTTTAAAAATTGATAATGGCAGCTGCTGGCAAGGATGTGGAGCAATTGCAACTGTTGTACAATGCCGGTGAGGATGCAACATGGCACAGCCGCTTGGCCAAACAATTTAGTGTCTCTTATAAAGTGAAACATTTAGCATACGACCCAACAATCCCATTCCGAGGCGCTACCCAGGAGCAACATAAGGGAAGGAATTACTAATATGCTTCAGGAACGTGGGTGAATCCCAAAGACATGTTCAGGGAAAATAGTGCATGCTTCTGTGTATATGAAATTCTAGAAAAGGCAAAACTCTAGAGACAAAATGCAAATCAGTAATTGTCATCGTTGTAGTCATGGTTGCGTGGTGGTATCCGTTTGGCAGAATTCTAAAGAAGACAACCTCGGTCAGTTGTGTTGTAGGTAAATTATACCTCAATAAAATACATTGCATGTCGGATGAAAACAAAAATGCGCTTTTGTCAAAGATGGTATTTCTTCACTTTCCACCACCTAAAAAGTGCCGGCCTCGGCAACTGTGGCCTGTCTATGCTGACATTCCTGTTGAGCTGTTGGGTCACCATAACCTCCACCAGTGTTGCCGGAGGACAAATAATGATGACTAACATTCATGCCTTGGCTTAGTGCCTTATCTCAGCCTCCTCCTCCATAAAATATCATAATAGTGTCTGCCTCCTAGGATTGTCTGGAGGAGGGGGGAGGAAGAAACACACAGTAAGCACGACATGGTTGACGCTCAGTAAATATTAGCCAGCACTGTGCTAATTATAGGTTAGGCATTTAGTAAGTGCGTGGCTCTGTGCTAACCTTTTTTGGAGACATTATTCCATTCCATACCCCTCAAGGCAGGGCTTCTGGTCCCCCCCCCCCCCCGCCCACCGCTCGGAGATGAGGAGGGTAGGGATCACTGGTGGTGAATGGTTAGAGTCAGGATTCCAATCCACAACTGCCTGATGACATGCTCAGAAGAGCCTACAAGAACCCAGGTCTGATGTCACTGTTCTCTCCTTCCTCTTCTCTGTTCTATTCTTGACCTGTCAGGGAGTCATTTCCTGTATCCATTGGATCCTTCAGTCGCCCTTCTGCCCACTGAGTCCTCCAATCACTTCTTTGCACATCCTTTATCAGTGTCTTGCTAAAACAGTATCACATCAGTTAATAAGCACTAATGGTCCTCTTTCCGGAGAGACCTTCCCTGACACTCTGTCTCTCCATTCAGTGCTCTGTTCTTCTGGGCACTCTCCCTGGCATTGTATCGTTGTCATTTTTGCTGACTCTCAACACACACGCATATACACACACAACTCCCACATCCCTATCCTCACCCACCACCCCAACCCCACATCGTATGGAAGCTCCCTTTAAGCAGGGACTTGGATCTATGTGGGGTGGTTTTAGCTTTATTTTCCCCCCACCACTGTATGGCTAGGACCTAGACTGTTCACAGGGACCTGATATAATCATAAAGTTTTAGAAGGAACTTGCAAGGTCATCCTCCAACACTTGCATTTGTATAGATGGGGAAATCCAAGAGAGGTTGAATGACTTCCCCGAGGTCACACAGCTGGTTGGGGCAAAGCCAGAGGGCAAGCATTCAATTCCTTTGGGTCCCCATCAAGTAATGGTTCTGCTACTGTATAATGCCCTTCACTTCCAGGTCTAAGAAAGTAAGAGGCACAAGACACAATTGAAACATTTTTAAATTCATTTTAATGTCACCTAGTGGGGCTGGTAGGGAGGGGTCTGGGGGCATGTGGCCTAAGCCTCGTGTTGACCTTCTGACGCCATCTCTAAGAAGACTGTAGGCCTTCCAGGGAAGAAGTCTCCTCCATAGATCACGCTGCCTGTATTTCATTTTAAGGTAATTCGTCTTATAAATCTTATGACCCTCTGCGAAGCACTATATCATTACAGTGACCAGTAATTTGTGTGTGTTCAAGCTCTTATTTTGTTCAATATAAACGCTGAAAAAATTCCGTAATTTTTGGTGATTCTTCACTTTTATATCTTGGGATGCTAGAAGCCTCACTGATTAGGTATGACGTGGGCCTCTCCCAGCTTCTGTGTGGTCCTGGGCCCGGTCCCTGTTTAGTGTCCACATTCTGCGAGATAGATCCCCATCCTACTCACCCCCTGGGAGCACACAGCTCTCTGGGAGACTGAGAGAGGAAGACAGTCTTCTCAGGCACAAGCTCTAACAGGAGGTAATGGTTATGCAACCAGCTTACAAAACTTTCCTTTTGCATTTCTAGACAGCTCAGCTCTGTCCCTGGTTGCGTGCTGTTCTGTCGATGACTTGGCATGGAGCACTATCTCTACGAGAAAAACAAGTCAAGGGCTTATGATGGCGAAATCACCGCTCACTCAGTGGGCAGCCATGGGAAACGGGTACCTGGTTAGACCCAAGCCACAGGATTACGGGGCAGCATCCCACGTGCCAGAGCATTACCCTGAGGCTCATTAAGGACAGATATCTGGGAGTATGCATTGGTCATAAACTTAAAATATAAGTGAGTAGCCATCTCAAAGGAAGGGGGTGGGGAAGAACTATGAGCCAACCAGTGACTCAACGGGTGAGTTTGCACTTCTGTATCAAAACTAGTTATTATTTTTTTTTACTAGGAAATTTATTGTCAAATTGGTTTCCATACAACACCCAGTGCTCATCCCAACAGGTGCCCTCCTCAATGCCCCTCACCCACCCACCCCTCCCTCCCACCCCCCATCAACCCTCAGTTTGTTCTCAGTTTTTAGGAGTCTCTTATGTTTTGGCTCCCTCCCTCTCTAACCACTTTTTTCCTTCCCGTCCCCCATGGTCTTCTGTTAAGTTTCTCAGGATCCACATAGGAGTGAAAACATATGGAATCTGTCCTTCTCTGTATGACTTATTTCACTTAGCATAACATTCTCCAGTTCCATCCACGTTGCTACAAAAGGCCATATTTCATTCTTTCTCATTGCCACATAGTACTCCATTGTGTATATAAACCACAGTTTCTTTATCCATTCATCAGTTGATGGACATTTAGGCTCTTTCCGTAATTTGGCTATTGTTGAGAGTGCTGCTATAAACATTGGGGTACAAGTGCCCCTATGCATCAGTAATCCTGTATCCCTCAGTCAAAACTAATTATTAAGAGCACCTGGGTGGCTTAGGTGGTTGAGTGTTGGACACCTGATTTCAGCTCAGGTCATGATCTCATGGTTTGTGAGTTCGGGCCCCGTGTCAGTGTCTATGCTGATGGTGCAGAGCCTGCTTGGGATTCTCTCTTTCTCCTCTCTGCACCTCCATTCCTCGCTCTCTCTCCCTCTCTCTCTCTCTCAAAATAAATAAAGAACCTAATTATTAAAGAAATGCCTGGAACTCATCACAGATACCAACATTCAATAGCATTGACTGATCCTAACTTAGTCCATAAGTGGCTATTCAACAGCAATTAGAAAACCTTTTCACTTCCCCTTGGAAAACTCATCTGCAATTGCAGCAGACCAATTATTTAAATTAAAAGTCTAACCTTGAGCATAGATGAGAGTAAGCACTTGATTCTTGGATGAGTGGATTTTCTCTCTTGCAAAGTTTGGTCATTAACCCAGATCGGTATTTACCTATCGATTTAGAGTTCGCACCAGCAAAAGGATGATTTAATAGCCAAGACTACTCTAGTTGCAAGTGACAGCAACCTAACACGATCTGGTTTTAGAATTAAAAAGGGAATTATCATCTTACGTAACTGAAGCATCCAAATTTATGGTTGACATCAGGCATAGCTGGATCCGGGTGTAAATGCAGTTAGCAGGAATACGTCATTCTCCATTTCTTGGCTCTTTTTCCTTTATGTTGGCAATATTCTCAGGTATACTCTCTCCATGTGACTGTAGCAAAGCAGTCATCTGTAGCTTCAGGCTGAGATGATCCTCACGGATTATGAGTCCAAGGGAAACACACACACATGCGCACACACACACAGAGTTTTCCCAATAGCCCTAACGAAAGTCCCAGGTAAGAATTCCACTGACTAGTCTTGGGTACATACCCGACCCAGAATACATTCTCTCTTAGTTGGCCACCTTATGTGTATTCAGCTGTTTCAACTGTTACAAACCAGGCTGCCGTGATAATTCTCCAGGTTTCCCTCAACATTCATGTTAGATCACTCTGGAATACAGAGGTGGCTATTACTTTGAATACAGGGTGCAATCGTTGGCTTACATTTAGGTGCCAAGGTTTAAGGGGGAAAAAATGAATAGTACACCGTGTTTACCCACTAAGAAGCAAGAGGGCTCCCCCCGCCCCCCACCGCTAAGGAAAGAGCAGGCGGGCCTCCCACGCAGGCTCTTCCAGAGAATCCGCAAAGCACCCTCAGCACGAACCTTATTGTTTTTCTCCCTCTCCTGTTACTACCCCTGGCCGAGCTTGGGATGCAGAGTTGGGAGTCCTGTAAATTCAACGTGCATAACGATCTAACTCCTGTGCATTGGTAAGAAAATATGAGAGGAGAAGGAAAAAAGAGAAAAGGCTTGAGTAAACTCTGAAGCACCCCCCCCCCCCGGGCCCCCCAGCATGGGGCCTCATTTGGTAGAAGGACCAAATCCGTGTCCTAGGCACTCCCCTCCACCCCTCCTCCCCCCACCATCCCAGCTAGTGGGAGGGGGACCCTCCCTGAGCTGTGTTGAGAGTGTGGACGGATAGAGTCCTCAGCCAAGAGCGGTGAGTCAAAAGGACCTTTCACCCTGCCCTTCTTTCTTTACAAGGAAATCTTCCCTGACACGGGTGCTCTACCTTCATAAATCACAGGCCAGGAGCTCGGGCCTTGAGAAAAATCTTAACACTGGCTAACACGACCAACAATAACAATTTTCTTGGAACCTAAAAAAGAAAAAGAAATTTATTTATGGGTTCCCATTTTTAGTCCCGCTCCCCCCCTTCCTCTTGCCTTACGTGAATTTTTGTAAACGATAACAAATAAAACTTTCAAAAAACGGAGAGGGAAGGATTTCTCGAGATCCTGCCCGGTCTTTTTTTTTTCTCTCTTTCTTTCTTTCTTTTTTAAGTCTGCAAGAGTCCGAATAGCATTTCAGTGTTAGGATAGTCATCCAAACCAAATCCCACATCTTTCCCTCCTGAGTCAGATGCAGGCTGGACACCTGCCCTCATTCTGGTTATAGGCCTTCTGACCCAGCTCAAGACATGCGATTAAAAATTGCTGTGGAATTTGAACTCACAGACATTCGCCCTGACTCAGCCACTCTGAACTCTGCTGTGTCATAAAAACCTGGGCATTTCCTCCTCTCACTTCCCCAGAATCTTCCCGGGAGTGTCCAGGGAAAGGTTGTCACGAACGGACTTGCAATGAAAGTAATTGAATAAACGGAGAGCACGTCTATTTCTGGAATTAGGCTTGTGTGATAGTAGAGAAATCAAATGGGATAAGGGGCAGGGAGAAGCCTGGTGAATCCAATATTCCCGTGTCCACCTACTTAAATTCCACTCCTCTGGGACTCATCGTCACTAACAATGGCCCTTTTAGCTTCGGAACACGGAATGACTAACCTTTTTCTAGCCCGTCAGTGAGAACTACCACCGTAGACTGGTAAGTATTTCCGTACAAAATTCACTTGGAAAGGATATTGTTTCAGGCCTGGACAAAGCTCATATTGTCGTGTTCCAGTCCCAGTTATTTTAGGCAAGGAAGGGGGATTTCCACTGCTCCCTGTAATCAGTCGTGAGCACTCCCCTCTGAGTAACCACTTCCTTGTAATCTGTCAGAGCCCAAGATATTTAAAAGGAAAAAAAAAAACCACCCTGATATTATGCATCAAATTCCTAGCCAAGCAAGCCAGTGTGAGAACACATCAATGAGCTTATGCAGGAGCAAAGATGTGACCTCACTCCGTGGAGGGGAAGAGTTGGTTCTGAAGGGTTTCCCAAGAGTTGATTCTAAAAGGAAGGAATGAAATGGGTCAACGCAGGCTCTCCGGTGGAATGGAAAACTAGAGGCGCCTGGGTGGCTCAGTAGGTTGAGCGTCTGACTCTTGATTTCAGCTCAGGTCGTGACCTCACAGTTTGTAGGCTCGGACCCTGCGTCCGGCTCTGCATTGACAGCGCAGGGCCTGCTTGGGATTCTCTGTCTCGCTCTCTCTCTGCCCCTCCCCCCCCAAAATAAATAAATAAATATCAAGAAAAAAATACAAACCTAGCAGCCCCTCAATGTCAACGTCAATGGTGATAGGAGCACTTGTTTATAGCCCACCTGCCGTGTGCCGGGCACTGGTTCACCTGAACCATTATTCCACTGGTCTCATTTGCAAGTGGATAGTGCCTAAGGGTTCTTTTTTTGTTTTTTTAGAGTCAGTTAATGTACGCGAAATACATAATAGTACAGGTGACAACAGATATGGCAAAAATCCAAAGTAATACAATTGAGAGACGGTGCACCAGACAATGCCGTTTCTCAAAATAAAATAAACCCCAAACCAAAACAAACAAAAACACCACCGCAACAAAGTGAAAAAGCAAAAAAAATTACCGTGTGTTAAACGATAATTGGGTGCCAGGCACCGTACTAAGTTTCTTAAAAACATTAACTCGGGCCACCTGGGTGGCTCAGTCGGTGAAGCGGCCGACTTCGGCTCAGGGCACGATCTCCCGGTCCGTGGGTTCGAGCCCCGCGTCGGGCTCTGGGCTGACGGGCTCGGAGCCTGGAGCCTGCTTCGGATTCTGTGTCTCCCTCTCTCTCTGCCCCTCCCCCATTGCACTCTGTCTCTGTCTCAGTCTCAAAAAAAAAAAAAAAATAGACGTTAAAAAAAAAAACATTAACTCAAATCCTCACAAAAGCCCTATGAATTAGGAAATATTGTGATTCCCGTTTTATGGATGAGGAAACCGAGGTTTAGTAACGCTACGTAATTGGCTCAGGGTCACGTGTCTCGAATGGCAGAGCTAGAATCTGACCCCACTCCCACCAGCTGCCAAACTCCCACTAGTTAATTGTGACATTAGGGCTACTGTGCCAAGCACCGTGCTGGGTCATCAGCACGACAGCACTCACTCCTCCGGGCAAAGGAAATGCCACAGGTCGCTGGGAGAGGACCTGCTTCCTGCTCCTGCAGAACGAGAACATCACCATCCAGACCTCACCATCCCCGGGTCCAACTTGTAAGCTAAACAACGTATCCTTGGAGTGACAGATGGTGGCTTAGTCACCCTGGCTCGGCCCTTCTCCCTTTTTCTGTAAGCCAGCTATGTCTCGTGGGTGGCTTGGAGCATGACCTCAGAACACACAGGCTGTTACGTAACCTGCCGTAACCGGGCACTGCGTGCAAGGCCGTCAGTGTCCCTCCGGATCCCCGCCGGACGGGCAGAACACCTTCTCCGGCTCTTTTGGGTCTACGGCTAACAGCTCCCAGCCAAGTTCATGCTCAGAGTTGCCATGCGTCTCGGGGACAGCTCCTCGCCCTTGATGTGGTCAGCCCACGGCCAGTAACCGACTGTCCCAGGGTGAAAGGCCAGCCCCCTCTGCCTGTGGGTGAGGCCAACGCCGTGCAGTCAGGCTGAATCTGCACTTAGTTTCTTCCCTGCCCTGTTCTGCTTCCCTCGCTCCCCATCTCCTGGCTGCTTTCCCTGGCTCACCCATGGGCACCCAGTCCTCATCCCTCCTCCCGCTCTTAGAGGCCCTGCTAGACAGGACAGTCGCTACGCGCCGAGGCATAGGCACTGGGACGCGTATTAAATAGGACGAACTTCGGGAACTTGTGCTTTTGGAGGAAACATTTACACAAACCCAGATACCATGGGAGAAGGACCTCAGGAAAACCTGCCTTCTTTTCTCTCCCCCTGTTCTTACCGCTGCTATGTGCTCGGGCCTGTGCTAAACATGATACAGGCATGGTTCTATTTGATTCTGAGAACAAATTCGTAAGGTAGACCCTCCAGTTACCCCCTTTTGGGAGTCGGTAAGAGTGATATTCAAAAAGTCAATTTGCTTGCCTGGGGTTACACTGCCCAGCGGGCGTAGAAACGGCCTTTGAGCCCACATCTCCAGAACCTCCTCGTTTTGTTTTGTTTTGTTGTTTTGTTTTGTTTTGTTTTGTTTACACCGCCTCTTTCCCACTGCTCCAGATCAGGAGTCAGCAAACCAAGCTTCCTGAGCACTGTCTTTGTCAATAAAGTTTTATTGAAACACAGCCACGCGTATTATTTACATATCATCTATGACTGCTTTCAGCCAACAAAGGCAGAGTAGAGCAGGTGACACAGAGCCGGGAGGGCCACACGGCCGAGAACATTTATGATCCATGCTTCTCACGGAAAAAGTTGGCCGACCCCCACTCTAAATGATGGGCTTTTTGGTGGTGCTGGTGTTTAGCCTCAGAGGAAATGTGCATTCTCTTCCCTTCAAATCACGGTTCTCCATTCGACTGTGATTTATCACAGACACTGTGTATATTCATTCACCTCCTGGGGAAGGGCCAATCTTACCCATTCTAGTAGGTTCTCAGGCAACACCCTCTGGAGAAAAAAAAAAATCCCATTATCTAATTGACCTGCGCTCCCTTACTGGCTTACCCACTTACTCTTTTAAAGGAATTCTATCATTTCCTTGACAGATTATTCTTATAAAGAACCACGGGGAAGTTTCCTCTTGAGATTTCACTCTGGAATTCTCATTGTTCAAGTAGAGCCCATTACCTCTTGAACTCCTGCCCCTCTCCCAGAAGTTCCTCTCCTCGTCTTTTATTTCCTGAATTTCCATGCTTGGAGATGGTGATCACCTCCTTCCAGGGGTTTCTGCAACATGGCTTTCGGACTTGGAGCTCTTTGCATCTTTTCCCATAAGTCAGTCACTTCTTAATCATGTTTTGCTGCCCAGTCTTTGGACTGTATCCAATCCGTTTGCATTCTGGGAGGATTAAAATGCAATGAGTACCATGGGACTGATTGAGAGGAAATACACCCCATCCATTCAGTTTCAGATGGTGAGTAGAATCTGAGCCCAACATATTGTATGCTCCTCCTTCTGAAGGCCTCTTCCAGTTACCAGAATTTTCTAGAAGTGTTACTGTGAGCTCAAACCAGCTCTGTTTGTTATTTAATACCACAAGACTCCCGATTTTTAAATGTAAACTCTTACACCAAGTAAAATGGGGACAACCTTTCTGCAAAGCAATTTCATCAGGTACTTAAAGTGTGTACCCTATGGGGCGCCTGGGTGGCTCCGTCGGTTGAGCGTCCGACTTCAGCCAGGTCACGATCTCGTGGTCCGTGAGTTCGAGCCCCGCATCGGGCTCTGTGCTGACAGCTCAGAGCCTGGAGCCTGTTTCAGATTCTGTGTCTCCCTCTCTCTCTGACCCTCCCCCGTTCATGCTCTGTCTCTCTCTCTCTCTGTCTCAAAAATAAATAAACTTAAAAAAAATTTAAAAAAAAAAGTGTATACCCTTTGATTCAGTCTCCCACCTCTAGAATGAACCTCAAGCCTTAGCATCTAATGGAATAGTCAGAGACACAGAGGTAAGGATATTCATCATGGTATTGTTTTAAATAACAGAAAAAAAAAAGGGAAGAATCCACTTTAATATAAAGGCATGGCTAAAAATTGTATGTCTTGGGGCGCCTGGGTGGCGCAGTCGGTTAAGCGTCCGACTTCAGCCAGGTCACGATCTCGCGGTCCATGAGTTCGAGCCCCGCGTCGGGCTCTGGGCTGATGATGGCTCAGAGCCTGGAGCCTGTTTCCGATTCTGTGTCTCCCTCTCTCTCTGCCCCTCCCCCGTTCATGCTCTGTCTCTCTCTGTCCCAAAAATAAATAAACGTTAAAAAAAAAATTTTAAAAAAAAAATTGTATGTCTTTCTGAAGGAATGTATTCTGGGCCTAAAAATCATGTGTTTGAAGAACTTTTGATAATATTGTAAAATGTTTGTGAAGCAATGTTAAGTAACAACTATACAGTGAATAATACCACATTTTAAAAACACACATATCTGTCTGTGTGTATATATATTACATATATTTTACAAATCCTTACTAAACAGATTAACTTTTTATTGTTTTGTTTATTGCTATATGCCCAGAACCCAGACCAAGGTTTCCCAGTCATGGCCCTACTGACACGGGGGCTGGATCATTCTCTGTCGTGGGGGTTGTCCTGTGAATTACAGAATGTTTTGCAGCATCCCTGACCTCTACTCACTAGGTGCTGGGGGTACCCCTCTCCCCACCCAGTTATGACAACCAAAATGTCTCCAGATATTGCCAAATGTCCCTTGGGTGACAAAATTGTCCCTGATCAAGAACCACTCGCCTGGAACATCTAATAGGTGTTTGAAAACATTGCTGAATAATTCAATGAATTAGGAGAGACACATGGAAATTTTAGCAGTTATCTCTTGTTAATATCATTATTTTCTTTTTGGTACCACACTGTGTTTTCCTAAGTTTTCTACTAAAACATGTGCAAAGTCCTGTTTATAATCCCTCAGCCACAATTGCAAAATCCACAGTTTATTTGATGGCAAATCTGGACTCCTCTGAATGTATATGAGGGCTTTTAACGATCTCAGGTGATGTAAATATTCATACATTTCTCAGAAGTATTAAACTGTTGATTTGATATTCAGCATAAATAAAACACTTCTAAACTACGGAAAAAAAAAAAAAAACCTGACTTGCAAAATGCCTCTGGCCCTTAGGTTCTAAGAGAGGATTGTGGACCTGTGTTACTTTTACAATCGGCAAACAAACAGAAACATACGAAAACGGTCATGATACTCCTCTACTCAACAGGATAAGATGTGTTAAGACGGTTTTTGCTTTGGGTTTTGGTTTTTTTGAGAGAAAGAAAGGGTGTAAATGAGCCAGGGGCAGAGGGAGGGAGAGAGAATCCCAGGAGGGGCAGATAGGGAGAGGGAGAGAGAGAGAGAGAGAGGAAGAAGGAAGCAGGGCTCGAGCTCACCTGATCCAGGGCTGGCACTCAGGAACCGTGAGACCACGACCTGAGCCAAAGTCAGATGCTTGGCGATCGAGCCACCCAGGCGTCCAAGGAGGTATTATTAAGTAAACACTCACCCAAAAAGTTCTCTCTGAAAACTAAATTACAGGAAAAAAAAAAAAAAAGGTATGGGTAGTCGTCATAATCTTATTTTACAGATGAGGAAATAAGTGCTCGGAAGGTTTTGAACCAGAAGTCCCACAGCTGGAGCACGCTGGTGTTGGACGTAGATCTCAGGTGTTTATGACCACAGCTCACCCATCTGAGCCCCACACATGACTGCCTTCCTGTTTCTGGACTCCAGGCACAGCGCCTGGCAGGGACAGGCATCTATGATGTCACAGGGCTCAACGAATGAGCACTTTCTTGGCGTGAGGTTAATTTCATAGAAGGCCAAGGTCATCTGAATTCCATCTTAAACAGGAAAGAAAGCAAGGTGCAGCTTGGCAGGGCCTAGATAAGAGCTGAGGCCACTGATGTATGTTCGGTTGCAGCCTGGAAACCATCACGGGGGATGACATAAACCACCGTCCGCGTACGATGCTTTATAGGTTGTGTGGACACGGGCTCCGGAGCCAGACCCCTTGGGTTCCGATCCACGTTCACCATTCATTAGTTGCAAGGTAATTAAAGGCTCTGTGCCTCAACATTCTCATTTGAAAGATGGGAACCATAATAAGACCTCCAACCCAGGTCTGCTATGAGGACCAGGCGAGTTAATACAGAAAGAGTGTTTGGAAGGGTATCTGGCCCACGCTAAATGCCCATTAAATATCCTCCCCTCCTTTCCCCAGTACATCTTTTTTTTTTTTTAATGTTTATTTCTTTTTGAGAGAGAGCGAGCGCAGGAGGGACAGAGGGAGAGAGAGACAGAGGATCCGAAGGGGCTCTGCCCTGACCAACAGAGAACCAGATTTGGGGCTGGAACCCACAAACCATGAGCTCATGACCTGAGTCGAAGCTGGGAGCTGAACCGACTGAGCCCCCCAGGCGCCCCTCCCCCCGTACATCCTAAGCATTTGCTACTTTGATAGCTCTCAGCCCCTGTGAATGGAGGATAGCACAGAGGCGGTACTGAGCCCCGGTCAAGGGTTTGTGTTCAGACGGGCTGAGGCTCACATTCCCGCCCTTCCGGGCATGAGCCTTGTGACTGGGCAAAGTCCCTTCCCCTCTCTGTGCCTCGATTTCCCCATAGATACAACCTAAGTAGCAATACATCATTATGGGAATCTTGTGGGAACGGGGCGATCTGCAGGGTGCACGCTGCTCGGCTCGGTCATTACTCAACAATGGTGACTATTTGTGTTAACCTCCCATCTCAACGATGAGAAACCAAGAAGCAGAGAGGTTAGGCATCAGGCATCTAAAGGTGCAGAAGCCTCAGCTGTTTCCATAGCAACGTGCCAACCACACGTGGGGTACAGAATAACATTAAGAGCTGTACGGGCAAATTATGTCATACTTTTAATAGCCATGTATTTATCGTGTTTCTTTCCACCTGTGGCAAGCAAGTCCACCCCCCCCATTAATAGAGTGATAATGAAGCTTCCTTTTATATAAATGGAGTTAAGCATAAGTAGTGGATTCACGTAAAGAAAAATATAAAGTGAATACTAAACAAGCTGGGGCCAGATATGGTGCAATCGCACAGGTCATATGTGGACAGCTGTGTGGAAGAAGTGTTGGGCTAGACCACATCTGGTGACTAAAATAGCCCAGCAGAACGGTCAAGGGGATCTTCCAGGGCAGCAGGCACTGATGGTCTGCGTGATTCACCCTACGTGCTTTATTAGTGAGCTCTTCCTCTCTCTGAGTACACACTGACCTCGTCCTTTATGGATTTCCTAACCACGAATTGGAACCATGTTTCCACTGTCTCAGCATTCAATTTACAGCCCTCCCTAATTTCCCATTTTATGTCATTAACGTGTGTGTGTGTGTGTGTGTGTGCGCGCGCGCGCTAGAGATCCTTGTGAACATAAGTCACAATTCCTTCACTCACACTACCTGCTTCAGTAATGGACACACAGGCGTGGCTCAGTCATGATAGTTGACCATGTGTTGTGTGCATCCATGATTGCTCTGATGCTCCCAACAGCTTGATAAGGTAGGTATGATGGCGTGCCAATTTTTACAAATGGGAAACAATCTGAGGCTTACAGAGGTGATATGAGCCCAATAGAAGCAACTAAAACTACAAGTTGGACCCAGGCAGCTGAATGTCATGCCTAACTGTTACACCACGTTGTATCTACGTTAAAGCATGCCTTGGATGGATGGATGGATGGATGGATGGATGGATGGATGGAAGGATGGATGGATGGAAGGATGGATGGAAGGATCAGGAGAAAGCATAGAGAGACAACAAGACTATCTTTGAGCTACCTATAAAAGTTCCATGTTTGGAGTTCTCTTATGGACTAAGCATTAGACAGACATTATCTTCAATCCTCCTCTACAATCTCTGCTCAGAGAAAAGATGACTTGGAGATGTAGCAGAGGTTTGTTATTAAGACATTTGCTACTCAGAGCAGGGACTCTAAAAGTCAGACAAACTAGGGTCCCCATCTTAGATCTGCCATTAAAAGCTGAGCAACCTTGTGCTGGTTATTTATAGCGCCTAGGCCTCAGTTTCCCCATCGATAATGGGGGTAATGATGTCTCCTTCCCTAGGGGTCCTAGAAGGATCAAATGAGACCAGGTGACCCCCATGCCTGCTTTATAGCATATTCTCAATGTGTAGTCTGCGTCATTGCTGTTGCTGTGTGGCTATCATTAGCCTTACCACTTACAAATCTCAGAGCCAGACTATCACTCCAGGTCCATTTTAAGCGATTGAGAAGGTTGTGAGTTCACGTTGGGCTAGAACATCACAGAGAGTAATCGGCTGAATAATGGCTCCCGGAGGAGGCCCGTCTCCAAACCCCAGAGCCTATGAATCTGTCACCTTGAATGGCAAGGGGAATTGAGGTCGCCGGTAGAACTAAGCTTGCTCGGCAGCTGATTTTAATGTTTATTTATTTTTGAGAGCGAGACAGAAACAGAGTGTGAGCAGGGGAGGGGCAGGGAGAGAGGGAGACACAGATCCCGAAGCAGGCTCTAGGCTCCGAGCCGTCAGCACAGAGCCCCACGCAGGGCTCGAACTCATGGACCGCGGGATCATGATCTGAGCAGAAGTCGGATGCTCAAGCGACTGAGCCACCCAGGCGCCCCGCTCGTCAGCTGAGTTTAAAGTAGAGAGGGGCGCCTGGGTGGTGCAGTCGGTTAAGCGTCCGACTTCAGCCAGGTCATGATCTCGCGGTCCGTGAGTTCGAGCCCCGCGTCGGGCTCTGGGCTGATGGCTCGGAGCCTGGAGCCTGCTTCCGATTCTGTGTCTCCCTCTCTCTCTGCCCCTCCCCCGTTCATGCTCTGTCTCTCTCTGTCCCAAAAATAAATAAACGTTGAAAAAAAAAAAAAAGTAGAGAGATTATCCTGGATCACCCAGGTGGACCCAAGGTCATCGCAAGGGTCCTTGGAAGTGGGAGAGGGAGACAGGCTGGGGGACTGTGACTGGCAGAAAATAGGTTGAAGACGGGGAAGGGGCCATGAGCCAAAGAACGTAGGCAGCTTCCAGCACTGGAAACGTCCAGGTGATGGACTGTCCCCTGGAACCTCCGGGAGGAACGCGGCCCTACCGACAGCTTGGTCTTAGCCGACGTGGTCTGTGTGGGACACTTGACCTCTGGACTTGTACGATAATAAATGGGTATTAATTAAGGCCTCATTGTGAGGGAATTTGTTAACAGCAGCCCTAGGAAACTCACGCGACAAGGAAAGATTCAGACTCTGACCGCGGATGGAAGGAACCCAAGGGTCTTAACAACTTGCCTCATGGAGGAACTCTGTTTCACTTGCCCCCTTGAGAAGAAAACTAGAGGCGGCCTCGTCCCCTGCTTCTCCACCTCTCCTTGGGGTGGGAACCCGTGTGCTCCCTCAGGCGGGTCTATGCAGCCTGCTGGGGGGAGCGGGCTTCTGGCCAAATGGGCTAGCGCTGGGCCCCAGCCCCCAGCGGCTTCCATGAGGAGCAGGTGGAAGCCGTTCCCAGCTGACGGGAGGGTGCAGCCAGGAAACAGCTTTCCAGACTCCCAAGTTTCAGGGCTCCGAGGAGGAGTGATAGCTGTTATTTCCTTCACGGGACAGCTCCAGTTAAAACAGGAAATGAGTTGTTGGGTCATTTGCAGCCCACAGACTTCGGAGCACCACGGTGTCTCTTTTTCCTTTGCAAAGCCGCCGGGCTCGTCAAGGGCAGGAGAGCCTGACACCCAGAACTGATCCATCTATGAAGGGACCTTTTCCCACCTTTCAAAGCCAGGCAACGTAATCTACATCCAATACAAGGCCGAGATCTTAAGGGTTTAGTTCTGGGTTTTGGCAACTGTATTGTAATTGACATCCACCCCAGAGAAATTATGGGATGTTTTCATTATCCCAGAAAGTTCCTCCTGCCCTGTTCTAGGCAATAGGAAGCACCATCACCTTTCCACCGGCTCCCAAGGCAACTACTGATCTACTTCCTGTCCTTATAGATTCCTTTTTTTCTAGAACCTCATCCAAAGGGCACCACACAGCATGTGTTCCTTTGCGTCTGTTTTCTTCCACGTTGTACAGTTGTGAGATTTTTAAAAATCTGGGTTTTTTTATAGTTCTTTTTTTCTTTCTTTCTTTCTTTTTAACTTGTTTTCTTTTTTTAAATTTACATCCAAATTAGTTAGCATCTAGTGCAACAATGGTTTCAGGAGTAGCTTCCTCAGTGCCCCTGACCCATTTAGCCCATCCCCCCTCCCACAATCCCTCCAGTAACCCTCAGTCTGTTCTCCATATTTATGAGTCTCTTCTGTTTTGTCCCCCTCCCTGTTTTTATAGTATTTTTGTTTCCCTTCCCTTCTGTTCATCTGTTTTGTCTCTTAGAGTCCTCATGAGTGAAGTCATATGATTTTTGTCTTTCTCTGACGGACTAATTTCACTTAGCATAATACCCTCCAGTTCCATCCACATAGTTGCCAATGGCAAGATTTCCTTCTTTTTGATGGCCGAGTAATACTCCATTGTATATACACAGCACGTCTTCTTTACCCATTCATCTGTCGATGGACATTTGGGCTCTTTCCACGCTTTGGCTATTGTTGATCGTGCTGCTATAAACATGGGGGTGCATGTGTCCCTTTGAAACAGCACCCCTGTATCCCTCGGATAAATGCCTAGTAGGGCAATTGCTGGGTCATAGGGAAGTTCTATTTTTAGTTTTTTTTTTTTGTTTTTTTTTTTTTTTGAGGAACCGCCATACTGTTCTCCAGAGTGGCTGCACCAGCTTGCATTCCCATTAAAAATCTGTTCTGGGGTGCCTGGGTGGCTCAGTTAGTTGAGCGTCCAAGTCTTCATTTCGGCTCAGGTCATGATCTCACGGTTCGTGGGTTCAAGCCAAGCATCGGGCTCTATACTGACGGCACGCAGCCTGCTTGGGATTCTCTCTCTCCCTCTCTCTCTCTGCCTCTCCTCCTACCCTCTCTCAAAATAAATAAATGAACTTTCAAAAAAAAAGTTTTGGAGGTGCCTGGGTGGCTCAGTCGGTTAAGCTGACTGAGAACTGACTCTTGTTCTCGGCTTAGGTCATGATCTTACAGTTCATGAGTTCAAGCCCCGTGCCAGGCTCCGCTCCTGCTTGGAATCTTCTCTCTCTGCCTCTCCCCTGCTCCTACTCTGTCTCTCTCTCTCTCTCTCTTTTCTCAAAATAAATAAAACTTTTTGAAAAATCTGTTTTGGGGGCACCTAGGTGGCTCAGTTGGTTAAGCATCCAATTTCGGCTCAGATCATGACCTCACAGCTCGTGAGTTCGAGCCCCGAGTCAGGCTCTGTGCTGACAGCTCAGAGCCTGGAGCCTGCTTCAGATTCTCTGTCTCCCTCTCCCTCTGCCCCTCCCCCACTTGTGCTCTGTCTCTCTCTCTCTCTCTCTCTCTCTCTCTCTCAAAAATAAATAAAAAAAATTTTTTAATCGGTTTTGTTGATGCCATTTTGGTTGTTTCTATGATGTCAAGCACCTTTTCATGTACTCATTAGCCATTTCTACATCTTCGGTGAACCGAGTCTTTCGCCCGTTTTAAAAATGCGTGTGTTTGTGTTTCCATTACTATCTGTGGAAGTTCTCTGTATATTCTTTATACGACTTCTTTATCACATATGTGGAGAGCAACATTTTTCTCCCAATAATCTGTGACTTGTCCATTTTCTCAATAGTGTCTTAGGATGTGCAGCAATTTTAAAGGGTAATGTTGTCCAATTCACTTATTTTACGTTTAGTGCTTTGTGTGTCCTAAGAACTCTTTGTGTAACCTAAGTTTACCAAGATCTTCTTCTCGGTGTTCTAGAAGATTTCTCGTTCCAGCTTTTATGTGCAGTTCTCTGATCCATCCCAAATTTATTTTTGTGTCTGGAGTTAGTGTGGGAGAACAGAGAAACAAATTCCACGGCCGGTATTGTAGAGACAACAGGATGATTGTTCCTAAACTCAGGGTCTAGTGCAGCTTTTGGCAAACCTTTTCTTTACGTAGAAACAGGCCAGACGGTGAATATTTTCGGCTTTCCCAGGCTATGCAGTCCTTGATGCAACTTCTCAACTTTGCCTTCATCGTGCAAATACAACCATAGACAACGTGTAAAAGTCAAGAGCTCGGCTGTGTGCCAACGGAAGTAGTCGCACACAGTGCGATTTGAATTTCATGTCATTTTTACATTTCATGAAATATTATTCTTCTTTTGATTTTTCTTAAACCAGTTAAAAACTTGAAAACATTATGCTAAGGGGATAAGGGGGACACAAAAAAACAAATACCGTATGATTCCACTTTATATCAAGTACCTGGACTGGGGCAATCCATACAGACAGTACCACAGAGGTTACCAGAGGCTGGGAGGAGGAAGGAATGGGCAATGATTGAATGGGTATACGTGTTTGGGATGATCAAGTTTTGGAAGCTGACTGTGGAAACATATTTCCCATGCACAACATCGGAAATATACCGAATGCCACTGAATGGTACACTTAATAATCGCTCAAATGGTCAATTCTATGTGATATATATTTTACCAAAATATATTTTTTCAAACTTAAAAAGGAATTATAGCTAAAGGTCTTATTATGAGTCAGGCACTGTACTAAGGATATCACATGCTAATTCAATTTTTTAAATGTTTACTTATTTTTGAGAAAGGCAGAGCACACGTGGGGGAGGGGCAGAGAGAGAGAGAGAGAGGGAGGGAGGGAGAGAGAGAATCCCAAGCAGGCTCCGTGCTGACAGCAGAGAGCCCGATGCAGGGCCGAAACGTGAGATCACGACCTGAGCCGAAGTTGGACTCTCAACCGAGTCACCCGGGTGCCCCACATACGAATTCACATGATCTTTGTAACACTACGAGGTAGGGGTCTCTTATTATCATTACACCCATTTTATAGATGAGGGAACTGAGGCGCTGAGTCTTGACGACTTGCCCAAAGTCACCTTGCTAACGAGTGGCCGAACCAGCAGTCTGGCTGTGGGTCCGCATTTTGAGTCACCCTGCTTCGTCACCTCAAAAACCAGTGACTCTCAACCTTGGCTGAACGCTAGAGTTTCCTGGGGAGCACTTTTAAATCCCTGTGTCCCGGAAGGATCTAGCTAAATCACAGCCTCTGAGGGTGGAACAAGGCATCAGTAGCTGTTAAAGTCCCCCAGCTGCTTCCAGTGTGCGGTCAGGGTAGAGAATCACTGTTTCAAAGGGCAGGGCTTCTCTCAGAAGATGACATTTCAGCCAGAATGAACGGGAGTCAGCCATGGTGGGGAGGGGCAGAGCAACAGTTCAGGCCATATATGCTATCAGTCGTGTATTCTTATCGAAAGGTGTTGGTCCTTTTCCCCTGTGACAATAATGCCAAACATCCTCAAAGCAATAGCAGCTCATATTTATTGAACAATTATGCCCCAAGCATGACCCTAAATGGTTCCCATACGCCACCTCCGTTCACGTTCATGATCATCTTAGGGAGTCAACCGCATCATCCCCGTTTCGCAGACGAGGCAACTGAGGGCCTGAGGCCTAAAGAGAGTTGCTTGCCCAAGGCCACACTAAGCGGCAGTGTGAGGGCGTCAGCCACATACTGTCAGAGTTTGGTGCTCCAGATGCCTTCACAGTGAAGCTTTCTGAGGGTGTCCCAGTCAGGAGCAGTGAGAAAGGACGTCCCTTGGTAAATTGAGTCAGAACCTTGGTGCTCCTCTAACATCGCCATAGCCCAGAGACAGCTCCAAGAAAGAGGCTTGTTAATGCTTCTGCATAATCTCACTCTGGGGTGAAGAGGAGCCCGGGAGCCAGGAGAAGCGTGTTGGGGAAATTCAATGTATTATCAGCTGGAATCCAGCAAGTGGATGTAGAAGGCCCCTGGTCCAGGGAGAAGCCGTGTGTGTGTGTGTGTGTGTGTGTGTGTGTGTGTGCGCGCGTGTGTGTGTGTGTGTGTGTCCATGTCTGGATCATGTGGATTATGTCCACTACCAAGAGCAGATCCGAATGGGGGAAAGGGCCACCCACCCCAGGGAACGTAACACAGACAAGACTCCCACGACTTTTCCCCCAACTCCGGAAAGCCCGAGACCGCGTTTTGCTTATACGTCACCCCCGACTCTAGAACGGCGTCTGGCAGACAGGGTACTTGTTCATCACAGTGTGTGGAGCAAATAGATAACGTGCAGTGGGGTGGGGGTGGGGGTGCCCTCCACTCGAGCACTGGAACCGAGCTCCCTGCCCGAACTTGTTAAGGGGCGAGGGAAGGACTATTCCAGGAAGAAGGAAAGAAGAATTCACATTCCAAGTTCAAAGGAAGCTTTTCTGTTATTCTTTGTCACCCATCACTGATAAGGAAACTGAGGCTCAAAGAGGTTTAGTGAGTTTGTCACTTATCAGGCAGCTAGAAAGGACCAGAACTTCGATTTGAACTTGGGCCTCCCGGCTCCTCTCCCAGGGCTCTTTCTACTACCCATTAGCAAACAGACAACCGGAGGTTAACGCATAGGTCTGCTCTGCAGCACAGGAACCCTAACCATCACCGCCAGTGACAAAAACCATGAGAACAGCGTTAACCAACACGTAGTAAGAGCTTACTAAGAGCTTACTATGCGCCAGAAACCAGCCTGTATACTTAAAATGCATTATCTCAAGGGATCTTCACCAACAAATCTAGGGAACGGAATCTATTGTCATCCTTATTCTATAGTTACAGAAACATGATCCAGAAGCACTAACAAGCCTCAGTTCACACAACTACGAAGGGGCAGCTCGAAAGTTCAAACTCAGGAGGGTCAGCCCTCCCTCATAGCATAGCGGCTGTTCTCCAGCCTGGTGGGCAGGTTGGTCCCAGCATCAGGCAACCGGCCTCTGGGCTGTCACCGAGTGGATGATAATAGCAATTATGGCCTTTCTGGGGCTCTTAACATTTCTATTTTAAGAGAACCTCGCAGCCTTTTGACAAAATTTTCTGGTTTTCAAATCCAGGTGTTTGGATGTTATGTCTCCATGGGGAGAGAGCTCAGCTCCTAAAACTCCTGGCCTCTCTGTGCCCTTTATCCTCTCGACTCCAGGGAGGGAGGAGTGATTTATCCGGCAGGAGAATTCGGGAAGAATAGAGCTGTCCTCTCTCTTCCTTGCGTCCTCGTGGAAGAGTGGGTTGTTCTTGAAACTCACCTTCTCCTGTGCTGGGAGATCCACTGAGGTTCAGAAGCCCCAGACCTATAGATATCTGGACCTATCAACAATAAAGGTGACATTTTGGCTCCTATCTGTGCTGTGGACTGTATCGCCCCAGAACTCATCTGTTGGAACCTGGTTTCCATTTTGATAGTAAAGTAATCCGGTTGCAAAGATAGAATCCCCAAGAATGGAATTAATGTCCTTAGACAAGAGACCCAGAGAGCTCCCTCGCCTCTCCCGCCCGGTGGGGACACATGGAGAAGTCAGCAACCTGGGAGGGGTCCTCACCTGACCATGAGGGCACCTGATCTCCCACTGCCAGTCTCCAGGACCACGAGAAGGAAAGTTCTGTTGTCTATAAGCCACCCGGTCTACGGTGTTTTGTTGCAGCAGCTCCAATGGACTAGGACAACTTGCATATCCCTTGGTCTTAGTTTTCAACTGGTTAATAACGCCAGCAGGCAAGATGCCGTCTTTTGGACCTCCTCAAAAGGCCCATCACAGGGAGGCTACTTTTAGTGAGGTGCAGTGTCGCGTTTATCGGTGGGAGCAATAATTCAGCACTAGGGATGTGTTTTCTCTTTCCCGTTCACTTATTTATCCCATATTCACTTGCGAAGCACCTCCTATGTGCCCGGCGCTTCGCTGGGGACTGTTTCAGTAAGCATGAGCCATCGCAAGTGGGAGCAAAGAGCCAAATCAAGACTGAATGGAGTTCTTACTTCCAACCTTTCTCTGGGAGGCTGAGCAAGAGGAGGGGAGAGAGGGCGTCAGCTGTTGTCAGGGAGCTTGACATCCACTCCCCATTCTTTGGGTTGCAGCACCCTGGTTTTCCTTTGGGGGTCACCCACTTTATTGTGAGCCGCTCCAGTGGGACTGTCAGTCAAGGCACCTGGCCCCTCCCCTGGCCAAGGGATGAGCCCATGGTCAAGACAAAGCATCAAACTCTAGATGTGGGGCTGGTGACTCTCTGCCAGAGGGACGCAGGGCAGAAAGCACCTTGCCGCTTCCCCGCTCCAGAAGAAAGTCCTTGAGGAGCCTCGCTCCCTAGACACACGGGACTGTTCTAGTTCTTCCCTCCCTCCTTCTCTGCTTCTCTCTTTCTTGCTTAGTTCTCAATTCCCCATCTGTGAGTTTCTCAATATCGGCCCATTAAAGTGTTTTCAGCATAAGTCAGCCAGAATCGGGTGCCTCTGCCAGAGAAAAATACCACCGCCACGGTCTGCACATGGACTGTAGGAATTAGAACTTTGTGTTCAATGCCTTGGGGAACTTGAGGTTAAGAGGAGACTTTCAAATTTAGGGTCAAGGAGACCTTGTGGCTCGCTGATTAAGAACACGGGCTCTTGAGTCAGCCCTTCCTGGATATAACACCCGGCTCTGCCATTTGTCAGTTACTGGCTGATGTGGGACACATGACCTAACTTCCCAAGCCTCAGGTCCTCTTCGGTGAACATAGGATAATAATAGCACCTAGCTCCCAGGGCTGGCAATGCGGTGAAGTACGTAATAACCTTTGGCTGTTATTTTAGTGATTATTCTTCAAGATTTCTTCTGAGAAGTCATACAAAACAGGAATGTCAATTGCAAAAAAGACGCTGAGCAGGAAGGCACTACAGAAAAGCCCTCCTCCAAAGGGGATGTTTATTTCAGAGACACACAGGGGGACGCTCCAGCAGCTGTCTTCCAGGAAATCGTCCACAACCCAGGGTGAGTTCTAAATTTTAAGTGACTAGCCAGTGTCAAAGGATTGGAAAGGGAAGAAAACACACTAGGACGATGTAAAAATCCAACCACACATTGCATAAGCTCTGAGCTCTCCCAGATTGAATGAGAATCCTGAATTTGGACGTGCTTCCCATCTCCATTAGGCAAAGAATCAACACCATCATGCATATTCTATTGGCAGCTACCTCTGCACTGAACAGTAAATATCAGAAACCAAATACCGGGGCTCCCTAGGATCTTGGAAAGAGGAAGATGTAAATGATTAATCCAAAGGCTCAGGGCCTTTGCATTGGAGGTGTTTTCTGCTGCAAGTGTTCTCCCCAGCACCCCCATCGCCCCTTTCGGTGTTCACCTCTACCTTCTTATTTCAGCTCAAAGTCACCACCTCTGAGAAGCACTCTGGGTTCTCTCTAGTGGAACTAGCCTCTCAGAGTGTTCTCTGTGTTTCCTTCCCAGCGGTACCAAGTTTGTGATAGATGTTTCTGTGATTGTTGGATTGGTGGCTTTGCCCAAGTAGACCACGAGTTCCAGGTGGGCAAAGATCTTGTCTGTTATGCTCACTTCTGTAGATCGGGGAAGATTGGTTCCAGACCCACAAGAGAAACTCTATCCATCTTTGTTCATTTCATGACTTCGGTAAATGTCTACTGATTAGCTTTCATTCACTCAGCAAGGGCTTAAATTCTTAGCATGTGCTATTCAATGATGAATGCCATCATTAGTGCATTCCTTTAATTATTAATTCATTAATAATCTATAAATGCTTACAATCTGCCAGGCACTGAGCAGTGAGGACCCAGCCGTGACAAAAAGAGGAAAAAATCCCGATCACAGAACTCACAGAACTTACACTGTAGTGGGAGGGGGTCATCAATGAATACATAAATAGACGCGTGTCCCAGGAGACATACGTGCTTAGGAGAATAATAAGTGGAGAAAAGAGATAGGAAGAACTGGGGCCGGAGCACATTGTGGGGGGCACTATTTTATTTTATTTCTAAAGTTTATTTATTTATTTTGAAAGAGATAGAGAGGGAGAATGAACAGGGGACCCGACGTGGGGCTCGAACTCACGAACTGCGAGATCATGGCCTGAGCTGATGTCGGATGCTTTACCGACTGAGCCACCCAGGTGCCCACAATTTTAAAGAGAGATGCTGGAGAAGACCTCACTAAGCAGAGACCTCCACAAAGGAGGGAACACAGCATGGGGCAACCGGAGAGGGGGGAACATTCCAGAAAGGGAGCGGCAGGTGCAAAGGGCCTGCAGGGGCGTAGAGAAAGAAGAATCCAGGATGACCCTGATGTTGGTGTGAGTAGCTGGCTAGAGGCTGCCATGGCTCAGGAGAGAAGGGACGGTGAGAGAAGAACCCAAGTCCTCTTTGGCCTCCTTGAATTTGACATTAATGAGGAAGTAGGAACAGGGAGATGCGTATTGGCTTTATTTTCTTTTAAAATTATTTATTTTAAGAGAGAGAAACAGAGCATGAGTGGGAGAGGGACAGAGAGAGAGAGACAGAGAGAGAAAGAATCCTAAGTGGGTTCAGCACTGTCAGTGCAGAGCCTTACATGGGGCTCGAATTCATGAACCGTGAGATCACGACCTGAGCCGAAATCAAGAGTCAGATACTTAACCCGCTGAGCCAACCGGGCGCCCCCATATTGGCTTTATTTTTTTTTTAATTTTTTTTAATGCTTTTACTTTATTGTTGAGAGAGAGAGGCAGAGACAGAGCACGAGCGGGGGAGGGGCAGAAAGAGAGGGAGAGACAGAATCTGAAGCAGGCTCCAGGCTCTGAGCTGGACAGAGCCAGCACAGAACCTGACCTGGGGCTCGAACCCACAAACGGAGATCATGACCTGAGCCGAAGCCTGACGCTCAACTGACTGAGCCACCCAGGCGCCCCCGCATTGGCTTTATTTTTAAATGTTATTAAAATATTGCACACACACAAAATAGCAGACACAATAGAAGTATCCAGCCTCGTGGATTTCCCGAAGTGTGGTGTTGGGTAATCAACACCGCCCCCCCAAAGGCCCTCGTGCCCATCCTGGTCCCTGTTCCCTCCCTCAGTGACCACTGTCCAGCCTGGCACGACAGATGCATTTTATTGGCATTTTTCAACCCACGATCGAGAGAGAATATGGGGCACTGGCTCAGGTCATCCTCAGAAAAATACCTCATCTGCTTTTTCTTTTAGACTAAGACTTTTGATTTGTTTTGTTTTGCTTCCTTTTGTTGTTTGCAACCGGGAGCTTTGCTTATTTGTTTTATTGCCTTCTTCTCAGGGCGAGGTGCTAATGCGGGGTGTGGGTGGGGTCGCTCGGGGCTGGCAGTCACCTCCTGTCCGGACCCCCGGGTCCTGACCTCTGTGAGCAGGGGGGGGCCAGCCACCCACCAGACCAGCTGGAGCTGCAAACCCTACTCCCTGCTTTCAGAAAGCAAGTCCCCTGCCCACCCTGTCCCCGTCCCCAATCCCCCAGGGGCTCCCCCCCCCAACCCTGCCTCGTCCAACCCCGGCAGCTGGTTCTTCTTAAGGCATCGCTGTTAGTTTACAGTGGCTGCAAGTGTTCATTTTCATGTTGTAATGAAAACACAGCCAGCTTCATTCCATCCTGAAAATTAATGTCTTCTTTCTCTCTCCGTGTCCCCCTCCCTCTCACTATATCCACCGATTGTTTCTTTTGGAGTTGATTCCCCTCTCGCTTTGCCTCCGTAGAGCTCTGACTCCCGGGAGAAGGAAGAGGACGGCCCCTCGGGGCCGCACAGAATGGACAGGCCAAGCGACAGGAGGGAGGCCGCCCGCGCTCCTCCAGGGCCTCGAGGAAGGCACAGTCACACCTGCAAAACACAGCGCCCATCTTTTTCATCCACTTTTACTTCTCAGGAGACCCCGGTCCCCAGAGACCTATTTTCACCTCCCCAGCTCGGCACACGTTTTCTACATGATATTAACCGGTCGCCTTTGAATCTCGCACATCCTGGTATGCTTTGGATTCACCGACCTCATTTTTACACACACACACACACACACACACACACACACACCGGAATCTGTACTAGCTGACTGCCGGCAAAAGAAAACGTTAGTGTGGCTCGCTCTCCTTCTTTTAAACAGCTTAATTGAGATACAATGTACACGCCATAAAACTCACTTAAAGTGTGTTCTTGCCTGACTTTGCGTTTATTTACTGGGGCGTGCATTAGCTGTTTCTTCTTGAAAAATGGGGCCGCCGGGTGGACGTTTTGACCCTACAGGCTCCCCCCTTTGACAGGTGACATCTAAATAGAGAGCAGATTCTGTCCATGTTTCCACCCCCTTCGCCCCCCTCCAAAAGTTGTTTTACTCATTTTGCCACTTACAACCTACTTCCTGTGTTTGGAGTCTGAGCCGCCCAGGCCTTTTCAGGAGACTTGCTGCCTTGTTTCTGCACTAATAGTAAGTTTCTTTTGTGTTGGAGGGATTTTCTGTTCGGTTTTTTGTTATTTAGAGTCTTCTGCTGTTTCCCTTAACTGCGGGGCTGGGGAGACCCCAATGAAGGGTATCTGTGTGGCCTAACGGACTCTGCAGAAGTATTTGGTACTTAGAGCCAAATGTAAACGTTCGCAGCATTCTGACTCTGGGGGTGGTCAGAAAGGAAGATGGTTAGGAATATGAAGAGGCCTGGAGCTTTTTCCTGATATTAAAATGTTAATCTCTAGTTTCGCTCTGACTGCTGTCTCTGTTCCCTCGTTTGAAGAATAGGATTTAAAATAACTGCTTCATGGGGCGCCCGGGTGGCTCTGTCTGCGAAGCATCCGACTCCAGCTCAGGTCACGATCTCGCGGCTCGTGAGTTCGAGCCCCACGTCGGGCTCTGTGCCGACAGCTCGGAGCCCGGAGCCCGCTTCGGATTCTGTGTCCCTCTTTCTCTCCACCCCACCCCTGCTTGTGCTCTGTCTCTCTGTGTCTTTCAAAAATGAATAAACATTAAAAAAAATTTTTTTTTTAATTTTTTTTTCAACGTTTATTTATTTTTGGGACAGAGAGAGACAGAGCATGAACGGGGGAGGGGCAGAGAGAGAGGGAGACACAGAATCGGAAACAGGCTCCAGGCTCTGAGCCATCAGCCCAGAGCCTGACGCGGGGCTCGAACTCACGGACCGCGAGATCGTGACCTGGCTGAAGTCGGACGCTTAACCGACTGCGCCACCCAGGCGCCCCACAAGGAGCATTAATAAAAACGTAGTGGCTGCGGTCAGACAGGTATGCTCCAGCTCAAGCATTCACTCAGCGAATACGTACTAAGGCCTGCTGGGTGTCAGATATTGGGGATTGCAATGGTGGACATGCAGGGAGAGTCAGGTAGAGGAGAGAAGATGTTCACCATGTAGTCAAGCAAGTAAATATCTACGTACAAACGATCCAAGTACCACAGCAAGGGCTGTGGGAGAAACTTCCGCTGTGTGTGTACGTGTGTGTGTACGTGTTCAAAAAAGTTTTAAGAGGATGTATATTTTGCTGGTAAATTTATCCCTACCAACGTAGAAAATTTTTCTGGAACAATCCATGAGAAGTTGGTTACAATTGTTTCTTTTTGTGGTAGGATCCAGAAAAGTGCATAGGGGAAGGTCTACTTTTTATTCTATACATGTCTTACACAGTGTGAAGTCTCTAACCACAAGCATGTATTTTTTATTATTTATTTGCTTGTTTACCTACCAGTGGACCTTCTCTAAGCAGTAGACTGAGAGTCCACGTCGATTTTCTTCGTTAGTTTTCTCCATTCAAAACCAAAACTTGTTATTTAAAATGAATAAATGATTAACTGCTTAAAGTATTTAACTTGTCATGCCAAACCAATTAAAGAGTGCATATAAAATCGTTATACTTGAAAAGACAAAGGTCATTTATGAGAGTGCAGAAATTCATCAACCCACACCAAGGTGTTCCCAAGCCCACTCATGCCCACAGAGCTTGCCCAGACAATAACCTTTTTATTCAACAGATATTTATTGAGTGCCTACTGGGTACCAGGTGTTGTTCTGGGCACTGGCAGGTAAAACAATAGCCCAATCTCCTGTTGTAGGAAACAGACAATATATCTGTTTCTTCTTTTTATTTTTTTTTAAATTTTTTTTAATGTTTATTTATTTTTGAGACAGAGAGAGAGCATGAATGGGGGAGGGTCAGAGAGAGGGAGACACAGAATCTGAAACAGGCTCCAGGCTCTGAGCTTTCAGCACAGAGCCCTACGCGGGGCTCGAACCCACGGACCGCGAGATCATGACCTGAGCTGAAGTCGGCCGCTTAACCGACTGAGCCACCCAGGAGCCCCTATCTGTTTCTGATCAAGCAAATCCAATATACATTATATATAAATCAAGCCAATCAAATACACAATATATATTTTATAGAACTATATAATAATAGAAGTATTGTGACGAAAAAGGAAAGCAGGGCTGGGTGGTGCGGGACCAAGGGATTGGGTGGTGCTTTTGGGTTATTATATAGAATACATTTTGTGGTTGCACTCACCATAGAGAAGGGCCAGGAGGCATGTCTGAGGAGATAGCACATCAACAAGGACCCAGATGAGGAGAAAGAGGCATGAGCCATGGAAGAATGTTCTCTGCCCGAGAGACCAGTAAAGGCCCTGATATGGGAGCGCCGGAGACCGGTGAAGTCTAGCGGTGAGCATACACACCGGGTATGCCGTTCTGTCCTCCTGTCGTAGTGCTCCAAACATTTCAGAATCTAGACTTATGTTCTAGAAAGGAAAACTGAAACACTGATAGCTTTATTATCTTTGTGTGTCTGGGCCTCAATATGCCATTCTGGGCATTGCCTCTCTTCTTGAGATGGTAAACAAAAATAGTCGCTGTGAACTATACATACCAGGGAACCAGAAATACAGTAAAACCTTGGTTTGCGAGCTTAATTGCTTGTAATCCAAAGCACCGGTACATCAAAGCGAATTTCAAAAACTATTGGCTCGGTTGTGATCGTGTGACGGCCCGCATCACTCATGACTCGTATCGCAAGACATCACTTGGTTATCAAGGAAAAATTTATTAGACATGTTTGCTCGCCTTGCGGAACGCTCGCAGAACACGTTACTCGCGTTCCCAGGTTTTACCGAGTATCTTTTTTTTTTAACATGTCTTTATATTTCAACATATTTTTTAAACTTCGCGTGGCCATATTCATCCACAGTTGCCATAACACATTTTCTTTCTATTGTCCTAACAGCATCTCATGAAACCCGTGTGAGTTTTATTACTGCGGTACATGTCCGTTTTTAGGCACTGAAATTAACGTAGCAACTATCACTCCCAGGCCATTTCGACAAGGATTCTGAGACGTGTTGTTTTCAACCGACTCTAAGTAGGAGGGGGGCTGGGACAGGCGAGTGAAACCATGTGCTCCTTAAAGAAAATAACAAAACATAATAATGCCGTTGGTGCTGCTGACGACAAGCCTCTTCTGACTGAGCACCTTGGAATGCTCTTCCCGCTGCGGGACTCACCTGTCGGATGGGGGGCTGGCGATTAAGTTTTCTCTGCGTCCTCTGATGTCATGTTCTCTTTCCTTTTCTCTCGAGGGTTTTCAGTGCCAGCTCTGTCATCAGTCATTGTCACTACGACCGTCTGAGTGTGAGGTTCACCTTCTCCTCTTTCTCCAAAAAGGGCTTCTGTGGGTGGGTTGTTCTAGAACACTGGCTCTCAACCACAGGTGATCCAGACCAGGAGAGGCTTGGCAGCGCTGGGAGATGCTTTTTGGCTCGTCACACTGTGCTCCTGGCATGCAGCAGGTGGAGGCTGGGGGTGCACTGCCCAGGACGGCCCCCCACCCCCCACCCCCGACACGCGAAGAACAATGCTGCCCCCAGTTTCATCAACGGTGCCGAAGCTAAGAGCCTCGGGTCTCGAGCAACTGGGAAAGATGAAGAAGGGAGACCGTGAGTGGAGGACACTGTTGCCTTATGATGCCCACGCGGTATTTCCCACCCAAGAAACACGCAGCAACTTTTGTCTTAGTTGATGCTGATTACTCTCGATTATCCATCCCCAGAGACCTGGCCGTGCGGCTGAACCCCACGTTAGGGGACAAGCACGAGGGGACAAAACCGGAGGCACATTCAAACATGTGCCGTAACTACCAGAGCATTTTCTGCTCTGTCTTCAGATCCTTGGTTTCATTCAAGGGCCAACACAGTTGATCTGCATATGGCATTCAGCAGCAAAGTAAACTTTTTTCTCGGGTCTTTTGTTTCCAAATCAAAGGGAAACAAAGGACATCAAGCCCCATTCAGGCACTTTCAATGACTCTCAAATAAACGTGGGAGCAATACTGGAGCCGTTTATAATGCTCAGTGATGAAAAAGCATACTTATTAACCTTGTAAACATTCTATAAAAGTACAAGGGAAACTTCATAAAGAATATCCAAGTGTCCTTTTAATATAATAGCCCTTTGTACTTTGAAATGTTCATATGTGTACAAAATAGAATTAAGCAGAACAGACTGGAAGAACACAGTCTTCGAGCCTTCTAGTAATGGTGCCATTAAAACATTATTTTGCAGTTTCTTAAGACTCAGAAGATTAAGGTTTCTCACCCCGAGATCAGTTCCCCTTACAAAAAGCACTTTGGACCCATATTTAACCAACCGTCAGAAGGGATTCAAAAGCAGGCTAATTGAACACGGGGGTTTTGGAAACTCTGTAATGATGACCCGGGTTTTTTTCTGGAAAACACCAACAAGGGCAGCTTGGCAGGAAGCAGGAATTAGACAGGAGAATTGATTTGAGACCTGCCCTCCACACTGGAAGGAAAACTCCCCCGTAAGAAACGGTGAGGTTTGAAATCAGTGCAGGATCTATCATTCACACGGCCTCCGGCCTTAACGCAGGGCATTTTCTCGCCACCGTAATTCCCCAGGAACTGCCCTTCTCGCGTGGGACAGATCCACCTCTCGGAGGAAAGGAACCCCGCTCCATCTGTTCAACCCGTCCTCTCCCTTCTGTGTCTGAGCCATCGCCGGGTTCTCTCTGTGTTTTGCAATCCCCTCCATGGCTCCAAAGGCCGACAAAGTCTGTCTCCAGCGAGGGTACTGAGCCAAAAGCCCACACCGCCTGACCGTATTTTTCTCTTTCTTAGCCTTTTACCCGCCGACTTCACAGTTCTCGGGAGCAGGCCAGCTCGGGCAGACCTCCCCCGAATATAAAGTTCTGCAGGGGCAGGCTGGAGAACCACACAGGGGAGATTTCACGAGGAGCCCCGTCTGACGTTTTCTGCCTGAATCCTTGGGCCTCGCTCCAGCCTACAAAGGCAAGTGGCAGGAAACTAACAGCCATAATCGAATGAGCTCAGCCAGCCTGGAGTCTCTCTTGCAAGGGGATCACAGGCATTCTGCCCAGCAGAACCTAGAGAGAGAGAGAGAACCTCTGTCCTGAAATCTCTGAAGTTTCCTGCCAGTGAGTCAGTACGTACCTGACCAAAAAAATAAATTAAAAAAGTTGTCTAACTGGTTTGACTGTTTCAGCCAGCTATTGCTGAGAGAAGTAAACAGAATATCACCGCTTCAGTTATGTCTGACTTGGGCATTATTTTCAAGTCAATATTTGTCTTCTCAGTGCTGTTCCATTGCGGCCTTTGAGACGGATAGATGGGCACCTCGTCCTGGGGAAACCCACCCAGCAGCCACCAGACTCCACCGGCCCCCCACCCTCATCTCAGGATGGGGGTGGGGAGGGTTTAGTGACACTGAGTCAGGACTTCGCAGTGACCTCCTCAGGATGTAGCTGAATTGAGAAATGCTCTCACTTTGCCCTCTGGGCTCCTCCAGTCGGGGGCCCCGGGTTTCTGCCGACCGCTGCACTTTTCAGTGAATTCGACACGCAGGCGTTCTCGGTGTCTTCATTCAGGAAGTGGCCAGCCTTGAGATTCTTTCTGCTCGGATGCTACAAACAAATTGCAGAGGAAGTCAAGTCAAACTTTCCCTTGCTTTTTTTGTTCTCCGACCAGCAATTCAGAAAGCAGAGCCGGTTTTTTCTTTTTTGGATGCCTTTGAACGATTGCTCTTAACTGGCAAGGCAGAAACCCTCATGGGTTTGATTTTTGCTGTTGTTGTTGTTTTAAGCAAAGATCCTCCTCAACTCATTTTTTCAAAAAAGCAGAAATTTCCTAGAAGTTTCTTTAAGGCTGGGTTTTGTGTGGGGGGGGGGGCGGTGTTTTTTTTTTTGTTTTTTTTTTTGAGCCTTTCCAACCCAATTGGTCCCTTAACGTCACACAGCTTTCTAATTGTTGTTCTTCCCTTTAGATTTAGATTTCAGCCAGAAGAGCAATAATGAGCCTTGCATGGACAATGGCTAAATCCGAATGAGGCTTCTGGTGCCCTAATTCAGGGCCAAGGAAAGCTAACAGTCATGATTCAATAAAGGTGCCAGTCCACGGCAGGCATCAGACAGAAAGGAGACACCTTATCTGTTGAATCTACAGATACTACTTGAAAAATCACACATAATTAATCCCTTCTCTTAGCGGAGGCTACTTGAAGCTTTATCACCAGCTTGTATGTACGATTTCATCTCTAGCTTTCACTGATGGCTCCGAGAGGGAGTTCATAATTTAGACATGCCTACCACCCCTATTCTAGTTAGCTAATAGAAGAAGCTTTGCACTAAATAACTGAGGGAACACAGAATAGAGATACATAGCAAATATTTGCCAAGTGGCCCTGAAGTGGCTTCCCAGATGGCACGTTCTGGGGAATAAAGAAGATACGACAGCCCCATGGATATCAGTATGACATCTGATGGTCCTCCCGCGACCCTCTGTGTACAGGGGTGGGCAGTCAATGGGAATTCGTTTTACCATGGCAGTGCTCTTATATAGGCTAGAAAAAATATATACGCAGAAAGAGGGAGAGAGACATATCTCACGTAACCCAACCTGTGGCCCCCGTGAGGCTCTCCACTAAAGGAAGTTGTGATGATTGAAATTCATCACACCGTGTGAATTCTCCTGGGTCAGGAAAAACTGGCATTGGCAGAATCTGAACTTAATAGTATTTGCAAAGTTACTCTTATGTCAGAACATGTTTGCCCAACCATGATCGTCTCCTCCCTCTTTATCTATAAACACATATACACTGTAGATATTTATGGACTAATAGGTATATGAAATCATTTATGCAAGTTGTAATTGACTGTGTAATTATTGAATAAACAGCGGATGAAAGGAAATGTGAGGTTCTGAAGCTTTAATTCGCGTTTTATCTTTTATTCTTTCAACTGTTTATTTACCCATCTACATTCTCCTCTCTGCTGATTTATTTTCTAGGCATGCATTTTCCCTTGGGCAACATCAGATGAGAACATCATTTCATTTGCATCGCAGGGGAGACGGACAGACAAACAGCAGAGAGACAAACAGAAAATCAGAGGCAGCATCCTGCTTGGACACCTCCAAGGTATGTGGGTCATCGTTAGACGCTGTGGGCACCGTCACCATTCTTGAAGCTTTGATGTAGAAACATGTAAGACTTACAATGTACCTGAATCTCTATATAAAGCCAACAGACCTATCCTGTATTGAGGCGATCGCTATTTACTTACAGAATTCAACTGCCTTCAACAAATTCTATCAAATCCCTACTGTGTGCCAGGCGCTAGGATACGAGGAGGACTTGTCATCAATGCTGGATTGCCCAGTGTGCAGACGAGACCCTCACTTACAAGTCCAGAAAGCATGGCTGAGAGAGAGCAGAATGTTCTGGGCACAAAGAACAGCAGGGAGGTTGTCCTGAGGCAACACCCAGTTTGGTGCGTCTGAGGGACTGAAAAGTGCCCACTGCTTCAGTGAAGCTGAAAGGGTAAGTATGTCTCTTACTCATTTGCCATAGGACAGGGGTTAGCCAACACCTTTTTTTGTAAATATTTTGGTAAATATTTAGTAAAATATTTATTTTATTTTATTTATTTAGTAAAATATTTAGTAAATATGTTAGGCGTTACAGGCCTTGGGGTCTCTGTCGCAATTATTCAACTATGACATTATAGTGCAAAAAAACATACACCATAAACAAATGTGGGTGGCTGCATTCCAATAAAACCATACATGCGGGCATTGAAATTGGAATTTCGTTGGGACAGTTCTACAAATAGAAAGCAGGGACCCCATCACAACCCCGCCTTGCCTGCCATTGGAGACAACCAGACAATTCAGAAAAGTCATTTTTTTTTCAACTTTTTTTTTTTTTTTTTTTTTTTTTTGGGACAGAGAGAGACAGAGCATGAACGGGGGAGGGGCAGAGAGAGAGGGAGACACAGAATCGGAAACAGGCTCCAGGCTCTGAGCCATCAGCCCAGAGCCCGACGCGGGGCTCGAACTCACGGACCACGAGATCGTGACCTGGCTGAAGTCGGACGTTTAACTGACTGCACCACCCAGGCGCCCCATGAAAAGTCGTTTTTAATTTCAGCACACACATGCTTTTACCTCTTTGAAAAGCGCAACTTTATTATTTATGCGCGTTTGATTTATTTTAACTTCCATTTGGGTACAGGTCGTGAGATCATGGGGATTATTATTCAGAAAATGAGCCTCCCCAACTCCTGCTTTGGGTGGAATACACTTCCCTGCACCACGGACGTTGGACTCGGCCGTGTGACTTTGTTGGCTGATAGGCCGTTTAACAGCGAGCGTGAGTCCGGCAGGCCTTGAGGTGTGTTTGCATGGCAGCTCGTGCTCATTCGCATTTCCAACATCGCCATGAGGGGTGTATATGCCCGTGTATCCAAGGAGGATGCACACGCCCGGAGCAGACTGCATGTGCCCCACTACTGCGAGCCCAGCCTAGAGCAGTCTCAATCATCTGAACACCTACCAACTTGCAGATGTTTGTGTGAGATTAAATAATTCCTGTTTTAAACCAATGAGCTGGGGGATGATTTGTTACATGGCATCATTATGGCAATAGTTGACTGATGTAGGCCCGGTAGTACTTCTAGGTGTTAATCCGGCCACGGCCAGACCAGTACAGTTACTAAATTGGAGGGGGCGGGGGCCAGGGAAACATATGTAATCCTAAAAGATCCTTCAAAAACTTGTCTTCCTGCTTTGACTTTGTTATGTAAATCAAAGTCAATTATAGCCTTTCAGGCACTAAATGAAATTTGATGGCCATAAGGCTTCAATGAAGCGGCATATGGTTAAAGAATAAAAGAGGTCTAAGGTACTCATTTATTTATCCAGCACTAGATAAAGCCTTCATCCACAAAGACTTCATCCAGAAAAATGGTTCGCTCATTAAAGAGACGCTCGTGGGTTCTTTTGTACGACACCTTGTAGCTACAGCGTTGAGTCAAGTGCTTACCCTAGGCCAAGCACGGTTCCTAGTGCTTTGCCTACATCAGCTTCTTTGACCCTCAAAATTTAATGTTGTAGTCACTGTTGATTATCTCCAACTGACAGATAAGAAAAGGGAGGGACCAAGAGAACAACGACTTATCCAAGCTCCATGACTTGTAAGTGACAGAGCTGGGGTTCAAACACAGGCTTTCTGATTTCAGAGCCCACCCACCTACCCCCCAATGGTAAGACATATCTGGTTTTTGTTGACAGGGGACTTAATAAGAAGACAAACCAATCTTTACAAACCACGGCAGGACCGGGATGGAAAAAAACAAAAACGACAACAAAACACACACACACACCAAATGGGGAAGTCTGGTTAAGAACAACAGAGAGGACCTGTTTTAGACAGGAGACCAGAGAAGGCTTCTCTAGTTAGGTGAAGTTGTCTGAGAGATGAAAATGATCACACACAAAAAAATGGCTGGGAGAGAGAAGAATGTTCTGGGGACAAACAACAGCAGGGAGGTTGTCCTGAGGCAACACCCAGTTTGGTGCGTCTGAGGGACTGAAAAGTGCCCACTGCTTCAGTGAAGCTGAAAGGGTAAGTATGTCTCTTACTCATTTGCCATAGGACAGGGGTTAGTCAACACCTTTTTTTTGTAAAGCACCTAATAGTAAATATTTTAGGCGTTTTAGGCCTTGGGGTGTCTGTCGCAATGATTCAACTATGACATTATAGTGCAAAAAACCATACACCATAAACAAATGTGTGTGCTCCATTCCACTAAAACTGTATATGTGGGCATCAAAATTGGAATATTATTAGGACAGTTCTACAAATAGTAAGCATGGGCGTGAAGACACATAGGATTTTCATATTTAGCGCATTTCCAACATATCGGGTTGGAATAATTTTGGAATACTATGGAAATATGATGATATTTGATGTATCTCGACCTTGGAACTCTGGTGAGTTCTCTGTCAAAATAGAATATAGGTCATACCGGTAAGAACAAGAGATAATTTTGACTGAAAGCAATGACAAGCTCTTGGGGTCTTTTGTTAGGTTTATTTAGTTATTTTAGAGAGAGAGAGAGACAGAGGGACAGAGACAGCACACACAAGTGGGAGATGGGCAGAGAGAGAGGCAGACACAGTATCCGAAGCAGGCTCCAGGCTCCGAGTTTCAGCACTGAGCCTGACGTGGGGCTCGAACCCTTGAACCGAGGTATGACCTGAGCCAAAGTCAGATGCTTAACCAACGGAGCCATCCAAGTGCCCCAAGCTATTGGTTTTTTTAATCACTGTGTTAGGATTCTCCAGCAAAAACAGAAACAGAATATATATGTGTAGGGAGAGTTAGATTGCCTCGCAATTTGCCGTTTGCAGGCTGGGCATCTAGGAGAGCCGGGGTCATTGAGCCTGAGCTCAAAGGCCTGAGCCCCAGAAGCACCGGGGGCAGGAAAAGATTGATGTCCCAGTCATGCCATCAGACAGGAAGAGCCAAATTCTGCCTTCCTCTGCCTTTTTGTTCCATGCAGGCCTTCCACGGATTAGAAGAATAGACGATGCCCAGCCACACTGGGGAGGGCAAAGTGCTTTACTGGGTCTCAGGATTCAGATGCTAATTTCATCTGGAAAGAGCCTCCCCGACATACCCAGAAATAAAGTTTAACCAAATATCTGGGTACCCCAGGATCCAGTCAAGTTGACACAAAAAAATTGACCGTTACAATCATCTAATTAACAGAGAGGAGTAAATGATACCATCACCCAGAAAAAAAAAACAAGAAGATCACGTTCTTGCTAAAATGCCACACTGACAGAAGTAACATAAAATGCATGTTTCTAAACTTTACAAACCGGGTAGTGGGTATCATCATTGAAGGAGTAATTAGGATTCATCACTGCCCAAGAAAACTTGAATTGCCCTGAAGTCTTCGAGAGGTCCTATGTGAAAGAAAATTGACAAACATTTCCCCATATTTGACAATAATCATCCTAAAAATTTACATCACCTAACCAGTGATGCATAGTGAAGCCGAAAGAAACTTCCCACATTGACAATAATAAAAATATTTTTTCAGCTAAAAAAAATTGCAATCTGTAGTAGTATTTTCTTCTTTCATTCAAATTAAAGAGTAACTTCTATTATTTTTTTTAAGTTTATTTATTTTGAGAGAGAGAGAGAGAACCAGTAGGGTAGGGGCAGAGAGAGAGAGAGAGAGAGAGGGAGATGCCCAAGCAGGCTCCATGCTGACATCAGAGAGCCAGACGCAGGGCTCGAATTCATGAACCATGAGAGCCGAACCGGGGTGCTTAACCAACTGAGCCACATAGGTGCCCTGTAAGTGTTAACTTTTATAACTAATTTTGTATTCTTTTTTTTTTTTTAACGTTTATTCATTTTTGAGACAGAGAGAGACAGAGCACGAATGGGGGAAGGTCAGAGAGAGAGGGAGACACAGAATCTGAAACGGGCTCCAGGCTCTGAGCTGTCAGCACAGAGCCTGACGCGGGGCTCGAACTCATGGACCTCGAGATCGTGACCTGAGCCGAAGTCGGACGCCCAACCGACTGAGCCACCCAGGCGCCCCTGTATTCTTTTTATCAAGGAAAGCTTCCAAACTTCCAGGCTGGCAAAGCTGGAAGCAGCCCTGATTAAACACCTACCGTGTGAGCCAAGCACAGCTCGATGCTAGAACAGAACAGACGATGTGTCTGCAGATTCACTGACGCGCTCCTGCTCCAAAAGGCACAAGGCATTTGCTTTCCCTTGGAATGTAGGCTGGACCTGATAACTTGTTTCTGGCGAGTGGCATATTGTGCAAGTGGTGGTGCTGGGTGACGCTGAAGACCGGTCGGGAAATACTGCCATTTCCCCCACGCTCCTTCCTTCTGGAAGCCAGTGGCCATGTCATCAGAACACTCCAGCAGCACATGGAAAGGAACAGAGCCTTCCAGCCAACCGCCATGCGAGGGTGCGATCTTCGAAAGAGATCCTCCAACTTTACCCAGTCGAGCCTGCGGGATGCTGGCAGCTTCGGCCAACGTCTTGACCGCTCGTGAGAAGCCGTGGGCGAGAGCCATCCGTTCAAACTGCTCTCGGGGATTCCTGACCCCAGAAACCGCGCGCGATGAGAGATGCTTGTGATGTGAAGTTGCCACAGTTGGGGGGCAACCCGTTACCCAGCGAGCAATAAAGAATACGCTGACACAAGTCTTGGCTTTAGGACTCTCACCTTCTGACGTTTGTTTAATAGGCGTGGAATAAATGTGTTTTTGAGAAAGTGATGAAGAACAGGAAGCCAAAGAAATGTAGCAAATTATCATTAACTGTTCATTCGCTTATCAGATATTTACTGAGCAGTACCATATGTTATCTATGTTCCAGGCATCAAGCTAGAATAATAAGCGGGAAAGACATAACAGCGCCCCCCGTCATGGAGCTTCCAGTCTGGAAGAAGAAGAAGAAAGTTTTTGTCCTGTGTCTGATGCCTACTCACCGCAGGACCCTGAAGTCAAGTTTCCCTGTCCCAGATAATATGCATTATCTCATCGAATCCTCACGATAGCCCCCTTCGTCTCACCCACGCCCACCCTGCAGCCCTCCCCAGGCTCCCTTGCAACTTGGCAACGTGACACAATTCAGACCAGCGACGCACAGGCAGGAGATCGCTGGGCAGATCCACTGTCTTCGGAAGGACGCGCTGTCTGGAGAGGGCTGCGAGTTATCCATCCTGCGAATGTCAGGAAGGGCCGAGGGAGCAGCTGAGCTCTGACATTCTTACGCCATCGAAACAGAATAGTAACTGCCTGCCTTTTAAGGGAGAGAAAAAAAATAACCTGTTCGTTGAGGTCTCTGTTGGGTTATCGTCAGCAGTTGCTACTCACGGCTAAGAGCATTCCCGACCGACTTAATGAAGTCGGAGGAGAGAGCCAAGGTCACAAAGCCAATGAATGGAGCAAATCAGAAATCAAAACCGCATCTTCTGGACCCCCAGATCTGTATCTTAATCATGATGCTATGTTGTCCTCATGTTTCCACAAGTAAGAAGAAGAAAACAAAGCAAAACAAAAAACAGGATAGAAAACGTATTTGTCTGGTTTCCCTGATTGTATCCAAACAGCGTAACAAGCTATTTGATATGGCCTCAAACCACGGGACATTACATCTACATTCCAATTTTAACAAAGACTTAATTGCAAATTTGGGGGAGGTGGTGAAAAGGACTAAGGAATTCCTTAATGTTGATGATGTTGTTGGAAACGTGCTAACCTTGAATACATCTTTGAGAGGAGTTGAAACAGATAGACCCCATTCCTTGAGGGTCCCTGCAGCCTTATATTTACGGGGCACTTACCGTGGGCGTCATGATTTGGTTCTGCGGTCTCACCTAGTCCCTCTGTCACCCAGCAAGCTGAGCCCGTGCACCCCATTTCACAGCTCAGAGAGGTTCAGTAGCTTGGGCAGGGTGATTCAGCTCGCGCTTAGGCTTAGGACTGAACTCTGGTCTGCCAGTCCAGAGCTGGACTAGAGAGGGCGTAGCAAACTGTGTCCACATGTGATGGTAGGATAAGTGATCCTGGATATGGCAGCAACTATGACAGTCTCTACAGGAAGGAATAAAATTTGGGGGGTGCCTGGGTGGCTCAGTTGGTTGAGCATCCGACTTTGGCTCAGGTCATGATCTCATGGTCCATGAGTTCGAGCCCCGCATGGGGCTCTGTGCTGATGGCTCGGAGCCTGGAGCCTGCTTCCGATTCTGTGTGTGTGTCTCTCTCTCTCTCTCTGCCCCTCCCCTGCTCGTGCTCTCTCAAAAATGAATAAAAACATTAAAAAAAAGAAAAGACTAAGGTTTGGCAAATGTTCTGGTGGAGGATCAGAGTGGAATAAACACAGGTCGGTTCCTGCTCCTGCCCCACCTGGCTGTGACGTTAGGTGAATCTCTCCGTCTCTCGGAGCCTTTTTCTTCTGCTGTAAAATGAATGTCATACTGACACCGGCCTCGCAGTGGTTCTGAGGACTCAGGGGGGCAGAGCCACTGGACTCCAGGCAGGTGGTGCAGCCAGTCCTCAAAAAATATTAACGGTTAGCATCTTGGTTACCGTTCCACGCTTCGTATACGGGGAAGAGAGCGCCTCTTTGTGTTGAGCTGGGTATGTCTCCGCAACAATTATGTACATTCTTCGTGCTGGAAGAAGAAACGGAGTCGTCCAGAGAGCGAATAATCCCTGCGAAAGCAACGTCCCAAATTGTGGCAAAAGCAATCTGCCGGTCTTCCTTACCCTTGGCAATACTACAAACGCAAAGAGAGCACAGTCAGGGCGGTGGGGGATGGGGGGAGGAACAGGAGGGTCTTGCTGCCCTGGCTTGCAGCCTCCTCTTGCCCCCCTCACCCTACCCCTGCCACTTCATTCTCTCTTGTCCTCATCGACCTGGTTGTCCCAGGTCGATGTCTTTTTCTCCGGGTACACCAGTACTTGTTCTGTTTTAAGATAGATCCCCGACCTCTCCCCTCAAAAGCAGGTTCCTGGTTTAGAGGAGAAAGAGAAACACAAGTGGGGATTTCCCATTTTCCCAGAAAGACGCCGGAAAAAGTGGCAGGCAGTGCTCTCACGTGGCTCCCAGTGGTCCCCGCTTCTTGGTATCCGTGTTCCTGGGGGGGTAATGCCCTCCCCTCAAGTGAGGGCTGGCCTCCTGACTTCCTAACACATAGAATACTCAAAGATGACGGGACGTCACTTCCATGGTTGGGTCACAAAGGACTGTGACCTCCATCTTGCCAGCAGGCTCTCTCTACTGCCTTCTCAGCTCGCTTACTCCGATGAAGCAAGTTGCCATGTTGGAAAGCCTACGGGTAAGGAAATGCCCTTGGCCTTTGGCCAACAGCAAGGAAAGACCTGACATTCTCAATGCAAGAACTCTTGAGGAACCAAATCGTACCAAGAGCCACATGAGCTTGGACGCACCAGCTGAGCCTTCAGATGAGACCCCAGCCTGGACTCACACCTTGAATGCAGACTTGCAAGAGACCCAGCTGAGCAGATCCTGACCCACAGAAACTGAGTGTCCTGTTACGAGTTGCTGTGTCTTTGTGCATGTGGATAATTCGTTACACAGTAACAGATAACTAATAAACTAATACAGACCCACTGTGTCAGTCAATAATGAATAGAGAGGAAGAAAGGAATGAACCGGATGAGGGTGTGGCCTGTCCGGATTCTGGCCGTCTTCTGCCACCCAATACACAGGCGCTGTTAGGAAAGGCCCTTCTCTTATCTTGATTTCTTCTTCTGCCAAACCAGAGCGTGGACTTAGGGACTGTAACTTTTCTGCAGTTTTGCTCGTTAAATATCTAATGACGTCCTGGGGTGCCTGGGGGGCTCAGTCGGTTAAGCGGCTGACTTCGGCTCAGGTCATGATCTCGCGGTCCGTGAGTTCGAGCCCTGCGTCGGGCTCGGTGCTGACAACTGGGAGCCTGGAACCTCCTTCGGTTTCTGCATCTCCCTCTCTCTCTGACCCTCCCCCGTTCATGCTCTGTCTCTCTCTGTGTCTCAAAAATAAGTAAACGTTAAGAGAAAAAAAAAAATCTAATGATGTTCCGCCCTGGGCTCACATTCCAACTTGGCCACAGTCAGAACTAGACAGAAGCTGTCCTCATGAAACAGGGTATGGGTTTCAGTTCACCTCAGTCCTCACCTGAACCCCTTTACTCATTTACATCACCTGCCAGGCATGGCGGGCGAGGGGGTGGACTCCTGAACACGCGCTCCTCTGTATTGGATCGCTTCTTTTGATGAGCAGACTAACAGATACCATGTTGGGAAAAGACGTACAAGACACTTCCTGGGGCGGCGGGGGTGGGGGGGGGGAACTCATAGGAGGGAAATACGGGGAGGAAGCCCCAGGGGGCTGGGAGAAAAGGCAGACCCACATGATGGTCTAAACCCTGCAGAGGAGAAAAGGAAGGGAGAAGGTAGGTGGGAAAAGTCTGAGACTGTGTGCCATTCTCAGGAAGCTGTGCCAAAGCCCCGTGTCACCTGGAAACGAGCCTACTTGAGTGTCCCCGTCCCGTGCGGTCATAGGTAAGGAACAACCTGAGGGAAATGTGGGCGTGGCACAAACAGGGATCTCAGAGCATGGCATCCGGGGCCCTCGGTCAATTACAGTCCCTGCCACGGGAGACCCGAGAGGCACGCTTTCAAGGTTCCCCAGCCCCCGAGCGTCCTTCTAGTCTAAAAATCCCACCCAAATGGGGACCCGAGGGATGAAAGTGGCCCACAGATGCATTCTGATCGGCTCGTGGCATTTAAAAAACACTAGCTGTGGGGTACTTGGGTGGCTCACTCGGTTAAGCGTCCGACTTCACGCCTCAGGGTTTGTGGGTTCGAGGCCCACGTTGGGCTCTGCGCTGACAGCTCGGATCCTGGAGCCTGCTTCGGATTCTGCGTCTCCCTCTCTCTTTCCCCTTCCCCACTCGCGCTCTGTCTCTCTCTGGAAAATAAACATTAAAACTTCCAAAATCCAGTAGTAAGAAAACAAACCATCCAATATTTTTTTAAGTCAAGTCTACAGCCAACATGGGGCTCAAACTCACCGCCCCAAGATCAACAGTTACATGCTCCAGCACTGAGCCAGCCAGGCACCCCCGGACCACCCAATAGTTTTAAATGGGGAAGATTTGAACAGACACAAATCAAGAATAGATACTCACAACAAATGAGCAAATGAGAAGATGTCCCATGTCTTCAATTTCTACAAGATACCCCCACACACCTGTTAGAAAGGCTAAAACTTTTTTTTTTAATTTTTTTTCAACATTTATTTATTTTTGGGACAGAGAGAGACAGAGCATGAACGGGGGAGGGGCAGAGAGAGAGGGAGACACAGAATCGGAAACAGGCTCCAGGCTCTGAGCCATCAGCCCGGAGCCTGACGCGGGGCTCGAACCCACGGACCGCGAGATTGTGACCTGGCTGAAGTCGGACGCTTCACCGACTGCGCCACCCAGGCGCCCCAAAAGGCTAAAACTTTTAAAAGCTGGTGAGTATCAGGGACAAGCCTTCACAGGGTTGTGGTCAGGATTAAATATAACAATGTGTGCGGCACGGGTCACAGAATGCATCCTTAGTATGTGTATTATCAGAAATTTTGAAAGAAAATTAAGAGCCCGAGCTTTGGAAGAGGAGGCTAGAGAGAAGAGACGAGGACTAACATAAGAAGGAGATGTCAGGGGCGCCTGGGTGGCTCAGTCGTTTAAGCGTCTGACTTCGGCTCAGGTCATGATCTCACGGTTCGTGGGTTCGAGCCCCACGTCGGGCTCTGTGCTGACGGCTCGGAGCCTGGAGCCTGCTTCTGATTCTGATTCTGTGTCTCCGTCTCTCTCTGCCCCTCTCCTGCTCATGCTGTCTCTCTCTGTTTCTCAAAAATAAATAAATGTAGAAAAAAAAATTTTTTTAATAAAAAAATAAAAAAAAAAAAGGAGATGTCAGTGCACAGAAGTTCCTCTCCAAGGAATCGATTTCCCTTGCTAAAAATTCCAACCACTGCCCTGCTATCCAACCAGGAGGATGGCATGAAGATGAGCCCACAGTCACCAAACCCCTGCTATTCCTCAAGGACTCACACAGACTCACCCCAGGTGACAGGTGCGGCTCAGCGAGGTCAGTAGCTTGCCCAAGGCCACACGGCAAATGAACGGCAGAGCCAGAATCCCCATCAGGTCTGTACTCTACCCCCCCCCCCCCATGCAATACAGCCTCCCAAACTGGGAAGCGGAAGAAGCAAACAGGGTGAGATTCCTTCTTTAGGGGAAATCTCCGCGTTATTTAACAGGCCTGCCTCACACACAAAGTCTCGACTCCCGCTACCTCCGATCTTCTGAGTCCTTCCATGTCCACCGTCTTGCATTAGATACCTACCCCTCTCCCGGGTTCCACCTACCCCCGTTTACCAGTGCTAGCCGGGTTCCTCAACATGTTTTTCACTTGCACCTCCCCTAAGGAAACTTTGTAGCTTTTTTTTCTAAGTGTCCCCACCCCCCTGAGATGTTCATTTCACGGTTATACTGTATATCTGTGTACCTGTCCGTAACATCCGCGTGTGCTTTATAACAAGAGTGAGATTTTTTTGCGCCTCCTTCCCCCAAGATCCAGTTTGACCCCTTTGAGGGCAGTTCTACACCCCTTGGGAGCGTGGGGGTGGGGGTGATGACAGAATTAGTGACAGCGACACAGTGTGGGACAGGGCTCGGTTGGTGCCTGCTAGTGTCATAAGAGCTCCATAGACGTTGACTCAGCAGGTCTCCCCTCGCACGCTCGTGTATGACACCACTGGCTCCTTCTTGGAAGTGGAACACTTTCCCCCCCCCCCCCATGTGGCTCTTCCCCAGTCCCTTTCCATCTCTGTCCGCTTCCAGGCCCGATGCAGAAGCGATTCGAGGAGAGCAAAAAGCACGGGAGGGTAGCAAGATGAGTCTCGGTCATCCCGATTCCTTCATTTTCCCAGCCTTTTCAGCTTGGCCCGAATTGTCTCTTTAATCTCAACAGTCTTTCTTAGTCACGGTGTCCGGAGAAGCATTTAGACCTTGAAAACGTACCCGACCAGCTCTTTTCTAGAAATGATGACCGCTGAACTTCAGCAGGTGCTGAGCTGGATTCTTTTCGGGGATTATCCGTGTTTCGTTTTTGCAACGACAAGGGGAGATGATGGAGGTTCAGGGATGTCGGTTAATTCATCCCAGGTCACACGGGGGTCAGTGGAGGGCAGCCCAGGCTGTCCATCCAGGACAGAGCGGCTCCAAATGCATGTTGCTAACCACCGTGAGAAGCCACTGCTTAATTTTAGTGCATCGCTTCCCTCAAAGTGGGAAGGAAACAGCAGATGGAAATTTTCAAAGGGAGAGGAGGCATCTTTGTGCTTTCTATATTCTCCCAGCCACTAAAGGATCCCCCGGTGCTTAGTTAGACTTGTTTTAGTGGTGCATCTAAAAACTGTTTAAGATTTGCTACCCTCCCAAAAAAGAGGGGGTGCCTGGCCAGTTCTTGAGCATGTGACTCTTGATGTCAGGGTCGTGAGTTCAAGCCCCACATTGGGTGTAGAGATTACTTTAAAAAAAAAAGAGAGAGACTTGTTCCCCAGCCATTGACTGCTCTTAGTAAGTCTTACTTCTCTTATCTCTCAATTACTAGATTATCAAATGATTCTCCCGAGGGAGAAACCTCCCAGTGAGAACAAAGCTCCAAGGAGAAGAGCCTACCCTCTTACGCTTTGCCAGATGGGCCCAGAATCTTTGGACAGATTTGAATAATGAATCACTTTTTCCCTGGTGCCCTAAGTTGCTTTCCTCGAGGTATTCTTCAGCCCCATTTGCATTGTGTTAACCTTGAATAGCTTCCTGTGTGCTTGGAGGACTAAGTGAACATCCTTTCAGTTTCTTTTCAGTGAAGGAAAGAGAAAAATCTACTTCTATAACCATCTCTCACGTTTCTTCTCTATTATCTACTTATCTATTTTCTTATCTATTTTCTACTTATCTAGTTTCTTCTCTATTATCTACAGAGTATGCCTTCTGCTCCGCACTTCAGAGGAGTTACCGCTAATCCCCACTTCCGGTAAATGCCCACTACCCAGTTTCTGGATAAAAAAAGGAGGCTGGGGGCGCCTGGGTGGCGCAGTCGGTTAAGCGTCCGACTTCAGCCAGGTCACGATCTCGCGGTCCGGGAGTTCGAGCCCCGCATCAGGCTCTGGGCTGATGGCTCGGAGCCTGGAGCCTGTTTCCGATTCTGTGTCTCCCTCTCTCTCTGCCCCTCCCCCGTTCATGCTCTGTCTCTCTCTGTCCCAAAAATAAATAAATAAAAAAAAAAAAAACGTTGAAAAAAAAAAAAAGGAGGCTGGTGAAGTGACTGGTCTGGACACACGACCGGGTATTGAGAAACGCAGAATTCAGTTCACCTTTCGCTGGCCCACGGGCTTTTCAGTAACACGATTTTCCCACATGTGGCCAGAACATTAGTCAAAACTTTCTCTTTCAGGCACCTTTGAGACTTCCAGCAGAAGTCTACAATTTCCACTTCGAGCCCAGTGAATGCACCCCCGCCCCAATGCTTTTTTTGCTTGACATTTTCAGTCAATCACTTTTTTTTTTTTTTTTTTTTTTTTTTTTTTGGTTCTTAAAACTGTCAAGGCAGCCTTTCCGTTTCTGGTCCAGCATGCGCGGCGTTCAGAAGTCGCCACCAGCAACCAGTAAAAAAGCTGAACAAGCTGCAAAATGAGCAACTTCTCTTCGATCTGCAAGGGAACTGAGGTCGCTGCGAACCCCGGCCTCCAACACTGGAGGGACAGGCAGGCTACTAGAGAAAATCACCACCTGCTCTAGAGTCCCCCTTGTAGGGCCCGGCACCCAGGGCGGGGTGGGGGGAGGGGGCTGAACTGGTGAATGGCTGCACCCAGCAGAGCGGGGCGTCCAACAGCCGTAACCTTGGCAGCTTCCTCACCTCCGGGATCTTTTGCGGAAGGATTGAACGATTGGCCCTCACTTACCCCTTGGCTTCTCTGCCCTCGGCATCTTAAAGCTAGATCTCAAAGATGGAGGCCACGGGGGTGTGTCTTTTCCCACCTGTCTCCTGTCCCCGTCACAGGACCCGGCTCAGTTTTACAAAATAGTAGGGAGAAGGTGCACGAAAGATGAGGGAAAGGAAAGAAGAGAGGAAGGAAGGAAGAAGGCGAGGAAGGGAGGAAGGGAGGAAGGGAGGAGGGAAAAGTTGGCCATAAAGAATAAGACAGAATAAGGACCATGGGCATCTGGGCGACTCGGTTGAGTGTCCGACTCTTGGTTTTGGCTCAGGTCACGATCTCATGGTTTGTGGGTTTCAGGCCCGCATCGGGCTTGGGATTCTCTCTTCCCCTCTCCCCCTGCTCGCTCCCTCTCTCTCTCTCTCAAAAATAAGTGAACATTTTTTTCAACTTTAATAAAAAATAATCAATCAATCAATCAATCAGGAGCTTGGTGGGTTTAAGTGTGGCTACAGCGCCATGGGGAGGGGCAGAGTGGGGAGGTAGGGCCGTGGCCAGAGCAGATCAGGTACCGTCTATAAACTGTGGTGAGGAGTTTGAATGTGATTCCAGGTGTGGTGGGAAACCACTGGAGGGCTTCAGGAAGGAGCAATTTTGTTTTTTGTTTTTTCTTAAAGATTTTTATCCTTAAGTGTGTTCACCCAACGTGGGGCTCGAACTTACAACCCTGAGGTCAAGAATCGCATGCTCTACGGACCAAGCCAGCCAGGTGGCCCAGAAGGAAGCAATTCAGAATGATGGTGGCAGCAGGCAGCACAAGGGAAAGTGAGAAAAGCATTCAATAAGGAACTCTTGGAAAAAAAAAAAATTCTTGGACTTAGAAGTTCGACCTCATTCCCACCACCCTGGACCAAACTCCAGGATGAAGATCAGCTCACAGTTAGGGAGCCACATTCCGTCAACAATTGCTGTGCCCCCCTCCCCCGAAAGTGAGCTAATCTTAAAATCAAAAGACAACCTGTAAAAGTTCACTTTGGGGGCTTTTCTTTTTTTTAAGTTTATTTATTTGGGGGGGGGGGGCGGTGCGGGGAAGAAGCGCAAGCAGGGAAGGGTCAGAGAGAGAGGGAGAGAGAATCCCAAGCAGTCTCTGCACCGTGAGCACAGAGCCCTACACGGGGCTCGAGCTCACAAACCACGAGATCTTGACCTGAGCCGAAATCAAGAGCTGGACTTAACCGACCGAGACACCGGGGTTCTTCTTTAAAAGCGGGCATCACCAAGTGCGTGGAGCCCAAGGGGGCACCTGCAGCCAGCAATGCATCAAGTCCCTCCCCGCCTTCTCCCCCCTCCCCCCCTCCCCCCCTCCCCCCACTGCTCAGGTGCTTTCTCCCACACCAGTGCTGTCAGCCCGGTGACAACAGGGGTCCCGGTGAGAGCCAGTGTCCTCACCAGACCATTGGTTAAGGAGCTTGCTGTTGTTTTGGGTTATATCTTTGTTTTTGACACACAGCACACTTTAGCCAAAATATTACGCTAAATCGTAGACAGTTTCCAAGACAGCGTAATACCAACAATTCATGAGGCTCACTCTGGTATGTTCTTCCAGGCCCCCAGGAGCCTTTGGACTTGTAGCCAGACTCAACATTCTTCTGTCCCTCAAACTGCCCTAAGAACTCTGGCTTCCAGGTCTTCACGCATGCTGTTCCCCCACTTAAACTCTCCATCTGGCCACCTGGGACTCATCATCGGGTTCCACCAGCGATGGCACATCCTCCAGGAAATGTCACCTGAGCCTTGAGGGTCCAGGCTGGGGTGCCCTCTGAATTCTCCGAAAGGGCCATCTTCTCTCAACAATAATAATAATAATAGGGGCACCTGGGTGTCTCCATCAGTTGGGTGTCCCACTTTGGCTTGGGTAGTGATCTCATGGTTCGAGGGTTCGAGATCCACATCGGGCTCTGTGCTGTCAGCCTGTCAGCACGGAGCCCACTTTGGATCCTCTCTGCCCCTCTCCTGCTCAGCTCTTTCTCTCAAATAATAAATAAATTAAGTAAGTAATAATAACAGCTAATACTATGTAGTTTCTAAGTATCAATGCCAGGCGCACTTCTCCTATGTCTGATATATTAGAAATAAATGTCTCATAACCACAGCTGGCAATGACCCAAGGCCACCCCCTCGCATGGGGTGTGATGGTGCAGTGAACATACCCATCTATCCCCTCACAACAACACTGTGCCTTATTATCTCCATTTTACAGATGAGAAAACTGAGGCAGAGAGCTGTATCGTGAGCGGCTCAAGCCCATACCGTCAGTTAGTGGCAGTTGGGGATTTGAACCCCCTCTGTGCGTCTCCAGAGCCTGTGACTTTGCCACCACACGCTCCTGTGTCATCTCTGTAATTACCATCCGCTCGTCTTTCTCCCCCGCGGGTCTGAAAGCTCTTCAAAGGCAGGGCAGTGTCTATGCTGCCCTGAGGGATCCCTGCAGCACCCGTTCAATGGCATGTGGCACAAAGACAGTGCCAGATGCATGCTTCGCTTCCTGGACTTGCTGGAGACCCTCATGGCCAAAACCTCAAGGGTGGTGTGATCTTTTTTAACACGTTCCGAACCATTGCTGAGTAGGCAGCTCGAGAACTGATCAAAAGGAGGGAACGTAGCATCGAGAGGGGCAACATCAAGTACACATAGGACTTTAATGAGTCCATCCTGAAGGGCATGTGTGCGGTCACCGTGGGATACGGCATTGACTTTTCCCAGCAAAACTGGTTCAGGTAGTGGAATAAATGTTCAAAGTGATCTTTCTTTGCATTTTGATATTCTTGGGGCAAGAGGGAAAGGTTAGAAAAAGAGAAAAACCAAAGGCATTGCGGCATGCTGGGAAACATCTAATATTACAGACCTTCAGGGAAATAGTGGTGGTCCTTATAATTTTAATAATAATTTGCTGTTTCACTGACTGTTCACTGTGTACTTAGTGGGTGCTTAGCGAATAAAACTAAGTCACCGATCAGCCTAACATTATATCCTAGAGTTACACATTCCAATATGGCAGCCACAAGTCACACGTGGCCGCTGAGCACTTGAGATGTGGCTCGTCAGGTTGAGGTGTGCTAGGAGTGTAAAATAGACACCAGGTTTTGAAGACTTGGCCCCAAAAATAAATATCAAAATATCTCATTAACAGTCATTTCATAGCGATTTGACGTTCAAATGATAATGACACATGGAGTTGAATAAAACATGCTATTATAATGAGGTGCGTTGGTTTCTTTTTACCTTTTTGATGGGATCCCTAAAAAGTTTTGAATTTCGTATGTGGCTTGCACTGTATCTCTATTGGGTGGTGCTGTTCTAGAAGTGACGAATGCTTTGAAGGAAAACAAAGCAGGTCAAGAAAATGGGGAGAGATGGGAGGTGGGGTCCTGGCAATATTTCACGGAGGTTGTTCATGATAGGTCTCTCTGAGGAAGTAGTATTTGATTATCCTAAGAAGTAGACAAATCTCGATTCCTAGAAAACCTGCTTAGAGCCTGCCGTTTCGTTGCATTATCAGCCAAAATATTGCCTGAAAACTCATAAGGAGCCTGTGGGGATAAAAACGGTTGAAGTGCGTTGTACTTCCTTGTGTGATCGTCTTCTAGACGTAAGAGCCAAGAATAATGGTTTTCTCCTACAAACAGTCAGCAAATGATCAGAGAACAATCTTCTTTAGGCACAAGTGATAAAGATCTTGCAGATAGATTTTCTCTTCTCTGGAGTTCTTTGCAACCACATCATCCATTTTTATTTAATTCTGATACAACTCATGTCCGATGCTACGGTGGCGGCCGGGGGGGGGGGTGCAGCCGGCAGGTGTTGGCGGGGGAGAGGGACTGAACAGAGCTTCATGTCCCTCAGGGTGTAGTTCAATGCCAAACAATAATTGTGTTTCCTGGATCTACGGAATAAATGTACTGTAGGGGCAATTCTGTTTAAAGTGAGCAGAGGCACTTACAAAATCTGCCGTAGTGAGAGGACTGCTGTTACTGGAACGGGGTAATTTGAGCACCTCTCAAAAGTATGGGATAAAAACTTAAGCCCAGATTAGAAAGTTCTGCCCAGGGGAAATGAAAGTAAACAAAAACTGAAGCAGTGGAACTGTTGAAACAATAAACTATGGCCGAACTTTGATCATCAGGAAGCCCTTAAAATGTCAGGAGTGCACAATCCAAGAGCTGTTATTAGGTGGTGGGTTCCATCACAGACCGTTGCCACGGGCTCACCGCCTTTTAATTGAACTGGACACTGGACACAGGCCTGATCGCAGAACAATGCGATTTTGTACATGATTCCAGGGCTGTATTTAGTGAATTCAAACCCAATAAAATAAATCATTTCAGCGCTTTTGCTTTCATATTTAGGGAAGCCCAGGTACACCGCAGATCGTAGTGTGTTGTTGACACAAAGCCAACACACTGAAACCTTGATGTAGACCAGATCCCGAAGCTGTGGGAAGCCGGGCCGTGTCTACCACTTAGGAGAGAATTCTACTGTATTTGTCTTATTCCTAGATCTTGGCTGTACTTGAATCAAAGACTCTGTCTCTCCTCATCCCCCAAAAGAATGGGGGGGGGAGGGGGGGAGGACAGGACAAAGAGTATTTCCTTTATTTTCTGAAATTATTTCCAGTTATTCCCAGTGATTCTGAAAAAAATACAAGTGTGGCCAGTGGCTTAATGGTCAGCTCCTGAGACTGACTCATACATTGGAGACATTTTTTAGGGAGGCATTATCTCAGGGAGCCCTGGGAAAGAATTTTATTCGAGTTACGAATACGTTCTGCTTTTAAAAATAAGGTTGTGGCCAAAGTTCTCAGATATCCTTGAATAAGAGGAACGATTTGGGTTATTTTTTTCTGTTGGCTGTCATGTCAGAAAGTCCAGAAGCAGTTGGAATAACCAGTTCTACCCTCCACTCCGGGTGTAGACGGCTATGTGCGTTTGAGGACCTATGTGGAAAAGCAGAAATGGTGACTTCCTCCCCGCCCCCCCCTTCCACGCACTGATCCTCAGTGTATCCCCAATGTCTGCAGAAGTCCACAGAGGACCAGCTCTCAGGTCAAAGTGACAATGCCAGTAAAGGAAACCTCTCTCCCCCCCCACTCCATCCAAGGACCCAGAAACAAACTATCAAACAAAAAGGTCCTACCTAAATTTCATTAGAAAGGAAATAGGTCCTTACAACAAAACAAAACAAAACAGAACTGGAGGCAGAGGTAGAGAGGAGGAGTGTGCTTAACTCGAAAATGATTAATCAGTTCCCTTGCTTCCTTAATTTCCAGCTGTAGAAATAATCCGGGGGGGGGGGGAGGGGCGGTAAAAAAAAAACAAAATTAATAAGTGTAGGAAGAGTGTTATTTTGACTCCGAGGCTGTGGATGGGGGTGGGGGGTGGGGCGGGAATGTGGGCCCTCCCTAACAACAGCAGAAAGGCTTTTGCTGTATCCGTTCCCAGACTATAAACATTGCGAGACTCCTCGCCAAGCACATAATAAAATTTTCCTCTCTTTCTCTCTCCCTCTCTCTCCTGCGCCCCCCCTTCTCTCCTCTCTCTCTCTCTCTCTCTCTCTCTCTCTCTCTCTCTCTCAATCTCTCTCTGATTTCCTGTAGTTTGTACTATTCACATGTAAATCGTGACGAGGATCAGCGTGGTCTCCTACTTCAAAACTGCTGAATTTTTCCGGAAGTATCCAAAGCTTCCTGCTGAGAAGAAAGCATCTTTTAGGAGATATTTTACTGGCTGAGAAATGTATGTGTTCATTTCAGCAATTGTTAGATCTGAAACAAGAATATGAAAAACGATCCACCGATAATGATCACAAGAGATGTTACCCAGGAAAAGCCTGTTTCTACAACAGAAAAGGAACAAACACAGCATTCTTAACTGAAAACTCGAAGGAGGGTCTTGCATAATAAATCATGAATCTAATCCAAAAGTCAAACAATGTTTGCTCCAAAAGGTGACACTCTGAAATTTTTCTACAACTGGTTTAGATCAAGAAGCAAATTTTCTCTCGTTCACTTGGGAAGTAAACATTGAGTCTAAGTGTCTTTTAAGAGATGAATCATTTAGCCCCCGCATCTGACATGGGATTAGGTCATTTGTTTGTTTCTGGGATATATTCTACCCTTGACTATAACTGGGCTCCACGATTTGTTCAAACATTTTCTGGCAATTTCTGATTTGTTCAGACAAAGACCAGAAGCTTAAATCCCACGGAATTAGCCGGTTGGGTTATTACCCAGGTGGAACAGAGCCAGAAAACAGAGAACATACCTACCATGCAGTGTTGGGACATAATGTCTGCCTTCATAAGGATAGTATCTTTTCTGGGACTCTTACCCACAGTTAGCTCAATGAACTGGAATTTTTTTTTCCTTTTTTTTTTTTTTTTTAACGGCAAGAACAGGAAAGAATTGTCATTAACCAGGTGAGCAATTCTTTCGCCTCTTGGAATATACTAGAAAAAAAAAATAGCTATCCTCTTTCTCATAGCTTCGACATCTCTACCAACAAACCAAAAAGAAGGTGGGGGAGGAGAAAGAGAGGGAGAGAAGGAAGAAAAAAAGAAAGAAGGAACTTAAAAAAAACACACTATGACGCTGAGCAGTTACAGAAGAAATAACCCGGAAATAACATGTGGATGGACTATTCTCAAAAATCAGAAATCACCCAAGTAGCTTCCGTTTCAATGAATTGAAGAGTACGGGTTTCCTCCTCGAACCTTCCATTTGCACGACATTGACAGCTTAGCCAAGGCTCTCACATACATTATCGATTGGTTTGTCTGAAACCATTCATCATCTTTTATATTGAAGGAAGCCAATGATTAAGGAGATTAAGGAATTTAAGGAAGATCCCACACCTAGCACTAGAATGAACCAAAATAAACCTTGTTGTTTCAGTCTTGGATTAAAGTTCTGACCACGACACTGTGGCGTTGTCACCTCCTCCGCTTCTGCTCTGACCTTCGTGTATGTAGCGTCACAAGGGTCCCCAGCCTTTATGAACCTCTTCCCAAAATTACTTTGTGAGATAAAAGCAGCACACTGAACGGTAACCTCCACGATGGTCTGTGGTGTGGTTCCAGATGCGAGGTGCAGTCTACCGCCTACTGCTCTCAGCAAACACGTTGGGTTGGGCGCGAGCCTGTATGTCTACCCAGCATCCCTTCCTATAGAAAATTCCTCTCCCGCCATAGAAGTGGTTTTCCAAGGGGCCGATTTTGCCCTCCAGAGGACATCTGGCAACATCTGGAGACAGTTTTGGTTGTCACAATGGGTGAAGGGGGTAGGAAGTACCCGTGTCTGGTGGGTAGACACCAGGGAAACTTCTAGACATCTGCAGCGCACAGGACGGCCCCACAACAACGAATTACAAGACCCAGGATATCTGTGCTGCCAAGAATGAGAAAGCTTTCTCCCCAGGAGCCTGGCTCAAGTCCCATGACCCTGTGGGCCTGACCTCCTGACCCAACACCAAGGGTGGGCAAGAAACCCAAGCCTGGCCAGCTGGGGTATCCCTCCACATAGGACTTTGGCCAGAGATATCAGAAAAAGTGTTCTCTCTTCCTTTATGAAATCAAAACCTTAGGGCCAACAAAAACTTGGTCTTGCCAGGCTGGTAATGAAGACGGGGAGAGACAGCTAAGAACTAAGCGGAGGTGTAGACAGGAATCTGAAGACTTTGTTTGACTTAAGCCCTACCTCCCTATCACTAAAGCTTTTGAGCTAAGCAAGCCTATAAATTCCATTTTTGTAGTGGGGGGGAGGTCTGTTTAAAGAGTTTTGCTTAAGCTAGTTTGAATTGGACTTCCACTTTTAGCGAGCAAGAGTCTTGGCTAATCCGGAAGCTGGCAAGCGAGGGTGATATTATTACAAGAATCCCTTAAATGTGTTCTAATATCTCTAGAAGCATATCATCTGCCAATGCCACTACTTGAGCTCCCGTGAGTAACAAACAGCCCTGCAGCCCCTCAGCCAAAAGTAAAATCTCTTTCATGTATTTTTTCTTATATATTTTTTCGTGTTTATTTATTTACTTTGAGAGAGAGGAGAGAACATGAACAGGGGAGGGAAAGAGACAGAGGGAGAGAGAGAATCCCAGGCAGTCTCTGTAAGAGCCTAACGTAGGGTTCGATCTCACAAGCCAGGAGATTACGACCTGAGCAGAAATCAAGAGTCAGGTGCTTAACCGACTGAGCCACCCAGGCGTCCCTCTTCCATGTTTATTATTATTTTCTTTCATGTTGATTTCTTTTTGAGAGAGACAGAGACAGAGCAGGGGAGGGACAGAGAGACAGGGAGACACAGAATCCGAAGCAAGCTCCAGGCTCTGAGCCATCACCACAGAGCCCGACACAGGACTCGAACTCATGAACTATGAGATCATGACCTGGGCGGAAGTCGTCGCTTAACCGACCGAGCCACCCAGGCGCCCTTCCATGTTTTTTGTTTTTTTTTTTTAAATAAAGGATTACCAGAGGCACCAATCTACTGTTTTCCTTCAGCTGAACAAAGAAGAGACAAAGCTCAGTGGCCAAATCAAAGACCTAATTCTTGAACTATAAGCAGTTACAGATGCCAGCTTAATCCCAATGTCAGATTCCCAAATGTCAAGGCAATCACGTGGTAGGCAGCGTTACATTCCAGAGGAGACCCACCGGAGTCTTTGACTCATCCGGAACGTTAGCAATCTGGGTGTTGCAAGGACCCTCTTCCAGACAAATTGCAAGCAACCTCCGGGGGGGGGGGGGGTGCGTGGGAGGTGGGAGGGGATGCTTAAGAGGCATCTCACACTCAGCGTGTGCGGGGAGGGGAAACCCAGCAAGAGGAGGACAGGCTCTCTTGGGTTGAAGACACAGAACTAAGAGGCCTGGAGGCACTGGCCTTCAACCACCAGGGACTGGGAGAGCAGAATGCCAAGAGAGAACGCCAGACATCCGCAAAGGGCCCACCTGAGGTCTTCCGCTGAGTACTCATCGCACACAGGCCAGAAGAAACTTCTGAGGTTGCACAAGGACCCGCCGTAGATTACAGCCAACCGCACCTGAGCTCCCCCAGCCAGCCTGGACAACCTCACAGCTCACGGAGCCCCGAGCTGGGACCTCAGAAGGGTCCTGCCTCAGTGGCGGGGGGGTGGCAAGGGGGGGGGTGTAATGCCCCCAGGCACTAAGTGCAGCTCTGGGCACATCTAACAAAATCTTAAAAGCAAGACCCGAGAGCATCAAACCGTGTCTGGGTAACTGAACTCCCGGCCCCACGGGGCCATGTGACTTTAGCAGGATGCCTGTGGAGAAGGGTTTCATCCTCAGCAGCCACTGAGCAAAGCTTGAGAATATTAAGAACAAAGCTTGAGACTAGTCACAGAAACACAAAAACATCCTGCAGCAAAGTAAAGCGCACGTCTGGCAACCAATAAAAAAAAAAATTATTAGGCATGCAAAAATGGAGGAAAATACGACCCAGCCGATACTTGCGAAGCAGAACTGCCCAGGAGGCCCGCAGAGCCCCCGGGAAAGAACAAACCATTGATGTTTTCAGCCACAAGTTTGGGGATGGTTTCTTAAACAATAAATAGCGGGGGGAAAAAGCATCTTCCCTCACCTGGGTGGTTATACTCGCCTCCAGACTGGTTTTCCTGATTCCATTCTTCCCTCCCGTAAATATCTCAATAGCAGTCAAAGTGGTTTTGTGATCTAAACCAGGTCTTGTGCTCCGCAGCCTCCCATGGCTCACCATTTCCCCCAGAGTAGATGCAAAATCCCAAGACAACCTAGAAGGGCCTCCACGGTCTGGGTCACCACCTGCCTCCACACACACCTGCCCCCCCCCCCGTTTAACCCCATCTTCAGGCTCCTCCTCCGGCTCATCTGGACCTTCTGGCTCCCACCATGTGGGTCCCATTCTCCTTCCTCAGACACGGCCCGCCTCTTCTTGGGTTGCTCGTCATGCTACCCAAGACCTCCTTGTACGGAGCCCTCTCCGACCGCCTGTAGAAAATAGGGCCTTTCACGTGGACTCCCTGGTATTCCTGTCCCCTCCAAATACTCCCAACATTTTAGGTAGCACTAGGCCCACCTAGCATGCAGTATGTCTTTCTTATTCATTTGTTTGTCTGTGCCTGAGGGCAGGCGCTTTATTGATTTCGATTCCGGCTCTATCTCCCCAGCACCCAAATTGTCTATATGATACAGGAAGTCAATCAAAATATTTGTTGGATGGGAGCACCTGGGTGGTTAAGTCAGTTAAGCATCCAACTCTCGATTTTGGCTCAGGTCGTGATCTCAAGGTTCGTGGGATCGAGCCCCACCTCGGGCCCTGTGCTGACAGTGTGGAGCCTGCTTGGGATTCTCTCTCCTTCTCTCTCTTCCCCTCCCCTCTCTCGAAAACAAATAAACAAGCTTTAAAACTATATGTGTGTTGGATGGAACGAAAGAAGGAAAATGAACTGAATGTATGATCGATTGCTAAATACCGAACAAGATAATGCCGAGTATGAATTTTCCCACGAGGGTGTATACCAAGAGGTTAGAAGGATGACAGTTTTGTAGGTGTTCTCAGCCTCCAACTGCATACCATCAGCTGTTCTAAACGGCTGAAGTTTTGTTGGATTTTTGTCTTCTTCCATTTGCATCAACAGCCCCCCTTATCTGCCCAGAGCAACTTTTCCCAGCAACTGACCGATAGGAGAGCTTGCTCTCCCAAGGCTGTGGGCAAGATTCCATGTGCAAAGGCTGAATCTGAAAAAGAAAGAAAAGAGAAGAAAAAGAAAAGGCACCTACGATGACCACAAAAGAAAACCGAATGAAACCAAGCAGAAAGGTACGCGTGGGCTATAGGGGAGTACACGCGAGTTTCTGGAGAGCTAGACTATTTTAGGTCTCTATCCCGTAGCTGGTCACCCAGGCTTGTTTCAGGTCTGTTTGGAAACAGACATGTTTCCAGATGTATTTATGCATAATAAAAATTTTAAATAAGGTCAACATCGTTCTCTTAATAATCTACTTCTTTTATTTATTTATTTTTAATTTTTATTTATTATTTTTGAGAGAGAGAGAGAGAGAGAGTGCAGGCAAGGGAGGGGCAGGGGGAGGGGAGGACAGCAGCCAGCCCGATGTGGGGTTCGAACTCACAAACCAGGAGATGAATACCTGAGTCGAAGTCGGACGCTCAGCCGCCTGAGCCATCTAGGTGCCCCTACTTCCTTTTTTTTTTTTAACAACTTTATTTTTTTCTTATTTATTTGTTTTAAATAACCTATACCCAACAGGAGGCTGGCACTCACAACCCGGAGATCAAGAGTTGTGTGCCCTACCGACTAAGCCCACCCGATGCCCCAATCTAGTTCTTAATTAAAAAGGCAACAGGCTGCGATCAATGTTTCCAAGAGGCTTTAACAATCAGAGGCGACCTGTCACCGCTTCCCGTCTGATGTCTCCGCAGAGCGGCCACACATGTTCAGGGGAGCGTCCATGTGTACTCAGAGTGTACTCAGAGTGGTACTCAGAGTGGTACAGGGTAGGGAGACCTCGAGGCAGGAAGGAGGAACTGTCTTCGCCCTCAGAGTCCTTCCTATGGGGTCAGGGCCAAGAGAGCGACGCACTCAGATAAGCTAACGGTGACAATGCAAATAACAAAAACATGAAAACCTTAAATTTCCACATGGCTTTTCCCAAACACTATTTCATTTGGTAAGTAGGTATTTTTATTTTTATTTTTATTTTTATTAGTACTCTCCACACCCAACATGGGACTTGAACTCACAACCCCGAGATCGAGAGCTCCAGGCTCCACCGACTGAGCCAGCCAGGCACCCCAGTAAGTAGATATTTTTAAATGCCGGACTGGACCGTAATAAATGGTGACAAACGGGAAACAACGTGCATAGTTCACCGTGGAGCAATATTACTTTATAGTCCCACATGAAGCAGAATACGAGATAGCCGTAAGAACGGGGGGAGTTGAAGTATATTTCATGGCATGAAAAGGTGCTCCTAGGGGCGCCTGTGTGGCTCAGTCGGTTAAGCGTCCGACTTCAGCCAGGTCACGATCTCGCGGTCTGTGAGTTCGAGCCCCGCGTCAGGCTCTGTGCTGACCGCTCAGAGCCTGGAGCGTGTTTCGGATTCTGTGTCTCCCTCTCTCTCCGATCCTCCCCCATTCATGCTCCGTCTCTCTCTGTCAAAAATAAATAAACGTTAAAAAAAATTTTTTTCAATAAAAAAAAAAAAAGGTGCTCCTAATGTGTTTGACTAGAACGTGAGGGATGCCACACACACACACACACACACACACACACACAGAGAATTTTTTCAATTTATTGTGGGTTTTTTTGTTTATTTATTATTTATTTTGAAAGTGAGAGAGAATGCGCAGGGGAAGGGCAGAGAGAGAGGGAGAGAGGGAGAATCCCAAGCAGGCTCGGTGCCTTCCAGGCTGAGCCCTACCAGGGGCTCAGACTCAAGAGCCGTGAGATCATGGCCTGAGCCGAAATCAAGAGCGGGTCGCCCAACCGGCTGAGCCACCCAGGCGCCCCCGCAGAGAACAATTCCCAAGAAAACGCACAGCCACGTTGTCAGCAGTTATTTCTGGACGGTGAGCACAGTATGAATTTTGTTTTCTAGAGCTGAGTTCTGACATCTGCTGCTTCTTTGTCCTGCTTCTTTCTCTCTGGAGTAGGTTTTACTCCCCGGTGCATTTGCCCATTCACACATACAAAGATGGAAACGCCACTGACACCCACGGAAGACGCTGACGATTCTCCCAAGCCAGGAAAGTCCTTGGATCTCCGTCCCCTCTCTTGTGGATGAACACACATCCGCTCACCAGCCTCAGATGCCTTTGCTCACTCTCGCCCACGCACTCTCGCACATCCAGCACGAGCCCTCCTCCGCTTCCCCAAGGCTTCCTGGATGTCGTCTGCCTATGAGACCATCGGGACCGATTTCAGGATGCCACCGCACATCAAATATTTGAGAAATAAGGCAAGATGCCTGTTTGCACGCCTTGCGAGAAGCAGTGGTGATGAGGGCGTCGGAAGGAATCTGCGTGCCTAACAACGTGATTGAAACTTGGGTTTCCGTGTCCCAGCCACTGGGTGAATGACTTCTAGGATCTGGGTACCATATGGCGAAGCCCTGAGCGGTATTAATCAGCACTGTTGTTCCCGTTTCCCTAGATCTTTTCTGGCAAGAACTCCAGCGGTGGGGCCGGTGCTCGGTGCGGGGTGAACACGCATAATGCTGGACATTTGCACAACTCTTGTCACGGGATATACGGTGCGTGGTCGAAGATATGCCCGTGGAGGGACACGTTCCCAGTTCAGTCCTTCACTCGCCCCTTCCCAGACTTCCCACGGAGCACGGAGGCACACATAGGTCTGCCCCTGACGTTACCAAGTGCACCCTGAGTCTATCCATGCCGAGGACCTGCCTTAGATATTAAGGACATAGTTCGGGTCACAAAACGCGGCTGACTGCCTTCATGTGGTTCATGGACCGAGGTGGGGAGAGATGACCAGGCAGAACGTGCAGACTTGTCTTTCAGGCAAGGAGCGTAGATAGTGAGGGCGGCGAGGGCCACCAAGAGGTTTTAATCCAAGGCCGGAAGTGGTTCCTGTTGTGTCCCGGGAAGGCCACGCGGGCTGCAGTTTGGGGAAGAGACTGGGGGTGGGGGTGGAGGCGGGAGGCGGTAGCACTTTAGCGGTGTGTACGTTGTGATGGAAGATTTGGGGCCATTTTCAAGCACATAAATGTAAGTGCCAAAGGTTAGCCGTAGACTGCATTCAGTCAACTTGCACTTTTGCCTTTGTAAAACGTCATCATGTTTTCTGAATGTTTTTCCGAGTAAATAAGAATCTGTTATCGAATTGGGGAAACGAACGTTTGGACTGGTATTAGTGTGACTGGCGACTGGCAGAGGGCATCGTTGGATGGGACGATCCCTCAAGGACGATCTTCCTCCTCGGTTATGGTTTTATGACATTATGTCCTTGGAAGTGTAAGGGGAGGCCCTTGGGATTGCACGCAGACCCAAGAGTAACCGTGAGTTGTCCTGTGGGGCCACAGACATCTCACATGTGCTGACTTAATTCAGGTCAGTGGCTCTGCTGGATCAGACTGCCGTCCCCATTTCCTGAGGCGCAGGAAGGTCAAGTCTATGTCACCGGTGTTGGACGTGCCCTTCATCAGGCCACAAATTCCCGTTGAATGCGACTGGCATTTGTCTCGTTCTTTTGCCTGTTTTGTCATCCCGGGCTTCACCCCAGCTTCCTGCCTCCATCTACCTCAGAGCAGGTGCACACGCACCTGCTCACGGAAGCCGCGAGCCTCCCTCTCATCTTGTCATGTTCCACCGGGATTTCGAAAGTCCATAGAATGGCAGCCGCCGGGCGCTGGGGGAACGGGCTCGAATCCCACCATGGCCTTGGAGTCTCACTTTCCCCATCTGTAAAATGGGAGTGATAAAAGTTCCTGTCCTGTAGCACCTCGGGGAAGATGGCAGGCTGCGTGATCCAGGAAGCACTCAGCTGGGACTTAGCTCTCGTAAATGCCATTATGGGGTTTTTTATTCCCCACCAAAAAAAAAAAAAAAAAAAAGACTCCAAGGAAGAGTTTGCTAATAGGCCAATTGAAATGAAAAGAGTTCATACCATTTGTCCCAGGAATTCCAGGATTCGAAACCCGTGGATATACTCAAATAGGGCCAATATTCGAGAAGGATGGGCAGGAGGACCATCATGGTGGTGGAAACGTAGGAAGGTTTCCACACCAGTTGGCCAACAGCTGCTTCCCCGAGCCGGTCCATCCTGGGCCGCCACCCAGGCTGCCTTCGCCTCTCCCCGGAACCATCCGGAACTTCCCAGCATCTGGGGATTGAAGGGTTATCTTGGGCTTCACGGGGGACCCCAAGACCCTGCCCCCACCCCCACCGACTGCCAGCCACCCTCAGATTGGTGTTGGCGAGAGCCCTGACCTGCCCTCACCTTGAAGCTGTGTCCCCACAGACTCAAGGGCGTTTCCACATTTCCTTTGCCTCTTTGCATGTTATTTGCTTCATGGGACAAATCTGGAAGTGGCCTAAATGCTTCATTAAATAAATTAGGACGTGTCCCTCCTCATCAAATACCGTGCGGCCTTATAAAAAACAATGAGTCGGCTCTAACATGCAGAGAGTAAAGGCGGCCGGGATGTATGTTCAGCGACCGAGGCGGGTCACCTCTGGGTGTACCTTGTGTAATTCCCCTTATGCAAAATCAACTGTGCAGACATTTACGGGTGACCATATCTACAAAGAACACGCAACGTGCTTAAAGTGAATGTACATCAGCATTCAACTTCTGTCGTGTGCTATTATTCAGAAAAACAAAGTATCGCTAGAACAAAGACCGTATTTCCCAATCTGCTGCTGTACATCAAAAATGTAAATACAGCCCGCATATGCACATAGGCTTACAGACTTTATATTTGCATCGACGGTTGGTGCGCAGAACGTTCCTGTGTTTTTGAGAAACTGGGAGCAACTGGGACCTTCCAGGGAGTAGAGCTCAGATGCAGGTGACAAGCATTCCGGGAACCCCTGGGTCTCACGTTCCACTTGGTCCTTTTTAACCTTCTTGGCCCCGAGTACGTGTTGCTGTTATTATTACTCCACTGTTGCTGTCACTGTTGTCTTGTAAAAGGCAGACTCAGGACAGACGAGCGTGTTTTCGCCACTCCAAGGGAACGACTTGGCAGACAGGCCCCATGGGACGCCCGGAGGCTGGGACGGGCCTGGGAAGCTCGGGGTTAATACCCCTTCCCAAAGGGGCCTCCTGCCCCAAGCCTGCAATCCTGCAATTAGGCTAATTAAGCGTTAATTTCACGAGGAGGATGGAAATGTAATGGGTAGCGGGACACCTGAGCTCTCAAAGGTAGATGCTAGAAGCCCGGAGGGGTGGAGGCTCCCGCTGGGGAGAGGCACTCGCTGCAGGGACTTATCTAAAAGCATTCTCTTTCCAGGCTTCAGAGAAGATTGCAACCAACCGCCCCGGAGCATTCAGGGGCTGCAGCCGTGAACGCGTCAGCGCAGAAAAGGAGGGGAGGTCTCTACTGGATGAATAAATACGGGATTCTTTCAGGATGAGAAGGCCCGCACCAAGCCCAGGGCGGGTGGAAGGGTGAGCCCTCAAGGAGCTCCAGGCTGGTACAAGTGGGTCTGTTAAACTGGCTCAAGCTACGGGCACCTGGGTGGCTCAGCGGGTTAAGCACCCAACTCTTGATGTGGCTCAGATCATCCGAGGGCTTGTGAGTTCGAGCAGCCACGTCGGGCTCTGAGCTGACAGCGCAGAACCTTCTTGGGATTCCCTCTCTCTCTCCCTGTCTCTCTGCCCCTCCCCTGCTTGCATGCACATGGTCTCTCTCTCTCTCTCAAAATAAACAAACAAACAAAAAAGTGTACAAGCTGTCTTATAACAATCCCTACTTTGTATCGAACACCTACTCTGTTCCAGGCCCAGATCTAAGGCTTTTCTTCCATTAATTCACCTCCAACCACACCTTCCAGTGAGACACACACTACGTTATTTCACTGAGTCTAGGATATATATTTTTGGCTTTGTAACTAGAGTTAGCAGACAAAATGCAGGACTGCAATTGAATTGGAAATGCAGATAAAAGTTGCATAATTGCTTAGTGTAGGTATGCACCGAGTAGCATGCCCCAAATGGGATTAATTTATCCTAAAACATGGTTCGTTTCTTTATCTGAAACTCAAATTTAATTGGATGTCCCATATTTTACCTGGCCACTCTACTGATAACACTTCTAAAGTCTATATAACTCTTAGAATCAGTGGGCTGTTTATAATCAGTAACATTGTTTTCTTTCTTTGCGGTTCATACAATAACGTTGCTTTTCAGTGGCTTCTCGGATTGGAGGACATGTGACATCGTTATCCCCAGTTGACAGATGCTCAGACTGAAACTCGCGGAAGTTCACTCACTTCTGCAATGGCACAACCTCCACAAAGCCAACGGTGCAGCCGGGACTTGAACACGGGTTCTAGGAGCCACACGTAACTACTGTGCTTCTAAGCAGGGAGCCAGTAGGAGCCTAATGTCAAAGAGCAGGTAACACTGGATGGTTAGGAGCGCTTTGTTACATTTCTGGTATCTTTCTTTTTGCTCAAAATTCCATAGGGCAATTTTTGACCTGTACCTTTATTTTTCAGTTTATTTATTTTGAGAGAGAGAGAGAGAGAGAGAGAGAACACGAGTGGGGGAGGGACAGAGAGAGAATCCCAAGCAGGCTCCATGCCAGCTCAGGGCTTGAACCCACGAACTGAGAGATCATGACCTGAGCCGAAATTAAGAGTCAGACACTCAGGGCGCCTGTGTGGCTCAGTCAGTTCAGCGTCCGACTTCGGCTCAGGTCATGATCTCGCAGTCTGTGAGTTCGAGTCCCGCCACGGGCTCTGTGCTGACAGCTCGGAGCCTGGAGCCTGCTTCGGATTCTCTCCCTCTCTCTCTGCCCCTCTCCCGCTCACATTCTGTCTCTCTCAAAATAAATAAATATTAAAACAAATCTTAAGCGGCACCTGGGTGGCTCAGCCGGTTAAGCGTCAGACTTCGGCTCAGGTCACGATCTCACAATTCGAGCCCCGCATCAGGCTCTGTCCTGACGGCTCAGAGCCTGGAACCTGCTTCGGATTCCGTGTCACCCTCTCTCTCTCTCTCTCTCTCTGCCCCTCCCCTGCTCATCCTCTGTCTCTCTCTCTCAAAATAAGTAAACACTGGGGCGCCTGGGTGGCGCAGTCGGTTAAGCGTCCGACTTCAGCCAGGTCACGATCTCGCAGTCCGTGAGTTCGAGCCCCGCGTCGGGCTCTGGGCTGATGGCTCGGAGCCTGGAGCCTGTTTCCGATTCTGTGTCTCCCTCTCTCTCTGCCCCTCACCCGTTCATGCTTTGTCTCTCTCTGTCCCAAAAATAAATAAACGTTGAAAAAAAAAATTTTTTTAAATAAATAAACACTAAAATAATTTTAAAAAAAGGAGAGAGAGAGAGTCGGACACTTAACCGACTGAGCCACCCAGGTGCCCCAATTTTTTCTCTGTATCTTTAGCTTCTCGGCCGTGGAGAGTTGGGATCCAATTTCAGTTCAGAGGTTACAATCTTTAGGAGCTTCTCTGTCATTAGAACATGAACTCTGTGAGGCACGCCCACAGCCTCTGGGTGGATTCCAAAGGCGCCAGAACCCGCAGGTCAATCCAGAGCACATACTCGCGGCATGAACCACGCTGCCCCTACTTGAGTCAGCAAGGGTTGGTGGTTAAGGAAACAAGTTTTTAAATCATCGGTCAACACCTAACAAGTGCTCAAACCCCAGCGTTCACTCATCCAACAAATATTTCCTGAGGCCTCCCCTCAGCCAGGCATAGTTCTGGAACTAGAGACATGGCAGGGAGGGACACAGGAAAAAAACAAAACAAAACAAAAAAACAAGTCCTTGCCCCCATAGAAAGTAACCTTATAGTGATAAAGACAGAAAATGAAAAATCAAATTATACAGTATTTAGGAGATGATTAAAACTATGCAGGAAGGTAAAGCAAGCAGGAGAGAGAAATGGGAAGTGATGGGAAGTTGCCATTTTAAATGGGCAGGGCGTCCAGAAGAGATCTCAAGGTAAAGCCAAATGAAGATCTTAGAGGAGAGCATCCCCTGCAGAGCCAATGCAAAGGCCCTGAGGCCAGCAGACATTTGTGGTATCTGAGGATGCCGGTGAAGCAGCTCTAGGATACGAGACAGGAGCTGCTGTGGGAAGGGCCATGCAGAGGGAAAAGTGACCTGTGGGACCAGAACAGACTTTGGCTTCTCCCTTGATGGAGACAGGACATTTGCCAACCATATGGCTTCAGGCAGGTGGCTTGATCTCTCTAAGCTTTACACATGTGTCTTCTTTTTAAAAACGGAGCTGGGGGGCACTGGCATGGCCCAGTCCATTAAGTTTCCAACTCTCGATTTTGGCTCGGGTCATGATCTTGACATTCGTGAGACTGAGCCCTGTGTCGGGCTCTGCCCTTCACGTGGGCCTGCTTGGGATTCTCTCTCTCTCTCTCTCTCTCTGTCCTTCCCCCCACTCACGTTCTCTCTCTCTCTCTCTCTCACAATAAATAACTAAATGAACATTTTTTAAAAATTGAAAAATGGAGCTGATAATGAAACCCACCTCTTGGAGTAGTTCTATGAAGTAAGCATCACAGTGATCCGTACAAGGGGAAAGCCTGTGCCGTGGTGCTGGGCTTACTGGTGAGCAAATACACAGCTTCTTTGCCCCTTGGCAAGTGCCTGCTTTTGTTCGCGCACCCAAAGGAAAGCGGATAGATTGAGATGGTGTATGTAGGGTGGACAGAATTTTAATTTCCTGATGGATGCGTTTGTTCGTTGAGTCATTCAGCAAACATTTCCTAGATGCCTCCTTGTGCGAGGTTCCGTGCTGAGCGCTGGGGACTTGAGGATGAAAAGGCCGCTCTTCAGACTCAGCAGAGTTTCACCTTGAACTTGGACTGTGACTGGTAGCCTGTCTATTGGGGGTCTTTTTACAATCTGGAACAGTTGCAGCATCGAAGGATAGAAATCTGGCCCCCAAATCCAGATTTCCGGTTCTCTTTATTTAAAAAAAAAAAAAAGTTTATATATTTTGAGAGAGAGGAAGAGAAAGCATGCGAGCGGGAGAAAGGGAGAGAGAATCCAAGCAGGCTCCGTGCTGTCAGCGCAGAGCCCGATGCGGAACTCGATCTCACCAAACCGTGAGATCATGACACCAGCTGAAATCGAGAGTGAGACGCTTAACTGACTACGCGCACCCCCCCCCCACCGCCAGGCACCCCAGTTCTCTTTAAAGATCAGGAGTTTTGGGGCGCCTGGGTGGCGCAGTCGGTTAAGCGTCCGACTTCAGCCAGGTCACGATCTCGCGGTCCGTGAGTTCGAGCCCCGCGTCGGGCTCTGGGCTGATGGCTCAGAGCCTGGAGCCTGTTTCCGATTCTGTGTCTCCCTCTCTCTCTGCCCCTCGCCCGTTCATGCTGTGTCTCTCTCTGTCCCAAAAATAAATAAACGTTGAAAAAAAAAATTAAAAAAAAAGATCAGGAGTTTTGGCTACACGGGGCCCCGGTCCCACATGGCAAGCAACAACCGGCCTGAGCAGCACCGTGGGACCCAGGTGGCTCAGGTCCCACTGTTCCCTGTTGTTCATACCAAGTGCCCTTGGTTCATTTTTTTTTTTTTTTTAACCTTCTGTGGACACCACCCATCTCGGACGTATTTTGACCTCTAGGAGACGTGTCACGCCGGAGGCAACAATGACCCTGGCCGGCTTCACGGTGGTGGTAAGCTGGAGCTAGGACTCGTCAGACACTGGACAAGAGGGAGTCATTCGTGCAAAGCAGGGGATTCATCCACCGCCCCACAAGGACGCCACAGGCCCGCGATTTCCAAGCTGGTAGCTTCCATGAGTGCTGGGCTCAGCGGCCATCAATTTGCAAGTCAAAGCACGATCAGGAAGATGGTGGGCATTAGAATCAGAAAATGTGCTTGAACTAAATTACACAAGCTCCGGGTGGAGCAGGAGGAGAGAGGGAGAGCCGCTCGGGTCTGAATCATTTTGTCCCCCGTTGTAAGCCCAGGAATGAGCCCGAGTTTCCTTGACGGGTCCCGGGTCCTTCCTACCTCTCGTGACCCGAACACCTCGCCTCCCTGAGTGTGATGCCGGTGAAGGTTCGGAAAATCTGAATGAGGCGGCCCCGAAATACAACCCGCCTTCTCCATCCAGCGCCAAATGGAAGAAACCGTGAGGTTGCCCAAAATAGGGGACAAAACGGCCGTGTCAGACGCCGGGATCGTATCTCTGGGGTTGTTCAGCGTAAGAGTACCGGGGCGTAAACAGTGTGGCCTCGGAAGGAGCGTAAGTCACCTTGACTTTGCGCCCAGGATGAGTTAGTCACTTGAAGGACCCTAATCAGGAGCTCACCTGCCAGCAGTAGGCCCTTCAGTACTTCCGGTGTTGTTCTAGAATTCTACACCAGAGGCTCTGCTGGAAAGGGACGCTGCCACTGGCAGGGATTTTCCCTGGTGAAACAAGTAAGGCTGGAAACACAGTCGGTTAGAAATACCGCACGGGTACCGCTATCCTGACATGGCGTAAGCATCCCGCAGGCCCCACCTGTTAACAACCTCCAGAGCAGGGCTGGAGGTATTTCTTCCCTTTGCTTTTAGTATAATTTAATTGTAAGTTTATAGAACTTAATTTTTACTAATGGCTGTGTTTAACGACCGACTTACACAATTCCTGAAAAGTTGACAGTCAGTCCTCACGAGCCTGCGTGGGCGGCCCCAGCCCAGCACAGCTTGAGTCTGGGGATCCCCCCCGCCTTCTTGGCCTACTTAGCGCCTACACAGCCTTCCCGGATCTCAGCCAGGCGGTACTTGGTCAGGAAATTCTCCGTGCATTCTGCCGCAGGCCCCATCACACTGGTGGGAGCTAATTAGACACGTGATGATTGTTCTGTCGTTCTGGGCCCTTCACGGTGTCAGCTCCGTGGAAGCAGACTTCCGGTCTCCCCTGGCTCCCATGCCACCCAGAGCGCCTGGCACACGGTAGGTGCCCAAATAATATTGTTTAAGGAATGAATGAATGAATGAATGAATGATGTGTGAATGAATGAACGGATAAAATGTTTCCATTAAGGCTTTCTCTATCTTTTACGCGTCCAAGTTTGGTTGATACTGTGCAGAAATTATGTAAAATTCTGTGCCCAAAGAGTGAACCATTTATTAAATAAATGGCCCGCTTCTCAGCTCTTTGCAAGAGCTCAATCTTTTTTTTTATTTTTGAGAGAGAGAGAGAGAGAGCGCAAGAGGCGGAGGGGCAGAGAGAGAGGGAGACACAGAATCCAAAGCAGGCTCCAGGCTCTGAGCTGTCAGTGCAGAACATCGGATGCCCAACCGACTGAGCCCCCCAGGTGCCCTGATAAGTTATTCATGGAAGTCGCTAAATTCGATGTCGTTTTTACTCAGCGATACCCAGAACAACTGCTTACCTTTAAGCTTCGATCTGAAAGAAAAATCATTTTCTACCGCATTTACACCATTAAAATTGCTGTTTGTCTTGCATCCAGCCTGAAACCTCACCAATTCAGGTTGGACAAGCATTACCAAGTGATTTAGAAACCTAGATGTTAACCCCCTAACAGGCTATGTGACGTCGGCTGTCCTCTTTCTCTCCGGACATCAGGGTCCTCGTCTGTAAAATAAGGTTCATTCATTAAAATTTACCGGGGCGCCTGGGTGGCTCAGTCGATTGAGCGTCCGACTTCAGCTCGGGTCACGATCTCGCAGTTCATGAGTTCGAGCCCCGCGTCGGGCTCTCTGTTGATGGCTCGCAGCCTGGAGCCTGCTTCCGATTCTGTGTCTCCCCCTCTCTCCGCCCCTCCCCTGCTCGTGCTCTGTCTCTCTCTGTCTCTCAATAATAAATAAACGTTAAACACAATTTTAAATAAAATTTACTAAATGCCGTCGTGTGGGGCATCGCTCAGGGTTTACCTTTTCTGATGAGGCTTGCAGTGTAGCGGGGTCAAACAGTCAAGACAAAGACCAAGAACTAAGCCACTGAGGGCCACCTGGCTGGCTCAGTCAGTGGAGCATGTGACTCTTGATCTTGGCGTCATGAGTTCAAGCCCTGCATTGGGTGTACAGCTTAAAAAAAGAAGAAAAAAAAAGACCATTGAAATAACACTGGAAAAGTGCATGAAGAAAACACAACCAGAGGAAATAAGACAGCAGTGGAGCAGAAGAAGGACCCAGGAGGCCTCTTTAAGGAGGTGATATTTGAGCATCAGTCTGAATATAAGACCTTAGAGATGAGCCTTACAGGCAGAGGCAAAGAAGGGCAAAGAACTAATTTTGCACGGTTAAGAAACAGCCAGAAGCCTAGCTAGCATGGATGGAGCAACATGAGTAAGTGAGAGGGTGGTAATAGATGCATTTAGAAGGATAAGAGCCAGAATTAAGCAAGCCCGAGGAAAGCCTGGTCCATCCAGGGCCCTGTAGAACAGGCCACTGTTGACTTTGGTCAGTGCTTTCCAACTTTGGGCCACAGTCCCAGTGGTGGTGGAAGTTGATGAATTTGCAAAGATAGGAAATTACTCTAAAGATCCCATGATTTGGTATCCACTCAAGGTAATGTCTGTCAAGTAAATAAATGCAGCTCATATTTTGGATCCCACCAGCTTTGAAAGGTATTGGCAATGCTATCATCATTTCCAGAAATACAAGCCCACTGCAAAAGCACTTGGGAATTTATAATTATGCATTTGCCATTATGTTTTTCTCAATCAATGAAAATGAAGAGCTCAACTCTATCCTGTGACTACGAACTGTCTGGTGGGAAAAAAACACACACACTCATCTTCCTACCTGGAAGGACACGTTTTGAGGCTGTCCAGACCCTTCTATTGCTAAAATCATAGAAGATTCTGCTACAAGAAAATGTGTTAAGGCAAAAAGAGCACACAGTGATTTTTTTTAAAAAGGCGGGGTGGGGGGGCACCTGGGTGGCTCAGTCGGTTGGGCATCCGACTTCAGCTCAGGTCATGATCTCATGGTTTGTGGGTCCGAGCCCGGCATCGGGCTCTATGCTGACAGCTCAGAGCCTGGAGCCTGCTACAGATTCTGTGTCTCCCTCTCTCTCTCCCCGTCCCCTGCTTGTGCTCACTCACTCTCTCAAAGGTAAATAAACATTAAAAAAAATAAAAAATAATTAAAAATAATAAATAAATAACATTATTATTACTATAGCAAGAATTTAGTGAGTACCTACTATCAGCGAGGCACTGTTGTGTTTTTCCCTTCAGTTACGAGTCTAATCTCCAAAACAGTTGTGTAAACTAAGCATTACAATTCAAGGTATCTTTGGGTTCAGAAATGTTCGCTAAATTGACCATGTTCACACAAGTGAAGGGGAGAGAAGAGGTAGACATCTGTCCTCATGGAAATGTGTCAGTTAGGTATGGCTGTGTGATGTGTATCACCCTGAAACTCAATGGCTTAAAATAATAAATATTTCTTACTGTTTATGGATCGGTGGGCTTAACCAAGGGGTCCCCTTCACAGCTGAGCTCACCCATGCGTCTGTCGTCAGCTGCGGGTTGAGTAGGTAGCTCTACCAGTGGAGACGACACTCTCTCACCTGGTAGGGTATCTGCTGGCTGTTGAGTAGGCAGCCCGTGATGGCTTCCACTGGGATGGAAGTCTCCAGAACGGCTGTGCCAACCTTGTGCATATGGCGGTAGCAGGCTTCCAAAATATGCATAGGATGGATGAGGCCTCCGGAGGCCTCAACTGCTCACTGCCACTGCATTTTGTTGGTCAAAGCAAGACACGAGGGGGCACCCGGGTGGCCCAGTCGGTTGAGCGTCTGACGTCGGCTCGGTTCACCATCTCGCAGCTCATGAGATTGAGCCCCGCATGGGTCTCTGCACAAGTGGGATTCTCTCTCTCTCTTTCTCTCTGCCCCTCCCCCCTTGTGCTCCCTCTCTTTCTCTCTCAAAATAAATAAATAAACTTAAAAAAAAAACCAGCAAGACATGAATCCAACTGATATTCCAGGAGTGGCAGGCAGACTTTACCCCGTGATGGACGGCCTCACCAGAATGATATCGCAAAGGGTATGGCTATTGGGAGGGGTAAAGAGATACAGCGTCTTTTGACAACCCATCTGCCCAAATAAAAACAAAACAAAATAAATTATGTACTATTAGAGAGCAAGTAATGAAGACACAGTTTGATCGGGAACCTCAAAACCAAGTAAGCCCCCCGCTTTGGAGAAGAGTTGGCAGTTTCTTTTCTTTCTTTTTTTAAGTATTTGTTTTAAGTTTATTTATTTATTCTGAGAGAGAAAGAGTGAGCAGGAGAGGGGCAGAGACAGAGGGAGAGAGAATTCCAAGCAGGCTCCGTGCTGTCAGCACAGAGCCTGACATGGGACTCAAACCCACAAACTGTGAGAACCGAAATCAAGAGCCAGAGGTTTAACCAACTGAGCCGTGCAGGCACCCTGGCAGTTTCTTATACATACATTAAACACATACCTACTCTATGACCCAGGAATTCAACTCCTAGGTTATTTCCCCAAGGAAAATAAACATGCATGCCCTCCAAAAAGAGTTACACAGATACGTCCACCGGAGCCTTATTCACAGTAGCCAAAAACTGGAAAAGAAATGATAAATATCCTTCAGCCACAAATAGATACACAAAGCGCTGTACATCCACACAACGGCCCGGGGAATCATTTCAGAATGAACTAAGGGTGCGCAAATAGAATGAATGAATCTCAAAAACATTATAATACTGAAAGAAGCCAGACACAAAGAGTATACATCTCGACTGGTTCCATTTTCATGAGGCTCTGACGCTGGCACGTCTGAGCGATGGGGCTAGAAATCAAAACCACAGAGGCGGGCGGATTATTGCTGGAAAGAGGGATGAGGGATCGTACAAACACCGTGGAAGGTTCTCTACCAATTAGGACGGCGGTTACAAGGTGGTTACATTTGTTGAAACTCATAAAAGCATGCTTGGAATCCTTATGATTTATTGTATGCAAATTGGACCCCGATTAATGATGATAATAATAACAATAATAATAATAATAATAATAATAAAGACAGGCTCCCCAAGGCTTTCAAAGAGAGGTCTGGAAGAACTGGCAGGGTTTCGTTGTGATGCTCCGTGAGTCACAGCATTAGAGAAGCGGTCTGATGGGGGCCCCTGGGGGAACGCGAAAGCCTCAATGTGTCCTTACCTGATCCGACTACGATAGAAAGAAGGATCATTCGTTTACGTTTCCAAGAGACACACAGGAAACAGCAACAAAATGTGCAGGTAAATTCCCTGCAGCTAGCTGGGGTCGTGGGGATTTAAGTTTGCTGGTAGGAGGAGGCTTGGATGCCATCCTGGAGTCAGATGGCAGGAAAAAGAGGAAAGATCCACGGGGAGCCTTCTGTAGGAGTCAGACCTCACACAGAAAGTTGTGAATCAGGTTCCTGGTGTTTATGCTGCATAAAAGCCAATCATTCCTTTGGTCGGAGAATTGCTCACAAGGCATCTGACTCTTTGATCGGGGAGACCGAGAAGACTTCTCTTGGCTCAGATTGAATGTACCAGTGACAATAAAATAAATCCCGACGGAGAACCGTCCTGCTAGCCCTAGGCTAGGGGCAAAGTGGGGATCATGGAACATTGGATCTTTGTTTTGGGAGCTTCCCCCCTCCCCCCATATAACTCATCCTCCTGTTTTAGAATGCAACGTTCTTTTCCGTAAAGACAACAGAGTCTAAGTTATTTTAAAATTCCTCCGAAACCGACTGAGGCCCTGAGAACATGTTTTAATAATAGTTTGCATGTTTTCAGCGGCCTGTGCGCTTTAATTCTTGCTCAATGTGCTCCAATCCCATGACACAGATACTGTTTGCTCCATTTTACAGACAAGAGGATTGTGGCTCCCGCTTGCTCACGGCGTGGCCGCTCCTCCCTCTACAGGCTTTCAGAGTTGAACCGAGTATGGTTTTTGAGGTGCCCGTAAGAAAACAGGGCGCGTGTCCCGTTCCCTTTTGCAAATAATCTAAAAATAATCTTTCCAGACTCTAACTGCGCGTCCTGCTTCCTCCTGAACTTGGGTTTACAATTACTGGCCCCGAGTACTATTTGAGCTTTATTTGTGGGTCGAGTGGGAAGAAAGGGGAGGCAGGCCGAACGCGATCAAGATGCATGCGTGTCCCAGGAAGGCTTTGTTTCTCTCTGGTCCCGAAGGAGAAACGTGCTGGGCGGGCTGAGTCACCGCACACGACAACAGAAAGCACGGTGACTCCGTGGCTTCGGTCCTGCCTGCAGAAATTGCAAGAGGTCACTTCCTTGCAGTTTTGCAGCCACCGTGTTAAATCATTGCTCCCAATTTGGGTATGACAGTTTTCCTAGTTTTGTTTGTATTAATTGGTAAACTTGCTTTGCTTTTGTTGTTCTTTAAGAACTACAAATATAAGGAGCAGTCTCATGTTGCTGTGCGTTTACGTTGTATAATGAAATACATATAGTAACATTCTGAGTCTACGAGATTTTTTTTTCTTTGAAATGGGTTTGAATATTCCCCATATTACAGAAGTCTGTCTCTCACCAGTACGGGGGCCCCACTGCTTTCTTTTAAGTGCGTAAATGTCTCGTAGGTTTCCTAAAGAAATTTCAAAATCCCTAGTAGTCAAAGAAATGTAACAAAAACCAAATATGATTTCCTCTGTTATATCTGCAAGTTAGATGTGTTTTAAGTTAAAAGCCCTGTGTTTCTTGGAAGAAACAAATATACCCCTCTATACAACACAGGTAAAATATACATTAACACAACCTTTGATGGGAATGCAATTTGACAGCATGTATCATGAGCCTTAAAAATATGACAACTCTGGGGCGCCTGGGTGGCTCAGTCGGTTGAGTGTCGACTTCGGCTCAGGTCATGATCTCACAGCTCGTGAGTTCGAGCCCCGCGTCCGGCTCTGTGCTGACAGCTCAGATCCTGGAGCCTGCTTTGGTTTCTGTGTCTCCCTTTCTCTCTGCCCCGAACCCACTCACATTCTGTCTCTGTCTCTCTCAAAAATAAAAATAAACATTAAAAAATACATATATATGACAACTATGACTCCAGCATTCCATCCTGGGTAAATGACATGGAAAAGGAAAGAAGGAAGGGAGGGAAGGAAGGGAGGGTGAGAGAGAGGGAGACAGAGAAAAAATACAACCAGAAATTCTGACAACGGGAGATTGTTTAAATGTTCCCCCCTACAATATGATATAGTCCTTTTAAATGATGCTAGTGAAGAATATTGAACATCGTAATGGAAAAGTAGTCCCAAGTGTCAAAAGAAAAGCATGCCCCATCTTTTCTAGAGTGCATATGTTTTTAAATTTTTTTTAATGTTTATTTAATTTTGAGAGAGAGAGAGACAGAGCAGGAGTGGGGGAAGAGCAGAGAGAGAGACACACACACAGAATCCGAAACAGGCTCCAGGTTCAAAGCTGTCAGCACAGAGCCGGACGCGGGGCTCGAACCCATGAACTATGAGATCATGACCCGAGCCCAAGTCAGACGCTTAAACGACTGAGCCGCCCAGGTGCCCGCAGAGTATATATGTTTTTAAATGCTCAGAAAAAAAAAGACTGGATGATTCACAACACAATGTCGACACTGGTAACTGCTAAATGGCAACATTAGCCACGACTTTATTTTCCTCTTTTTGTTTTCAGATGTTTTTAATGCGCTACTGTGAATGAATACTGACCTCGGAGATCAGCAGGGTGAATGAGCCTGGGCGTAAAACAAATTGGGGTGAAGTTCTCCCCTGTGCCCGCTTCTCTGCGTGTCCTCGGAGCAGTTATTTAATCTTCCCGAATCTGTGTCCCCATCGATAAAATGGGGTGAAGTTTATGTCTACTTTAAAAAGCTGTATTAAATGAGATAACATGCATCCAGGGACTTAGCACTGAGATTGGCAAATATCCTGAGCTCGGTAAGTAGCATTTGCAATGAGCGAAGGCTGATAAAAATGTTTTCTTTTAATCAAGCGCATGTTTAAGTAAACATTTCTCAGTCTTCTAAGTGTGCTCACCAAACATTTAGCTTCCACTAGGAAGTTCTGCTAAGGGAGGGGAGAGAGAGGAATAAACGTCCCAGCATGTTTTCCACTGGCCTTGTAATCGAAAGATGTTTCTTTGGAGCTCTGAAAGTCACCGGAAGCCTTTATTAATCATGGACTAGCGGTTCTTCACCAGGGGCAATTCTTCCTCCCAGGGGACCTCTGTCAACGTCTGCAGACGTGTTGGGCTTTCACAACAAGGTGTCTAGCGGGTAGAGACCACGGATGCTGCTGAATGGCCTGTAACCCACAGGACGGCCCCCACCGCACAGAACGATCGGCCCCAGAGGTCAAGAGCGCCCCAGTTGAGAGGCTCTGCTCATGGCGTTAACGGCACACCATCTGATGATTGAAGGGGTGTGTGGCCAACTGAGCCTACTTCCTTATCACTTTTTGATCCACCATGTATATTTGTGGGTAGAGCTGGAGTGAAATCCTTTCAGAAGCACCTGCTCAGCCCCACCCCTCCCGCCCCCGCCAGCCCCCACCGACCGTGATTTTCCCTGTTCAGCCCGGTTAGATCTCAAGCCTACTCTGCACAAAAATCTCAGGTTCGTTATCGGGGGTAAAAAGATGAAGCCCGTTTCTGTCTTTGGTCTTTTGAGACAAAGAAAGACAAGCTCGTAAGCAGCTCGCGGAAACCCGGGGTGGCGAAGTGGGAGGCAGTCTGAATCTTGGAGTCTGGCCAATGTGAGTCAAAACTCAGTTTCCCTCACCTCCTCCCTCTGTGATCCTGAATAAGATTTTTTTTTTTTCGTTTACTTCTTCAAAAACTTAGTTTCCTTACCTGAAAAAATGGAGCCCACGGTACCAGGACTGAAGGGTTCCAAGAATTAGACATACAAAGAATTAGACATACAAGAATTAGACATACAAAGCCCAGAACCCAGGGCCAGGCACAGGCACACGGGCGGGGGGTGAGCCCTCAGGAAATGATGGCAATCATTGTAAGTGAAATGGAAAGGAAAAGAAGAAGAAGAGAAAAGAGGAAACACTCTTGGCAGTTATTTTATTGAGTTGGTTTTTCTTTGTTTTTTTTTTTGGGAAGTCCCTCAGAACGTCCATTGGAGCCTAATGCCTTCGGCCTGTAAGCCCGCAGCACAAAGATCGCAAAGCCAAGTTGCTGAACAAACCCGTTTCTAAATTACAAGTGCTCCTCGGTGCCAAGAAAGGAATTCACGGGGGCAGCGTTTGCCAAGAAATCGTTTATCAGATCAGAAGTCGATGTCACTGGTTCCCCAGCATCAAAACTCAGCTCCAAACCACAAAGCCGGAGAGCATTTTCTCTGTAACTGGTCTGACAGACAGTCTCCCAGCCTTCATATGTAAAGAGAGCTCACAGATGAGTTTTTTTAAAGGCAACGCCCGTAAAAAGAAACCGGGGAGGCTAATAAATGAACGCACTGTAATGCTCAGCGCGTTAGTAAGGCAATTATACCCACTGCGCACCTCCGGGGGGAGGGGGGGAGGGGGTGCTTGCACCCCAGTCTATTGGGGCTGCACTCTCAGAATCGTGGTGTTCACAGCCAGCGTGACCGTACTCGGTATTCCTGCTTAGAAAACAGCAACAGCGATTAGAGTAATGAAAGTGAGAACAAGAACGTTGAAATATTTTTGTTAAAGTCTATGTATTGCATGTGAGAGAGACAGAGAGCGCGCACGCACAGAGGAAGGGCACGCACAGGAGAGAGGGAGAGAGAGAGAATCCCAAGCAGGCTCTGTACTGCCAGTGCGGAACCCGACTCGGGGCTCGAACTCGCAAACCGTGAGGTGAGGCCCTGACCCGAGATCAAGAGTCAGATGCTTAACGGACTGAACCACCCAGGCGCCCCGGGAGAGCATGCAACTCTTGATCTCAGGGTCATGAGTTCAAACCCCACACTGGGCTCACTTAAAAAGGATATTTTGGGGTGCCGGGATGGCTCAGCCGGTTAAGCGTCCGACTCTTGATCTCGGCTCAGGCCATGATCTCAACGTTCATGAGATCGAGTCCCGAGTCAGGCTCTGCACTGACAGTACAATGCTGCTGGAGATCCTCTCTCTCTCTCAAAACAAATAAACTAAAAAAAAAGCTTACATGCTTTCCTGACTAAGCCAGCCAGGCACCCCTGTTGTAATATTTGGTGTGATTTTTTTTTTAATGTTTATTCATTTTTGAGAGACAAGATGAGTGGGGGAGGGGCAGAGAGAGAGGGAGACACAGAATCAGAAGCAGGCTCCAGGCTCTGAGCTGTCAGCACAGAGCCCCACGCGGGGCTCAAACTCACAAACTGTGAAATCATGACCTGAGCTGAAGTCAGACACTCAACCAACTAAGCCACCCAGGTGCCCCTATTTGGTGGGATTTTAACATTTATTTATTTTTGAGAGAGAGAGACAGAAAGACAGAGCATGAGCAGGGGAGGGGTAGAAAGAGAAGGAGACACAGAAGCAGAAGCAGGCTCCACGCTCTGAGCCATCAGCACAGAGCCCGATGCAGGGCTCGACCTCACAAACCATGAGATCATGACCTGAGCCGAAGTCGGACGCTTCACCGACCGAGCCACCCAGGCGTCCCAATACTTGGCGGAATTTTTAAAAATGATTTTATTGGTATGTACATAACGTACGGTAAACTGTGCATATTTAAAAGATAAAACTTGCTATATTCTGTCGTACATATATGGACATATAGGAAACCATCACCCTCAATCAATTTAGTGAGTATATCCTTCATTCCCAAAAGTTTCCTTGTAATCCTTCCCTTCCCTCCTACCCCTCCAGTATAGGCAATCAAATCTGTTTTCTGTTGCTACAGATTAGTGTGTACTTTCTAGAGTTTTATACAAACGGAATCAAATAATATATGCTCTTTTCTGTCTAACACCTTTCAGCATAATGATTTTGAGATTCATCCAATCTTATCACATTCATCAGTTGATGGGCATGTGAGTTATTTTCAGGTCGGGGCTATTGCGATTAAAGCCACTATAAACGTTTATGCTCGCCTAGTTATAGACGTATATTTCGTCTTCTCTAGGGTAAACGCCTAAGGGTAAACGGGCTGGATCTTAGATTAGGTGTATGTTTAACATTGTAAGAAACCGGCAAACTATTTTCCAAAGTGGTTGTACTCTTTTGCGTTCCTACCGGTGGTGAAGGAGTGTTTCGGTTCTACATTTTTGCCAACACTTGGTAATGTCAGTATTTTAATTTTAGCAGAGAAGATCATAACTAATAAAGTAATATAACAGTGAGAATATTTTTTTTAATTTTTTTTCAACGTTTATTTATTTTTGGGACAGAGAGAGACAGAGCATGAACGGGGGAGGGGCAGAGAGAGAGGGAGACACAGAATCGGAAACAGGCTCCAGGCTCTGAGCCATCAGCCCAGAGCCCGATGCGGGGCTCGAACTCCTGGACCGCGAGATCGTGACCTGGCTGAAGTCGGACGCTCAACCGACTGCGCCACCCAGGCGCCCCCACAGTGAGAATATTTTTAACTGTAAAGCTGATAGAAGAAAATCATCATTGTTAACACCCAGCGTTGGCAAGGGTACAGAGGAAAGTACTCTTGGTTTTTGTTCGGTTTTTTAATTCATTTATATTTTAAAAGAGAGAGACAAGAGAGCAATCAGGGGAGGGGCAGAGAGAGAGATTGGGAGAGAATCCCAAGCAGGATCCTGGCTGTCGGCACAGAGCCCGATGTGAGGCTCGGACTCACGAACCGTGAGATCATGACCTGAGCGGAAACCAAGGGCCAGACGCTTAACAGACAGAGCCCCCCGGGCACCCCAGTACTCTTGTTACTGAGGGTGGAAATGAAAATTAGCATCATTTTCTGGGAGCCAGGGTGTGCGTTGTGTCCGGACTCACAGTGTGTGTCTTGAAACCTCTCATTTTCTTTTATTGAACAATTCCCCTTCTGAAGATGTATCCTGAAGACGTAAAACCCCTTGCAAACACACACCGGAGCCCTGCTGTCGGCGGCAGGAGGTTCTGCATCCATTAGTTTCCTCGAGAAGCAACAAAAATACCGAACGAGAGAGCTGAGAGCTGGCAGTCCACAGGCTGGACCTTCAGATCTGAGTTCTTCGACCCTCAAACGGTTTTAAGTTTGTGGAATTTCTTGCCGGCGTTTCAAAATGAGGAGCTGTCACAGAAAAATCTATTTTCCGGGGACTTTTTGACAAAGTAGAAGATCGGACACACCCAGGGCCCACACGAAAACAAAAAGCTGGGTGAAGTGACTTTCTGCGCCAGCCGAATTCGCAGAATTTATCGCACTGTCGTGCAAACTGTGCCTTGGCTTGTCTCCTGTGCGTTGAGTACCCTTTGAAGGTAGACACTAGGATTTGTTCTTCTCCCCCTGACCCCGCCCTAGTGCCCGGCACGAAGAACAGATATTTGCCGAAAAATGAACGGCTGGGGCCCCTGGGTGGCTCAGTCGGTTGAGCACCCGACTTCAGCCCGGGTCGTGATTTTGCGGTTCGTGGGTTCGAGCCCCACATCGGGCTCTGTGCCGACAGCTTGGAGCCTGGAGCCTGCGTCCGAGTCTGTGTCTCCCTCTCTCTCTGCCCCTCCCCTGCACATGCTCTCCCTCTGTCTCTCTCAAAAATAAATAAACATCGAAAAAAAAAAGAAAGGAAAAAAGAAAAAAAAATGAATGGCTGGCAATTAGAATTGGTTTACAGCGTGTAATTGCTTGAAGCTAGGTCACCTAAAAGACAGAAGGTGTGCAATATAATGATTTAACACTTGTATTTGCTCATCTATGCCTGCAGCAGGATTTCTAAATCTCAGCCCTAGGGGCATCTGGGGCCAGGCAGTTCTTTGCTATGGGGGGCTGTCCTGTGCCTCGTAAGATCTCTGGCCTCCCCCCTCCACATGCCAGTGGCCCCCCTCCCTCAGCTGTGACCACCAAAACTGTCTCCAGATATTGCCAAACGTCCCCGAGAGTTCAACTCCTCCCCAGCTGAGAACCGCTGGCCTAGAACATCTCTGGAAGAACATACTAGAAACGTGTAACTGTGGTGTGACCAAGAGAGGAAGGGAAACTTCATTTTCACCTGTTCCAACTTTTGACTCTTAAAACATAAATATTGCCAAAGTTCGGCTTACGTTTTTTTTCCCGGTGTCCAGATACCTTCAAAACGGAAGCCACTTTTTAAACACTGAAATATACCACCTTGTGTAAGTTTAAGGCGCGTGACATTTCGACGTGATAAATGAACATATGGCGTGTGTGACTGCCATGGTGGCCTTAGCTAACACCTGTATCACGACCCGTAATTGAGGCTTCTTTTTTTGTGGTGGGAATAATTAAGACCCAGTCTCTAAGGAAGCTTGATGTTTCTAACAGTGTTGTTTTCTATAATCACCTCCCTGTGCATTAGACGTCCAGGATTTATTTCTCTAGCAGTTGTAAGTTTGTAATGGTAAAGAACGTCTCCCGTTTCACCATACCCCCAGCCCCCGGTCACCACCATTCCACTCTCCAAAACAGAAACCACTTAAGAAAATATAAAAACTTCTAAGATACACGGGCAAGGAACTTCCTTGTGTCTTTTTAGTTTGTCTTTTTAAAAAAAGAATTGTTTTTAAGGTTTCTTTATTTTGAGACAGGGAGAGAACAAGGCGGGGAGGAGCAGAGAGAGAGAGAATCCCAAGCAGGCTCCGAGCCATCAGCACAGAGCCCCACACGGGGCTCGATCTCATGGACCGGGAGATCAAGACCTGAGCCAGAATCGGGAGTTGGAGGCTTAACCGACTGAGCCACCCGGGCGCCCCTTTAGCCCATTTGTAAAAATAACAGAATCGATCACGGATTACGTGAGCTCCTCCGATTTGCCCCATTTTGCCGGGTGGGAAATGGAACCTCAAAAAGGAAGAAGTCCGACACCCGTCCAATTAGCGACTGCTCTGCAGCTAGCGCCCAGAGGCCCTGAGACCCGGCCTTCGCTGCCATTTCAGATGTGTGTCCGCTGTTGAAAGCGGATCGTTCCAAGGGAGTAGAAGCTCAAGAAGGCCCGCCCGGGGCCCTGAAGTAAAACCACAGCAACTTCCACTCAACACGTGTCCATCTTTGCCTCAGGGCCGTTGAAGTTGTGCAGTGGAGGCTCCCGTGCCGCCCTGAGCCCTGACGCGCGCCTAGTCCTAGCTGAAAACTTTGCCTCTCGTCTCAAGGGTTTTTGTGTTGTGTTTGTGTTGCGTTGTGTTTCTGAATCGCCAATTTTTATTTACGAGAGGGCCACAGTCTCTGTTTACCTGCTGATTATGTTCTTGGGGTGAATTATCTATGAATCGCAAGCAGTATTTGCAAGTGCTTCTACCTACAATCGCGTCGTCACAGAAACCCTGCGAGAGAACTAGGAACAAATTTTGCAGATGAAGACGTAACTCCGGGGAGATGCGTTCACTTACTTGCCCACCATCACACATGCTGGAGCCAGGTTCAAAAACCAAGATCAACTGAGCCTTTACTCTTTCAGACCCTTCACAGAAGTCTTCAACTTGCCAATAAAAATCCCATAAAAACCAAAAGTAATTCCCCAGTCAAGGAGTTAAATTCTTAATTGAGAACATACTAGTAGAAAGTATTTATCCAAGGGATACCAGTGTGCTGTTTCGAAGGGACACATGCACCCCAGTGTTTATAGCAGCACAATCGACAGTAGCCAAAGTATGGAAAGAGCCCAAATGTCCATCGACGGATGAATGGAGAAAGAAGATGTCGTCTGTATATACAATGGAGTATTACTCGGCCATCAAAAAGAATGAAATCTTGCCATTTGCAACTACGTGGATGGAACTGAAGGGTATTCTGCTAAGTGAAATTAGTCGGAGAAAGACAAATATCACATGCCTTCATTCATACGGGGACTTTAAGAGACAAAACAGATGAACACAAGGGAGGGGAAGCAAAAAGAATATAAAAACAGGGTGGGGGACAAAACAGAAGAGACTCTTAAATATGGAGAGCAAACAGAGGGTTGCTGGAGGGGTTGTGGGAGGGGGGATGGGCTCAATGGGTAAGGGGCACTAAGGAATCTACTCCTGAAATCATTGTTACACTCAAGGCTAACTAACTTGGATGTCAATTAAAAAATAAATTATTAAGGGGCGCCTGGGTGGCGCAGTCGGTTAAGCGTCCGACTTCAGCCAGGTCACGATCTCACGGTCCGTGAGGTCGAGCCCCGCGTCGGGCTCTGGGCTGATGGCTCGGAGCCTGGAGCCTGTTTCCGATTCTGTGTCTCCCTCTCTCTCTGCCCCTCCCCCGTTCATGCTCTGTCTCTCTCTGTCCCAAAAGTAAATAAACGTTGAAAAAAAAATTTTTTTTTTAAAATAAAATAAAATAAATTATTAAAAAAAAAAAAGAACGTCCTAGTGAATAAGATAAGACAGCAGAGCCTGTGACAGCATGCCAGACATACAATAAATGCCACATAACTGTTAACCATTATGATGAGTCACGTAGCTTCAAATATTTTTTTAAAAATAGTATAGTATTGAAGATAGCTTCCATTGGTCGTGTACAGCAAGATGAACCCATCTGCCTATATTACGTGGCTGCACCACGTTTTTTTCTTTTTTCTTTTTTAATATTTGGGTTGGTTTCTGGCATTTCCAACTGGGGACGTTTCACACGAATAACCCAACGTACGGCGTCTGTTGGAAAACTGGCGCCTCTGGGCTGGGGTTATGGAACCACTGCCCCCGTAAGACAGCGCGAGGCCTCCCCGTTTACCGCAGACTCTCCACCCGCCTGAAGTAAGGCCTGTGGGTTTGCCATTTGTCACTGGTGGTTACGAAGGAGGGCTCCGGAGTGAAATGAGGAGTCTCAGTTCTTTGCGGTGCTGCTGCCCAGCTGGGTGACCTAGAGCAAATAATTTTACCTTTCTAGGTCCGTCTCCCGGAGCTGCGGTGACCAAATAAAACCATCTGCCTAAAAGCATGGAGCTCAGGGCCCAAGGCGTGGACGGCTTTCAATAAAGGTTAGCTCTTGGGGCTCCTGGGTGGCGCAGTCGGTTAAGCGTCCGACTTCAGCCAGGTCACGATCTCGCGGTCCGTGAGTTCGAGCCCCGCGTCGGGCTCTGGGCTGATGGCTCAGAGCCTGGAGCCTGTTTCCGATTCTGCGTCTCCCTCTCTCTCTGCCCCTCCCCCGTTCATGCTCTGTCTCTCTCTCTGTCCCAAAAATAAATAAACGTTGAAAAAAAAAAATTAAAAAAAAAATAATAAATAAAATAAAGGTTAGCTCTTTGCATCACTAGGCGTGGGAAGCAGAACGGCCTCCTGAAGGTGTCCCCAACCTAATCCTGGAACCCGTGCCTAGGGTACCTTGTATGGCAGAAGAAATGCTGCAGATGTGATTAAGGGAAGGGCTTTTATTTGTTTATTCATTCATTCACTCATTCATTTTGCTTCAAGAAAGCTTTCTTTCTGAATGCTTGTTTTTACTGATTGATTGATTATTAAATCTATTTATTCTTATTTCTTTCACACGGCAAGCAGGGCAGGGACAGAGAAAGAGGGAGACAGAATCCCAAGCAGGTTCCGTGCCATCAGGGCAGAGCCCCACGTGGGGCTTGAACTCACGAACTGTGAGATCGTGACCTGAGCCGAAATCGAGAGTCAAACGCCTAACCGACTGAGCCACCCAGGCGCCCCAAGTTGAGGATTTTTAAATGGGGAGATTATCTTTGATGATCCAGATGGGTCCACTGTAACCACAGGGTCCTTGCGAGTGAAAGAGGGAGGCCGGAGGTCAGTGCCAGAGGAGTGTGAGACGGGAGGGGTTGCAGCGGGGGGCGGGGGCATGCAGACAGAAGAAGGGTCCTTGCGAGTGAAAGAGGGAGGCCGGAGGTCAGTGCCAGAGGAGTGTGAGACGGGAGGGGTTGCAGCGGGGGGCGGGGGCATGCAGACAGAGGAAGGGGCTACCAGTCAAGGAATGCACTTGGTCTCTAGAAGCAGGAAAAGCCAAGGGAGTGGGTTCTCCTCTAGAGCCTCCTGAGGGACACAGCTCTGCCAACACCTTGGCCTTGGCCCAGTAAGGCCCCTTGGGGGTCTCCGACTTCCGGAATCATAAAAGAATACATTTTTTCTGTCTTAAGTCACTAATTTCCTGGCCGTTTCTTACAGCAGCAAGAGGAAACTCTACACGAGGCCGTCTCGTCCTCACTGCAATTCCGTACGGTCTATTGTCCGCATCCTACAGAAGAAGTGGGGTCGGTAAAGGTTAAGAACATTGCCCCAAGTAGAAAGTGGCAGAGCCCAGAATCAATTCCAGGTCCTCCTGAAACCCAAGCCCGGCCCAACCCAAGTGACTCCCAGTTCTCTGGTCATTCAGCTTCTATTTGAATGATCCCAGAAACAGAAATATCCTTCCTTCCCGAGGCTACTCCTTCAACGGCTGGACAGGATTTACCATGATGTCTTCTGCCCACTGAGCTACTTTCTACGGCACTCGGAAGGAGTTAAGGCGCGTTCAGTTACAAACGCAGAAACCCAGTGGACTTAGCGTGAGTAAGAAGGGGACATTTGTAACAAGGACATAGGATATCGCGTGAAGCCCATGTCCAGGAAGGCAGTTAGGCTTTAGGGAGAACTGAAACCAAGAAATGGGAAGCTGGAAAGAATCCGGCCAGGCAAGACCCGCTGTCTTCCACCTCTGCTTCTCGGCATGGCTGCCTCATTCTTTTCTCTCCGTAGATCGATTTTCTCGGCTACGCCACTGTCGTGTTGGCACATGGCCGCTCAGGTGCCCCAGACTGACACACTACAGGTCCAATTCTATGGACAGACTGCCTGGCAGTACCTCAAGCTAAATCTCAAATTCCCCAGAGACAGAATCCGATACCTCTGGCTTCCAGCAGGCCTCCCTCCCTTGTCCGATCAGCTGTCAGCAGGAAGGCAGGATTGTGATGACCAAACATGGCTGCCAGGGACTTCCCACTTGCAACTGTGGGCTTGGGTGCGAGGGGGAGGGGTGGAGAAAGTGTGAGCTGAGCTGATGCCCTCAAAATGGAGTACCTCCCATTTATCTCCCTAAGGTTCCCCCACACACACCCTCCCCCCAAAAACCCAATAAAGATAGCAAAGCAGCTTCAGAGCTTTTGAAAAGCTCTTTCTTCCCTTGTGGTCATCTCCTTTCCTGGGAACCATCCGTAGAACCTTCAGGCATTTCCTCAGTATGACAGTTCCCAGATTACTCAACAACCTGACTATGCCCCCAGCTCCCCCTCAGCCTACACAACTTCGGCAACATCTCCACTCAAACGTGTGATTTGTCTCCATAACTAATGTTGCTTCTTCAAATGTGGGCTGTCTAGGTCATTTCAGTTGTTTTCTTGCTTTCCCTTCCTTGAACCCACAAGGCGTATACCGACTCCGTTAATGCAGGCTAAGACTGTTTCCTTGTCAGCTGTATACATCTGGCTCAAATTGAGTTTGTGGCCAGCTAGAAGCCCCAGATCTACTTCCCAGGAACTGCTGTCTGGCCAAGTCTCCCAATTCCCAGACTTAAATAATTGATGCCAGAATCCACATCAATCCCTGGTAAATATTCTCTTGTTTCCTCCAAATCCTTTATTTGACTCTACGGAGACCACTGTGAACCTTGATCCCCTGTTACCAGTTTGTTTGTGTCCTAGAAATTTCACCTGTATACCTTAATGGTTTAGTCTCTAACCGAAACGAGATCCCAACTAGACCAAAGACATACCAATGGACACTTCCTAAGCTGCCACGGGCTCCACTCGTCAACATCAAATACCCCGAAAATACGCTGCAAGCATTTCGGGATCTTTTATTCCTGGAACGAGAAGGGTGGCAGCCCAAATTCCTCAAATATTTTTGACGTTTAAATTTTATAACGACAGAAAAGATCCAGCATGATTATAATCCAGGGCATCAAGAATATGGGAAGAACTCTGGAAGTCTTTCATTAAAATGAATCATGATCATTATTGAATTTACTTCTCACAGCAACCCAGGAATATTCATATTTCCCTTTTATAGGTATGTAACCAAGGTTACACCGAAACAAGTAACCTTGAGACGAGAAGGCAAGCTGTTGATTCACAGCTTCAGTGCTTAATCCCAACCCTAGCGGTGGGCAGGGTCAGTTTTTCCTGCAAAGGGCCAGACAGCAAATATTTTAGGCTTGGGGGACCATACGGTCTCTGCCTTTGCAGAGCGAAAGCAATCGTAGGCAATACTTTAACAAAGGGGTCTGTGTTCACATAAAACTTTATTTACAAACACAGGCGGTATGCCTCATTTGGCCCTCAGACTGTAGTCTGCCAACCCATGCGAGGGTGTTCTTCCTCCCCAACCTGCCTGGCAAAATCCTGCTCAAATATGCAGCCCCCACGTGACCATTAAGTTACTAAACTGGACGGAAATGCGATTCGGCCCGTGGGTCACCGCTTGCTGGCCCATCTCAGCCCTCATGCCTTCTGACCTGGTAGGTTAATGCATCTCACTGAAGAACCCTGAGTCAGTGCCTAATGTAGGTCACAGCCAAAGCCAGCAAGACTGACACATGTCAAAATGCATAAAGATTCACCAATCTATGTAACACTGCCCTGCACAGCAGTAATTCCTTGTGAGGCTGTTTGTTTTAATACCTTTTTCCACAAGTCCCCAAATAAATTTGTAGCCATCCAACACACACACACACACACACACACACACACACACACACCACGATCTGAGCCCAGCATACGATCTCAGCTTCTTCGTGGCCATGCTGTTCTCCTCTGGCCAGAACGTTTTAGCATTCCCTCACGCACACCTAAGTGCTGCACTGAGCCTGAGTCCTGAGTCACACACACGCATTAAAAAAAAAAAAAAGTGTTCCCCTAGAAATTAGCATGCAAGCAAGTTGCAAGGAAATGGCCCGGGAAGCAGAGTGAAGCAGCTTGATTCAGGCACGATGGATGTCCTACGGCAGACGTAACCAACCAAGGCACCCGGGAGAGAAGTCACCTGCAATTTTGAAAAGCAGGTGGAAGAAATCAGGACCAGAGCCCTACTAGGAATTTGAGCAACTTGAAAAGAGCCAAGCAGGCCTTTCATGCCGATCGAGAGAAAGCTACCATTTCCAGACACAGGTCCTCTTGCTAACAGGCAATGCAAGCCCTCCCAACATGGGCTGGGCACTTGGCAGGAAGGGCTATCATACAAGCGTGTGGCCGGCTTACCCTTAACACTTCCCGGTGTAAACAGCTTTCAGGCAAACTGGTGGGTTGCTTTAACCTTTAGAAAAAGAGAAAATACAAACAGTAAAAATGAGCTGGTTCTAATGACATAGAAAGACACGTGTGACAATAACAGAAGCCTAGACATCTTTCGGCAGGTTTACTCGTATTTTTTTGAATGCTCACGTAAGATTTGTTTATTTGTTGCCCAACAGCCTTTAACAGATGTACCATGGCAGAGCGCTTAAAAAAAAACAGGGGGTGGGGCCCCCGGGTGGCTCCTTCAGTTAAGCGTCCAACTCTTGGTTTCGGCCCAGGTCACGGTCTCACGGTTCATGAGACCGAACCCCAGCGCAGAGCCTGCTTGGGATTCTCTTTCCCTCTCTCTCTGCCCCTCCCGGCTCACGCGCACACGTGTCTCTCCGATAGGTTCGGGAAAATAATGGACACCGAGGTTCTTCGTGTCAGCACCGTTCATCACAGACAAGAAAGAAACAACCCAAATACCCCGCAACAGAAAACTGGTTGAATACATTTGACTGTGATCCTAGGTGGAGTATTCTGCAGCTCTAAAAAAGAAGGAAGGAGCCCCTGGCGGCTCAGTCGGTGAAGCGTCCAACTCTCGGTTTCAGCTCAGGTCACAATCTCACGGTTTGTGAGTTCGAGCCCCACGTCAGGCTGTGTGCTGACCGTTCAGATTCTCTCTCTCCCTCCCTGTCTGCCCTTCCCCACGCTCTCTCTCTCTCAAAATAAACAAATGAACTTAAAAAAAATTTTTTTTTAAATAAAAAACAATTTTAAGTAATAAAATCTTAAAAAAAACAGGGGCGCCTGGGTGGCTCAGTCAGTTGGGCGTCCGACTTCGGCTCAGGTCACGATCTCGCGGTCCGTGAGTTCGAGCCCCGCGTCGGGCTCTGTGCTGGCGGCTCGGAGCCCAGAGCCTGCTTCGGATTCTCTGTCTCCCTCTCTCTCGGCCCCTCCCCTGCTCATACTCTGCCTTTCTCTGTCTCTCAAAAATAATAAATGTTAAAAAAAAATTTTTTTTTTAATCTGAAAAACACAAAAACGAAAAGACAGCAAACTCATCAAAGGACACCCAGCAAACTCATCAAAAGGAATCAGAGGATGGGTCCGATGGAAACAGGAATGGGGCTTCTCACTATATTCCTCTTTATACTGTTTTCTTTTCAAACCATGTGGATGTGACAACTATTCCAAAGCCTGAATTGTTTTAAAGAGCTAGCAACGTGTTTACAACCACAATAATTCTCTCTGTAAGAGGGTGTTGCTACCAGATGTCAAAACACTATTTTTATTTCTCGGCACTAGGTACAAAGTAGACGAAATCCGCTGAATAAGGTGCTGAGAATGGTCTCTCTCCTGCACAGAATGTAGGGTAAATTGAGGCCATTGATGGTGGCACTCCGTGGTGCTTGATCAGGAGAGGCCTAGAAAGCATTATCATCGTATTGGCTGCGTGTTCACGTGGCCTGAAGCAAAGAGATTGAACTTAGATGTCTGACTGCCCTGGGTGGCCTCCAGCTCCAACAACCTGTCGGCTGTGTCCCCAGGCAGGTCACGCGCGTTCCGGGGCCTCCGCAGCTCTGTGTGGTGGAGACGGGATCACCTACCGTACCGGGTAGGAACGCACTTTCGCTCCGACAAGTAAACTCCTACCTACTCATTCCTGTGCCGGGCGTTGTTTTAGGCCAAGGCAAGACTTCAGATTCTAGACCAGCGTGTCTCCACCGAGACCAGTTTTGCCCCCCCGGGGACATTTGGCAATGTCTGGGGACATTTTTAGTTGTCACAAGTCGGGGGGGGGGGGTTGAGTGGGGGGCACAGGAGAAGTGCCACTGGGATCTAGTGGGAGGACCTAGCGGGCCACGCAAGCAGCTAAACACCCCACGATACACAGGACGGTCCCTCCAACGAAAAGTTAGCCCGCGCCCCATGTCAGTAGGGCTGAGGCTCGGAGCTCGCTCCAGCCTGTTCTAGAAGGAAATAGAGAAAACGAAGCCAGAATAAACAAATAAATGGCAATGCCACGTGTTGTTCGGTGCTCTGGGACAGAATGACCAGGGCAGCTGTTTGAGCTGGGGCAGGGACAGGCCGTGCCAGAGAAGACTCTCGGAGGACAGGCCAGTGTTGCTGACGGCTCACAGGTACTAGGGAGCCCGGCAAGCTAGTGTCTGGGACAAGGGCTCTTGAGGCTCAAAGAAAAGCAAGGGCAAAGGCCCTGAGGCCAAGACAAGTCTGACTTGTCCAGGAGAGAGGAGGGGAGTGTGGCTCCAAGCGGGAACAGGGGTGGCTGGAATCCATGTGTCGAGGGAGCACGGGCCAGACCTCCTGGAGAGAAATTTTCATTTTTGCCTGAAGTACAATGGGGACCCATGGAAAGGTTTTCAACACTGAGCTGGCATGATCTGCTGTGTGTTTTTCAGAGCCGTTAGGGCTGCTCTGTGAGCGATGGATCGAGGAGAGTCAGCACGAAGCAGGTAGGTTGAGAGCGGATCGCGGTAGTGAGAGCGGAGTGGGGGGGGGGACACATTTTTGCAGGTAGAACCCGCTAGACGCTGCCGAGAACTGGAGAATTAAGTGGACAGCTCAGATCCAGCGAGTCACATACGGGAGAAGCCCATAAACACGAGCTCCAATGAACAAAAGGAGACTTTTTTTTTTTAAATGTTTACTTATTTAAAGAGAGAGAAAGAACAGGAGGAGGCAGAGGGAGAGGGAGAGAGAGAGAATCCCAAGCAGGCTCCACACCGTCCGCGCAGAGCCCAACACGGGGCTCGAACCCACGAACCGTGAGATGGTGACCTGAGCGGAAATCAAGAGTCGGACGCTTACCCGACTGAGCCACCACCCAGGCGCCCCAAACAAAAGGGGGGTTAATCCCTCAGTTTGAAAATTAAAACTTAGTGAAAATTGCAGTGACAAACGCACCTTCAGATACCCACTTCTGCCCAGTGGCCCCAGGGTGCTGACGGGTCAGGTGAGCTGACAATTTTGACTTGGAAAGTGCCGGGAGAAGGACACTGAGGGTGAATACCGGGGAAAACAAGAAATCTACGAAAGCACCAAAAATGCCCATCTCTGGAAAGTTACAAGGGATAGCTGACGTGCTGAAAACGAAGGAACTATTCCAAGCAAGAAGCTTCTGGAAAACGTGGGTCTCTGCTTAGGAGTCCGGCGCTGGCATAACCAGTTGACCGTCAGCCCCACGGACAAAGGAAGAGCCAAGTCAAACAAGGCATTAACTGTAGTCCACGTCAAGCCGCTTACAAGTGGCCGTTTAAAGATTTTTAAACATAGGGGATATTGTTTATGAAACGTAATCTGATCGCCCAAGCAAAAACGACACAAATTCCACGGCAACTGTGGAGATTAAGGAAGTGTTTGAAGGACGAAATCCCTTATCTAACACCCCTCTTGTCAATTCACTCACCGAATAAGAGGTCTCAGGAGAAGCGTCAGGGGTAAAGACAATTCACTTTATGGAGAAAGATTTTCAGAATCTCATTTTGTAGACCGATGCATAAACACCACCCAAACTGTGGGATTAAAAGGCAGAGTCGGGCATTATTATGTTTTGCACGGAGTCAAACAGTAATAAGAAGTCATGATAATAGCAGCTGCCGCTTACTGAGCTAAATTAACTCGAATTCTCCAGTAGATTTATGAGTTTCCCTTTATGGATGAAGGAAACGGGGGCCCAGAGAGGCCATCTGACTTGCCCAAGGACACACAGCTGTTGGGCAGGGTCCAGGCTTCTGGACCCTCTTGTCTAAATCCCCCTCCTCGTCACATCTTGAGCAAGCAGTCTGGTGCCTTTCAGCCCCGGGGAAGGGAAAACAACACGGTTATCACATTCAGAGACCGGGGACAACGATTAGACTTAATGAACACCCTCTTTGTGCCTGTTTCGGAGGCTAAGTGCTTTCCTTAAATCATCTCATCTGGTGTTAATGATAACTCTGGAAGTATGTGTATTTTTTTCACTCTACACCTAAGGGACCTAAGGCTCAGATAGGTTCAGTAACTTTTCCAAGGTCACGCAGCCACGGAGTGATAATACAGGATTCAAAACCCTGCGGTTGAACAGTAAGTCTACGAGTTTAGGCAACATGCTTCAGGGAGGGAAACAGAAAAGGGACCCCAGGCAGACAGGACGTATAAACAGAGGTTTAGATGCAGCTCAAATAGAGTCCGCATCCTGTATTCATTTCTTTTCAAAGCATGCATCAAAACGGCCGTTAAGTTCTTATTTGTGGAATTATTTGTCCTGTGTTATCTGTTTACAGCTTGGTCTCTCCTCCTGTCTTAGGCCCAGTATCTGTAACAGGGTACACATATCAAAGCTCCACCAATATCTCGTTTTGCTTTGGGGTTGTTTTGTTTTTGTTTTTGTTTTTTTTTTTCCGGTTTGAGTCCATGAAGCAATCAATGGAAAGGCGAATGGCAAGTATAGAGAGTCACAAACTAAGGGAGTTAGGAATCATTATCCCAAACTAGAAAAGCAGGCGCGTTCTCTTTTAAGCTTCCCAAATCTGATTTCACTCTTTCTACCAGAGCCTTGATTCTAGCTCGACTGTGATCCCTAGATCGCAAACTCTTCTACGTGTCCCCCCCCACCAAGGAGGGAAACAGGACACAGTGGCTGCCTCTCACACACGCAGCTCCAACCTTGGGCATCGTGGGGTTTATCCAAGATCAGAGCAAAATTGTGAACTGTCAGTGAGTGACATCTTGGGAGTGTCATTCCTTTGATCAGTCCCTGGGATGTAGTCCTTGTCGGCCGGGGTCAGAGGGAGTTCTGCTCTGGGTCACTGTCATATTCCGATTCTTACCGACCTAGCTTCCCTCTCTGCTCAGGGCATCCCTGCCGTGTCGTCAGTCACCACGTGACCACGTAGGATGACCAAAGTCAACACGTTACGAGAAACCTGCCTTTAGGAATCCTACCTGGCCATGGGACATGGTGGTGCCTAGTCGGTAAGCCAAGGTTAACGGGATCCACACCTAGGAATCGAAGCTCAAGACCTTTAGTCCCAACTGGCTGCCTGCCTGAAAAGCTAACACTTCCTCCGTCTGCCACGTTAAAGAAACAAACGTCCCTGGAGGCACGCCTGCCTGCATCCACTTCTCCTTACATTTTTCGAATCAAATGCACCCAGCTTCAAAATCTGGCCCTGCCTCTTTACAGACTTGGACAGCACTTCTCCAAGCCTTGTCTGCATGGGAATATTAATAGGACCTCCTCACGGTGTCGGGGCCCATATCCAACGAGATAAAGACTAGAAGGCGGTTAGTGCGATGGTCAAAACAAATAGTCGTTTGATAACCCGTTGCCAGTAGTGATGGTTGGTATTACTCACATCCATTCATTTCTAGAAAGAGGTTTCCAAACTTCCCACAAAACAGAAATCTTCCCTCTCCTCTCGTGGGTTTTTCTTCCCCAAAACGACATGGAAATTCCAGCCGAGACAAAAAATGGGAGAAGGGCTCCAAGCTAGAGTAGTAGTTTGCTTCTTAGGTCGCCCTGTTTCTACTGGGGCCGTACTGGAGAAGCTGGTAATGCGCCTGACGCAAAGAGAAGTACAGCACAGACCCACCTTCCAAATGGCATCCTTAGTTTCATTTTGTAAAGTGCACTTTGTATCTCTTTCCTCAGCTCCGTCTCCTAGCGATCGGCTGTGTTTTTCAGGTCTAGTTTTCCTGGATACATCCCACCCACCCCACATTTTTGTCAGCGCGAAGATCAAGGGGACAAAGCCAAATTCAATTAAGCGGCAGGCTTTGATGACCAGCAGCTATCTTTCTGGAGGAACTGAATGCAAGCGGCTCAGGGGTGGGGTCGCGTATGCATCGTGCTCCTGAAAGGAAAGGAGGCAGCATTTGAGTGTAAATCACGCGACAAACGGAGCTCTCCTCCTGTATTAATCTTTTATTCGGAAACAGGCACTGTTTTAAGGGGAAATTAAAGGCCATCAAGGAGCAGGCTTGCCTGGGTGGCTTCTGAGCTCGAGATGCAAATATTATTCCCAATTCTAGATTCCGAAGCGATCCCTCCATTGATATGTTAATAGCCTCCTCGTGTTTCTCTGACCTCAAATCCTGGAAGGGGGGGAAGCTATACTTACAGGAAACAAAAGAAAAGTGCGTGGTAGAATAAACATTTGCTAAGTGGACTTTGACTGTAAACCCCAACTTGTCAATTCTCTCCAAGCCAGCCCTCTACTGACGCCCTGAATGTTTAATAATATGTGTCTATGTCCAAGGAGCTGCCAGGACCCATCCTTTCTCTGGTGTCACCTGACATTTCAGCTTCCCACTCATGCTGCACAAGACGACAAATGCTTTGGTGCTGTCACGCCAAGGAAGGCAACCCTTGGCAACCGGAAATAAGCAAGATTCAGTTGCCTATAAATCACAGGTGATCGCAACCCAAAGTGGGTCACCTATGTGTAAACTCACAGGGTCAAAAACAAAGGCAGAGATTATTTATTTAGCACCTGCTGTACGCAAGACATTGTGCCGGGATCCTGGGGATACACAAACATGTTTGACAAGGAGCTTATGTTTTTAGGGCAAATGGGCAATAAACAATTTAAAAGGTAAAGACAGATCAGGTTGTGGCGATGCTATGAAAAGCGAAAGCAGATAATGAAAAAGAAGGGGCTGGGAGAAGGCATCTGGAGAAATCATGAGCGTACAGAAATTCAAGGAGGCCCCGGCCACTGATACGTGGTCTGCAGGACTAGCATTCCAAGCAGAGGGACGGTACGTGCAAGGGTCCTGAGGTAGGAAAGGGCTTGTATGTGAGCGTCAGAAAGTCTCCTGTGGCAGCTAGACAGTGGTACATGAGATTATGTCACAACACCGCGTAGGAGCGAGATTATGCAAGGCCTTGTAGCTAATACAACTTTTGTTTTGTTTTGTTTTTTTGTTTTTTTGTTTTTATTTTATTTTTGGGACAGAGAGAGGCAGACCATGAACCGGGGAGGGGCAGAGAGAGAGGGAGCCACAGAATCGGAAACAGGCTCCAGGCTCCGAGCCATCCGCCCAGAGCCTGACGCGGGGCTCGAACTCACGGACCGTGAGATCGCGACCTGGCTGAAGTCGGACGCTTAACCGACTGCGCCACCCAGGCGCCCCGCTAATACAACTTTCTAAAAAAGTAAATGTCATCATCAAAAATTCATGTCTTCCTATCAGCAGAGGTAAGACTCTCAAAGGGTAAGCAAACATGTACTTTTAAAGGATTCAGATATACTAATGTTTACTAATTTACCATATTCTTACATTACATACAGTAAATTCTAGAACCACATGTCTGATCTCTGTTCACCAGAGTCGAGGCTTCTAGCTAATGTGCTTTTTAAGATCTAAATTCAAGTAGAGGCTGACCTAATAGGCTGTGTTTCTTATCTTTTACATGAAAGGAGTTTATAATATTTCCCGAGAGCACCTCTCCAAGTGAGCTAATCATCTGCGATGTGAGGTTAAATCTTTCATGAAAATGCACTTTGTAGTCGATGTCTGTACTCCGTTAAAAGTTTCCTACAACAGGGGCGCCTGGGTGGCGCAGTCGGTTAAGCGTCCGACTTCAGCCAGGTCACGATCTCGCGGTCCGTGGGTTCGAGCCCCGCGTCGGGCTCTGGGCTGATGGCTCGGAGCCTGGAGCCTGTTTCCGATTCTGTGTCTCCCTCTCTCTCTGCCCCTCTCCCGTTCATGCTCTGTCTCTCTCTGTCCCAAAAATAAATAAATGTTGAAAAAAAAATTAAAAAAAAAAAAAAAAAGTTTCCTACAACAAAGGACGCCTGGGTGGCTCAGTCAGTTAAGTGTCCTACTTCGGCTCAGGTCGTGATCTCATGGTTCATGGGTTCAAGCCCCATATTGGGCTCACTGCTGTCAGCACAGAGCCCGCTTCGGATCCTCTGTCTCCCTCTATCTCTGCTCCTCCCCCACTTATACTCTCTCTCTCTCCTCTTAAAAATAAATCAACATGAAAAAATTTTAAGATACAAAAAATAAAAGTTTTCTACGACGAAAACACTGAAAGCCCACCTACGTCGCAGCTTTATTTACAATAGCCAAGGCATGGCAGGAAGCAACCCAAGTGTCCATCGGTAGACAAACGGACAAAGAAGATGTGGTGGATATATTCAACGGAATAGTAGACAGCCATCAAAAAGAATGAGATCGGGGCGCCTGGGTGGCTCCGTCGGTTAAGCCTCCGACTTCGACTCAGGTCATGATCTCGCTGTTTGTGAGTTCGAGCCCCGCATCCGGCTCTGTGCTGACAGCTCGGAGCCCGGAGTCTGCTTTGGCTTCTGTGTCTCCCTCTCTCTCTCTGCCCCTCCCCTGCTCGTGCTCTGTCTTTCTCTGTCTCTCAATAATAAATAAACGTTGAAAAAATTTTAATTAAAAAAAAAAAGAATGAGATCTTGCCATCTGTGACTACGTGGAAAGGGGAGGGGGTGGGGAGATGGATAAAACAAATGAAGGGAGGAAGACTATAATCTGCCAGATACAAAAATAAATAAGACATGGGGATGTAATGTACAGCGTAAGGAATATAGTCAATAATATTGTAACAAGTTGTATGGTGACAGATCATAACTGGACTTACTGGGGTAATCATTCCATGATGTATGTGAATATTAACTCACTACATTCTATACCTGAAACTAATATTGTATTGTGTGTCAATTATTCTCCAATTAAAGAAAAAGTTTTCTCCAACACTGTATGTTAACTAACTGGAATTGAAATAAAAACTTTTTGTTTTAATGTTTATTTGTTTTTGAGAGAGAGACAGACAGACAGACAGAGCATGAGTGGGGGAGGGGCAGAGAGAGAGAGACACAGAATCCAAAGCAGGCTCCAGGCTCTGAGCCATCAGTACAGAGCCTGATGCAGGAACTCACAAACCACGAGATCATGACCTGAGTTGAAGTCCGATGCTTAACTGACTGAGCCACACAGGTGCCCCGGAAATAAAAACTTTTAAAAAGCTTTCTACGGGGGTGCCTGGGTAGCTTAGTCGGTTGAGCATCGGACTTCAGCTCAGGTCATGATCTTGAGGTTCCTGAGTTCGAGCCTTGGGTCGGTCTCTGTGCTGACAGCTCAGAGCCTGGAGCCTGCTTCGGATTCTGTGTCTCCCCCTCTCTCTACCCCTCCTCCACTCTCACTCTGTCTCACTCTGTCTCTCAAAAATAAATAAACGTAAAAAAAATTAAAAAAAAGAATTCTGAATAATATAAAGCAAACAAGATGGCAGGATAGCAGAATGGTTGAGAGGGCTAACTGCCATGCTCTTCGCCTGCTTTCGTGTCTCCTAGTTGTGCGGCCGCCCCCCCCCCTCCACCAACCCTCTACCCCCAACATTACTCTCTAAGCTTCAGGTTCATTACCCACAGACTGGGAACAAAACAATAGTTATTCGTAGGGTCATTTGATCAGTACTTGAGTTAATTTGTGGAAAGCACTGTGCTTGGCAATATTTTTTGCAAATATGAAGAGCCCACAAGAAGCAAATGTTGCAGGGACTGTGCTGAGTTGGGTACAATGGTAACTCCCATTTACAGATGAGGAAACTGAGGTTTGGGGGTGTGAAGTATCTTGGCCACCGTCACCTAGCTCAGATTCAAGTCTATCATTTTTTTTTAATTTGTTTTTATTTATTTATTTTTGAGAGGCAGAGAACCAGTGGGGGAGGAGCGGAGAGAGAGAGAGGGACAGAGGATCCACAGCGGGCTCCGCACTGACAGCAGACAACCCGGTGCAGGGCTCGAACTCATGAACTGTGAGATCATGGCCTGAGCTGAAGTTGGACACCTGACCGACTGAGCCACCCAGGCGCCCCCCATCATTGCTGATCTAGGAGGTTTTGCTCTTAGTATCCGTGCTGTGGTTGGGTCCACGGATATTTCGATCTATAAATTCAGACGTAAGAAAACTAGTTTTCAAGGGTATTTCATAAAACTTTTGTAGTGATAGATAGGAGTGCTTTGTTCTAATTTGTTTTGGTTTTACTCTGCCCATTTGTGTACAATTCCTTCCTTCCTTCCTTCCTTCCTCCCTCCCTCCTCTTCCCCTTTTCATCCTTCACTCTCCTGCTCTCTTTCTCTTTTTGCCCTGCGAGAAGGGTATATAATTCAATATTGTTTTTAACAATAAAGCTAAAAGGTATCACGTAGTTTGTCCCCCAAGGGACAAACACTTGACAACTGGCTGTCACAATTGTGGGGACAGGGGTACCACTGGCATCTGGCAGGTAGGGACGAGGAATGCTGCTAAACACCCTACAGGTCACAAGACACCCCACAACGAAGGATCCTCTGTCCCAGAATGTCGATAGAAACCCTGCCATTGGGCAATGCCCCTTTTGTAAGGGGGCAATTCTCTGCAAGGGCCTCCCTGGTTGCTGCTCTGTGGACCTTGAGATCACCACTCCACCCCCTCCTGAGGTCATCCAGAGACGTGCCATGGGACAGCAGTGCTACAGCCACAGACGGAGGGCCGGAAGGGGTGAGATGGAAAAAGAAACATACAGGGGCACCTGGGTGGCTCGGTCGGTTGAACGTCTGACTTCGGCTCAGGTCATGATCTCACCCTTCGTGAGTTCGAACCCCGCGTGGGTCTCTGCGCTGACAGCTCGGAGCTTGGAGCCTGCTTCGGATTCTGTGTCTCCGTCTCCCTCTGCTCCTCCCTCTCTCATGCTCGGTCTGTCTGTCTCTCTCTTTCTCAAAAATAAATAAACATTAAAAAAATAAAAAAAAAAACACATAGAAATGTTTATTGAGGTCTTATACCAGGCTCTGAGCTAACTTCTTTACATCAGTATGTTGTTGTTTGTTGTTGTTGTGGTTTTTTTTTTTTTTTCAACGTTTATTTATTTTTGGGACAGAGAGAGACAGAGCATGAACGGGGGAAGGGCAGAGAGAGAGGGAGACACAGAATCGGAAACAGGCTCCAGGCTCTGAGTCATCAGCCCAGAGCCTGACGCGGGGCTTGAACTCACGGACCACGAGATCGTGACCTGGCTGAAGTCGGACGCTTAACTGACTGTGCCACCCAGGCACCCCTGTTGTTGTTGTTTTTAAGTAAGCTCTATGCCCAGCGTGGGGCTTGAACCCATCACCCCGGGACTAAGGGTCACATTCTCCACTGACTGAGCCAGCCAGGCACCACCCCCCCTTCTTTAGATCAGTTTAATCAGTTATGAATTGATGTATCAATTATCCCCAGGACAACCCTGCAAAAAGTAGCTGCTGTTTTCATGCCCATTTTGCAAATGAGGAAATGGAAGCACAGAGATGTTAAGTAACTTCCCAAGGCCACATAGCTGAGAATCAGGAATCTGGGGATTCTCACTCAGGCTGCCCGGACTCTTCATTTCCTCTTAACAAATGTGCTGTGAAAATCCCCAGATATTACCCTCTGAAGAGCAACCAAAATGGGCTGTCAGGACCGCCAATGTTTTCCAGCTCTTCTCCTCAGACTATTAACCAATTACATCAATTCCAAGCAGGGCCAGTGCATAATTGCTTCGTTGCAAAATATTTGATCATCGGCCGGGCTATTTATTTTTCCTGCATTCACACCTGTTGCCTACCTGTGACAGCCAGAGGTCCACAAGGAGTCCCCGCTCCGGAAGCATACACAGCTGACAGTAAAATCGTGATTCACTGGAAACCAACTGTATGAAGTTCACCTTCCTTTCTTCCTATTTTTGGCCCCTGGGCCCCATTTTTAGAAATCATGTAAATTAGGGGCACCTGGGTGGCTCAGTCGGTTCAGCCTCCAACTCCTGATCTCAGCCCAGGTCTCCAGGTCAGCGTCGTGAGTTCGAGCCTCCCGTGGGGCTCTGCGCTAAGTGTGAAGCCTACTTCAAAAAGAGAGAGAGAGAGAGAGAGACGGAGAGAAATACTAGGAAAATAATCTGGGGTTCAGAATTTGTCTTTAAACCACAACCAAAAATCATCGCTTCGGGGAAGTCCTGAGGTTAGCGTTTAAGTGTGGCGCAAACCGTTACAAGTTCTTTAGAGCTAATCTTAGGTCACCGGGTCCGGAGCTGTCGCCCAGGGCAGACCACCAATCACTCCAGAGAGACTCGATTATGCTCAGATGCTCAGAAAGGAAAGATTCGAAAAGGTTTTCCACCGCAAGAGATGATGTGAAACAGGTTTTCTGCATCTCCTGGAGCGGTGCCCCAAAGGCCAGCCCCCACGAGCCGACGCAAAGCCTGAGCAAGACGATTCATCGAGCAGCTTTCTTCCAGGAGTGGTATTTGAATTAGATCCCCTTGCCTACCTGTGCACCCTCGGGTCCCCACAATACGGCTTGTCCCCATCACACCCACCGGTCGCGTGAGCCTGCCGCCGTGCCTGAAATTGCTTGGCTCCTTCCTACCTGCCTCTGGTGTTCGCATTTGCTGTTCTCTCTCTGCACCTGCAGGGCTCTCCTCTGACCCCTTCTTATCTTTGCGGTCTGTGCCTGGCCCCCTCCCCATCCATAAGCCAAGTCCCCGTCATCACCCCGCTGACGTCTTCACGGGACGTGGCAGGTCCTGACTCCACCTTGCCACTTGTTCAACGTGCTGTCTTCAAGATCATAGGGAGCGCGTGGTAGGGGTTCGAGATGCACTCTAAAATCCACGCGGCTGACCTTCAAATCCCACTGGTTAGTAAACCGGCCGTAGGACGTTTAAAAGATACTTAACACTTGCTTTGGATTCTGTGTCTCCCTCTCTCTCTGTTCCTCCCCCACTCACTCTCTCTCTCTCTCTCTCTTTCCAAAATAAATAAAGATTAAAAACTTTTTTTTAAAGATACGTTTTGGTTTCTTAATTTCCCCTATTTTATAAATGGCATGACATGAGTTGGTATATGGAGAGTTTCGGATACGACCCAGCAGGTAATAAGTCCCATATTGAGGTTGTCGTGTATTAATAATAGTTATTTTATGCATTGTAATTAGAACAAATATAACGGTATTCTGTTCAATTTGGGATTGATTAAAAAAATTTTTTTTTTACTTATTAGTGCTTGATTAGCTCTCCTATTAGAAAGAGGTGCCATGTTGCTAACTAACTTGGATGTAAATTTTAAAAAAATAAAAAATAAAACAAGTTAAATAGTTAAATAAAAAAATTAATAAAAATTTTTTTTAAATTTTAAAAATTAAAAAATTTTAAAAAAAGAAAGAGGTGTCATGAGAACAGGGACTTTTTTTTTTAATTTTTTTTCAACGTTTTTTATTTTATTTTTGGGACAGAGAGAGACAGAGCATGAACGGGGGAGGGGCAGAGAGAGAGGGAGACACAGAATCGGAAACAGGCTCCAGGCTCCGAGCCATCAGCCCAGAGCCTGACGCGGGGCTCGAACTCCCAGACCACGAGATCGTGACCTGGCTGAAGTCGGACGCTCAACCGACTGTGCCACCCAGGCGCCCCAGAACAGGGACTTTCTAAAAAAAAAATTTTTATGTTTATTTATTTTTGAGAGAGAGAGAGAGAAAGAGTCTGAGCAGGGGAGGGGCAGAGAGAGAGGGAGACGCAGAATACAAAGCCGGCTCCAGGCTCCGAGCTGTCAGCACAGAGCCCGATGCAGGGCTTGAACTCACGAACCATGGGATCATGACCCGAACCGAAGTCGGACACTCAACCGACTGAGCCCCCCAGATGCCCCGAGAACAGGGACTCTTGAACACAGTATCTGGCATGCAGTAGGCACCTGATAATTATTTGCTGACTTGCAGAATGAATGAATGAATGAATGAATGAATAAAAATGGTGTATTTTCTTTCACCAGGTATGGCAGTGATACTCCCAGCAGGGGACAGGAAAATCCAAAGACAGATTTTATGGAATCTGAATAGAAAGTCCTGAAAGATTATGGTCCAGAGGATTATCTTGGGGGGGCAGAGAAAGCTGGGTGCTGAAGGAAGCTTGGCCTCTTACAGGATCCTCTCGGAGGCCGACACCCTCCCAGAACATTCCACAGGGAACCTGGCTTCCTTGCCTGCTCCCTGGAGAATCAGAAAGCAGTAACCTGCGTCCTTTCATTACTGAACCTGGTTTATTTGGGTTGGAAGGGAACTTTGCAAACAAGCTCAAAATGTGAAATGCAAGACATCAAGGGGGAGCTAAAAATAGCCAAGTGGGATAAACCTTTCCCCTCATTGCTGTCAGCAGTGTTTCTGCTGGTCAACCTGGGGAGGTTGGGGGGGGGGGTTGGGGGGGGGAGAGACAGCAATGCCTTTCTTGAGAGGAATTCCAAGATTTGCGGTGCAGACGGCCGGTGGCCCCACGCTGCGGCAACACCCCCTGTACTAACATCTGTTTGTGCGGAATGCACATAGCTTCTTGCCGCTGACCTGGGCGGACGGCAGTTTTGAGATATTTGTTTAGGTTTACATCTTTTTCTCAATTCTCCCACATTTTGCCCGATGAAATATTTCAAAACACTCACTTTGGGAAAAGCAAAGAGGGCGGCTCCTGGGTCCAGGGCAAGTGCCTTTAACTATTGCCTGTTGAGTAGTCACGCTCCTGCCGAGCAGGTGCGGGGCCCCAGGACACCTCAGAACTTGACACTCCTTAGCCCTGGTCTCGAACACCTCGAACGACTCGGGGATGCGGCAGGCTGTTGTGAAGATTTGTTTTAATACTTTTTTAAGTTTCATTTCCTTATTTTAATTTTTTTTATTGTTTATTTATCTTTTGAGAGAGAGAGAGAGAAAGAGAGAGAGACAGACAGAGCACAAGCAGGGGAGGGGCAGACAGAGAGGGGGATGCAGAACCCCAAGCAGGGTCCAGGCTCTGAACACAGCCCAGAGCCTGACGCAGGGTTTGAACTCAGGAACCTGAGCCGAAGTTGGACACTTAACTGACTGAGCCACCCGGGCGTCCCAATTTTTTTACTTCTTTTATTTTTTTTTTATTCATTTTATCCCTTTTTAAATTTATTGTTGTATTTATTATTTTATTTATTTATTTTGAAAGAGAAAGCGCGAGCAGGGGCGGGGCAGAGAGAGAGAAGGAGAGAGAGAATCCCAAGCAGGCTCCGTGCTGTCGGCACAGAGCCCGACGCAGGGCTCGAACTCACAAACCATGGGATCATGACCCACTTGGAAATCGAGAGTCAGCTGCTTAACCAACTGAGCCAGCCAGGCACCCCAGAGATTCTTTTTAAAGCAACCACTACACCCAACGTGGGGCTTGAACCCACAACCGTGAGATCAAGAGTCGCGCGTTCGACCAACGGAGCCAGCCAGGCGCCCCGAGACAGGTTTTGGGAAAACATTTTCCTGATGAAGAAGTTGAGGCCCAGCAGCACCCTTGACCAGGCCCACATTGCTAGCAAGTGGCAGGGTCAGAGTTCAAAGTCAGGTGTGTTTGAACCAAATTAATTCTGCACTCAATCACCAGAGTATATACATTCATTATATGCAGAAAGAGAGAGAGAGAGAGAGAGAGAGAGAGAGAAAACAGCCACTGTGTACCAGGCACTATATGGGGAGCTAGACCTATCTATCAACAGGAACCAAAAAGTTCTTGCTCTCATGAACCTTACACGCTGCAGAATGAGGCAGTCGAGAAGTAAAGAGGGGCGCCTGGCTGGCTCAGTCGGTTGAGCGTCCGACTTCAGCTCAGGTCACGATCTCACGCTTCGTGAGTTCGAACCCCGCGTCGGGCTCTGTGCCGACAGCTCGGAGCCTGGAGCCTGCTTCGGATTCTGCGTCTTCCTCTCTGCCCCTCCCAGGCTCGCACTTTGTCTCTGTCTCTCTCAAAAATAGGCATTTAAGAAAAGAAAAAGAAGAAGGAGAAGAAAAATAAATAAATAAATAAATAAATAAATAAATAAATAAATATGAAAAATTCATAAAAATTTAAAAAGAGGGGCACTTGGATAGCTCAGTAGGCTAAGCGTCTGACTCTTGATTTCAGTTCAGGTCATGATCTCACGGTTCGTGGGTTTGAGCCCCGAGACGGGCTCTGTGCTGACAGTGTGGAGCCTGCTTGGGATTCTCTCTCTCCTTCTCTCTCTGCCCCTCCCTCACGCACATGAGCACACACACGCCCTCCCTCAAAATAAATAAAAATAAACTTAGTAAAAATTTAAAAATAGAGGCGCCTGGGTGGCTCCATGGGTTAAGCGACCGACTCTTGGTTTCAGCTCAGGTCACGATCTCATGGTTTCAGGAGTTCAAGCCCAGCATCAGGCTCTGTGCTGGCTGCTGGGAGCCTGCTTGAGATTCTCTCTCTCTCCCTCTCTCTCTGCCCCTCCCCCACTTGTGCTGTGTTCAAAATAAATAAACTTAAAAAAAATTTTTTTTAATTAAAAATAAAGAAATAGAGAAGCAGTATGGACTCTGTCTGCTGACAAAAAAAAAAATCTGGAAGAACTGGAAGAAGCTTCAGCTAATTCAGCAGCTCAGTGGCCTCTTGAATAACATGGGTTTTTACCAGCTTTCTGTTCTTTTTTTTTTATTAAAAAAATTTTTTTAATGTTTATTTATTTTTGAGAGAAAGAGAGAGAGACAGAGTGTGAGCATGGGAGGGGCAGAGAGAGAGGGAGACACAGAATCCGAAGCAGGCTCCAGGCTCCGAGCTGTCAGCCCAGAGCCCGATGCGGGGCTCGAACTCAGGAACCGGGAGATCATGACCTGAGCCACAGTCAGACACTCAACCGACTGAGCCACCCAGGCGCCCCTACCATCTTTCTGTTCTACAAACCCCAGCAGATGGGCCTGGTCTTACCAAGCCAGCCCCCCTCATGTTCGCAATACTGTTGCATGGCTCCAGCCATCACGTCTTCAGACAACCACATCCAGAGGCAGAGAAATTACTCTTTTTTTCTTCAGTTTCTTGAGCCTCTCTTTAGGAAGAAAGTACTTTTTCCCTGAGACCCTTGTCACACTTCCCTCAAATCTCATTGCCCAAAATGATGTCATATATCAATGATGTCATATATCAATGATGTCATATATCACATAAATTAATCACTGATAAGAAGAAATGGACCACTCTAAATAGTTTAAGCTAATTAGAACCCACCTTCGGGAGCCGGTACAAATATTCTATAAAGCAAGGGTGCAGGGTGGCTCAGTAGGTTAAGCAACCAACTCGTGATTCTGACTCAGGCCGTGATCTCACGGTTTGTGGGTTTGAGTCCCATATCGGGTTCTGCATTGTCACCGTGCTTGGGATTCTCTCTCTCTCCCCCTCTCTCTCTGCCCTTCTCGTGCTCTCTCTCTCTCTCCCAAAATAAATAAATGAACTTCAGATAAAATTAAAAAGAGTCGCATGTTCCACCGGCTGAGCCAGCCAGGCGCCCCCTCCAGCTAACATTTTTTGAGCACTTACTATTTGCCACGGATGATGTGACACATCTGAGATTAATTTTTCTCATTTACCCCTCATAGGTCTATGAGAGAGGCTGTTATTATCCCCATTTCACAGAAGAAGAAACTAACACAGAGCATGGCTAAGAAATGTGTCCAGGGGTGCCTGGGTGGCTCAGCTGGTTGAGCGTCCGACTTCGGCTTATGATCTCGCGGTTCGTGAGTTTGAGCCCCGAGTCGGGCTCTGCGCTGACAGCTCGGAGCCTGGAGCCTGCTTCGGATTCTGTGTCTCCCCCTCTCTCTGCCCCTCCCCTGCTCGTGCTCTGTCTGTCTGTCTGTCTCTCTCTCAAAAATAAATACACATTAAAAAAAATTAAAAAAAAAAGAAATGTGTTCAAAATCCCACAGCTATTAAGGGGCGGCTCTGCAACGTACAGGGGGCCGTCTGATACTCCCACACTCCCGCGTGTAGCACCCCACATAATATCTGTAAGGATTCAGACTCACTGAAAGGCGTTCTGAAGACAATTCCTAAATTTAGTGTTATTGACCCTGTTACTTCAATATAGTGCATTCAAGGCAGCAATCCAAGGAAGGCAGTTTCCTGGGAACGTAGCTTAATTGTACAAGTGATTCAAGCACCAACATCTTTCAATGGTAAGAGTGGAAGACATGTGGGAATGCAAACTGGTGCAGCCCCTCTGGAAAACAGTCTGGAGGTTCCTCAAAAAACTAAAAATAGAACTGCCCTACGACCCAGCAATTGCACTACTAGGCATTTATCCGAGGGATACAGGTGTGCTGTTTCGAAGAGACACATGCACCCCCATGTTTATAGCAGCATGATCAACAGTAGCCAAAGTATGGAAAGAGCCCATGTGTCCATCGATGGATGAATGGGTAAAGAACATGTGGGATATATATGCAATGGAGTATTACTCGGCAATCAAAAAGAATGAAATGTTGCCATTTGCAACCACATGGATGAACCTGGAGGGTATTATGCTAAGTGAAATTAGTCAGAGAAAGACAAAAATCATATGACTTCACTCATATGAGGACTTTAAGAGCCAAAACAGAAGAACGTAAGGGAAAGGAAGCAAAAATAATATAAAAACAGGGCGGGGGACAAAACAGAAGAGACTCTTAAATACGGAAAACAGACTGAGGGTTACTGGAGGGGTCGTGGGAGGGGGGATGGGCCCAATGGATCAGGGGCACTAAGGAATCTACTCCTGAAATCATTGTTGCACTCGATGCTAACTAATTTGGATGTCAATTTTAAAAAATAAAAAATAAAATAAAATAAAATAAAATAAAATAAAATAAAATAAAATAAAATAAAATAAGAATGGAAGACATGATCTGCTTCTTAGGAAGCACCACAGCCTTCCCTGTGATATACAGTCCATGGCATTTCAAAACGAGTCTCTAAATGACTCCTTCCGGTTGCCAAGGAGTTTATGATCCCACAGAAGGTGCAATCTAACCATCTCATGTTTGATTTTGCCTCCTTAGTTCTTCCCACAGGCCAGGTAGACTCAGAGCGGACCCTCACCACCGGCCTCTGTCTGAGGTGACGTAGCATCATCCTGATTTTTAAACGAAGAAACAGAGACTCAAAGACACGGGGGGTGCCGCTCGTGGTCGCAGAGCTAGCATGTGTGGGAGCCACGCGCCCCCGCAGGCATACAGGGTGGCCCTATGCAAGGACACCCAGGGCAGAGAAGTGAGTTTCTGCCCAAACTTCGTCCTTCCTCCGCTTGCCCAGTGGGAGCCATCAGCCCACCTGCCCTGAGGGAGCTTTTTCTCATCAGCACATCATTTGTGCTCATCAGCACAAAGCCACCAAATGGACCAGTATGGGCCCGGCCAACTAAAACGGCGATCGTAGATGCCAAAACTTACGTTCCTAATCATCTCCAGGGCAAAGATGAGGACATTACCAGCCTTGGACAAGTTTCTTAGCCTCTCTGAACTTTGGCTATCTCAACTGTCAAGTCGGGTAGTAGCAGCATCTCCTGGGGCGCCCGGGGGCTCAGTCGGTTGAGCATCTGACTTCGGCTCAGGTCACGGTCTCTCAGATTGTGAGTTTGAGCCCCGCGTCGGGCTCTGTGCTGACAGCTCGGAGGCTGGAACCTGCTTCGGATTCTGTGTCTCCTCCTCTCTCTGCCCCTCCCCTGCTCGTGCTCTGTCTCTCTCAGTCTCTCAATAATACGTAAATGTTAAAAAAAAAAAAATGAAAAAATAACAGCATCTCCCTTTGAGGGTTTGATGCGAGCATGAAGTGAATGAGTACCGGCAAAGCACCTACAGCACCTAACATACAGCTGTAAGTGAGCCGTGATGGTTACTTATCATACATTTTGTCATCATCGTTCACTTTACCTCGATTTCGTGCATGCTGGAAACCGATCCCTTGCCCTCCCTAAATTGCATAGGAACCAGATCGCTGTTACCTGTTTTCTCTCAAGCAGAGACAGGGAGATCATCCACAGAGACCTGGAGATCCTGTCCTTCGAGTTAGCGTCGCAATGGAAAAGGACTCAAGTTTGGGATCAAAGTCTACCTTTAAGACAATGCCGTCTCAAGGTTTTCCCGCTCTGCTGGAGATGGGCTGTGTGTCACCATTTTCCATTCTGTGATTCAGCCTTCCTTTCTGTAAACGAAGGGCCACACCCCTGGAGGAAAAGAGAGCCTGCGATTGTCTGGGATTATTAACTCACAGCAGCCTCGTGCGGTCCTCAAAAATCCACAGCTGTACAGCCACCTAGGGTAATAAACAAAGTATAAATAGACAAGTTGCTGGCGGGGCTTTGCAAACGCTGCCGCTGTGTACCTGACGACAGAGGGAAAATTAGTCCCTTCCTCAAAGTCCGAAGTAGGTGTTTTAGGGTGACTCATGCTTCGGTAAACCTCTTCATTGGATTTTAGTGTGCTCTTGGGACTTTTCCAGAACCTTTAGCATGAGAGGAACCCTGGAGGTGCCTAACTCCACCTGCATAACATCCGATAAAAAAAAAAAAAAAAAAAAAAAAATGTTTGCCTGTCTTTACTGAAAGTGTTGAGCAAAAGAGGTTGGGAATTCTAACTGCTCTCTGGCCAATGGTTTACATGCATGAGTTTAGTTTCTATGGCGTGTAGGTTGCTAACTCTGACCACCTCCGGGTTGCTATGATGATCCAATAAGAAATAATAGGAGGGGCGCCTGGGTGGCTGAGTCGGTTAAGCTTCCGACTTCAGCTCAGGTCACGGTCTCATGGTCCGTGAGGTCGAGCCTCACATCTGGCTCTGTGCTGACAGCTCGGAGCCTGGAGCCTGCTTCGGATTCTGTGTCTTCCTCTCTCTGCCCCTCCCCCGCTCACACTCTGTCTCTCTCTCTCAAAAATAAATAAACTTTTAAAAATTAAAAAAAAAAAGAGGGGCGCCTGGGTGGCTCAGTGGGTTGGGTGACCGACTTCGGCTCAGGTCATGATCTCACAGTTTGTGAGTTCGAGCCCTGCGTTGGGCTCTGTGCTGACAGCTCAGAGCCTGGAGCCTGCTTCCGATTCTGTGTCTCCCTCTCTCTACCCCTCTCCTGCTCACGCTCTGTATCTCTCTGTCTCTCAATAATAAATAAACATTAAAAAAAATTTTTTTAAAGAAATAATAGGAGAATAATGCTTGGAAGAAGCAACAAAATCTAACATTAGGAGCGTTTCAAAGGACATCTTCATCTCATTTGATGAATACAAGCAAAGTTTCTTGCAAGATTCTCATTTAATAGAAGCATATGCCAAAAGGTGGGTGCAAATAAGCTTTTCTGGTACTATTCTGTAAGTCTGGAAACCCGAGGGACCCAGACAAACTTTTTCCGACCAGTGGTGCATCCTATATAGTTAGAAATCCCGGCCTTGAGAGAATAATGTGTCCGCTCCACAAATCCTAATCAAGATCCACCCATGCTGGTCATTTATTCTTCCAGCGCCGACGATTAAAGCTCCAGTAATGAAGCATGCTGTTCTCCCGCGAGACGCCAGTTTCAGATCCGCAAGCTGGAAACGCTTCTCAACCCGGGGCTTGTCACCAGCCACCTTTGTGTTGAGTTCCTGGTACCTTGCAAATAGCGTGGGTGTGCTCCTCCCTTTCACCATCCCACCCTCCCCAGGCTCCTCACCCACCTCCTATTTTCTATTTAACAGATTTATGAGGAATAAATCAGACATAGGTAACAGACAATCCAAAAAAAAAAAAAAGCCACAAACAATCTGGCGAAACTTCTACGAAATGACCATCTGAAAGTGACAAGGCAAACAGGTTGCTTGACAGCAGGTTAACCAAAGGCCAAATATTTTTGTGCCTAATCTAAAGGCCCCTCCAGGATCTACTGCCTCCCTGTCTTGGTCTTTGAAAGAGATCCGATTTTATATCGGATTTATATTATTTGCGGAATTATATCCGCAAAGATATAATTGGAGGCCTTAAGCAAGTAGGATGTGTATTCTGAAAGATACATTATAAAAACCATCCATCATTTTAGATGCTTCTTATTTCTCAAAAAAAGAAGGTTAATAACTTTAAGCCGAGTACGAGAGAGGGAGAGAGGACAGAGAGCGAGGGAACCGAATGTATCCCTTTTGTTCAACAAGGAAGTGCCAATAACCGTTTTAAGTAATCTACCGTCTAGGGACAAGGTAGAATTCTGTCAAGTTTCCAAACATGATGTAACTAGGAATGCCCAAACCAGGAAGTCATTGTGCCTGGGGCTTTCTAATTCTTAGAAGCTATAGGGCTTTCTGATTATTATAAAGCTGATTCCTTGAGGGCTTTTTATTTGTTTGTTGTTGCAAGTTAATTTTATCTGTTGTTTTTTTTTTAGAGTCCACAACCAAAGGAAGAATATTGCAATATATACGAGTGAAAATAGAAAGTTGCCCTCCTCTCTCTCTGACACACACACCTTCCTCCGCCCCCGCCTGCTTCTATCTACTTCCTGTGTTAACGGGGAGTGTATTTTTCCTATTCTTTTTTCTATATTTTTACAGAAACACACACACACGCGCACACACACACACACACGCAGATACATGCCTTTTTAAGGAAATCCTATTAGTAGTCACCTGTCTATAACCATGTTTTAATCAACATCAGCCTCTGTGAAGCTATATAGCCCATCTCACGCCTCCAAGCCTTTTTTGAAGGCACTCTGGCTCACTTAGAACCACATTAATTTTCCACTGCCTTCTAGAGGCAACTTCACATCTTCTCAAGGAAGCTTTCAAGCGCGCAAGGGGAGGGCTCACTTCCTCTCTCGACTAGAGGAAATAATGCTTTCACGCTTTGGAAACAGCATTACTATATACCCCATTGCCCTATTCCAGGCTGAGTACCCAACAGACAAATTACACTCTTCCTGTTGGCCGTGGCTTTGAGTTTTCAGGACCAGAGCAGCCCCCGAACCCAGAGAGAGAAATCAGTAATAGTTTTTGTTTTTTTTACAAGGTGCCGTGCCCTGATGGAGGCAGAAGAGGTTTAACCACAATGACAAACTGCTCAGCTCAACGCTGCCTGGCTGGAAAAGCATCTGTTTTCTTTCCCCTGCCTGGTAACTAGTGGGTTTTGTCACCTGATTCATAAAGATGAGATTGCTGGAAACAACAGGCGGCCACAAGGCTCTAGGAAATATAGTAGCATAGAGCTCCTTTCTGAGTCTTGGTGTGTCTGTGTGTGTGCATGTGTGTGTGTGTGTGTGTGTGTGTGCAAGCATGTGTGCGCGCATGCGCGTGCATGTGTGGGTGTGTGCATGAAAATGCGTGCACACGTGCATGTGTGTGTGCACATGCGTGTGGGGGTGTGCGTGAATGTGTTGCACGCGTGCATGAGCGTGCGTGCGCGTGTGTGCGCGCAAGCGTGCATGCGTGCGTGTTTCGCATGCACATTTACAGCGGCAGCGCTTGGCCTGGAAAGATGTTCTTTCCCGGAAAAAGCAGGAGTCTCTCCAGCAGCAGGTAAACAGCCCAGGGTTTGGAACAAGGCCCAGTCAGCTGCATTTACTGGTTAATTCAACCAGTCGACGAGCACCAGCACCCGCCTCTTTTAAGATAGCCTCCCGGTTACGGATGCATCCTAGGGATCGGATTCCTGGATTCAAAGCGGGGCTCTGGCACACGCTAGCACTGTTATTCAGCCTCTGAGTTCCTCAGCCTTAAAATAAGGGAAAGTACACGTCCAAATCTCTCATCCAAATCCTCGGCGCCGAATAGGATTTGGAATTCAGAATTTTCAGATTTTAAAAGGTAAGGTGGGGCTTCGGCCCTGTTACACAGGATCTCCGGCCGGGGCCCGGGGATCTGCCTCATCCACAAGTCTGCAGAGAAACCTGCAAAGACTGAATTCGGGAGAATGGATGCCCACGGTCAACAGCCTCACCTTCATTCAAGTCGTGTTCTGTAGCCAGATGAGGGAGGTCAGCTCACTTTGCTGCCAAAGTTGTTTTTTAAAAGTATATACAGCTTTTGGAATTTCAGGCTTGTGGACCCTTACTGGCATCTGCCTCACGGAGGATTAAATGGGACGATACCTGTAAAGCATACTTAATACATGCTCAGTAAGTATTTGCTGAGTGTCCACTATGCCAGACTGTACTAGAGCAGCTGACGACAACCAAGGTCAGCACAGGTTTTCTGAAAAGGGTAGATATCTCTTGTTTTAAATTTTGTTTTTTATTTTCTATTAGAGATGGGGGGAAGCACGAGCAGGGGAGGTACAGGGAGAGAGGGAGACACAGAATCTGAAGCAGGCTCCAGGCTCTAAGCTGTCAGCACAGAGCTGGAAGCAGGGCTCGAACTCACGAGCAGTGAGATCATGAGCTGAGCCCAAGTCGGATGCTTAACCCACTAAGCCGCCCAGGCGCCCCGGAAAGGGTAAATATCTTCACTCTGTGAACAATACAGTCGCTATCACACTTCTCCTTCGCTGTTAGAGAGCAAAAGCAGGAAAGAACAAACAGGTGTGTGTTGTAATAAAACTTCATTTACAAAAAAGGAGACAAGAGGCCAAATCTGGACCACAAGCTGTAGTTTATGAGCCCCTGACCAAGACGGACATGACTCGAGCTCTGCATGGGTACTGGCATTTGAATGCAGAAGACAGTCAACGAATCAAATAATAAAAGGAAATGGCCAGTCTGATCATGATGGATATTGAAAGGAAATAGAATGTGCACTTAACAAGATCTGCAGGTGATCTGTGTGCACTTTAAAGTCTCAAAAGTGCTGGTCTGGGCCACCCCCCTCTTCCACAGAACAGGGCTTTCTACTGAGCTCACAGTCAGGGAGGACTTTTAATCTTTAGAACTCCCCTAAAAGGTGGGTCTTATGATACCCACTTCACAGACGAGAAAACCGAGGCTCCGAGGGTTTAAACCACTGATTTCATATCACCAGCTTTGCGTGTTCTGGAAGAAAGGTTTAGACTCAAGCCTTCAGAATCCCAAGGCTGCACTCTTAAACAATTTTTTTTTCTTGCTTTGTGGGAAATGACAGGAAATCGTCTCCCTTCAGTAAAATCGCCAAGAAAGGAGGCAAGACATTGCCCTAAGCCAACAGTTCTCAAATGTTTTGGTCTCAGGACCCCTGGACCCCCTTCAGAATCACGGATAACCCCAAGGTAGCTTTTATCTACGCAAGTTAGACCTATTTATGTTTACCTGCTCAAAACCAAATCTGAGACATTTTTGCAACGTTAATTTTTTTAAATCATTTTAAAATAACAATAACAGGAGCCCCCGGGTGGCTCAGTTGGTTGAGCATCCGACTTTGGCTCGGGTCATGATCTCACCATCCGTGAGTTCAAACCCTGCGCCAGGCTCTGTGCTGACAGCTCGGAGCCTGGAGCCTGCTTCCGATTTTGTGTCTCCCTCTCTCTCTGCCCCTCCCCCGCTCACACTCTTGTCTCTCTCACTCTCAAAAATGAATAAGTGTTCATTATAAGTAAATAAATAAATAAATAAATAACATCTTACATATTAACATCAATAATGTATTTTCGTGAAAATTAACTATTTCCACCCCTGCCCCCAAATTTAGCAAGTAGAGTGGCTTTGTTTTTACATTTTTACAAATGCCTTTAGCATTCAGCTTCCCAAGGTAGCTTTTCTTTCAGGTAGTTGAATTTCACACGTCACACCGTCCCTGGAAACCCACTTCCGCTTGTGGAACAATGAGGGTGGAAACAGCAAAGAGCATTTTGCCTTTGGGCCCCAGCCCACTGCTGCTGTGGGTTGTTTCTTTCTGTAGGTTCTGAGAGGGAGGCCTTGGCTTCCTTGGCTTGTGGCTACATCACTTTAATCTCTGTCTCCATCTTCCATAGCATTTCCCCCCTTGTTTCTTAGCTGGGGAGGGGCAGAGAGAGAGAGAGAGGGAGACACAGAATCCAGAGAACCCGAAGCAGGCTCTGGGCTCCGAGCTGTCAGCACAGAGCCTGACGCGGGGCTCGAACCCACGAACCGCGAGATCCTGACCCGAGCCGAAGTCAGACAGTTAACCGACTGAGCCACCCGGGCGGCCCTGAATTTCCTTCTTCTTATAAGGATACCAGTCACTGAATTAGAACCCCCCTCCCCCAGTCCGGTATCACCTCATCTTAAGTGGATTACATCTGCAAAGGTCCTTTTCCTGGGGCAGCTGGGAATTACGTCTGGAGCCACACTGACATGATCTTGTGAAAACAGCACTGATGTCCTCTCAGGGCTCCAGATCAGGGGCCAGCCGACTATAGCCATGGACCGAATCGGGCTGCCATATTGTCTAAGGGCCCATGAGCTATGAATGGCTTTACATTTTTAAATGGTTGTGTAAGTATCTGCATCATCAGCCTGATATTGCGTCTTGCCTAGCAAAGCCTCAAATATCTATCTGGCCCTTTCCCAGAAAAGTTTGCCAGCCCCCGGCCTAAACCCTGCTGTCTGCACCAGACCCACCACCCACACCGGTTGTGGATGTCGGGTTCTGCTATGAGAACCACAGTCAAGGCCACCAGGGATGAAGGAATGTTAGCGTCACAAGTCACTAACGCGGGCTCCACCCAGCCCGTCCTTCTTGGCATCGCTGGGTTCCAAACCAAAGTCTGGGGCAGCTGCCTCTGATTGGCAAGCCCTAGGCCATGTGTCCACACCCTGGCTGCAAGGAGAGCTGGGAATCGATCTACATTTTTCCCTCCTGCCGTGAGAGGTGGGTTCTGCTTTCCAAAAATCCAAGGGGAACAACTCCCCAGGTTTAGGAAACAGGTTCAGATGGTGGAGGAAAGACAAAAACGATAAACACACTCTACCTGACGCAGACACATAATCTCGGAACTTTCTCTGCTGGACACAGAAGACCAAGAACTCTGATGATTGGCTTTTCGACCTGACTCCGTCTATACCGGCCAAATGCCACGTTAGATATTGTTCCAGCTTTCTCCTCCAAATGCAAAACGTGAACCTCTGATAGATGGTCTTCACTTTCTAGAAAAACCTAAGCTAAAAGACTCACCCAAACCCCTGGAATATGACTTTTGTGTAGGCGGAACTACCATGTGGCTATTATTTTCACTGGTTCTGCCTCTGTCTTCAGGAAGATGCCTTCAGCTCTGGATCTTATCTGAAAACCGATGAAGAATTAGGTACCAGCAGACAACTTACGGAGGGAGCTCGATATGCGTGGGTGCTGGGCTGGTTCCCATGCCCGGCTTCCTTAATTGCCACGATCACCGTTACACCCATTTTATGGATGAAGCCATCGCTTTGGCCTCCAGAGAGCGAAACGTAGAGCACTATATTCTACCCGAGGGCACCCCTTGAGCGCATGTGCAACTTTACCTAGGTGCACACAGCTAGTAAGCGGCAGACTAGGTTTGAACCCGGGTTCACTGACGGCAGAGGCTGGGATAAGTTTTTTTATTCCGTCTGTGCTGCATTTTCCTTATCTGTACCTGCACCTCGGAAAGTGAGAAACTTACATCAGCGCGGGAGGCCACGGGGCTGAAGGTTCACAAAACGAAATGACTTTAAATGTATCATCTCTCTTCCCGCAATGAGTCCTGTAGCAGACACAGGTGGTTACCTTTCATTACACAGTCTGTACTTGAGAAATACTTCAGTATGATCAGTGCAATAAGCTGTCCACAAAGTCCAGTGAGTTGAAACTCAGCAGGAGTGTGGTTAGCTAACTGGCGAGCAAGAATGCATCGTTTGGGGATAGCTGGCAAACACCAAGGCAGAAAGGACCACGCTCCAGCAGCAGCTATGACAGGTGCTTTTTGCAAAATTCAGAAATGGGGTATTTGGGGGTTTTTGTTTTAATTTTTTTAATGTTTATTTTACTTGAGAGAGAGAGAGAGAGAGAGAGGGAGGGAGACAGAGCGTGAGTGGGGGAGGGGCAGAGAGAGAGAGGGAGACACAGAATCCGAAGCAGGCTCCAGGCTCCGGGCTGTCAGCACAAAACCCCATACGGGGCTCGAACTCAGGAACCTTGAGATCATGACCTGAGCTGAAGTCTGACGCTCAACCGACTGAGCCACCCAGGCGCCCCAGAAATAGGGTTTTTATTGATGAAACTAGGGACTGATGACAACTAGCATGAGCACACTGACATTAGAAATAGATTTGCAAGAGGGGGGAAGAAAGACGTGTATTTATTTGCATTGGTGAAATTAAAGGTATTCACGACATGTGAGCCGACCAGCATGCTTCATAGGCTACAACAATCCACCCTTTACCCACCACTACCCTTCCCCTCTCCTTCCGCGATTGAGCCTGTGTCCAGCCACTGGACAGGAGGATTTCTGACCGCATCATGCCAAGCAGACAGCACAGAATCCTGCTTTTGATGTACTGTTATGCCTGCCTTGCGTGAACCTTTCATTTAAGGTACGACCAGGGCCCCTGAAGGAATGGAGTGCTGAGGCTTTATGGCGCTTCCGCGACACGTCGTATAAACTGTTTTGGGCGCACTTTGCTGATCAGTGTTTGGTTATAAGGGTAGCAAAACGTGGACGGACCGGATTTTATGGTAACTTGTAGCCAGGTCGTGTGGAAACGCTCGCCTCTGCCAGAAATAACCTAGGAATTGTTCCATGTCAAATTCGGTTAGATCGGTACCGTTTCCCTGGTACCCAATAGCCATCACCCGTGTCTTCCTTCCTAAGAGAATCCCTATTGGTTCAGCTATCAGTCAGCTGAGCAGTTCAGAGAGCAAGCACAGGCACCAGGAGATGACTAATCTTTTTTTTTTTTTTTTTTTCCAACGTTTATTTATTTTTGGGACAGAGAGAGACAGAGCATGAACGGGGGAGGGGCAGAGAGAGAGGGAGACACAGAATCGGAAACAGGCTCCAGGCTCTGAGCCGTCAGCCCAGAGCCCGACGCGGGGCTCGAACTCACGGACCGCGAGATCGTGACCTGGCTGAAGTCGGACGCTTAACCGACTGCGCCACCCAGGCGCCCCAAGGAGATGACTAATCTAAGCCAGGGGCCAGCAAACTATGGCCCACAAGTTAAATCTGGCCCATCACCTGGTTTCATAAATAAAGTTTTATTGGAACACAGCCCCAGCCACTTATGTATGTGTTTCCTGTGGCTTCTTTCAAGCTGCTGCAATAGCAGAATTGACTAGTTGCCACAGAACCTGCATGGCCCACGAAGCCTGAAATATTTGCTATCTGGCTCTCTACAGAAAAAGTTTGTCACCTCTAGGACAGAATAGTGTCAGTCAACACGTGTTCTATGGAACAGAAGCATTGGCATCACCTGAGAACTCATGAGAAAGGCAGACTCTCATGCATCACCCAGACCCAGCCTGGAATCAGATCATCTAGAGGGTAAAACTTGCCGCAAAGGAGGAAAGCCATGACTGGCTTAGACCGAATAGCCTTCAACCCTTGGAGCTGGGTACATTGGTGCCCAACGTAAACTCAGTTTCTGTTAGCAGAGAAGAAGAAGGAGAAGAAATCACTGTAGGGTAGGGGACTCCATTTGCTGTAGTGTTCATTCTCCTCTGGTTACAGAATTTTCACATAGGCAAACCAAGCCCCAAGTGCCGAGAGTTTGTGTGTTACTGTGAAGGGCGCTGGAACAGGGAGAGTCATCGGAGGAAGACAAACTTCATTTGATGCACACACCGTAGGCGAGTCCTTTTCCCTCCCTGAGCTTTGGGTTTCATAAGTGTGAAATAAGGGCAGTGATTTCAGACATAAAGTTTGCATCAGGGGGGACCGATGCAGTCACAAGTAACGGGACAGCCTGCAAATAGAGACAACTTCTGGCCTAACAAATACGAAATCTGGAGGTAAGGAGTTCGAGCATTGTGCAGCATTGCATAGGACTAGCAGTGTCATCAAATACTTAGCCTCTTGGTTTCTTCTCCACCATCTCCCATGTATTTTATACTCCCTTTGTGGTTTCAAGATGGCCGCCTCAGCTCCAATCATCGTATTCTGACTCAGAGGCAGGGCAGCAGCCAGGGAGGTGACCGCCTTCCTGCACACTTCTTTGGATGGGAGGGTGGGATGGGGAACATCTTTCTCCAAGGTACCACCCGCCCCCAGCCGAATTCTGCTTAAATCTCATTGGCCCAAACTGGATCATACAGTCATCCCTATACAATCACAGATAAAGATACGATTACCGTGATTGGCTTAGACCAGCAGGGGTCGGCAAACGTTTTTGAAAAGAGCTGGAAAGTAAATATTTTAGGCTTAACAGGCCATATTACATCTCTCACTACTACTACTCAACTCTGCTGGAATAGGAGAGAAGCAGCCATAGATAATGCGTGAACTAACTGGGTCTGACTGTTCCAGTACAACTTATTTTTTTTATAAAAACAGGCCGTGGGGGCGCCTGGGTGGCGCAGTCGGTTAAGCGTCCGACTTCAGCCAGGTCACGATCTCGCGGTCTGTGAGTTCGAGCCCCGCGTCGGGCTCTGGGCTGATGGCTCAGAGCCTGGAGCCTGTTTCCGATTCTGTGTCTCCCTCTCTCTCTGCCCCTCCCCCGTTCATGCTCTGTCTCTCTCTGTCCCAAAAAAAATAAATAAACGTTGAAAAAAAAATTAAAAAAAAATAAAAATAAAAAAATAGGCCGTGGATGGGATTTGGCCCACAAGCCATAATTTGCTAATCCCTATTTATACTCTACTCATCAAAAGCACAGGAGATAGTCGGACAAATTCAAGCCCTGGCTTTGCCAATTTCCAGGCATGCAACTGTAAACAAATAGCTTAACCTGTGTTCCAGTTTCCTTATTTTGTAAAATTGAAAACGGGTAGACCTTCAGGAAACAGAGAATCCACCTAAAGATACGATAAATGTCCTCCTTGATAGGGCACCTTCAGGGCAGGTTGATTCAATGGCTTGGGTAGTCCCAAGTTCTTTGCATCTTCTCGTTCTGCCCACCTCAGTGTATTGGCTTTGAACTTCAGATTTGCCCCTCATAGCCACAAAAAGGCGGCCACAGTGCAGCTGGCATCTATTCATCTAAAGAAAATCTGAAAATTGAACATTCCTTCCCTTGTTTACCTTTTCAAGAGCAGGGATAACTTTCCCAGAGATATACCCCCCAGCCTGTTTACTTTATCCTGCTCATTGGTGATCATTACATTACATAATTCTTGAACCTGTTATTACCAACAGAAATAAAGTTATCTTGAGGGAGCCTGGGTGGCTCAGTTGGTTAACTGTCTGACTTCAGCTCAGGTCATGGTCTCGAGGTTCATGGGTTCGAGGGCCATGTTGGGCTCTGTGCTGGCAGCTCAGAGCCTGGAGCCTGCTCCAGATTCTGTCTCTCTCTCTCCCTCTCTCACTCTCTCTCTGCCTCTCCCCCACTCCCACTCTGTCTGTCTCTCTCTCTCTCAAAAATAAATAAACATTAAAAGAAAGGAAAAAAAAAAAAGAAAATTCTCTTAACTGATTAGACTCCTTTAATCACAATAGCTGGGGGTGAGATCCAGGCATTGACAATTTTTAAAAGCTCTGAAGAAAGGCTGACCTTATGCCCAGAATTGAGAACCACTCATAATGACCAGTCAAAACTCCATCCCTTGGAACTGTTGAGGTTTCAACTTTTCTTGAAGTACACAGCAGTTGAAAAAAATCAGACTAAATATATATGCATGTGTGTGCATGTAAATTTGAGTTTTATCTACAAAGAAAATAATTAGCAATTACGATTAGGTAGACAACAACCAGGGTATGCTAAACTAATGATCTTTTTTTTTCTCTTACATAATTTTGAGGACAAAATACCTAGTGTCTTGCATATTTTTTCAATTTTTTTTAATGTTTATTTATTTTTGAGAGAGACACAGACAGAGCATGAGCAGGCGAGGGGCAGAGAGAGAGGGAGACACAGAACCCGAAGGAGGCTCCAGGCTCTGAGCTGTCAGTACAGAGCCCGACACGGGGCTTGAACTCCCAAACTGTGAGATCATGACCTGAACCGAAGTCAGGCGCTTAATTGACTGAGTCCCTCTTGCATATATTTTTTGTATATAAAAAAATGTGGGGCTCAAACTCAGCTCAGGCTCCAAGATCTAGATAAAGTTGCATGCTCTACAAACTGAGCCACCCAAGTGCCCCTCTTGCATGTTTTTAAGTGGACATCTTAAATTTTATTACAATTCAAGCGAGTTCATATTTTTAGTAGGAAAATAGTAAATATTTTGTTAAAAAAAAAAGAAAGAAAAGAGAAGAAAAGAAAAGAAAAACCTGGGAAACAAAAGCAAAAATGAACTACGGGACCTCATCAAAATAAAAAGCTTCTGCACAGTGAAGGAAACGATTAGCAAAACTAAAAGGCAACCGACAGAATGGGGGAAGATATTTGCAAATGACGTATCAGATAAAGGGTGAGTATCCAAAATCTATAAGGAACCTATCAAACTCAATACCCAAAACACAAATAATCCAGTGAAGAAATAGGCAAAAGACATGAATTGACACTTCTCCAAAGAAGACATCCAGATGGCCAACTGGCACATGAAAAAATGCTCCACATCACTCATCATCGGGGAAACACAGATCAAAACCACAATGAGATACCACCTCACATCTGTCAGAATGGCCAACATGAACAACGCAGGCAACAACAGATGTTGGCGAGGATGCGGAGAAAGAGGATCTCTTTTGCCTTGTTGGTGGCAATGCAAGCTGGTGCAGCCCCTCTGGAAAACAGTCTGGAGGTTCCTCAAAAAACTAAAAATAGAACTACCCTACGACCCAGCAATTGCACTACTAGGCATTTATCCAAGGGATACAGGTGTGCTGTTTCGAAGGGACACACGCATCCCTATGTCTATAGCAGCACGATCAACAGTAGCCAAAGTATGGAAAGAGCCCAAATGTCCATCGACGGATGAATGGATAAAGAAGATGTGGTCTATATATACAATGGAGTATTACTCGGCAATCAAAATGAATGGAATCTTGCCATTTGCAACTATGTCGATGGAACTGGAGGGTATTATGCTAAGTGAAATTAGTCAGTCAGAGAAATCATATGACTTCACTCATATGAGGACTCTGAGAGACAAAACAGATGAACAGAAGGGAAGGGAGACAAAAATAATATAAAAACAGGGAGGGAGATGAAACAGAAGAGACTCATAAGTATGGAGAACAAACTGAGGTTACGGGAGGGGTTGTGGGAGGGGGGATGGGCTAAATGGGTGAGGGGCACTAAGGAATCTACTCCTGAAATCATTTGTTTTGTTAATTCCTGAAATCATTGTCACCCTACATGCTAATTTGGATGTAAATTTTTAAAAATAAAAAATAAAATTAGGAAAAAGAAAAACCTGTGGTCAGTGTATGCGCTTAGAATCCATAATTCATTCTATGATTTGATAAAATAACTCTTAACTAATCCATTGAATAGCACTCACTAAATATGAAAGAAAACCGTATCACATTTTTATCCTGAGGTATTCAGGCGTTTTTTATCCCCAGTGTATGCTGAAATATTTGATGGTTCTAGAAAACATTCCAGTTGTATTTCTAAGAACCAACAACATTGTTACCCTTCTGTGATTGTTCTGAATGCACCTTAGAAAGAAATGTATGTAAGATAAAGTAATATAGGATGTCCACATTTAGGCACCTTGATTAATCATTAAAGGAAGGTTTCTTTGGGGCGCCTGGGTGGCTCAGTTGGTTAAGCGTCCGACATCAGCTCAGGTCATGGTCTCGTGGTTTGTGAGTTTGAGCCCTGCATCGGGCTCTGTGCTGGCAGCTCAGAGCCTGGAGCCTGCCTTGGATTTGGTGTCTCTCTCTCTGCCCCTTCCCTGCTTGACTCTCTCTCTCTCTTTCTCAAAAATAAATAAATCTTAAAAAAAAGGGGGGGGGAGGGTTTCTTTAACCTGTTACTTTGAAAACCGTTACACCATCTACCAGCTCGATGCTGAGCGCAGACCTCTCTGTAAGGTAGGAAGAGGGTGAATGTGAACTTAAGCACACAGCAGCATCCCCAGGCAGTTTCAGGCGTATGTAAATGTGATATAAACATGTAAATTCTAGAAATCAATTCCCTTAAGCCTGTCAGGGCAGCGTCGTCCTATTCTAAGACCATTCTAAAATATTCCATTGGTTGTTTTGCAGATTAAGTGAGATTGACACAGGTAAGCAGTCAGTCCTCGGTAACTGGTAACTATTACTATTATCTGCAGTCATAAATAAAGGAGGAGCACCTTACTTCCCTGTCTGATGAGGGGAAGGAGATAACAGTTGCAAGAACTGAGGATAAACTCTCCGCTAACCTGTTCCTTGAAAGCACCTATGACCTTCCAGCTTGGACAGCTGGTAATGATTGTTGAATTGGCGAGAGCCGGAAAGAATCAACTTAACTTCCCAACATGCTACATTTCTTCCCATCTCAAGGAACATGCCTCTGCTGCTTCTCTGCCTGGAACTTTCTTCCCGGGTCTAAGTCTTTACCTTGTGGCCTCCACCCATCACCCAAGCCTCTTCCTTGACCTCCCTCCCTCCCGCATTGCTACACCCAACTCGGACACTCTCCATCCTATCTGTCCTGTTTCCTTCCCTTGCTAACGTCCTTCACCGTCTGAAAATATCCTGGGTTGGACTTAGGTGTCTGATCTGTTCACTGCCAAATCCTCAGAATGGAGCACAGGGCGTGACACGCGGTAGATCCCAAAGTAGGTAAGAATTAGTTGAACAAAAGGATTAGTTGAACAATCAATGACAGACCTCCTCTCGGAGGGGAAAGAGAATGGAATTTGGGGTCAAGACTTTGAGGTCATCCCACCATGCATTCGCTGGGACACGGTATGCCCCAGGACCTCATTGTTCTCAGCGAAAAAATAAATTAAGAATGCCTTCCTTGTAGAGTTATCAGGAGGACTTGGTAACACGTAGTCAGGACTTTAGTCCCGTGCCTGGCATGTGGGAGACACAGAAGACACTATCATGAATTTTGTTTGCTAACTTTTTTTTTTTAACCTGGATATGTCACTACACTGATCAATCCTAGAGACCTTGAAAACACTAAGCCACTGTGACAACACCAAAATCGTAGCCTACCTGGCAATACAGATCAATTTCCAAGATCTCCAACTTGTCTTAGTAGGAAAGAAGAGAAAATAACCCCAAATACCCTTAGGGTTCAATTCTCCTTTGGTTACAGAAGTTTTACATTTATAACCAAAGCTTCACAAGCCGAGAGTCTGTATCTTACTATCAAATCTGGTAGCCTCTTACTTTAACAACTTATTCTACTTGTAGTTTTGAAAATAACATACACCGGGGGAAAAAATGTATGTATGTCTCCTGAAACACTGTATTCCATTTCTTCATTATTTTGGAAATTACCCGAGAAATTTAGGTCTTTAGACAAGCAGTTTCGTTAAACTGATAAGGCAATGAAGGTTTTTTTGGTCTGTTTTAAATTTAGAATATAAGGGCTTTTCAAAGTTTGAGATGAAAAAAGGTGGGGGGGCGGGGCCTGGGGGGCTCAGTAGGTTAAGCACCCGACTTCGGCTCAGGGCATGATCTCATGGTTGGTGGGTTTGAGCCCAGCATCAGGCTCTGGACTGATGGCTCAGAGCCTGAAGCCTGCTTTCCATGTTGTGTCTCCCTCTCTCTCTGCCCTTCCCCCTCTCAAAAATAAATAAACATTAAAAAAAATAAAACAACAACAACAACAACAAAAGTTTGAGATGAAAAAGGTATAAAGGGATAAAGGGAGACCCCAATATTCTGGGGTCCCTAACAGATTCAGTTTTCCAATAACTATTACTGCTTCTTTTTCCTGTTCAGCATCACATTAAAAAAAAAAAAAAAAAAAAAAGAGGCATTTTGAGCAGAAGGAAACATACAGGCTTAAGCGCCCGGGGTTCCAGTAACCAGAGCAAGGATCTGCAAATTTTTTCTGTAAAGGAACGGACAAAGTGTTAAGCTTTGCGGGGCACAGCGTTTCTGTCACTGTTGCTCAAGACCAGTCACAGGTGATGTACCCCCGAATGAGCATGGCTGTGTTCCAATAAAACTTTATTTATAAAAACAGGCATTGAATCAGAGTCGGCCATTGGCTGACAATTCGGTAACTGTCAACCTTGATCTCGAATTATATTCTGCCTGTACCATTTTCTAGTTACTCGATAATTTGGCCAACCCCTCATTCACCTGCAAAATGGACACACCTATAACGACCCCATCTGGTTCTGAGGATAAAATGGATCAGCGTATAAATTATTCCATGTAAGTATTCTGTAAACGTTACCTTATTATTATTCTCACCTGACAGTAAAGAGGGCAATCCTGCAGTCTGGAAGCATCACACTCCAGTGCACCAGGCAGCCTCCGGAAGAATCCGGAAGAAGTTTCCATTGTTGGTGGAGTTTAACTTTGTCCTCCTTCGCTTTTGACTAAAAATGCCTTTTCCCTCTTTCCTAAGCAATTCCATTCCAGGTAGTTCTGGGAGGAAAACAGAGGAGCCGAGGGATGTAGGATCTAAATAGATTGGGCTCTTGGGGGAGAAAGATCATTCTGCCCCTACTGTGTGCTCCCTCTGCCCCAATCTCCTTTTTGGTGGAAGGACTCTATTCCCCCGGTTTACCCCATCTTATCAGAAGGCTCGAGCTGTCCTGGAGAACGTTTTTGAAGACGCATCGGGGCAGCTGGTTCCTGTGCACCCAGCGTTGCTCACATGAGCACCATGGCAAAACCAATGTTTATTGACTCCATTGGACAACATCATCGCCGAGGAAAAAGATCTTCTGGGATTTTGCTTTCCTTTTTTTTTTCTTTGGGACATTTTTCCGGCATCTGGGTTACCCACTTAAGTTTTTAGGATTTTCGGGCATCAGGCACTTGGCTTTGTCTCCCATTTCTTTGTGCTGATTGTCAAATGCCCACGTATTATTTACACCTCCCTTTCTCTCTGGGGCTTCTAATCCCTCCCTTTCTTATTACTAGCATTTCTTCCTGGACCTAGCCTCCTTTTTTCTAACCAGCAGGAGAGCTCCCCCCACCCCACCCCACCCCGCAACCCCCCCACTGCCCCCCCCACTCCCGCCTCAAGATAAACAGCAAACAAGATCGTGAATTTCAATGACGAATACAGCAGGCGCTATATTCTCCAGCCCCACGTAATTTTTAACTTGGGGATGGTAACTTCTTCGGTTTTCCTGCTCTGAACATTGGCAAGCCCAGTTCCTCTTTCAATTAGCTTGCTTGTTACAAGGCGTAGGGAGCTGCCCTCCTCTTTAACTCAAATTTCCTTCTTCCCAGGCGTAACACAAATTTGCTGTACACATTGCAAGACAAAGAACAAAAAGACCTCACTAGCTGAGCAAAAAGATTCAGTTGTATACATGATTTCACCAGGTTTCCAACTGTATAATGAAATCAGACTCCTCCCCCGGGAGGGGGAGGTCCCTCCCCAACCTACGGCGCACACAAAATCCCACCCACTTCTTTCCAAGGACACACTTTGTTCTAAATCCCCAAGGCTTCACTCCTGCGCACAAAAAAGAACAGGAAGCTTTACCTAAATTGTAAGAGTGAGCCGTGATCCTGCTCTGAGCCCCCGATGAAAGCAGTAGATGGGACAGAATTACACAATCTGGTAGCCGGCATTTGTAACTAGCAGGCATGGGATGCGAACGCAATGAATCTGGCAGGGCTGACCTCTGGGTGGGGTTGGTGGGCGGGGGGGGGGGGGGGGGGGGGGGGGGGGGGGGGGCGGTGAAAGGGAACATGACTTTTTTTTTTCTTCCTCATGAGCCTCTCTCAAGCTGGAGGAAAGACTAAAAACTACATGAAAGGGCACGTGTTCATAATAGATTTTTAATGGCTTATTCATTCTGTTTTTAACCCACACTTAAAAAAAAAAAGAACTTAATTCAATCAGTTCTCCTTCGGGTTAAGGCAAGTTAAGGACAGGTGTTGGGGGCGCCTGGGTGGCTCAGCTGGTGAAGCATCCGACTCTTGATTTTGGCTCAGGTCACGATCTCATACATAGTTCATGGGTTTGAGCCCTGTGTCTTGTTATGGGCACAGAGCCTGCTTGGGATTCTCTCTCACCCTCTCTCTCTCTGCCCCTCCCCTGCTTGCGCTGTGTTTCTCTCGCTCAAAAATAAACATTTTTTAAAAATTAAGGATAAGTGTGGAGTAAAGCTGCTGCTTTCAGAAAACAGTGGGCGTGTTTAAGCAAAGAATCACAGGGTGTGCACTAGACTATTTATCACAGCCCTGTTTCCAGAAGTAGAGACTGAAATCCACCCAAAGTCCATCAAGAGGGACAAGTGAAATACATTAACGAACACCACTCAGAGAAATACTATGGCACCATTTAAAGAGCGCATTTTTTTCTAACATGAAATGCTCTGCAAAAGATCTAAGTGAAAAATGCAAGGTAAAGACAAAGAAAGGTGTGTTTGATATATATATATATATATATATATATATATATATATATATATGCTGATCTGTGTGTAGACTATTTCTGGAATGATACACTGAAAACTGTTAGTGATTTTCTGTGGGGGAGGAGGAGGACTTTCTCTTCCCCACAAACCCTTTGATTTGAATTCCCCCCAATCGGAAGCCTTTATTACCTTTTTCCCAAAATGTATAGGTAATTTTTTTTAAAAAACTCCATGTTATTATAGAAAATTGCCCATGATAAAAAAAAAAAAAAGAAAATTGCCCATGATAGATACTTTGATTAAACAAAAAGTTGTCCTGGTGTCTATAAATATGATTTTGGTGATATATTTAAAACAAAGAGTTTATGTACACACACACACACACACACACACACTCTTGCATATTTATGGAACATGTCCGGACAGATATGTGTCATACTATTAAAAGTAGTTATTAGGGGCGCCTGGGTGGCGCAGTCAGTTAAGCGTCCGACTTCAGCCAGGTCACGATCTCGCGGTCCGTGAGTTCGAGCCCCCCGTCGGGCTCTGGGCTGATGGCTCGGAGCCTGGAGCCTGTTTCCGATTCTGTGTCTCCCTCTCTCTCTGCCCCTCCCCCGTTCATGCTCTGTCTCTCTCTGTCCCAAAAATAAATAAAAAATGTTGAAAAAAAAATTAAAAAAAAAAAGTAGTTATTAGCTCTCTCTAGTAAGCTCCTAAGCTAGTGGAGTTAAATAAAAGGAAAGAGGAATTTTTTATTCTTTTACCGGAACTTTATACTGTTTGAGTCTTGTAGTACATAATGAGATTATGTACTGCTCCTATTTTAAATTTTAAAAACTAAAATGAGGGGTGCCTGGCTGTCTTAGTCAGTAGAGCATGTGACTCTTGATCTCAGGGTGGTGAGTTTAAGCCCCGGGTTGGGCGTAGAGTTACTTTAAAAAGAGAGAAAAAAAAATAAGAGGAGGAAATGGTCAAATACTGACCCATAATGCATGAGAAATGTGGGCCGTGTCTTTCCACAGAAATGGAACTCCCAAGAATGTTAAATTTCTGCTTTTTGCCTCCTTAATGATGGGATATTATACATTATTAGATATACGGGAGCTTTTCTCCTTCCCCCAAATGCTATTTGCTAGGACTGCTCCAAATTGCTTTCCGAGGTGTCCCAAGTGTCCCGGTTGGTGTCTTTGTTCCAGATAGCCCGCCTGGAGAAGCGGGCAGAGAAGGAATCTCTGCCTTCAGGGCCATGGAAATGCCAAGTCAAGGAAAAGGCCCGTCTTGTTACAAGCAGGGCTCATACTCGTGTTTGCTTTCCTGCCTTGGCGGTTGAGCCGCACTTGAATGACTCCATTAACAAGAATGAGGTTCCTCTATGACAAAATCCTGACTTTGGCCGTCTGCTGTTTTCTGTGAAGCTGCCATTCTGTGAACAGGCTTCTGTTTCAGACCCATTTGATAGCCTGCCTCCAACGTGATCCCATGGAAATACCCTCTCCCTTCTCAATTAGCTCTAGAAAGACCTCTGTTACATTTTCTTCTGCCTTAGGCATGCGCAAGAATGATGTAGGAAGAGACACACTTGAAAGAAGATTGTTTCGAAAGTCTTTTGCGAGTCCCGGTGTCCAGGCATTTACATTGTAATTTACCTGCTGAAATAAACATATTTTGCAAGCCAGCATCATCTGTTCTCTGGGGTTGATAACAAACACATAAGGTCAAATAGCAGCCCTAATCACTTCTGCAAGCCTCGCATGCATTTTCAGGCAAGGAAATACCAGGAATGAAGTTTACAACGCATCTATCTTCCAGCAGTTGGGGGAGGGGGGGGCGGTCTCTCTGGGGCAGCTTTTTCTTGCTTCCAGGAAGTTTTCTGTTTGAAGTGCCCCTGCTCTGCCTCCAACAGTCATTTGGAAATTATCAGCATTTAATTTATGACCTTATGAATTATTTTATTCCGGAGGGAGGGGTTCAGTTTGGAAGCCAAATTTTTGCAAATGAGGACTGTGACAGAATGGTCTCTGATTTGAAATTGGAAGGGGGGGTCCATGGCGCCCGTCTTCCTCGTTGACAGATGGAGTTTCCACTTATTTTTCATCCCTTGAAATTACAATGGCAGCGTTTGTAGGTATATCTGAGACATCATTTAGACCCCTTTAAATTTCGGTGGAATGTTAAAATGAAGGAAGACTTGACTGTCTCTCAAGATTCAAAAAGGATCCACGGGCTATTGTCTGACCTCCTCAGTGTCTGATTGACTAGTAGAAAACGCATCTCCATGGGAACAGATAAATGTCTGCTTTTCATGCCGTGAAATACCCAACTCAGCCCGCAGAGCCTCACCAACCTAGCACTTTATTTGGGCGGCTGTAAGCAGCCTCTCTCTTTTCATGTTCAGCCAAATTATCTGCCAGAATTTCTTTTCAAGTCTAGGGAAAGAAAAAAAAAAAAAGAGTTTCTTCCCCCCTCCCCCTTCCTGCATGGAGTTAATTACTGTATTTTCATCTGGGAGGGTGGGAAAAAATACACACTGAGCTGAATAGCACACAAAACAACGGCTGGCGTGTTGTATCTGCCTGTTGTCTATTAGCTGTTGGTAGTGCTTTTTGGAAGGTATGATGGTCTGCGGCGGTATTTAGATAGTGTCGGGGAGGGTGATGAGACAGCAGCCCCGCAACTGGCTGTTTCGGACTGTTTACGTTTGTGCCAGAGTCGGGCTGTGTGACCGTAGGCAAGTGGGCAGCGGCTCTGATTTAGTGCTGTGATAGGAGACACTGAGGGAAGGGGAAGGATAGGAAAACCGGCTGGAGAGTCTCAGGTATCTGCCTCCCCTCCCCCCGCAAAAGCCCCCAACATCTGCCATTTTAACTCCCTGATCACTGATCCAGTGCTCTGTGCCAGCAAAATTTGAGAACAGCTCTCCGGGGAACTGGGGCTTTCTCGGGTGATTCCAGACACTTCTGCTTCTGTTCCTGGTTAAAAATACCACCGGAAGCGGCATTTTCTGATGAGATCGTGGCACTTCCAGACCAGTTGCTGAAGCAGAGGGAAAAAAATAAATGAAAGGGGGGGGGGGGAGGTGAAATACACATACACACGCATACAAACACCTATATATGTTTTTTCAACAAGCAAGGTCGAAATCTTGGGGGCAAAATATCTTAGCCTCTTTGATCCTAAAACTGGGCACAAGAATATGTGCGGGTCCCTTATTTCCCTGGAATCCATTCACCCGTTCCTATTATTCTGTCCTTTGTCGGTTCAGCTATTCGTGCCTTTGTCTCTCTCCTCTTCTTAGCACCTCCACCCACCCACCCACCCAACAAGTCTGAGCAGGAAACGTTTAAAGACCAGTGAACTGCAAACCCACTAGGCAGTTTTCAAAAGAATCCAGGTTAAAGATACCTGCAGTCAAGATGTAGCAATCAAGTCTCAATTCCAGCTCCTCGGTGGATGTGATCCCTAAATATCAAAACCCCAGTGGTCTTTATCTGGACCAGCTGCTTCTGATGTCTAGAAGGAATGTGGCACATCGAGTGTGTGAACACTGAGTCTATTGTATCCAAACAGGCTGATTGAAGCCTGGATAATTGGCATGTAACCTTCTCTATTAATAGTGCAGACAGATATGTGAATTAGCTGAATCCCTCTGACATATGCCATGCATTAGCTAAAGGGGCTTACAATTCTCCAAACATCGTGGCTAACTATTACACCAATAATTAGGCTTTAGAACTTGATAACTTTGGGGGGAAATCAATAAATAATGGGGAAGCTCCCTACTGCCTCTGAATAAGAAGTGCCTCTCTAATATTATTACATCTGGGGTTTGAGGATTTGGGGATTTGGGATGTGTGTGTGTGTGTGTGTGTGTGTGTGTGTGTTGCTGATGCGGAGTTTCTGGAGAAGACTGGTAAATGTGGGGATTCTTTGTTTACCTTCTACAGTCATCAAGGTATTGAATAGCAACGTACATTTGTCGTGTCCTGTTTAAACGTCTTGTAAAGGAATAGACCCTGAATGAGGACTATGAAATACTGAATAAGGCTACTTAGAACCGTACATTCCTAAACAGTTGGCTGGTGTCACATCAATTCCTAAGACTACGTGGGCTGATGGCTAAGAGTATAAACAGCAGTCAGATTGTCCAGTTCTGAAGTACAGCTCCCACCATATGAGCTTGTGACCGTGGGCACTTGTCTAACCTCTCTGTGCCTCAGTTTTCGTCTCTGGAAAATGGGGATAATACATGTTCCTATCCCACTGGGACTTCGCAAGGATGAAATAAGTTGTTATTCACAAAATGTTCAGAATGATACAGAGTATAAGTAAGCGCTTTTGTCTTTTTACTTAATAAGCATGCCCTGAAATGTTTTTCAAACTGCAGGCTGTGACCTATTGGTAGGTGCTGAGAGTAGTTTAGTGGATCCCAACTATCATTTTTTGGATAGGATAGGATAGGATGTAGAATACATAGGAAGGATAAGATCTGTTCTGTAAAACTTTTGCTATGTAAATAAATGTCTGTGTGTCTGTCTGTGTGTGTGTGTGTGTGTGTGTGTGTGTAGTGGGTCCCAATGTAAAAATGTACATGATTCTTTTAGTGGGTCAAGTTAAAAATGGGAAAACCCGCCGTCGAATATTTAAAACCCAGAACAACCTAAATGCATCAATAGGAGATTGGTTTAATAAGTTAAGCAACATCCACCCCATGAATTATCAAGCAGTTGTTCGTGAGAAAAAGATCAATTCCCACATGCCGATTTGTACTAGCCACTCAGATATATTATTTTGTAAAAAGTAAAAAAACAAAACAAAACATTACAGACCTGTGTGTATTTCAATCCTGTTTATACGAATAAAAAGGGCCTTGTCGTGTGTGCGTTTGTTTTACTGCATTGAACCTCCTCTGCCGACTGTGCAGACCCTGTGCGGAGCAGAGTCCGGTCTCCCTCGGGTTCACCTGCTCGGTGATCGGCGCTGCCATCCGGCCAGGGGGGCAAGCCAGAAGCCTGGAAGCCACTGTTGACGTGCCTCTCTCACTCACCTTTAGGGATCCCAAATCCGTTCATGCGGCTTCCTCTTTAATCCTCAACCCCTATTCCAAGCGGCCGGCATCTCTCCCCCAGGAAACCACATCAAACTCCTACCTCGTCTCCCTGTAGCCTCCTATCCCCCTCAGGTGCCTAACCAGTCTCCCTGCCGCCTCTCAACTGGTTGCCTGCAGTCACCTAACTAGTCTCCCTGAACGTGCTCTTACCCCCTTTCCTCCCATCGTCTTTGGACAAAGACCAAAATTCTGCAATAACTTTTCCATTAGTTTCCTACAGATGGCATAGCAAAGCGCGCGCGCACGCGCACACACACACACACACACACACACACACACACACACTGAGTGTCGTAAAAGTACAGACATGTATCACCGAATGGTTCTGAAGACTGGAAGTGCGAAAGCAAGGTGTTGGCAGGGCCGTGTTCTCTCCGGAAGCTGTAGGGGGAATCCTTCCTCTTCCCAGCTGGCCTTCAGCCCTTGGCTTCCTTGGACGGCAGCCACACCACTCCAGTCTCTGCCTCTGTTGTCACAGGGCCTTTCCCTGTGTGTCCGTGTCTGTGTCTTAGAAGGACGCCAGTCTTACTGGATCTGAAGCCCACCTGCTTCCACATAAGGTCACCTTGTGAGTTCCCTGGGGGCTAGGATTTCACTACATCTTTTAGGTGGGGACTCAATTCAGCCAGAATAGCCTTTGAGCCCCCGCCTGGCCAGGTCTCTGCCTTCCTTTCTAGGCTTCTCCCCACCCTCCTGTCGTATATTTTAGCTCCACCCACACAGGACTTTTTAAACGGTCCAGGTTGCTTCCTACCACAGGGCCTTTGCTCAAGTGGTTTGCTTTCCCCTCTCCAAACTCCACTCCTATTCCCCCCCCCCAGGTCTCCCCTCCCTTGTCCCTTGGGGATGCCTGTCTCTGATGCTCTCACCCCGAGACCAAGCTAGGTTCCTCTGATCCTCACATAATTTTGTAACACCATCCACTTCGTGTTGGTCACACTTGTCAAGATTGGAGTTTTTGTGTTTGTTTGTTTGATCGAGGCCTTCTCTGCCATAATACCATGGGTTCTCAGAGGGCAGAAGCAGGGCTGTGCTTGCTCGTCTCTTAGCACAGTACATAGCCTCACGGGTGTTCAACTCGGCGTTGGTGCTGGGGGGATGGGAGTTTGCAAACCGTTTCCCAAAATACTTGCACCATTTTGCATTCCCACCAGCAACGTACAAGGGCTCCAATTTCTCCACCTCCTCACCACCCCTCGTTATTTACCTTTCTTTTTCTTATGATAGCCACCTAACAGGTCTGAGTTATTCTTTAATTTGTCTTCCAACACCATCACAGATGCTCTTAATTTTTTGCGGAAAGTTGTAGCACAGCTCCCCACCCCCAAAAATATACATAAGCACCTAAAAAATTGGCCTATGATTTTTAAGACTTCTCGGGGCGCCTGGGTGGCTCAGTGGGGTAAGCCTCCGATTTCAGCTCAGGTCATGACCTCACGGTTTGTGAGTTCGAGCCCCGCGTCTGGCTCCCTGCTGAAAGCCCACTTCGGATCCTCTGTCTCTCTTTCTCTATGCTTCTGCCCCACTCATGCACGCTCTCTCTCTCTTTCTCTCTCTCTCAAAACTTTTAAATACAGAGAACAAACTGTATTTAAAGGGTTGATGGGGGAGCAGGGGAGAGCGGAAAAAGGGTGATGGGCATTAGGGAGGGCACTTGTTGGGATGAGCACTGGGTGTTGTACGTAAGCGATGAATCATGGGAATCTACCCCCAAAACCAAGAGCACACTGTCTACGCTGTATGTTAGCCAACTTGACAATAAATCACATTTTAAAAAGCTGGAAAAAATAAAGTTAAATGACGTTATTATAAATAAATAAATAAATAAATAAATAAACATGTAAAACTTTAATAAATAAATAATAAACATGAAAAAATAAAGACTTCTCTAGAAACCACCTATATATTATCTGGGGGACCCATGGACCCCAGATTAACATCATAAAATCCGAGTTAAAAAAAAAAGTTGATTCAGACACAGATATAGGGAGTGAAGAAACGCTGAAGCCCAGTGCCCCACTCAAGGCGACCCAGTTAATGAAGAAGATGGGAGGGGGCGCCTGGCTTGATCTCACGGTCGTGAGTTTGAGCCCCACATTTGGCATAAAGGTTACTTTCAATAAATAAATAAATAAATAAACAAATAGGAAGGAGGAAGGAAGGAAGGAAGGAAGGGAGAGCCCCAGATGAGGCATTCAGGCTCCACAATCATACTGTGGGTTCTTACCTGGGTACAGCCTTAGAGCAATTCTCGGGTCACCTGGGTGGCTCAGTCGGTTAAGCGTCGGACTTTGGCTCAGGTCATGATCTCACGGTTCGTGAGTTTGAGCCCCTCCTCAGGCTCTCCACTCTCGGCGCAGAACCCGCTTCGGATCCTCTCTCTCCTTCTCTCTCTGCCCCTCCCCCACTCGCGCTGTCTCCGTCTCTCTCAAAATAACTAAATAAACTTGAAACAATTTTAATAAATAAATAAACATAAAAAATTGTTAATGCGTATTTTTAGTTTCCACCCACAACTTAGAAGGTCTGGCAGCCCCGAGGGTCAGCTCTCCAAACGGCACAAGCTGAGGAACAGCTGTCGGTCCAGCGCTGCCCAGGACGCCGCAGTCACCGCCCTTCCCTGTCGCCCTGGCCTCCGGCCACGTCACTCAGATCTTGCCCTTGCTAGCAACTGCGCCTGTGGGTCCACGCAAACGCCGGACACCTTCCTGAAATAGGGAGGACCGCAGAGGCGTGAGCACGGCTAAGAGAGAGGAGGAAGAGCCGGTGAGCACTCTGAGGCTAGCAATTTCGTCAGGGACCCTGACCTGCCCCCAGGCCAGAAGACACAAGGGTAGGGTGTGGTGGCCAGGACCCGAAGAAAGTAGCTGTGGGAGAAAGCCACCTGATAAGAGCGGGCGACCTTCAGCAGAGGAAGCAGCCAGCCGGGGGCAGGCGGGGAGCTGGGCAAAGAAAGACCCCGACCTCACTGCCCTTCTGCCAGTCTCCCGCAGGTGCCTCGCGCTGGCCAGACCCAAGTGGAAACCAGAGCGGAAGAGTCTGTCCGGAGAAAAAGAACAATATATAACATGTCAGCGATCTCAACAGTATTCCTCTTATGGGGCGCTTGGGTGGCTCCGTTCGGCTCAGGTCACGATCTTGCAGTTTGTGACTTCCAGCCCCACGTCGGGCTCGCTGATGTCGGCCTGCCAGTACAGAGCCAGCTTCAGATCCTCTGTCCCCTGCCCTTTGCCCCTCCCCCGCTGGCGCTCTCCCCCAAATAAATAAACATTTAAAATTCTCCCTCTTGGGGCGCCTGGGTGGCGCTGTCGGTTAAGCGTCCGACTTCAGCCAGGTCACGATCTCGCGGTCCGGGAGTTCGAGCCCCGCGTCGGGCTCTGGGCTGATGGCTCGGAGCCTGGAGCCTGTTTCCGATTCTGTGTCTCCCTCTCTCTCTGCCCCTCCCCCGTTCATGCTCTGTCTCTCTCTGTCCCAAAAATAAATAAACGTTGAAAAAAAATTTTTTTTAAAAAGAAACCACTCTCTTCATTACTTACATTTAGATTCCAGTTCCCCTATATTTCTAGAGCCTTTCCACACAACGATGTAGAACCAAAGCCCTGTTTCTCCCCACCATGCCCATTTCATCTTCCTAGCGTCCACTCAATACTGTTTTTCAAATGTTTAATTGTTTTGCAGGTGGCTGTTGCTTACTGAAGACAGGAACCGTCTTCCTCATCTCGGAACTCCCAGAACCTTGCGCTCTGCCAGACGTATAATAACTACGAAAAACCCGGAGACCGTGGGTGGATTTCTATGGATTGTTCTAATAATGGAGGGGAGGCCCACAAAGTGAGTGGTGGCGAAGAAATGCCATCACTAATCGTCCCCAGCGATAGCCTTCTTTCAAAGAGGCGAATGGTCACTCACCAGATGGCAATGGTAATTCAACAAATTAATGGTAACAGTGACAATCAGATTAGATTAATATTTTGGGAGCACTTACTCCCAAATATAAAGTGCCAGTCACTTTATACACGCACGCATTTATATCTAAGGCTTTCGATAACACCGTAAGTCACGTAACATTATTCCTATTTTGCGGAAGAAGAAACTGAGGCATAGAGAAAGTAATTATCCAAGGTCTGGAGTCAGGATTGGCCACCAGATCCGATGGATTCAGAATCTTCAGTTGTAAATCCTGGCTCTGCATAGTTAACACAGCCTTAACTAACCGTTGCTTCTAATATTTGTACGTTGAACGATTACATCCGTGATCCTCATCAACATGTATCAGAAGTTTGGTTATACAGCAACTAGAGACCTGACTTAACCAGTGGCTTAAGCTTATAAGGGTTGTTTCTCCTTTAAGAAGTCTGGAGGTCAGCTGCTGCCGGCTTTGGTTCACTGGCTCAGCGACATAAGGGGATGAGGTTTCTGGGCAACTGGCTGGCTCTGTAGGTAGAGCATGTTGGTCTTAATCTTGGGGGCATGAATTTGAGCCCCATGTTGGGTGTAGAGATTACTTAAATGAATAAACTTTGTAGGAAACAATGTTTATTTATTTCTGAGAGAGAGTGGGGTAGGGGTAGAGAGACAGGGGGACAGAGGATCCAAAGCAGGCTCTGAGCGGACATGAACTCACGAACCACAAGATCATCACCTGAGCCGAAGTCAGTTGCTTAACCAACTGAGACACCGAGGCGCCCCAAAACACTTAAAAAAAAAGAAGAAGAAGAAGAAGGATGAGGTTTCTGACGTGTTCTTGGACTTGCCCTCTTAGTCACAAAATAACCACTGGAGTGCCAGCAATCGTTCCCATGTTCCAAGCAAGAAAAAAGAAAAGTAGAAAGCAAAATATCACCCGCCAGCTAGATGAGGCCTCTTTACAGAGCATTCCCAGACATCTCGTCTAGGTTTTCTGCTTTCATTTCAAGAATCACCTTTATTGGCAAGAGTTGAGGCTACAGTTGGCCTCTACAGCATGAAGGTTCTGTTCTTAAAGAAGAAGGAGAAATGGGTGGTAAAGAGGCAATTAACATTCTCTGCCACAGCCCAAGTATCTATTTATACCCATTCATATCTGTATCTTTATCTATTTACGCTTTACTCCAGGGTTTGATCAACGAGGTCCGCTGCCCGCCTTTGTAAATAAAGCTTTATTGGAAAACAGCCACGTTCACTCATTTATCTATTGTTTATGGCTGCTTTCACACTACAAAGGCAACGTTTAGTAATTCCGACAGAGGCTGTCCGGCCCCCAAGCCCGAAAATAGTTCCTGTCTGGCCTTGTTTTACTCTCTCGCTTTCTATCTCTGGGAAAATGCATTGCACCTCAGGGTGACTCAGTTCGCTGAAAAGCGAATAGGCCCAAATATAACAGGTGAACCAAGCAGCCCTCCATCGTGACCGCAGCGTTTCTTCGTCATCCTTGCTGTTAACTCCCGTTGACAAAGACCATTCAAGGAACATCCGAGCTGGAAGAGGCATTTCCCCCGATGTCTGCTGCAAGGTCGGAGCAATCCTGTGTCGTCTCTTCCGGTGTCTCTCACGACAATGACAATCATTTGCACTGAAGAATAAACACACTTTTCGCCTCCAGATGCCCACAGACGTTCCGGGAGACTCGCACACACGGGAACAATCTAAAATTATCCAGCTTTGTATGTTATGGAAATAGTCTCATTCAAAGACAACTTCGTATTTGTTGAGATAATTACCAGTTTGATAAGTGCAAATTATCTGAGGAATAATTTGTGAAGCATTATGCACGAGCCTAGGGCATTGGTTAAAGGATAGTTTATGGCGAATCCATATAGATTTGAGATAAATCAAAAATATAAATCAAAGAATGCCTACCGTTCTTTCATTGGGTTCTCCACACAGGGCCGGTGTATTTTTTGCAAGGGATTTGCAACTGAATGAATCGGACAATTCAAAACATTTCTCTTTGCCAGCTTACCGGCATTGTCATGTGCCTATACCATAAACGCTTTATAACTCCCTCAACTTCCTGGCTCCAAAATTATGTTTCTTGACAAATTTGCAGTTTGAGAGGACGTTCACAGTACATCAAATTTTGTGGTCGATGACACATTTTTAGTATTTTATTTTATTTTTAAAATTTGTTAATGCTTATTTTTGAGAGAGAGAGAGAGCATGCGAACTGGGGAAGGGCAGAGCGGGGCGGGGTGGGGGGGGTGCAGACGATCCAAAGCAGTCTCTGGACTGTCAGCAGACAGCCTGATGCAGGGCTCCAACCCACAGACGGAACCATGAGATCGTGACCTGAGCCAAAATTGGATGCTCGACTGACTGAGCCATCCAGACGCCCCTTTGATATTTTATATAACACTATTTTAAATGCATATAATTTTTAAAATTTCAGGGGCGCCTGGGTGGCGCAGTCGGTTAAGCGTCCGACTTCAGCCAGGTCACGATCTCGCGGTCCGGGAGTTCGAGCCCCGCGTCGGGCTCTGGGCTGATGGCTCAGAGCCTGGAGCCTGTTTCCGATTCTGTGTCTCCCTCTCTCTCTGCCCCTCCCCCGTTCATGCTCTGTCTCTCTCTGTCCCAAAAATAAATAAACGTTGAAAAAAAATTTTAAAAAATAAATAAATAAAATTTCAAAGAAACACAAGTGTACATAATTCAAAGTCTCATAATGTTGATCACACTGTATTTAATTTGAGTACATGGGTCCCAGCAAAATAGAGAATACAAATAGCAATCTGAAATGCTTTGGATGGAAGTACCTGTCCCTGTATCACAAGAGGTCTCAAACATGGCACTTCGACACCTGGGGCTAGAACATTCTTCGTTCTGGGGAGCTGTCCTGTACCCTGTAGAATGTTTAGCGGCATCCCTGGCTTCTATTCACTAGATGCTAACAGCACTCCCCACTCTGTTGTGACAACCAAAAATGTCTCCAGACATTGTCAAATGTCTTCCGGGAGGCAAAATCACCCTTGGGTTGAAAATCACTTCTGGACTATGTTCCAGAGCATTTGTTTTGGACAGAAATCCGGATTCTCTACTATTTACTATGCAGAAACTTAGGGATAATTCAACCTCTGCAGACCTCAGTTTTCTTCCTAGAACGTATACATAATAACGGCTTTATCTCACAAGGTTCTTGTGGAATTAAAAGTGACAATGCATGCGAAACCATAAATTCTCAAGACACAGTAGGTATTCTAATTTTATTATCCTTCTTAATTATCAATATATCTTTTGGTGGCAGAGTGCCCACTCTCGGCTTTGTAGGATCGACTCGTGAACAGCATAGACAAGTACCCCCAGCTGGGACTGATATAAAAAAAAAACTCAGGAGCTAATGAAACGAAGTCTGTCTTTCTGAGCGAACTGAAACATTAGCTTTCGCAAGCCACGGAAAAGGTTTTTAAAACCAAGAAGCAAAGGGCGCCGGGGTGGTTCAGTTGCTTGAGCGTCCGACTCTTGATTTCCGCTCACGTCATGATCCCAGGGTGGTGGGATCGAGCCCCGCATCGGACTTGGCGCTGGGTGTGGAGCCTGCCTGAGATTCTCTCTCTGCTTCTCTTTCCCCATGCCCCTGTTTGCTCGCTCTCTCTCTAAAAAAAAAAAAAAACCTAACAAGTAAAACAAGCCGTCTTCTCCAATTGGCAGTCAGGGGAAAAGAGAAAGGAAGCATCTTTCTTCCAGGCCAGTTCCGAGGGCTTTTACAGAAACACACTGCCTCCTCCAATGACCGCAGAGTGTGCTGATGCCAGAGCGGGGCTCTCCTGGTGCCTGGGTGGAATAAATGTGCTGGCTCTTGAAAGAAAGAACCGGGCAGATGGCTATACCAGCCCCAATTATTTTCAAGTCATTTCTCAAGTGTGTAAACTTATTGGTACTATTGTCTGCCTCTCTGCTTTCGGGAGGTTATTATCGCCAGATTAGCTGTTTGAAGCGTGCCCTCTTGCCTCTGTTGTGCTGGAGAATGAAGCCTTTCCTTGAACATGGCACTTCCAACACAAAATGCTGGCACTCGAGAATATGTTTTATCACCTCTCGAGTCCTGAATGGGAAAAATTTGGCTGCGATTCGCTTTTCCTGTTCTGTGAAATGTATGCATGGCCCCTAGGAATTTATCCCTCAGATGGACTCCCACGCTCGGGAAATAGTGTACCTGGCTGTTTAGTGCAGCGCTGTCTGCAAGAGCAAAGGAGCAGAATATTATTCAAATGTTCAGCCAGGGGAGACCGATTGCATGTTAGTTAAATGGAATACTATGTAGCAATAAAAAGAGAATGAGGAACTTCTTCACAGATATGAAGCAATCTCCAAAACACACTGTGAAATAAAAACAAACAAAACGTACCTGGCGCCCATCAAAGAGATTGCCTATATATTCACAGAATGGCTCCGGAAAGATACATGAGAAACTTGTAAAGTAAGTTTTCTCCAAGGAAGGGAACTGGTCACTTGAGACACGGTTTAAAAGAGATTCAACAGGGGCGCCTGGGTGGCGCAGTAGGTTAAGCGTCCGACTTCAGCCAGGTCACGATCTCGCGGTCCGTGAGTTCGAGCCCCGCGTCGGGCTCTGGGCTGATGGCTCAGAGCCTGGAGCCTGTTTCTGATTCTGTGTCTCCCTCTCTCTCTGCCCCTCCCCCGTTCATGCTCTGTCTCTCTCTGTCCCAAAAATAAATAAACGTTGAAAAAAATTTTTTTTTTTAAAAATAAAGGAGATTCAACAACCTTTTGTACCGGATGAACTTGGTACTCTGGCAATTTTATATATAAAATAAAATATATATATATATAAAAAGTAAATATATATAATATATATTTTAATATAAACAAATATAGATGTTTAATATAAATGATTTTTTAAATAAGTAGGGAACGTAAAAGTTTAAA